>NW_021703766.1:16628510-17228510 GCF_005190385.1 Monodon monoceros | reverse complement strand
TCATTCTGCCCTGGCTCGAGTGTCTCTGAGTGTGAGGCTTTCGGACACAGGGCCTGGTCTCCATCGTCCTTGGTTCCCATAAGCCTGAGCACCATGTCTGGAATGCAGCAGCTTCTCAGTTCATGGCAGTGGAACAGAATAAAATTATTCTGAAGCCAGCTACCAGGCCTTGATATAGTTGGATTTCAAGGCACTGAGATACACTGGCACACTTCCCCCATCAAAAAATACCTGCTCTCTCTGGACTCCCTCTGGCCCCAGATTCTACGATTAGAACTTCATTGCTTTGGCTTAAGGCAAATTAGGACCTTGTACCTGATAAAAATGCAACACTCTGTATTAGAGTCCTAGCAGGGATCAGACAGTACACTCAAAAGGGTTTAACTGAAAAATAAAATAAGGCAATTAATGGCAGGACAACTTACAGTGAAGTGGGCAGGATGGAAAGAACCAGCAGGGATGGCGAGGCGCCCTGGGACTTGCGACAGCAGGCAGCTGTTAGCATCTAGGGTGGCAGAACCAAAGGGAGCCCAGTGAGAGCTGAGCTGTGGAAGAGCCACTTTGAGGGGGACAAGGCTGTAGAGACGCAGCCACTGCCCAGGGGTGTGAGGCTGCACCAGGCATGAAATATCTCCATGTTCTTCTCTACGTGCCCTCAGATCTCCTGGCAGTGGCCCCATTGGCCAACCCAACCAGAAGCCACAGGGTGAGGGGGCCTGGGTAATGCGGTCCCCAGTGGTCACCCTCCCCACAACTAAGAAAGATAGAAAATGGATCTGGGGTGGGAATGAGGGAGCAAACCGAGAATAAACCTTCAATGGTGACATATTCTAGTTTTATCAGTCATGTACAATTCAATATAAATAAGGGCATCAGATCCTTCAGGAAGCTGAGGGAAAGGAGACTAGGGACCAGGATGCTGAAGTGTTAGAAAGGAAAGAGCGTCACTGACTGGGGAAATGATCCCCCCACCCAAAAAAAGACAAACGTTGCCTGTTTCCAGTGGTGGCTCTGGAATGTCCATATGAGAAGGCTCTAAGGATGGTCATTTGAATGGATGGGAAACAGCCATAGCTATCGCATAGCAAGCTCTGGGGCTTTACTTAGATTTGAATAGCTGGGGGTGGTGCTTGTGAGGATTATGGGGGGCATTAAGTCTCTTCCCCATCTCAGCCATCCCTTCAGCTCCTGTACAAACCTTTGTCCTCCCAGGACTTCTTGAAACCTCTTGGAGAT
Source organism: Monodon monoceros (assembly GCF_005190385.1). Lineage (NCBI taxonomy): Eukaryota > Metazoa > Chordata > Mammalia > Artiodactyla > Monodontidae > Monodon > Monodon monoceros. The sequence continues at coordinate 17,227,274 of NW_021703766.1, read as the reverse complement.
GCTAAAGTGCGCTGTGATCCTGAGTTCTGGGAGATGTGACTTGTAATCTGGGAGATGTCCTTGAACACGGGGGCACCCCACCACACCTCCCATGGGACCAGTGGAGCACACTTTGTGGGAACTGCAGGGATTTGGTAGATTATCTTAAAGTCTGGGTTTGGGAAGGAGAAGGAAAAATGGGATCAGTGTCTAAGGCTGTGTGAAGGGCATTAGGAGAAGCACAGGGGCAGAGGAAGGGAGTCCTCGGGAGGAATGAGGCGCTCTTAGAGCTGGAAAGGGCCAGGGATCATCGAGGACCTTGCTAGTCAAAGTGAGGTCCAGAGACCTTGTGCCTTTTTCGTTAAGAAGGTCATTCAACAAACACTGAGTGACTAGTCCAAGCCTAGCACTGGGGATACAGAAATTAAGAGCAGGCAGAGAAACACATAGGAAACTTCACCTCAGTGTGGGAAATGCTAAAATAAGGATGCTGAGTTTGGGGACTTCCCTGGAGGTCCAGTGGTTAAGACTCCACTCTTCTACTGCAGGGGGCACGGGTTCAATCCCTGGTCTGGGAACTAAAGATCCTGCATGCTGTGTGGCACGGCCAAAAAAAAAAAAAAAGGTTGCTGAGCGTGGGCGGATATGGGCAGACTAAAGAAGGTCCCCCAACCTGGGGGGGGGGGGTGATTGGAGTATACTTCCTGGACTTGTGCCCGTACAACTTGCCCAAATTTCCTTTCCCGATCCCACGCTGCTCCTGCCGTCAGCACCACTCAGTCTGCCTAAAATTATCCTCCTCTGATCATTTCACTGTTTGTGTGCCCAGGTTTCATTTCATCAACTGAATTGGGCTCCTCTTGTTCCCTCCCACTGTAACACCTAGTAGGCCCTGAATCCTCAGTATGAGAGAGTGAGTGAATAATGAATTGGCAGATGGATGATCTGGTACAGTTGATAAGTGTGCTAGGGAATGGTGAGACCCCTCCTTCTTCCTATCATCTATCAACCTGCTTTGCAGACAGACCCCTTATCCATCTCTTCCTATCTATATATGATTTTTGAAATATGATTATTTCCTCATTTATGGGTTCTTTAGAAGCAGCATGTAGAACAAGCCAGGAGGCCTCACATAAGGAAGTGGTTAAAAGCACAGACGCAAGCCAGACGTCAAGGTTCAAATCTTGGCTTCGTTATTTACTAGGTCAGTGCCTTGGGACATGTTACTTTACCTCTCTGTGCCTCAGTGTCCACAACTGCCAAATGGGGATAATAAGAGTACCATGCTCATAGGGTCACTGGGAGGTTATACAAGTTGTTATCTGTAAAGCGACTAGAACAGTGCCTGGCCCTTGGTAAGTACTATGAAAAGGCATGCTGTTCTTGACAACTTGTGTGCTGGACCTGTGATTCACTTGCCTGGTCTCAGGTAGTCAGGAAGGCTGAGAACATCCTCTAGAATGGTGAACAGAGGAAGGTTGATCTTTCCCCACACACATCATAGAATTCAAGCTGGAGGTAAACGGTCTGTGTCCCCAGCAGGTGGCCACTGGGCTGTGGGCTTGCCTGGGGCCATCACAGTCTAGTAACCACGTTCATAAGAACTAGACAGACCTTCTTCTCCTGTCCCCATCGTGGGTTCTGTGATTGAGTCTTGTCAGGAAGCTCCCTGACCTCCTCCACTTTGAAGCCCTTGGGGCTGATGTCCTTTCCACTTCCTCTCACTGCTAATCGGCAGTCGGTGGGTTGGCTTTGGGAGGCAGATGGTGATACTTGGGCTTGGCTGGCATTGAAACTATTTTGTAGAATTCGGATTTAGTGAGTTTGCAAGGCCGAAGGGCCAATGCATTTAACTTGGGCATCCTCTGGACCTTGATTGCATCTGTTTCTTCTAAGTCAGTGGAGCTCCCAGCTGCCTCCTACCCACCTAGTAGGAAAGGAATCAGGGTGTGCACCCTGACATCTGAGACTGAGCATTTCTTACTCTGGGCCAGCTCAAAGACACTTGGCTAGCTCTCTGGCTCTGAGATGTTCTTGGAAACTTGGGGGATTTTGTACTATGGCTTTCTGGCGAGGCTGACTCTGATCTGGAGGGAACAGGAGACGTTTCTGCCTTCCAACCCAGGGCTCAACTCAGCAGAAGGATGCACTCAATCTTGGGGAGCAAGAGGCCAAGTGGTGCCACTCTCCAAGCCTGGGATGTTATGGAGGAGCTGTACAGATGGCTGTCAGACCAGAGGTCAAGGGTGGAGTGAGCTGAGACCTCCACTTCCAGGGGCTGACTGTGGGGTCACAAGGACCATGCAAAGTTTTGGTAATGCTGGGGTTCCTAATAACTGCCAGAAGATGTCAATTCAGACAGTTGTCACCTCCAGCACCCTAGACACAGTGTTGGCTCGTTCATGTGGGGAATTGGTACCCACCTGACCTCGACGATTTACCGTTCCATATTCTGCAAAGGAGCAATGACACCACAGTATATCCTGTTCTTCACAGAAGACCCTCAGGAGTTTCCTTCTTTTAAAAACTTTTTATTTTGAAATAATTTCAAACTTATAGAAAAGCTGCAATAATATAAAGAATTCCCATATATCCTTCAGCCTGTTCACATTTCGCTGCATTTATTCCATCTCTTTCCATGTATATGTGTGTACATATATGGGTGTATATATACAGAATTTTTTTCTGAACAACTTGAAAATAAGCTGTAGACACACTTACCCCTTAATACTTCAGTTTGTGTTTCCTAAGAACAAATTATTTTATTACGTAACCACAGTATAAGTATCAAATTCAGAAAAGGTAACATTGATCCAATGCTATTATCTACTTTACAGTTTGTATTCCAGTTTCACCAGTTTCCAATAATGTATTTTATAACTGTTTTCCCTTTATCAAGGAACTCATCCAGGATAAGCATTACATTTTATAGACAGGCGCCTTTAACGTCTTTACTCTAGAATTGTTCCTCAATCTTTTTTTGTCTTTCATGTCCTCAGGAGTTTTCTAAACGAATTTAAATCTAAACGCATTCTCGTGGCTGTCACTTCTCTAAATGCTAACTCAAAAAGAAAAGACCTTTTCAGTTCCTTACCTTTGAAGCCTCAAGACAGGTGGGTTTGACAACAATCTATTTTGGTCACGTCTGGGCATTTTTGGCTTATCCATCTACACTGGTCTCAAATGATCCTGGGGTTTGCTCTTGGGTACACAGTAGATGCTAATAAGTATTTGCTGATTTGCCAGGAGAGAAAGTGGATTTGACTTCTGGATTAAATAACCTAAACGACATTCCAGGAAGGGTTTTGCTAGAGAGACAAAGTGTTGGCACTTCCAGAGGTGAATACCTGGGGCATCAACCCAAGTACAGCGGCAGGCTTGGAGTTCTTTATCTTATTTCTGTTAGGCACCAAGTACACTAAGGCTCTCCTCAAATTCCCCTGCAGGAGAGTCAGGAAGCTCCATTGGAGGTTCAATTCATCACATGGAGGGAGTGAATCACAGTGATGTTAGGATCCTACAAACTTTGACATGTATTTTTTTTTTTTTTTTTTTTGCGATACGCGGGCCTCTCACTGTTGTGGCCTCTCCCGTTGCGGAGCACAGGCTCCGGACGTGTAGGCTCAGCAGCCATGGCTCACGGGCCCAGCTGCTCTGTGGCATGTGGGATCCTCCCGGACCAGGGCATGAACCCGTGTCCCCTGCATCGGCAGGCGGACTCTCAACCACTGCGCCACCAGGGAAGCCCTGACGTGTATTTTTTTGACCTCCTGCCTGGAGTCTATAAATTTGGATCATCTCCTTAGGAACAACAGAGAATAGAGCTTTGAAGTCAACCTCTTCATAATAGCCAGCCTCCAAGACGGCTCCAACCTTGCCTCCCCTGGTATCCCCCCCTTTTATGTAATTAGTCCCCTCCCACATGAATCAGGGCTGGCCTATGTACAATGTGGTGAAAGTGACACATATGAGGCTAAGTCGTAAAAGATAATGCAGCCTCCATCTTGGTCTCCTGGCTAGTTTGCTTTAGAGGAAGCCAGCTACTTTGAGGACACTCAGGCATTCCAGTGGGGAAGCCCATGTAGAAGGGAACTGAGACTCCCAACCAACTAACTTGCCAGCTGTATGAGTGTCATCTTAGAAATGGATCTTGTAGCTCCAGCCAAGCCTTCAGATGACTGCCACGTAGACCATCATCTAATTGCAGCCTCATGAGAGACCTGGAGGCAGACCCTCCTATTCAAGGTGCTCCCAAATTTCTGACTCACAGAAACTGAGAGAGATAAGTTACTATTATTTTAACTCATGAAGCTTTGGGAGTTATTTCCTGTGCAGGACTACATAATTGATACATTATTCCATTGAAAATCGTAAAGAGGCACATGATCCAGCAATTCCACTCCTAGATATATACCCAAGAGAATTTGAAACATGTTCAAACAAAAAGTTGTACAACATATTCATTGCAGCATTACTCACAATAGCCAAAAAAAGTGGAAACAACCCAAATGGTCACCAGCTGATGAAGAGAGAAATGAAACGTGGTACATTCATACAGTGGAATATTATTTGGCCATAAAAAGGAATGAAATACTGATACATGCTACAATGTGGATGAACCTTGAAAACATTAGGCTAAGTGAAAGAAGCCAGCCACAAAGACCACATATTGTAAGATTCATTTGTATGACACATCCAGAATAGGCAAATCTATAGAGAATAGAAAGTGGATTAGTGGTTGCCTAGGGCTGTGGAGGTACAGGGTTTCTTTTTGGAGTGGTGATGAGAATGTTCTAAAATTGGTTGTGGTGATGGTTGCACAACTCTGTGAGTATACTAAGAGCCATTGAATTGTTCACTTTAAATAGGTAAATTGTATGTGTGAACTATATCTCAATAAGGCTGTTATAAAAAAATTATAAAGAGACAAGCTATCCTAGGGACCTCATAGGGGTTTAGTTCCTGTTCTTTTCAACTAAGATATTAGTGTCTCTTTTGCCAGGTGCTTAGAGAAGGTCCTAAGAGATTTACCTGGCTACATGGTGGAAAAGAACTGCTGGAATTAAAAGGGAGGAGCAAAAGGAATGTTCTGCTAAAATAATTAAAGAATCACTCTAACCTACCAAATGCTGTACAATCAGAATCATGACTCGTAACCCTGACAAAGATTAGACTTTGGGGAGAAAATTAATAATAGAACCTGGATTCCTAATTAAGTCCTGTTAAGAATGTGATATTCCCACCCTCTAAGAATGACAACCACTGTCAAGAGCAGTCTTCTTCCTTTGCCTGCTGAAGCTTTAGCCCTGCCGAAGCTTTAAGCCTCTCCCCTTTTTTTTAATCGATCCAGATCACTGCTGTTTCAGCCTAGAGTGTCTACTCTGAACTCTCTGAAGTTACAGATTAGAAGTAGTCGTGGGACTTCCCTGGTGGTCCAGTGGTTAGGACTCTGTGCTTCCACTGCAGGGGGCGTGGGTTTGATCCCAGGTAGGGGAACTAAGATCCTGCAAGCTTCATGGTGCGGCCAACCTCCTAGACCCATCTCCTAGAGTAATGGAAATAAAAACAAAAATAAACAAATGGGACCTAATGAAACGTAAAAGCTTTTGTGCAGTAAAGGAGACTATAAACAAGATGAAAAGACAACCCTCAGAATGGGAAAAAATATTTGCAAACAAATCAACGGACAAAGGATTAATCTCCAAAATATCTAAACAGCTCATGCAGCTCAATATTAGAAAAACAAACAACCCAATCCAAAAATGGGCAGAAGACCTAAATAGACATTTCTCCAAAGAAGACATACAGATGGCCAAGAAGCACATGAAAAGCTGCTCAACATCACTAATTATTAGAGAAATGCAAATCAAAACTACAATGAGGTATCACCTCACACCAGTCAGAATGGGCATCCTCAGAAAATCTACAAACAACAAATGCTGGAGAGGGTGTGGAGAAAACGGAACCCTCTTGCACTGTTGGTGGGAATGTAAATTGATACAGCTACTCTGGAGAACAATATGGAGGTTCCTTAAAAAACTAAAAATAGAATTACCATATGACCCAGCAATCCCACTCCTGGGCATATACCCTGAGAAAACCATAATTCAAAAAGACACATGCACCCTAGTATTCATTGAAGCACTATTTACAATAGCCAGGTCATGGAAGCAACCTAAATGCCCATCAACAGACAAATGAATAGAGAAGATATGGCACATGTATACAATGGAATATTACTCAGCCATAAAAAGGAACAAAATTGGGTCATTTGTAGAGACGTGGATGGACCTAGAGACTGTCACACAGAGTGAAGTAAGTCAGGAAGAGGAAAACAAATATCGTATATTAATGCATATATGTGGAATCTAGAAAAATGGTACAGATGAACTGGTTTGCAAGGCAGAAATAGAGACACAGGTGTAGAGAACAAACATATGGACACCAAGGGGAGAAAGCAGTGGGGGGGATGGGTGGTGGTGGTGGTGGGATGAATTGGGAGATTGGGATTGACATATATACACTAATATGTATAAAATAGATAAATAATAAGAACCTGCTGTATAAAAAAATAAATTAATTAAGTTCATTCCCATTTGGCATATGCAGACCTGTACATTGGGCTCCAAAAAGTTTTGTAATCATTACTTTTATTTATTTTTAAAATTATTATTATTATTATTATTATTTTGTCCATGCTGCGCGGCTTGCAGGATCTTAGCTCCCTGACCAGGGATTGAACTGAGAGAACGGCAGTGAAAGAAGCACAGAGTCCTAACCGCTGGATCGCCAGGGAACTCCCATTACTTTTAAAACAATATCTGGCTCTGCTTATTCCTGTTTCCTTTTTCAAAATGTTCTTTTAAAAACAATTCTTTATTTTTCAAAATTAGCATTTATAATTTTAGAGATCAAGCATAATCAAGATGGCCTGTAATTATTTAGCATAAATAAAGGACAGAGAAATTATAGGGTTTTTTTACACTCTTGTAGAGGTTTTTTTATTTAGATATCATTAACATTCAGATTAAAAGTTTTTCCTGTTTTATTGAGATATAATTGACATACAACACTGTATAAGTTTAAAGTGCATGGTATAATGGTTTGACTTACACATATTGTGAAATTATTACTACAATAAGTTTAGTTAGCATTCATCATCTCATATAGATAAGTATTATTGTTGGGTTTTTTTTAAGTGACATGGTATTTAAGGTAAATTGTAGCAGCCTTCTACAGATAAGGAAAGTGAGACCTAAGGACATTTAGTGACTTACTCAAGTTGATACAGGTAATATAGTGGGGATTCTCAATCTCAAGTTCTACAGTTACTCCATGTTGCCTATACCCACATGTAATGGCATTGAATAAAAGGGATTCAATATCTCTTTTTTTTTCTATTTATTTATTTTTGCCTGCGTTGGGTCTTAGTTGCGGCGAGTGGGGGCTACCCTTCGTTGTGGTGCGCGGGCTTCTCATTGAGGTGGCTTCTCTTGTTGCGGAGCACGGGCTCTAGGCACTCAGGCTTCAGTAGTTGCGACGTGCAGGCTCTAGGGTGTGTGGGCTTCAGTAGTTGCAGCACGTGGGCTCAGTAGTTGTGGCTTGCAGGCTCTAGAGTGCAGGCTCAGTAGTTGTGGCTCACGGGCTTAGTTGCTCCTCGGCATGTAGGATCTTCCCAGACCAGGGCTCAAACCAGTGTCCCCTGCGTTGACAGGCGGATTCTTAATCACTTCTCCACCAGGGAAGTCCCTCAATATGTTATGAATGGCACCCATGCTGACCATACTCAACCGCTAAGTACTGACCTGAGATTGAATTATTCTATCCATCTGAAGCCTTGAATACATAACAAATACATTAATGTGCATTGTAAGAAATGTAATGAAATATACTCAAATTTCTTTAATTTCTCAACCTCAACCCTTAGTCTTTTATGTTGAAATGAGAAAATTCAGGATCATTTTAATATGAATTTTTACTCTGGGATCCAGAAGTCTTTCAGAGCTCCCACTTACAAAACAGCTAAACGACTGTGCCAAGAACTTACCCAGATTCATCATTTGGCTGTTATTGGTGTCACCAGGAAAACTTTTATTTTTATATATGAAAAAAATGCCTTCTTATCATCATGGTATGCTGGTGGATTTCTTTTGGTGGGATGGGGGTGTTAGAAGGAGGGATTTTAAAGAGGTACTTACTGATGTTCAGGGCTGGTACGAGGGTGAGGCAGGTGCAGAATTTAAGGGCGTGACAAAACCCAAAGCAATCAAGGTAAATGCCATTTTAATGGGATTGTTTTAAAAAAATCAAAATTAATGCAAAGAATCCATGATGAACAAAATGCTAAAATTATAAGTAAAGGCAAGACCCAGCAGGGTTGGGATCAGGAGATGACAAATGATGTGAGTTCTGCAAGTGCAGAGTCAGATTCTGTTTTATTTAAAATTTTGATATTTTGTTCATCACAGAGATTTCTTTTTTTAAAAAGAAAACATTGCAGTGAAATATTATTTATCTTGATTGCTGAAATTTTTGGCACCCCCTTAAATTCTGCACTTGAGGCGAATGCCTCTCTTGCCTCGCCCTAGCCCTGAAGACCTTTCCCAGGGAAAGCTGGAAAGAAGCTCGCACACCACCCACCCCACGTGTGCCTGGCTTTGGTGAGCTGAGCCACACGTGTCTCAGGAAAATTTCTTTCCTTGGTATCACTGATGGTGAGAGGAAACTTTTTTTAACTCTTTCCGTTTGGACACATTTACCTGTTCATGGGGCAGTCTCTGGCTGGTGGGCAGCTTTCCCAGGTGTTGTCATGGAGTCAGCTGACCCCATAGACCAATGCAGGAGGGAATCTTCCTGCTGAGTCTTGACATTCCCCGAATGCAAAGTAAAGCTTCTGAAAGTCCTAATGGAGGCCCAAAGGTACACACTATAAGCTTAATAATACTTGTCAAGTTGAATTAAACTTCTGAATGTTCTCAAATGCTCCACGTTTCTGAGGTTACCTTTCTTCTAACATCCAAATGAGAGACTTGGGCATCGTCATAAAACTTGGGATGCTCCCGAGGGGAAAGGAGGATGGTTTGCGCTGTCTCTGTCCTTTCCTACTCCCAGTTTCTGCTACACTGACTCTCTAACCCTGCAGGACTTCTTGCCCGTGCAGCTGTAGTCCTCTCTGGGCAATGCTCTTTGCCCCATGCAGACAGCTTCTCTCCCCACCTCTCCAAGGTACCAGTAACAAGCCTTTCTGTGGAACAGATTTTTCCTGAAGGTTTGTGGGGAGTAGAGAAGGGCATGACAGCACAGTCCAGGACAGGAAGCTATTTAAAATTTTAAAAAGATATGTTTGGATAAACAAGACCTAAGATAATTCATTGCCAGCAAATCTGCTATGTAAGAAATGCTAAAGGGACATTTCTCAGGGTGAAAGGAAATGATATCTGATAGAAACTTGGATCTCCAGGAAGAATGAAGGGCAACTAAATATAAGAATAAATATTAGAAACCATTTGAAAATACTTCATTTCTTTAAAATACTTATGAATATTTAAAGCAAAACTTTTAACATTGTATTGTGAAGTTTACAACTTATGAAAATGTAACATAATACATATTTTAATATAAAGTGGCACAATATTAATTCTAAATAGACTGTTAAATGTTAAGGATATGTATTTTAATTTCTACAGTGACCACTTAATTTTTTAATTTAATTTAATTTTTATCTTATATTGGAGTACAGTTGATTTACAGTATTGTGTTAGTTTCAGGTGTACAACAAAGTGATTCAGTTATACATGTACATATATCCATTCTTTTTCTGATTCTTTTCCCATATAGGCCATTACAGAGTATTGAGTACAGTTCCCTGTGTTATACAGTAGGTCCTTGTTGATTATCTATTTTATATATAGTAGTGTGTATATGTAAATCTCAAACTCCTAATTTATCCCTCCCGCCCACCTTTCCCCTTTGGTAACCATAAGTTTGTTTTTGAAGTCTGTGAGTCTGTTTCTATTTTGTAAATAAGTTCATTTTTATCACTTTTTTTTAGATTCCACATATAACTGATATCATGTGATATTTGTCTTTCTCTGTCTGACTTAACTTCGCTTAGTATGATAACCTCTAGGTCCATCCACGTTGCTACAAATGGCATTATTGCATTCTTTTTTATGGCTGAGTAGAATTCCATTGTTATATATGTACCACATCTTCTTTATCCATACCTATGTTGATAGACATTTAGGTTGCTTCCATGTCTTGGCTATAGTGAATAGTGCTGCAATGAACACTGAGGTGCATGTATCTTTTCAAATTATGGTTTTCTCTGGATATATGCCCAGGAGTGGGATTGCTGGATCACATGGTAGTTCTGTTTTTAGTATTTTGAAGGAACCTCCATACTGTTCTCCATAGTGGCTGCACCAACTTACATTCCCACCAACAGTGTAGGAGGGTACAGTGACCACTTTAAAAATGCAAAGAAGCATAACAAAAAAAGCTAAAAGATAAAGTAGATTTCTAAAGAAATATTTAATTAACCCAAAAGAAGGCAAGATAGGAAGACAAGAGAAACAAAAAAACACCAGGGGACAAAGAGAAAACAAATAGTAAAATGGTAGACCTATATCCAACCAAATCAATGATTACATTAAAAGTTAATAGTCTGTAACACTTCAGGGACTTCCCTGGTGGCGCAGTGGGTAAGAATCCACCTGACAATACAGGGGACACTGGTTCAATACCTGGTCCAGGAAGATCCCACATGCCGCGGAGCAACTAAGCCTGTGCACCACAACTACTGAGCCTGTGCTCTAGAGCCCGCGAGCCACAGCTACTGAGCCCGTGTGCCACAACTACTGAAGCCTGCACACCTAGAGCCCGTGCTCCTCAACAAGAGAAGCCACCGCAATGAGAAACCTGCATACTGCAAGGAAAAGTAGCCCCCGCTCACCGCAACTAGAGAAAGCCCGCACGCAGCAACGAAGACCCAACGCCACCAAAAATAAATAAATAAATTTATTTTTAAAAATAGTCTATAACATTCCAATTAAAAGCAGAAATTGTCAGAACGGATAAAAATGCATGCTTCAACTATACTCTGTCTACAAGATGCACAAGAAAAATTGATAGGAAATGAATGGAAAAAGATGTATCCTGTAAACAGTAAGCATAAGAAAGTTGAAGTGGCTAAATTAAGATCAAATAAAGTAAACTTCATGGCGGAGACTATTATCAGAGATAAAAAGGGGAATCTCATAATAACAAATAGCACCAGGAAGGTGTAGCAATCATACATAACAGAGTTTCAAAATGCATGAAGGAAAAACAGAATGACAGAATTCAAAGAAATACACAAATCTACTATAATAATTGGATATTTTAGCAGCTTCTCAGCAATTATAAAACAACTTGACAAAAAATTAGTAAAGATATAGAAGATTTGAACAATACTATCAGCTATCTTGATCTAATTGATATTTGCAGAACAATGGATACAACAGAATGCACATTATCTTCAAGTGTCCCTGATACATTCACCAAGGTAGATTGTATGCTGAGCCATAAAACAAGTGCCAGCAAATTTAAAATGGCTAAAATTGTACAGAGAGTGTTATCTGACCACAATGAAATTACGAATCAGTAATAATAGATATAGACAACTCCAAATACTTGGAACTTAAACAGCACAGATCTAAATAATTAATCCAAACAACCTCAGAAGATATTACAAAATATTTTAACTGAATGATTATAAAAATAAGACATACCAAACTGTGAGACAAAACAAAGCAATTCTTAGAGATATATTTATAGCTTTAAAACTGAACAGTAGAAAAAGGCTTAGGTTTCACTTTCAGAACCTAGAAAAATAAGAGCAAAGTAAATCTAAAGTAAATGATAAGAAGGAAATAATAAAGAGGACAGAATTTATAAAAGAGAGGGCAGATAAGCAGTAAATAAATTTAACAAACCCAAAAGTTGGTTATTTGAAAAGGTCAACAAAATAAACCCCTAGATGGACCAACAACTTTCCTCCCACCTCACACAAAAAGAGAAGACAAATAACCAACATCAAAAATAAAAGAAAGGATATCACTACACATACTAAAGACATTAAAAGGCTAGTAACAGGATGTCATAAACAATTTTACGTTAATAAATTAAACCATGTAGATGAAATGGACAAATTCCTTGAAAATAACATCTTACCAAAAACTGACATAAGGTAAAATCGAAAATCTGAATGTCCCTTTAGCTAGTAAATAAATTGAATTCATTATCAAAAACCTTCCTGCAAAGGAAGCTCCATGCCCAGATTGTTAACTGGTGAATTCTATCAGATCTTAAAGAAAAAATATTACCAATGTAACAAAAACTCTTTCCGAAAATAGAGAAGAAAGAAATGCTTTACAATTTGTTTTGTGAGGCCAGTATAACTCTGACACCAAAACTTGCAAAGACATTGGAAAAGAAATTTAAGAAAGGGGGAAAGGGAGAGGGAGAGGAAGGGATCATAACCTGTGGGCTTTATCTCAGAAATGCAAGACTGGCCTAATATTGGAAAATCAATGTAATTCACCATATTAACAGAAAAAAGAGAAAAAAATATGAGCATCTCAAGTAGTAAAAAAAAATTTTCAACATTTATTTATGACAAAAACTCTCAGCAAGTTAGGAATAGAAAATAATTTCATAAATCTGAAAAAGGGTATCTATGAAAAATCTAGAGCTAACATCATATTTAATGGTGAAATATTGAATGCTTTTCCCCTAAGATGAATAAGACAAGTATGTCTACTCTCACTTTTTGTATTCAGTATTGTATTGGAGATCCTAGTTACTGCTGTAAGACCAGAGACATAAAAAGTGGAAAGGAAGAAGCGAAACTTCTATTTGCAGGTAGTATGATTGCCTATATGGAAATACTAAGGAATCTACAACAGAACTAATAAATGGAATTAGCGACATCACAGGATACATACAGTGTTATTATTTTAAAAATCAGTTGTATTTTAATATACCATCAGTAAACAATTGGAAAAATGAAATTTAAAACAACAATTCCATTTACAATAGTATCAGAATCATAAAATGCTTAAGAGTAAGCTTAATAAAAGACAAATCCTGCACACTGAAAGCTATAAATTATTGCTGAAAAAAATTCAAGAAGACCTAATAAATGAAGCGATATACCACGTCATGGCTTGGAAGACCTGATATTGCTAATCTGTCAATTCTACCCATGTTGATATGGAGATTCAACAAAGTCTCTTTCATAATCCTAGAAGACTTCTTTTTAAAATGACAAGCTGATTCAAAAATTTATATGGAGGACCTAGAATATCCAAAGCAATACTGAAAGAAAAAGAAGATGAAGCAAAAAGTTAGAAGGACTCATGCTACTTGATCTCAAGACTTACTGTAAAGCTATAGTAATCAAGACAGTGTGATTCTATCATAAGGATCAACAAATAGGGTACTTCCCTTGTGGTCCAGTGGTAAAGAATCCTCCTTACAATGCAGGGGACAGGAGTTCGATCCCTGGTCGGGGAACTAAGATCCCACATGCAAGCGGGTCAACTAAGCCCACGCGCTACTGAGCTACTGAGCTCTCGTGCCTCAACTAGAGAGCCTGTGTGCTGCAAACTACAGAGCCCACGCGCTCTGGAACCCACACGCCACAGATACAGAGCCCACGCGCCCTGGAGCCTGTGCACCACAACTAGAGAAGAGAAAACCCGCATGCCACAACTAGAGAGAAGGCTGCGCGGCACAAAGATCCCACATGCCTCAACGAAGATCCCACGTGCTACAACTAAGACCCAACGCAGCCAAAAATAAATAAAATAAAATAATAAATAAATCTTTTAAAAAAACGGATCAACAAGTAGATTAATGGAACAGAATAGAGAGTTCAGAAATACACTTATAGGATGGTTTAATTTTTGACAGAGGTAAAGCAATCTAATAGAGAAAGGAGAGTCTTTTCAGTTAACGATGGTGGAACAACTGGATATCCATATTCTAAAAAAAGAACCTCAAACATTATCTTCTGTACAAAAATTAGTTTGAGATGGAGCATGGACCTAAATATAGAAACTAAAACTATAAAGCTTCTGTAAGCAAACCTAGGAGAATATCTTTGTGACTTGGTGGTAAGCAAAGATTTTTTTTTTAGACAGGAAAACGAATAAGCAGGCCATAGACTGGGAGACATTATTTATAAAGAAAGCATTTATCTGACAAAAGGATTGGTATTTGGGACTTAGAAAGAACTCCTATAAGTCAAGAGCAAAAAAGACAAACAACCCAATAAAAAATGGCAAAAATTTGAATAGACATTTCACAAAGGAAGCTAGATGAATGGCCAGTGGGCACTTGAAAATGTGCTCAATGTCATTAGTTATCAGAGAAATGCAAATTAAAACCACAGTAAGGTACCACTACACACCCACCAGAACAGCTTAAATGAAAAAGACGAACACCACCAAATGTTAGCAAGGGTGTTGAACAGTATAAACTTTCCTGTCTTGTTGGTAGGAGTGTAAAATCATACAACCACTTTGAAATGAAGGTCTGGCCGTTTCATATGAAACTAAACATACCCCTGCAACCCAGCAATTTTGGTTTTAGGTTATTTACCCAAGAGAAATGAAAGCCTATGTCCACAAAAAGACTAGTATGAGAACGGTAATAACGTTTTTCTTTCTTTATTTTTTTATAATGTTTTATTTCTTTTCTTCATTTTTAAATTTATTTATTTATTTATTTATTTTTGGATGTGTTGGGTCTTCGTTTCTGTGCGAGGGCTTTCTCTAGTTGCGGCGAGCGGGGGCCACTCTTCATCGCGGTGCGTGGGCCTCTCACTGTCGTGGCCTCTCTTGTTGCGGAGCACAGGCTCCAGACACGCAGGCTCAGTAGTTGTGGCTCACGGGCCTAGTCGCTCCGCAGCATGTGGGATCTTCCCAGACCAGGGCTCGAACTCGTGTCCCCTGCATTGGCAGGCAGATTCTCAACCACTGCACCACCAGGGAAGCCCAGCATTTTCCTTTATAAAGCTCAAAACTGGAAACATCCCAGATGTCAGTCAACAGGAGGATGGATAAACAAATTGTGGTGTATTCATGAGATGAAAAGGAACAAACTACTTATTCATGCAACACCATGAATGAATTTCAGAAATATTATGCTGAGTGAAAGAAGCCTTAGGCAAAAGAGTACATACTGTGTGATTGCATTTATGTGAAGTTCTAAAGGAGGCAAAAGTAATCTATGGTGAAAAATAATGAGAACACAGTGATGGTGCAGGAAAATTGGGAAGAGTCATGAGGGAACTTTCTAGGTGACAATAATGTTTTAGATTTTGTTAGAGGTTTGGGTTACACAGGTGTATGCATTTCACAAACTCACTGAATGATACTGTTAACATGAATACATTTCACTTTGTGTAAGTCTTCCCTCAAAGGAAAACCCATAAATAAGCAGTAAACTTTTGTCAATGATACATTTACTGAAATGCTAGGGAAAGTTCAACTTACTTTGAAATGCATCCAAAGTAATTCATATATAGATGTTCACTATATAATTGTTTCGATTTCCTATGTTTGAAAATTTTCAAAATAAAAAGTTGGAAAAGAAAGTGAATACTAGATTTGTCCAAATATGTTTGTAACGACACTGTTTGCAATGGCCCCCAAATAGAAATAACTTCTATGTCCATCAGTCGTCGAGGGGATAAATCAATTGCATTATAATCATTAAAATGGAAGAGTCTACAGCAATGAAGATCTATAACTGTATGCAACAGTATGGTTGAGCCTCACAAATACAATGTTGAGTGAAAGAAGGCAGATACCGGAACTTCCCTGGTGGTCCAGTGGGTACGACTCCGCGTTCCCAGTGCAGGAGGCCCGGGTTCCATCCCTAATCAGGAAACTAGATCCCGCCTGCATGCTGCAACTAAGAGAGTTTGCATGCCACAACTAAAGATTCCACATGCTGCAACGAAGATCCCGCGTGCCACAACTAAGACCCGGCGCAGCCAAAATAAATAAGATGATAAATAAAAGTAAATAAATAAATATTTTAAAAAGGAAAGAAGGCAGATACTAAAAGTCACGACCCACTTTAATAATATACAAAAACAGGTAAAACTAGTCCATGCTGTTCAAAGTCAGGATAGTGATTGCCCTGGGGTGGAGTCATGATTGGAAAAGAACACGAGGGCTGGAGTGCTTGACTTGAGTGCTGGTTATATGGGTGCGTGAAAAGTTATCAAGTGGTACACATTTCTCTCTATATCTATTACTACTTCGGTAAAAAAGTTCCAGAAAAAAATGAATGTTAGACCTCACTCCTCTTAAAACTCAGCTCAGCCCCACCCCACCCCTGGGAATTCATTGCCAGCCATCTTTCTCCCATCTCTCTTCTCTCAGTTCCCAGGCTCTGACACGCCTGTCTCCCTTACCTGCCAGGGAAAAACTCAGTGCAGAGGAATTTAGTTCTCTACATCTACCTTATTCTAGGTTCCAGAATGGAGCAAACTAGAAAAGGCTCATTAATGACTTACCTAAACCAAGGAGCCATGCAGCCCCAAGATAAATTCCTTTGCTTCCTGATAGCAACAACAACAAAATTGCTGCAGGCGTCCTTTACAAGCAAAATTGTCTTCCCTTTACACAGGTGTCTGCACCTTCCTTTTCTGCCACCTTCACTTTATCCCTCATACCCCTTCTTTTTAAAGCGAGACAGCAGCTTACTCCCTTCACCAAATCTGTGAAGCAGTGACTTGCCTCAGAGATTGTTCTGGTGTTTCAGCTCAGGCCCAAGATTCCCTTGACTGGTGAGTCAACCCCTAGACCCCAGCAAAGTCAGAGGTGGGGTTAGGAGAGGGGATGCACAACAGGGGGAAGGGGAGGAGAGGCATGGGGGGAGGGGAGTAGCGTACAGAAGCACATTGGGGGGCAAATCAATCTCTGCTTCTTCCACCCTTGTGATTGGTTGAGATGTCTAAATGAATACACATCTAAACAAAACAAGAAGACTGTTTAATTAAACATTTCTTCTTTTGATCAATGGGTGAATTTTCAGTCCTCTTGCTACTTGACCCATCAGAAGTGTCTGACAGTTGATTTTTCCCTCTTCCTTGAAAGACCCTTCCAGGTGGCTTCTTATCTCCCTGTCTGTTCCTTCTTGGTCTCCTGCTGGCTCCTCTTCATCTCTTTGACCTCTAAATGTTTAAGCGCCCTGGGGCATGGTCCTTACACCCCACCTCTTTAGTTACTTTCACTCTCCGTGATTTCTCTCAATTTTATAATCTTTTTTTTTTTTGGCTGCTTTGGGTCTTCGTTGCTGCACGTGGGCTTTCTCTAGTTGCGGCGAGCGGGGGCTCCTCTTCGTTGCGGTGTGCGGGCTTCTCATTGCGGTGGCTTCTCTTGTTGCGGAGCACCGACTCTAGGCGCTCAGGTTTTAGTAGTTGTGGCACGTGGGCTCAGTAGTTGTGGCTCATGGGCTCTAGAGCGCAGGCTCAGTAGTTGTGGCGCATGGGCTTAGTTGCTCCGCGGCATGTGGGATCTTCCCGGACCAGGGCTCGAACCCGTGTCCCCCGCATTGGCAGGCAGATTCTTAACCACTGCGCCACCAGGGAAGCCTGATTTCACTCAAATTTGTGGCTTAAAAAATACCACCCACACCCTAATGACTTCCACATTTGTGTTTCTAGCGAGATCTCTTCCCCTGAACTCCAGAACTGTTTATTTAACTACCTGCTCACCTAGATCTCTAATAGGCATCTCACATTTATCATATCCAATACTGAGCTCCTGATTTCCCTCCTCCAAACCTGTTCCTCCCACAGTGAGCTCAGTAAATGGCAACTGCATTCTTCCAGATGCTCGGGCCAAAAACTTGGGTGTCATTCCTGACTCCTCTCTTTCTCTCACCTCCCACCTCCCATCTGTCAGGAAATCCTGCTGACTTCACTGCAGAATACATCCAGACTCTGACTGCTCTCACTACCTTCACTCCCTCCATCCGAGCCACCATCATTTCTCACTTGGATTATCAACAGCCTCCCAACCTCATCCCCCCTTCAGCCTGATCTCAACACAGCAGCCAGGGTGATACTATTAAAATGCACGTCTGCTCGAAACCCTCCAATGGCTTCCCGATTCACTCGGAGTGCGTGCCAGCATCCCTATAATGACCCGCAAGGCTCTAAACAGCCTGGCCTCCTCTTTTTTACCTCTCTCTCCTCATTTCCCACTGCTCTTTGCCTTCACTGGTTCTAGTCCAGCCACACTGGCCTCCTTGCCATTTCCCAAACACCCCAGCCACACTCCTGCCTCTGTGCCTTTGCACTTGCCCTTCCCTCTGTTTCAAATGCCCTTCCCCCTCCACGACTCATTCTCTTGTCTATTAGAGCTTAAGTCTGGTATCCCTTTCTCAGTAAGGCCTGCCCTGGCCACCCTGCTTAAAATTGTACATTTTCTCACGTCTTCTCTCTCTCTCCTTTCTCTGCCTTATTTGCCTCGCTAGCACTTCTTGCCATCTAATATACATATATTTTCATGTATTTATATTTTTAGAATGTGTCTCTCCCCACTGGAATGTAAAGTCCATGAGGGCAGGGATTTTTATCTGTTTTGTTCACTGCTGAGTCTCCTGGAACAGTGCCTGGTCTGTGTAGGCGTTCAGTATTTGTTGCATGAGTGAATGGTT
This sequence comes from Monodon monoceros, assembly GCF_005190385.1. Taxonomy (NCBI): domain Eukaryota; kingdom Metazoa; phylum Chordata; class Mammalia; order Artiodactyla; family Monodontidae; genus Monodon; species Monodon monoceros. The sequence continues at coordinate 17,208,572 of NW_021703766.1, read as the reverse complement.
CCTTCAGAATGGCCTGAGAGGTTCTAACAGGTAAGAGGAGGTCAGTCAGATGAGGGAAGACCAGAGAGGCCTGAAGATACCTGGGAGGGGGTGGAATTTTCTTCAGTCTTTGAAGAATGGGGAGTCCTTTGAAAAGTAAGAAGAAAGAGAGAAACCTTATCATAGTGAGTAAGAACTTGGTTTTGGAGTCAGCTGCTATGGGTCCAAGTCCTGCGTTGGTCAGTTACTAGCTGTAGACAAGCCTCCTAATTTCTCTGGGTGTCAGTTTCTACATCTATAAAGTAGAGATAACCATAGCACCAACATCATAGGGTTTTTTGTTTGTTTGTTTTGTTTTTGTTAATTTATTTTATATATTTGTTTTTGGCTGTGTTGGGTCTCCGTTGCTGTGCACGGGCTTTCTCTAGTTGTGGTGCGTGGGGGCTACTCTTCATTGCGGTGCGCAGGCTTCTTATTGCTCTGCAACAAGAGAAGCCACAGGCTCTAGGTGCGTGGGCTTCAGTAGTTGTGGCACGCAGGCTCAGTAGTTGTGGCATGCAGGCTCAGTAGTTGTGGCTCGCGGGCTCTAGAGTGCAGGCTCAGTAGTTGTGGCACACGGGCTTAGTTGCTCCTTGGCATGTGGGATCTTCCTGGACCAGGGCTCGAACCCGTACCCCACATTGGCAGGCGGATTCTTAACCACTGTGCTACCAGGGAAGCCCCCCTCATAGGGCTTTTTTTGTGTGTGGGGGGGTTGTTTGTTTTGTTTGTTTGTTTTTAAGAACTAATGAAATAACATACAAATGATATTTAGTGAGGGTAGATACTTAGGAAGACTTGGCTCAAAAATTGCTGGCTGTTATTATTGTGAAAAGATACCTATAAACCAAGACATCATGTTGAAGGCATTATGGAGCATCTCAAATGGGACAGAGAGATGGAGCTATAGCTGGGCTTGACTTTTAAACTCAAGAGGAACAACCCCAAATGTGTACAACAGCTTCTTCCTCAGAACTCTCTGTCCCTGGACTCAACCAGCTGAGCTGAACCTAACTCCTGTCCTGCGTTGATTAAGTTGGCCCTGCTTACAAACAAAAAGGGAATCAGAATTAGGCACAAATGTGGTGTGAGGCCTCTACTGGGGACCAAGCAGCTCCCAGACGCCTGTCGCTGATGCAATCAGAGCAAAGAGAAATGATTCACTTTGGTCCTGCCATCGACCTCAGGATTTTGGCCAAGTGCAGGTTTGGGGGTTGGTTGGTGGATTATTTTTTCCCTTCCTGAGTAGAAAGAGTAACTTTGTGTTTCAAAAAGGTACTTTCATTATACAGAGAAATTCTGTGGTGAGGGCTCCCTGGGCTCGGTTTGGGATGAACCACCTTTGCTTACGTCTGGGGAGAGAATAAAATCTAGTGCCCCTATTTTTTTTCCCTCCCACCCAGTAAAGACACAGAGCTGAAAGGTGTCTTTCAGAAAACCTGGAGACGAGAGAGTTGACTTGTAGGTAAAAGGACGCTGTACAGGAGGCTGCCAGAGAGAAGTGGCTTCTTGTTTGTTAGCGTGGGTTTGTGGTGAGGAGGTCGGTGAAGCCCTCCCCCCAGAGTATCTGGGACTAAACAGAACAAATGAAACCTCTATTTGTTGGTCTCTACCTTGGATTTAGATGGTGCTTTATGGCCAGGGTTATTGGGATCAACTGAAACCCAGGCTGGTGTTTATTCCTGGGATTGCAAAGACAGACAAATACCTCTCTGTCCTTCCATCTTCCAGGCCAAGAGGGCAGGAGACACTTTCAGTCAAGCAGCCAGGCAGTGAAGAATTATTTTTGAGGTGACCACGGTGTCCCCAATGCTGAGCCACATAAATATAAATAGAAAAAGTACAAAATTGAGGCTCCAGCCCTCAGGGCACATAAAATCCAGTTAGCAGGAGGCGGCATGGTGGGCGAAACAAACTCCAAGCAACTGAACTGACCGTAGTGTGAGGCACTAAGAATTAATCTTACAAGAGGTAAGAGAAGAGGGAGATGAGTGGGAGAAGGCTTCAGAGAGAGTGTTCACAAGACCAGAAGCACCATGGTGACAGCAAGCCTATGTGTTCAGTTCTCTGCTGTAGTCTGGCACTAAGCATAATGCCTGATACAGAGTGGGCATTCAGTAAATAGTAAAGGACAGGAATGAAGAAGGAGGGGGCTGATATTAGGAGGATTAAATAGGTGAGGAAGAGGGAGGAGGGCATTCCAGCATGAGGAAAGGCCCAGAAAATGAGTCAGATGTCTTGGTGAGACCGGTTTAACCACAGTGAAGGGTGTGTAGTGAGGAGTAGTGGGAAATGAGGTTAGATATGGGGCCAGACGGGGGAAGGCTGGAAAGCCAGGCAGAAAAATGTAGAGGAGGTCACGTCAAGCTTTTATTGAACGTGGACCATTTGCTAGGTTCCGAGGCAAGGCTTGATCTGGTAAATTGAGCTGGTTCTTCTCCCTTCCTTTCCGCCTGCAGTGCCTCCTGGATTGTCTCTACCACTTTCTCCATGCGCACCTCCCTTCCCTTGCTTCTCTCTCTTGCTAGGATTGCTAGGATTTTACTCGGGCTCAAGCTTCACACCTAACACCACAGTACCCTTTCACTCCAGGGCCAGTCATTCTTATCAGCTCTCTGAGCCTTTTAGGTCAGAACATCAAGGAAAGAGAAGCTGATTGGCTCAGCTCAGCCTATGGATGGGTACCCTGGGTCCGGTGATCCCTCAGAACCAATCAACTGTGGTCAGGAGGCAAAGTATGTGATTAAAACTTGACTAAGCCTACCAAGACCTGCAGATAAAGGAGGATTCCAAAGAAGGCGTGTGAACCAGGAGGCAATAATAGGTTAAAAATACAGGGAGAAAATCAACTCACTTCGTAGGGGTGGTAAACGGAGAAGGCTATCAGACTTAAGCAAGGCCTGATTTAAAGGTCTGATTTAGGGCTTCCCTGGTGGCGCAGTGGTTGAGAGTCTGCCTGCCGATGCAGGGGACACGGGTTCGTGCCCCAGTCCGGGAAGATCCCACATGCCGCGGAGCTGCTGGGCCTGTGAGCCTTGGCCGCTGAGCCTGTGCTCCGCAACGGGAGAGACCACAACAGTGAGAGGCCCGCGTACCGCAAAATAAATAAATAAATAAATGAAGGTCTGATTTAGTCTTAGGGGAAAAAAGACACCCCAGCTGTGGATGAAAGCAGCATTTTAGAGCGTTTAGGCTGGCTGTGGTCCACAGGACTTTTCCAAAAGTTGAGAGAATGAAGGGACCCAGACCATCAAGAAAGCTTTTGCCTAATCCAGAATGGAGCAATTTAGAAACAGGGATTAAAAAAAATGTAGCCTGAAATTTTTTAAGGGCAGAGTCTGCTTCTCATTTAATTGCTCTAACCCTGGCCTCATGGTTAAGCTCAAAGTAGAAATTCACCACACATTTGTTGGACTGAATAGAATTCCACTAAAACCCAAACAAGGAACACATTGCTATTTGTATTCTGTTCAAGTCGGAGCCCGGACGAGGAACACAAAACAAAACAAAAATCAAAATATGATTTTTTCTGATTCCTGATTCAGGGCTTGGGTCACTGGATAAAGACTTGATGAGAAGCAAGAATGCAGCAGAAGGAGAGTCTGGGCCAAGGTGCCTGGCAGAGGGCTAGATGAACAGATAGCCTGTGCCCAGTGGCTCAGCGGCAGATCAAAGCTGGCTTCCCCAGCACAGGCAGCAAGCATGGCAGGAATCTGGGGGACCTCTCACCCAGTCCCCCATCCACACTCACAGATGGAAAGCCTCACCGTTAGTGGTCACACCTTTGAACACCGCCAGCACACAGGTGTTTGTGACAAAAATTTTATAGTCTAGTAGGTAGCTGTCTCCAGATAGGCAGCTGTGATACAACTGGGCCATGTGATTCCTGGCCTGACCCCCTGGGTTCACAGCACAGGTCTGCCACTTGGGCAACTTGCTTAACTACTTAACTACTTTGTGTCTCAGTTTCCTCATTTGTAAAACAGGAATAATAACCCCCCTTAGAGGGTCAATGAGGAGATTAAATGAGAGAATATATGCAAAAACAATTAAAACAGTACCTGGCACATAGTAAACAATCATTATTACCTTAATTGGTAGCAAAACACTAGACTGCAGAGAAGAGCTTCCCAGACTAGAGGGTCCTGGAGATCATTTAAACCCACAGAGAGCAGCCTGTTGGTGGCTGTGATTTGGACCTAAGACTCATCCCTCTTTTCTTCTGGATTAGATCCATGATTGGTCCAGGAACCGCCACAGAAACCAAGCAAGACCAATCAGAATTCTTCCCTAGGATTTTTCCAATTGGATCTTTTAACTGGTAGAAAAGCAAATATCATCATTACTCACCACTCCCCCCCTTTCCCCCCTTTTGGGGTTCAAAAAATAAAGATGGGAGCCCAGAGCTACATTTCCTCCTTTCCACCTCCGTGTACAGAAGCTGGCCTGAGAGATTAAAGCTGATTTGCAGAGAGAACCTGGACCAGAGTCCTAGCTGGGCAGAGTCTGAGTATCTGAATCCGGTTGACCCTGGATCCAAACTCCCACTCCCAACTTGTCTGTAGGTTGATTACAGAAGCCATTAAATTAATTTCTCTCTCTCTCTCTCTTTCTCTTTCTCATTCTCGCTTTCGCTTTCTTGCTCTTCCCCTCTCCCATTCTCCCTCTTTAAACTGCTTTAGATTACATTTCTGTTTCTTGCAACTAGAATGTGTGCTTGAGGGTCAGTTCAGGAGGAGAACATCTGAGTTTGCATTTTCTTTTACATTAGAGAATGACAATACGTTGTTTTATGGCAAAACAGTATAGATTATTACAGTTTACATTACTTTGTTTTAAAATAAAGAATACTAGTGAAAAGATTGATGGTGCTTTGTAGCCACTAAAATGTTCCTATCTTGGACCATTTGAAAAGGAGCAATCTAGGGACAACGTTTACAAGTTTCATCTCTTAAATTTTTTCTTCAGAGGTTAGAGTGAATTTACACCAAGGGTTGCATACCTCAGTGCTACAGGAGCCAGGCAGGGTAGTATCAATGAGTGAAGTAGATGGATGGTGTAAGACAAAAGGGAGTGATGGGGACTGTGGCAGAGTGGTGAGTGCTTGATCCGTCTTAAAAAGGCTGCTACCACTCAGCCCCAGCCCATTGTTTCCATGTACAAATATGGGGACAGAGTTGCCAGATCCTCTAGTTTTTAAGAGATTCTGGACATTTGGGATGCTTAATGTGAACTTCTAAATTTTGAACTTTGGCTATGAGTTTGACTTTAAGAAGTGGGTGTGTAGGTAGGGTGACCAACTGTCCCAGTTTGCCTAGGACTGAGGGGTTTCCTGGGAGTGTGGAACGTTCATTGTAAACCAGGACAGGTTGGTTACTTATGTGTAGCCCAAACAGAACTCATGTGAGACCTCTGGCTCACACACATCGCCTCATTTCACCCCAGAACGATCCAGTAAGGTAGTATGTGATCAATAAGATTGAGGCCTCTCCCTACTGCTTCCTCTCCATGGCTGTAAAATCTCATCTCTGCTTCGAGAAGACAGGGCCCTCTGGGCAGCCAGGAGATTAAGGAGTTTCCCCCTTAATCCCTCTTCTTTAGGCTGAAAGAAAGGCTCCATGTATAATTACATTACAAGTCGTGAACTTGGACCTGGCCCACTTGTATGCATGTGGAGACCAAGGGTGCAGAGTTGGGAGGTGACTTACTTAAAACACACGGCATGTTGGTGGCAGAAGCTAACCTCCAGTGTCTTCTTCGCTGACTTGGTACCTGTCTCCTCTATTAGGGAAAGGGAAGGGGACCAACATTTGCTGACAGCCTCCTGGTTGCCAGGTCCCATGCTGGGCACTCATATAGCCCTCCTAACTCCCAAGAAACTCCCGTGGGAAGAACTGGAGTCCCAAACCCATGCCCTTTCCAAGCCACCACCCTGCCAATCCAGGCATGCCGGGAGGGTGTTTGGAATTGCCAGGTTGTCATTGCACAAAGGGAGGGGTGTGCGACTCAGGATAGACTGAAATAATAAGGGTCACAAATAGGATCCCTCTGCACAGTGCTCGCCAAGCTCTGTGGGTGGGTTACAGGGAGAGACAGATCCACCCCCTCATGAAATCGTTCTCTGATGAGATGATGCACGTTAAGTGAACTATAAACTTTTAAGAGCATTCCAGACCCACTCATAAACATTAGGAATCATTCCCTTTGGGAAAGCTGGTATTCTTGAGGCAATAGAGCGTACTACCACCCTAGAGGGGGCCCTGCTAGGACTTCCTCTCAACTAGAAGTCTGAATTCTTGTAAAGGAGCCAAAATTAGAAAGTAAGGTTTGTGTTTCATTAATACCTTGAGCCCTTACACCTTATGTGTCTCTGACCTCTTTTAACAGAGGAGCAGAAAGAACTGGATTATATCACAGTTACCAGAGGAGGCTTTTTTTGATCGGATCTGAGTTCAGATCCCAGCTCTGCCACTTACCTGATGGGCGATGTGGGATACAGGCTGCTAAACCTTTCTGGCCCTCAGACTTCCCCTCTGAGAATAACAAGACCAGGACACGGGGCTATTGTAAGGATTAAAAACGAGATGATACATACTTTCCATACAACCCAGAAATCCCACTCCTATATATTTACCCAAGAGAAATGATAATGCATGTTCACACACCAAAAAAAACTGTATTTGAATGTTTGCAGCAGTTCATGCATAATTGTCCCAAACTGCAAACAACCCAAATGTTCTTCAGCTGATGAACGCATAAACAAACTGTGGTACATCCATACAATGGAATACAACTCACCGAAAATAAGGAATAAACTACAGTTGGCCCTTGATCAACATGGGTTTGAACTATGCTGGTTCACTTACATGCAGATTTTTTCAATAGTAAATACAGTATGACACTAACCACCATTGGTAGAATCTGAGGATGCAGAGCCATGGATACAGAGGAACCTCAAATATGGAGGGCCAACTGTAAGTTATACCCGGATTTTCAGCTGGGCGGAGGGTTGGTGCCTCTAACCCCTGTGTTGTTCAAGAGTCAACTGTATTGGGGGCTTCCCTGGTGGTGCAGTGGTTAAGAATCCTCCTGCCAATGCAGGGGACATGGGTTCGAGCCCTGGTCCGGGAAGATCCCAGATCCCACATGCTGCAGAGCGACTAAGCCCATGCACCACAACTACTGAGCCTGTGCTCTAGAGCCTGTGAGCCACAACTACTGAGCCCGCTCGCCTAGAGCCCATGCTCTGCAACAAGAGAAGCCACTGCAGTGCGAAGCCCGCGCACCGCAACTAGAGAAAGCCTGCATGCAGCAATGAAGATCCAACGCAGCCAAAAATAAATAAATAATAAATTAAAAAAAAAAAAGAATCAACTGTATTGATACACACAACATATACATCAGTATCAGGGATGAGTCTCAAATGCATTCTGCTAAGTGAAAGAAGGCAGACATAAATGATTACATATTGGATGATTCCATTTGCGTGACATTCTGGAAAGGAACAACCATAGGAACAAAAATGTATGAGTGGTTGCTAGGGGCTGGAGGGGGAGTGTAAATTGAGTGGCTGGGTTGGGGGTAGTGGATGACTACAAAGGGTCATGGAAGAATTTTTTGAGGGGGTGGTGATAGAACCTTTCAGTATCTTGATGGCAGTGGTGGCTACACAGCTGTATGCATTTGTCAAAACTCACAGGACTGTCCACTGAAAAGGGTGAATTTTCCTGTATGTAAGTTATGCCTCAACAGACCTTTTTTAAAGAAAAATCTTATTTATTTATTTACTTGTTTTTGGCTGCGTTGGGTCTTCGTTACTGCACGAGGACTTTCTCTAGTTGCTGCGAGCGGGGGCTACTCTTCATTGCGGTGCGCAGGCTTCTCATTGCAGTGGCTTCTCTTGTTGTGGCGCACGGGCTCTGTGTCAAAACAAAGGAAAAGGGCCTGGCTCAGTGCCCCCAGGAAGAAAAGTGCTATAGACTCCTTCTCACTAAAGTGTTAGTAACAGTGTGTTCTTCTCTCCAGCAGTTTTACTTTTGTAAAAAGAGCCTGCAACTTTTGTAGAGAAAGAAGGGTGGCAGTCCGTGCCAATGTATATTTATATTTATTTGTGTGTATGAAAAGATAATACAAGAAACTAATAACAGTGGTGAGGTGACCGTGGGAGTGCTGTAGGAACTGGGCAGGTGGGGGACCCAATCAGAGAAAGACTTTTCAGTATAACTTCTGTGTGTGTGTGTGTACTTGTGTGTAATACAGTCACATGGTTTAAAATGTATATCATTTTATATACATTTATATAAATGGTGTATAAGTTTTTGAATTATGTGAACGTATTACCCATAAAAACATTAAATTACAAAACAAATAATAAAAAGGCTTAAAAGAAGGGGAAATCTTTAATCCCTAGGCATGACTCTCCTCCAGTGGAATCTGTGAGGGGGTGGCATTCTGTGGCAGCCACATCACGTGAGCATCTGCTTAGTCGGCCTTGACCCCACCCACCCTGCTAATAGACTGAAGGGAAGACTTAGCTCTTTGGGTCGGTGGGCTCCTGTTCTCAGGAGGGAGCAGAACTGAGAATACTCTCGTTCTCCCTCAGATCGCTCTCCCCATGTGTCTCCCAATGGCAGAAAGCCATTTTTTTGTCTTTCACCCCACAACTGGAGCAGGACTTCACCTACAGATGCTCCCTGAAGGAGTAATTATAGGTCTGAATTCATGCTTTGGTGTAAATGATATCAGATTCTTAGACTCTTTCCCAGAGACATATTTTGGAAGAGAGCAAGCAGACTACCCATATTCCAGATGTCTGGGCCACTTCAGGGCACCTGAAATGTAGGGCAATTGAAAGATGCTAGTTAATTACTTCTTGGTCTTCTCAGGTGTAGACCTAGGTGAGAGCTCTAGGAAAGGCCAAGCTGTGGGGTCTGCCATGTTTGTGTACTGGCTTTGGAGTCAGGCCTGACTTTGAATCTCACCTTGGCCTCTTCCTATTCTTGAGCCCTTGACCTAGGATCTCTGTACTTCAGTTTCCTCATTTCTGAGGTGAGACTGCTGATGACCCCTGTGTTGTGAATGGGTGAGGAGATGAAGTGGGGACCACAGGCAGCATCAGTGAAGGATGCACCTTAGGTGCTCAGCACCCAGGCACCCTTCTCAGTCTGCTCTGCCTGGGCCACCTCGAGGCTCACGTGTGGTTTAGGGGGAAAGGGTGATAGACAGAGAGGAACAGTGAAGTGGAACAATACGAAGAACGAAAGCCCGGCAGCGGGGCTGACTCATTGGCTGACTCATTTCCTTACTCAGGGATGATCTGAGCATCCACCAAGCATCCACCGAGCATCCATCCTCACGTCTTCACACTCTGTTCCCTTTTTGTGGGGAAGACCTCAGGAGGATCGCCCTGCCTCCCTGGAGAGTGGGGAGCAGTGTGAGAGACCTTCCCTTTCATAACCAGGACAAAGGAGAGGTCAGCTAGCTACAAAGTCATTTTCCGATCCACAAAATAACAGTCCCCATATGATGCAATCATTCTAAGAAAGGACAGTTTTTGTCCTGGACTACAGGAGAGATTCTAGACTCTTTGTGCCCGTTTCTAGATATCACAGAGATATCTGCATACCATAGAACACTTGGAAACCACAGAAAAGTGTAAAGAAGCTGAAAAAAAAATTCACCCATAATCCTATCATTTAGACTCAATCATGGTGATGAGTTTGGTATTTTTCCATTCAATTTTTTTCTCTGTATTTTTTTCATTCTTCGGTCAAGTTTATTTGTTTATATTTGAAACAGCACTATTCAAAAGATATGTGAATCACAAATGTGAGCCACGTACGTAGTTTTAAATGTTTTGGTAGCCTCATTAAAGGAAAATGCAAGTAAACAGGTAAAATTAAAAATGTATTTAACCCAGTAAATCAAAAATATTGCCATTTCACCATACAATCAATATAAAAATTATTAATGAACGATTTTACATTCTCTTTAAGTCTTTGAAATATTTTTGGGGGAATTCCTTGGTGGTTCAGGGATTAGGACTCCACGCTTCCACTGCAGGGGGCATGGGTTTGATCCCTGGTTGGGGAAGTTCCCGCATGCCCCGCTGCACAGCCAAAAAGAAATGTGCTACACTATAGCACCTCTCAATCTGGACTAGCCCCTTTCAAGTACTCAACAGACACATGGGGTTAGTGGCAATCCTATTGGGCAGCACAGCTCTATGAAATTTCTATCTTGCCTTAGTTTTTTGCTTAAATTGCATCTTAAGTATTTTTTCATATCATAAAATATCTTTTTTTTTTTTTGCAGTATGCGGGCCTCTCACTGTTATGGCCTCTCCCGTTGCGGAGCACAGGCTCCGGACGCGCAGGCTCAGCGGCCATGGCTCACGGGCCCAGCCGCTTCGCGGCATGTGGGATCTTCCCAGACCGGGGCACGAACCCGCGTCCCCTGCATCGGCAGGCGGACTCTTAACCACTGCACCACCAGGGAAGCCCATAAAATATCTTTTGAAAAAAGTATTTTAAGAGTTTAAGCAACATGTATTCACTATCTAATTCCAAAGGTAATAGATTGGTTTCTGTTTTGTTTTTTGTTTTGTTTCTCCTCACTCAGGGATGGTGTGTGTTAGCCATTTGATACAATTATTTCTAGACTGTATTCTCTGTAAGTATTCATATTGAGCAAAAATTGGACACATACAATATGTTCTGTTTTATAACCACTCTTTTCACTTAATGATACATGTGGACATACAAACAATAATGATGACAATGTCACCTTTGAGCCTCTGCAGAGAGCCAGGCATGTTCAGACACCTGTTCTCATCTCAGTACTGGGAGGTGGGAGCATTTCCATCCCCATTCCTCAAAAGTGATTTTCATTGTTGCAAAATTGGGATTCCACCCAGATCCTCTGATTTTATCTCTAGAGCCTTTCATTTTCACCATATGGTCTCCTTCTGGAGGGAGGCAGGCAGGGGATCCAAGATATGCCAAAGAAGCGTTTACAAATTAACTTTTGGAGTAGGATTCTCAAAAAATTGGAGCTGTCTCTACCCATGGGTTTGCCTAACAACCTCTGAAATTACCCAGTTAAATCCTGTTTCCCCCACTGCACACACATGCCCCCAAGGCTGCCATCTTCTTGTGGGACATTCTTCCGCTTCCATGTTTCTCCTTCTCTGTAACTTCCAAGAAAGAATCCTGAGAGTCTCTCTAAATCCAGATGATTCCTTGCTCGGGGAGGGGAGTGTGCAGCTGTTCTGTGCATTATAGGTTGTTTATCGGCATCCCTGACTTCTGCCCACTAGATGCCAGTAGCACTTCCTGCCAAGTTGTGACAAAAGTGTCTGCAGACATTGGGCTTACCTGGTGGCGCAGTGGTTAAGAATCCGCCTGCCAATGCAGGGGACATGGGTTCAAGCCCTGGTCCGGGAAGATCCACACATGCTGCGGGGCAACTAAGCCCATGCGCCACAACTATTGAGCCTGAACTCAGGAGCCCGCGAGCCACAACTACTGAAACCGGCGTGCCTAGAGCCCGGGCTCTGCAACAAGAGAAGCCACTGCAGTGAGAAGCCTGTGCACCGCAACGAAGAGTAGCCCCTGCTCGCTGCAACTAGAGAAAGCCTGCGCGCATCAACAAAGACCCAATGCAGCCAAAAAAAAGAAAAAAAAATTAAAAGTGTCTGCAGACATTTCCAAATGCCCTGGGTGGTGGTGGTGGGGAACACTGCCCCTGTTTGAGAACCACTGCTCTAAGTATTATCAGATGGAGGAGTCTTTCCTAAACCAGTCATTTGATGTGACCCAGAGATGAGGTAGGACAATTACTTCCTATATAGACTGTCGTCCTCACTAAGATAGGAACCTTTTCTCTCCACCAGGGAGTCTCCAGGATCTGCATCTAATAATTACTCGATAAATGTGTGCACAATGAAAGATGCTGGTGATTTTTGTTGTTGTTGCTGTTGTACCTTATATTAGGCTTTTCAAGACTGAACTAAATGCACCCAATACATGTCCTAGATGATAGTGACTTTCACAGATACTTTTTTCCTGGAGTTCTGTGCCTTTCAGATTCTGATATTCAATCTGTTATTTTCCTATGCCAAAGAGAATAATATGAAATCTTAGCATTTACATTCCTGACTACCACATTACATTTGGATCGTGCACATATGTCCTATGCTAGACTGACAAATATTTCTATGAGGCAAATGAAAGATAATTCTTAACATTTGCATCATATGCCATCTTTTGAGCATACCCTCATCAACTGTTTTTTTAATTTGGGGCATTTAGATAGTTTTCAATTTTTTCTCATTTTAAATAACACTGCAGTGAACATCTTTGTGTATGTACCTCTGCTGTACACTTTTTAAAATAAAGAATTCAAAAGAACAAACTCTTCCTGCTCAACACATAGCCTCCTTTGCTGAATTTTACACCCGGAAATTCCTTCTCTGATTCAGAAAAAAAACCTCCAACATGAACTGAACTAATAAGATACCATTAAATTCAGCTCAAGTTGGCTTCCCTCTTTGTGACTATAACCAGAGTAGTGGTTTTGTAGACAAACTCATTGTCTGTCACTAACTCTTTGAGCTTCAATTTCCTCATCCATTAAATGGGAGTAATAATAGTACCAACTTCATGGCATAAGTGAGATAAGACATGCAAAGTTCTTGGCACCTATTAAAACCAGTAAAAAGTGTTAAGTATAGTAAAATGTCAATGGTAGAATCTAGATGGTGGGTATATGTGCTCCCTATATAATTATTTCAACTTTTCTATGTGTTTGAAGGTTTTCATAATAAAATGTTGGGAAAGGAAAGCTTCATAGATAAATGTAATGTTGTTGATCTCATGGTTGTTTACTAAGGAGAGAATGGAGCAAATCTTAGAAAAAGTCAGGTGCAAGGTAAACACGTAATACCAAGTTTGAAATGTGGAATCTGTTCCTTGGGTACCACATCCAGTGTATTTAGATCTTCCTTGAGTGTAGAAAAGTGTGACCAGAACTTGTGTGAGTGCTGGAAAGGACTGTTGGTTATTTTACCATCTGGTCTCAGAATATAAACCACAGTGTGGGGATAGCATATGCTGTAGAAGTGGTTTATTTTTTTAGGCTTCAGAGATTTTAAAATGTATATATAATTTGTTTGCAAAGTTACTTTGAAACATTTAGAAAAAAGCACCTGCTTCCAAGTCAGACGCATCTGAATTGCAATCCTTTTTCAGCTGCTTAGTAGTTGTGTGGTATTTAAGTGAGTCACCTCTTTGGGTTTCAGTTTCCTCGCCTGTAAAATGGGGACAATAATAGTACATTCAGGGTCTTCCTGGTGGCGTAGTGGTTAAGAATCTGCCTACCAATGCAGGGGACACGGCTTCAATCCCTGGTCTGGGAAGATCCCACATGCCATGGGGCAACTAAGCCCGTGCGCCACAACTTCTGAGTCTGTGCTCTAGAGCCTGCAAGCCACAACTACTGAGCCCGCGCGCCACAACTACCAAAGCCCACGTGCCTAGAGCCTGTGCTCTGCAACAAGAGAAGCCACTGCAATGAGAAACCCATGCACCACAACAAAGAGTAGCCCCTGCTCACTGCAACTAGAGAAAGCCCGTGCGCGCGCAGCAACGAAGACCCAACGCGGCCAAAAATAAATAAAATTAAAAAAAAAATTAACCACTGGTGATGAGGCACCATTTACTTAAAAAAAAAAAGTAGTACATTCGTCACAGAGAGATGTGAGGATTAAGTGAGAGCACATAAAAGCACTTGATGCTGGACTTGGCACAGAGGTGTAGTTTCTTCCTTTCTAAGGGGCAACACTTATACACGTTGTTTTGCCACCGAATTTTTCAGAATGCCGCTGTGCTAATGTAACCAAAGGTGATTTTTCTGTTGGGAAGGTCACAAAGGGCTCAGGAACTGCCCACAGGCCAGCGTTGAAAAACTCAGCATGTTGTTGTTCCGATTTCCTCCTATTCAGAGCCCCTGCACGTGGTGACTGGCTTTATGATTCATTGAGATCCCTCCCAGAAATTTCACTTTGACCTTAAATGTGTGAAAATTCCATTCCTGGCAAGTGGAGCACGTTGCTTTGGGAAAGACAGCTGAACATATTTTGTGTTTTGAGTCCTTTGCTATTAGTTAACATCAGAGGACCCAAAATGTGTGCCCATCATCGGCAGAATATGGGCTTGCCAGTACATATTATGGAGTGCCACGCCCCGTGCTTCCTGATATTTACAGAATCCACCCCTCTTCCCACCCTTCACCACTGGCAACACAAAACACATCGAAAATCACACTCACTATTTTCTACAACAATCATGGCCATGGCCAGCATCGCTGTCCTCTTTGTATGGGAGAGAGGGAGCGAGGAGGGCTGGTGCTACTCCATATGGAGCCTTAATGCCAAGTAAAAGAGGCCCCTGCCTTCCGGGCAGATGCAGCCCTTGCCAGTGTGCATGACTTACAGAGCATAGAGTGGGGCCCCCCCTTAACCCCTGAGTTGAGTGCCCTTGTGCAGGGCACAGCCTCGTGGACCCTGGGAACAGCATGGATTTGGTGTTAGGTAGAGTCTGCTTTGAATCTAGTGCCAGATATTTACTGGTTGTGACCCTGAGCACAGTTACTTACCCTCTCTGAGCCTCAGTTTCCTCATTTGATTGTAATTTCATGCAATTGTTTGAAGGGTTAAATGAGATAGAATATTTTAAAACTGTATGTGTGTGTTTGAATAAACATAAAAGAAAATGCCTGGAAAGAGACACACTGAGCTATTAAAAGTGGTTAGAATTTAGGGACAGAATTACAAGGCTTCTTTCTGTGCACCTATTATATTTCTAGTTATTTATTTACAATTATTTATTTATTTATTTTTGGCTGCCTTGGGTCTTCGTTGCTGCGCGTGGGCTTTCTCTAGTTGCGGTGAGTGGGGGCTGCTCTTCGTTGCGTTGCGTGGGCTTCTCACTGTGGTGGCTTCTCTTGTTAAGGAGCACGGGCTCTAGACGCTCAGGCTTCAGTAATTGTGGCTTGCTGACTCAGTAGTTGTGGCTCGCAGGGTGTAGAGCGCAGGCTCAGTAGTTGTGTCGCACGGGCTTAGTTGCTCCACGGCATGTGGGATCTTCCCAGACCAAGGATGGAACCTGTGTTCCCTGAATTGGCAGGGGGATTCTTAGCCACTGACCCGCCAGGGAAGTCCGTATTTTTATTTACTTATTTTTAATTGAAATATAGTTGATTTACAGTGTGTGTTAAATACTGCTGTATAGCAAAGTGATTCAGTTATACATATATATTCATTCTTTTTTTAAATATTCTTTTCCATTATGGTTTATCATAGGATATTGAATATAGTTCTCTGTGCCATACAGCAGGACCTTGTTTGTCCATTCTATATATAAAAGCTTACATCTGCCCACCCCAACCTCCCTCCATCCCTTCCCCAACCCCTCCCCTCTTGGCAACCACCAGTCTGTTCTCTATGTCCGTGATTCTGTTTCTGTTTCACAGGTAGGTTCATTCGTGTTATATTTTAGATTCCATGTATAAGTAATATCATATGGTATTTATCCTTCTGACTTACTTCACTTAGTATGATAATCTCTAGTTGCATCCATGTTGCTGCAAATGGTATTATTTTGTTCTTTCTTATGGCTGAGTAATATTCCATTGTATATATGTACCACATCTTCTTTATCCATTCCTCTGTTTACAGACATTTAGGTTGCTTCAGTGTCTTGGCTATTGTGAATAGTGCTGCTATGAACATAGTGATGCATGTATCTTTTTGAATTATAGTTTTGTCTGGATATATGCCCAGGAGTGGGATCGCTGGATAATATGGTAATTCTATTTTTGGTTTTCTGAGGAACCTCCATACTGTTTTCCACAGTGGCTGCACCAATTTACATTCCCACCAACAATGTAGGGGTGTTCTACAAGGCCTCTTTCTGGTTTTTGTTTAAATACTTTTGTTTTGTTTGAACTTATTTTAATACACCTTTATTACTTTTAAAAAATAATATTATTGGGGAATTATTTAGGATTTACAGAAGACATTCAGAAATAGTGCTGAGATTCTTTATACTCCTTACCCCCTTTCCCCTACTGTAACATCTTACATAATCATGGAACATTTGTCAAAACTAAGAAACCAATATTGGTAAATTTCTACTACTAAACTTCAGACTTTGTTCAGACTTTACTGGTTTTTCTCTAATGTCTTTTTGCTGTTCCAGGATCTCTCACACCCACATTGTATCACTTCTTAATTTGGGAACAACAAAAGAGTATATGTTAAAATATATATGTTTCAACCAAATGTGGGTGAAAGAGGAGATCAAGAGGATTGAGAATGGCTCTGTCATAAATAGCTGTGCAACTTTGAGTCAGATGCTTCCCCTCTCTGGGCCTTAGTTTTCTCACGTATAAAGTAAATGGGTAGGGCAAGAGATTGCTAAGCTCTCTCTCTTAAGTCCAGCTAACACCGTTTTTCAGCGGAGAAAAAAATCAGGACGTTAAAGTGGGATGCAGAGGCGCTTTTATTTATTTATTTTTTTAACATCTTTTAACTATTGGAGTATAATTGCTTGCAGAGGCTCTTTTAAAACACTCATCTCGGGCTTCCCTGGTGGTGCAGTTGAGAATCCGCCTGCCAATGCAGAGGACACGGGTTCGATCCCTGGTCCGGGAAGATCCCACATGCTGCGGAGCAGCTAAGTCTGTGTGCCACAACTACTGAGCCTGCGTGCCGCAACTACTAAAGACTGTGCTCCTAGAGCCCGTGCTCCACAGCAAGAGGAGCCACCACAATGAGAAGCCCGCGCACCGCAACCACCCGCTCACTGCAACTAGAGAAAGCCCGTGTGCAGCAACAAAGACCTTATGCAGCCAAAAAATAAATAAATAAAATAAATAAAAAAAACACACTTCTCAAAATGTTAAAATAGATGCCTTAGCTCCAAGGAGTCCCTTTTGGCCTCATTAAGGAAAGGAACAAAGATCTGATCACATCTGCCAACTGGGGACTCACCTGACTCCCATGGTCACTGGGGATGGAGGTATTTGGTGATCTAACAGGTCTTTTCCATTTCTGTCTACTAGGATGTATTTTTGTTGGAGAGGGAGATTTTGTCCAAATTCTTAGAGAAATAAGAAACATGGTAAATCCTGTATTCTCAATTTGCTTTATTATTTATGACCTCCAGATCTCTGGTGAGGAGGACAGGACCTGTACTGGGCTCCATTTTTTTACCAGCTGGTTTAGTCTTAAGTTCATGGCAGCCTGCCCAAGCTATGGCAGTTGAGCGAGCTTTAGATAGTAAAAGTCACATCTGATGTCCTTTGCTGCAGACCATTGGCATAAACTTATTTATTCAGAATTGTGTCCATGGCAGGCATATTCCGTCCATGTTTGGCTGAAAGACCAGGCAATATTGTCACATGCTCAGTGAAGCTTTCCTCATCTACCCCTTAAAGATTAGGTCAGGCCCCTGGTTAATGCATTTGTTGTATGAGTTTTTTTTTTTAAATTATTTATTTATTTTTGGCTGCACTGGGTCTTCATTGCTGCACGCGGGCTTCTCATCGCGGTGGCTTCTGTTGTTGTGGAGCAGGGCTTCAGTAGTTGTGGCTCACGGGCTCAGTAATTGTGGCTCACGGGCTCAGTAGTTGTGGCTCACGGGCTTAGCTGCTCCACAGCATGTGGGATCTTCCCAGACCAGGGCTCAAACCCACGTCCTCTGCACTGGCAGGCGAATTCTTAACCACTGCACCACCAGGGAAGTCCCATGAGTTTTGTTTTGTTTTGTTTTAATGAGTTTTTATGTAAATGAATTTTCCAGTTTTCTGCACCTTAGCTCTTGGATTCATTCTTGTTTTGACATCTGTCTACTTAAATCCAGCTCATTCCTTTTATCTACTGCATAGTGCTTCATGATATGACCATTTTATGTTTTATTAGCCACTCTCCTACTGATGAATATTTTAGTTGTTTCTAATTATTATTATTATTTCTGTTACAAACAATACTGCAATGAACATCTTTGAGTGTCTCCTTAGGCTTCTCCTTGGTTGCTCTCAATAGTGGAATTGCTGGGTCATAGAGAATGCCTAAGTTTAATTTCATTGTTTCCTTCCAAAATCATGCTGTAATTTTTTCACCTGTAAAATGAGAGGGATTCAGTGATTTCTAAGGTTTCTTTCCCCCCAGCTCTAAAATGCAATCATTCTGAGACAATAGAGGGGGGAGGCAGACTTTAAACTCTTGGCAATTATCTCATATATACTGTGCTCAGTCAGATGCAGCGGAAACAGATAATATCCAGGGTCATGTGTTCCCTGTTGTTCCCTCTCTAGGTCCCTGGGAAGAGAAAACTCCATAAAACACCAGATCAGATTTTCTTTTAATCCTCTAAGTAATGAAGTGGATAAAAGTTTCTGACAGTGGAAAACTCCAATTATTCAATTACATTAAAATAAATCTGTCACTAGACTTGGAAACTCAAGCTTTCCTTGCTCAGAGAGTTACAAAAGTAAAAAGGTTTCCATGCTATGCACAATTTTTCTAACTTGCCCCACGTGACTGTGATTTAGAGTCATTTTACCCACTCACACCTGCTGTTACCCAACTGTTAATATCAATGCAATGAATGACAAAATAGTTTGTAAGAGGAACCCTATCTAATTCCAATAAATACCTTACTTCTATTTATTTTGAACGTGTCCATTGTCTCTGGGCAGTAACCTCAGTTCAGGATATCAGAATACCACTTGTGCAGGCAAATATACATTATATTCCTTAGAAATTAAAGACACAAGAGACATTGATACCTTGTCCATGACTTATGTCCTCATGACTCCAAGCTCATGAGAGGGCTTTAACCCACTGATCAGGGTGGGGGATATTATTAGGACAGTATGGGCTTTTCCATCACCTATTTAATTGCAGCTACTCAGTACTGGGGATTATATTAAGAAGAATGTTTATAAAAATGCATAAGATGATAGCTCAGTGTTGATTCTGGACTGACATTACCTCCAGATATTAGGATTATGTCTGCTAAAAACAAAACTTTAGAACAAGACAAAAATGATTTGGTGGTTTCGCTCCCATTATAGTTTTGCTTATTACAAAATCTTAGGAAATTATGATAGAAAAGCAGAAGGAAGAATAAAAGGATGATCACTATTACTATTTTGGTGTAGTTCCTTCCCATTTTTTTAAGAAATTCTTTTATATTTTGAGAAATTTCAAAAATACACAAAAGTACAAAGAGTAACAAAATAAAAACCAGACCTATATTCTGACTGCTAACTCAGAAATAACCATTAACATTTTGTAATATTTGCTACCAATCTTTGTTTTGTTTCTTTATTGAAAGAAAGATTGAAAATAAAGCTAAAGGCTGATTTAACCACCATCCCCTATCATGAGGTTGGAATTTTCCCTTCCAGTTCATTCTTTTTTTTTTTTAATATTTATTTATTTATTTATTTATTTGGCTGTGCCGGGTCTTAGTTGCGGCATACGGGATCTTCGTTGCAGCGTGTGGGGTCTTTTAGTTGCAGCATGCAGACTCTTTAGTTCCGGCATGCAGGCTCTCAGTTGCAGTATGCGGGATCTAGTTCCCTGACCAGGGATTGAACCCTGGCCCCTTGCATTAGGAGCTCGGAGTCTTAACCACTAGACCACCAGGGAAGTCCCCAGTTCATTCTTTTTTATTTTTATTTTTTAATTTTATTTTTATTTACTTACTATTTTTTTTGGCTGTGTTGGGTCTTCATTGCTGCACGCGGACTTTCTCTAGTTGCGACCAGTGGGGGCTACTCTTCGTTGCAGTGTGCGGGCTTCTCATTGTGGTGGCTTCTCTTGTTGCAGAGCACGGGCTCTAGAGCGCACGGGCTTCAGTAGATGCGGTGTGTGGGCTCAGTAGTTGTGGCTCGTGGGCTCTAGAGCGCAGGCTCGGTAGTTGTGGTGCACAGGCTTAGTTGCTCCACGGCATGTGGGATCTTCCCAGACCACAGCTTGAACCCGTGTCCCCTGCATTGGCAGGTGGATTCTTTTTTTTTTTTTTTTTTTTTTTTGCAGTATGCGGGCCTCTCACTGCCGTGGCCTCTCCCGTTGCGGAGCACAGGCTCCAGACGCGCAGGCCCAGCGGCCATGGCCCATGGGCCCAGCCGCTCCTTGGCATGCGGGATCCTCCCAGACCGGGGCACGAACCCGTGTCCCCTGCATCGGCAGGCGGACTCCCAACCACTGCGCCATCAGGGAAGCCCGGCAGGTGGATTCTTAACCACTGCACCCCCAGGGAAGCCCCCTCAGTTCATTCTTGAATACGTGTGTGTGTGTGTGTGTGTGTGTGTGTGTGTATTTGTAAGTATATATATACAGAGATACATATATATAGAGAGATACATACGTATATTTTATATGAACAATATATGGTATTCTTTTGAGTGGCTTTTTGAAAAATTTATTCCTAGTTACAGGTTTTTAAAAAATTTCTGGCGACATATAGTGTTGCTTCAAGGTATCGATACTGATACTACAACATTGTTCTTTATCTTAATATCCATCTTGAGGTATAGGAATCCTGAGCAGGATAGGAGAATAAAACCTCCGTTCTCTCATCTGTAAAATGGGAGCAGTAATAGTATCTGCCTCAGAGTGGATGTGATGATTGATGAAATTTAATGATAATATGAATATCGAGAACTCACTCTGTGCCTGGCACGTGTGCTCCCTGCCATTTCCCTCCAGCATTGAGAGCTCTCCAGCTGTTTGATGAGGTTCCAGTCCAACTAATTATGTGACCTTCAGCCACATACCTGAGCCTCGCTTTTCTCATATTTATATTGCAGATCATAATAATATATATCTCTAGGTTGTTGTGACAATGACACGAGATAATAATGTGCCTTGCATGGGGACCTGGAATATTGCAAACACTAAGGAACTGACAGCTATTATTATTATTATTACTATCTTCTTATCCTTTAAAATGAAAACTTTTTTTTTATTGGAGTATAGTTGACTTACAATGTTGTGTTACTTTCAGGTGTATAGCAATGTGAATCAGTTATACATATACATATACCCACTCTTTTTTAGATTCTTTTCTCATATAGGCCATTACAGAGTATTGAGTAGAGTTCCCTGTGCTATACAGTAGGTCCTTACTAGTTATCTATTTTATATATAGTAGTGTGTATATGTCAATCCCAATCTTCCAATTTATCCCTCCTCCCCCCTTGTCCCCTGGTAACCATAAGTTTGTTTTCTACATCTGTAACTCTATTTCTGTTTTGTAGATAAATTCATTGTACCCTTTTTTTTAGATTCCACATATAAGCAATATCATACGATATTTGTCTTTCTCTGTCTGGCTTATTTCACTCAGTATGACAATCTCTAGGTCCATCCATGTTGCTGCAAATGGCATTATTTCGTTCTTTTATTATTATTATTATCACTATCTCCTTATTCTTTAAAACTAAAACTTGATCCTGCTTAACCAATCTTAACGGCTGAAAATAAATCCATGGAAAAAATGTTCCATGGTCAAATGAGTTTGGGAAACCTTGTCTATTCTAGCCAGCCCTTGATTCACAGTGCATAGTAAGATATCAAAAGTAAACCAGTCCAAGGGAAAAAGAGTTTTAACCCAACATTTCCCAAACATACTTGATCGCAAAACTCTTTTGTTCCACTAACATCTATAAACATCCCAAAGAAGTAATGTCCTATGTGGAGCACATTTTGAGTATTGGTTTAAGGTATGACTCCCTCAGATTACATAAAGGCATCTGAACTGGGGGGCTTCTTTTTGTGTCTACTCAAGAAAGCCTAATTCACTCAAGAAAGCTTAGCTGGCTACTCGAAAATCTCTGATGTTAGAATACTGGCATAAATTAGAATATGTGTTGACAACCATTTACTAATTCTCAGATTCTCGGACAGTTTTGAGTACCCTACAGATTACTGGTCCTGTAACAAAGAGCTTTCTTTAGTTATTTTAGAGGCAGTTGTCCGTTCATCATTCATATGTTAGACAGAGTTTTGTGACCTAGGAGCAAATCTCTGTATAATGGATGAGACCCTCCTTACCCAAGGCTTGGCTTTCAAGTCTGAGGTTTTTCAAATGTCCTTGAGACACCATAAACCATGGCAAAGACAAGCTATGGATAGGGAGGAGATATTTGCAATACATATAACCAACAATGAATTTGTATCCAGACTATGTGGAAGACTAACAAAAGGCAAACAACCCAAATGAAGAAAAAAAGAAAAGGCCCAAGGAAACAAACAGGAGAAGACCTTTAATGGTCAATAAATATCTGAAAAAATGTTCAAACTCATTAGTAGTAAGAAAATGCAAATTCAAACAATGAGATACATAGATGTAGTAAAAGTATAAAACCAAGCATGGGATGACACACTCCACCTTCAGAATAGTGGTTACTATAGGGAGAGAAAAAGGAAAAAAGGATGGGAAAGGAGACTTCAGTGTTATGTATAATGTCTTCTGTCTTCCTAAAAAATATGGAGAAATACAGGGAAAAGTTGAATTTGTTAAATCTGAGTGATGGATACACGGCATCTATTTCCTGCATATTTGAAATATTTCCTATTTTAAAATAAACAAAAGAAAAACTTCACCTTGATTATATGAATGCCACTTTGTAAGACATCACTTTATAAAAATATTTTCTTCAGTTTCAAGTATTATTTTTATTTCGTTTCTTTCATTTATTGATTTTGCTCTTTGATCAAGACTTGTCTGGAATAGTTTGTAGACTGTAACCCCAGGGATGTTGGCTGTTGTGGTTTAATTATCCTCTAGGGTCTAGAGTCTAGGCGTTTAGGCTTTGCTTAATAGTTGTTGCCTTTTTCCTTTTTTAAAAAACTGGGCATGGATTTAAATGAACTTGACAATAATACCTAGACGTATCAGTTAGGACTCAATAAGCTTGCAAGTAACAGAAAAATCATTTCAAACAGGCTTAAGGTGGAATTTTGTTTGGCCATGTAATTGAAAAGCTCTGGGTTGCAGGGGAGCTGGTCAGGCTTCAAGCACCAATGGATCCAGCGTTTTAAATGATGACATCTATTCCCACTTTCTAGTTTTTCAATATTACAAATAATGTTGCAATAAGCATGTTATTGCATGCTTATATACATGAGTAAGAGTTTCTCAAATCTAGAAGGGGAATTGCTAAGTCAAGAGTATAGACATTTCCGGGCTTCCCTGGTGGTGCAGTGGTTGAGAGTCCACCTGCCGATGCAGGGGACACGGGTTCGTGCCCCGATCCGGGAAGATCCCACATGCCGCGGAGCGGCTGGGCCCGTGAGCCATGAC
The DNA here is from genome assembly GCF_005190385.1 of Monodon monoceros. Taxonomy (NCBI): domain Eukaryota; kingdom Metazoa; phylum Chordata; class Mammalia; order Artiodactyla; family Monodontidae; genus Monodon; species Monodon monoceros. The sequence goes on along the minus strand of NW_021703766.1, from coordinate 17,185,173 downwards.
CACTGAGCCTGTGCACCTGGAGCCTGTGCTCCGCAACGGGAGAGGCCACAACAGTGAGAGGCCCGCGTACCGCAAAAAATAAAAAAAATAAAATAAAATAAAAAAAGAGTATAGACATTTCCAACTTTCCAACCACTATTGCCAAATTTCTACCCAAAGTGAGGGGTTTGTTTGTTCATTTGCTTAATTTTTGTTTTGTCAATTTATACTTCCACCAGCATCAGCAGTGTATGAAAGTTCTCATTTCCTTTCCTTTCATCCTAATTAAATTTAGAATTTTAAGGTCCCTAAATGTTTCAACTCTTCAGCCAGGTGAACAAGGTCAACATCAATATCATAAATCATGTTGATATGTACCCTTGATATGATGTGGTGAAAATGGCACTTTAGCTCTGTGGTCTTCCTCTAAAAAATACATTGCCGGACTCTAATTACAGGAATAACATCAGGCCAATTCCAATAGAGGGGTAACATACAATATACCTGTCCAGCATTTCTCAAACCTGTCAAGGTCATCAAAAACAAGGAAAGTCTGAGAAAATGTCAAGCCAAGAGAAACTAAGGAGACATAAGGACCACATGTAAAGTAGTATCCTGGATGGGAGATCCTGGAACACATAAAGGACATTAGGTAAACTAAGGAAATCTGGATAAACTGTGGACTTCAGTGAATAATGATGTGTCAATATTGGTGCATTAATTGTAACAATGTACCACACTTATGTTAACATACAGGGAACCTGGGCATGAGGTATATGGAGACTCTACTATTTTCTCAGATTTTCTGTAAATCTAAAACTATTTCAAAATATAAGGTCTATTAATTTTTTTCTACTCCTGAAGTTATTTGATCGTTATTGTAATTTTCATTCCTCTAGTTACTGGGGAGGTTGAGCATCTTCTCATATATTTATTGACTATCCAGGATTCTCTTTGATGAATTTCTTGTTCACAACCTTTGCCTTTTTTAAAAAATGTGTTATTTTTTTAAAAATGTTTGTTGGAATTTATATATATTCAGTGTATTAATCTTTTGTTGGGCCATCTATTAATTTTGTTGTGTTGAGTTGCAAATATCTTCAGTTTGTAAGTATCCTTTGATATTTTCCATGGTATATTATCATATTATATTAATATGGTCTGGCAGATATTTAAAATTTTAATGTTATCAATTTTAATGTTTTAATTTATTGTTTTTATTTATTTATTTATTTTTGCCTGCGTTGGGGTCTTTGTTGCTGTGTGCAGGCTTTCTCTAGTTGCGGTGAGCGGGGGCTCCTCTTCGTCGCGGTGAGCGGGCTCTTCATTGCGGTGGCTTCTCTAGTTGCGGAGCACAGGCTCTAGGCGCGCGGAGTTCAGTAGTCCTGGTATGTGGCCTCAGTAGTTGCGGCTCGCAGGTTCTAGAGCGCAGGCTCAGTCGTTGCGGCGCACGCACTTAGCTGCTCCACGGCATGTGGGATCTTCCCACATCAGGGCTCGAACCCGTGTCCCCTGCCTTGGCAGGCGGATTCTTAACCACTGCGCCACCAGGGAAGCCCAAAGTGCTTTTCTTTGTACTTTAGAGTTTTGTGTAGAAAATCTTTCCCTATTCTGATGTCACAAAGATATTCTTTGTTCTAACAATTTTTACAGGTTACGTTTTTACCTTAAAGGTTTTTAATCCACTTGGGATTTCTTTTTTTTTTTTTTTAGTCATCAATTTTATATACATCACTGTATACATGTCAATCCCAATCACCCAATTCATCACACTGGAATTTCTTTTTATCTAGTGTAAGGTAGGAAACAAATTGATTTTATTTTTTGTATTAGTAGCTAATTGTTCCAGCATCATTTATTGAGTTTTTAATCTTTTCCCACTGATTTATAATGCGATTTCTATTTTATGCCAAGTTTCCATGTGTATTTCAGCTGTTTCTGGGCCATTTGTCCCTTTAATCTGTTTGTCTATCCCTAAACAAAAGTCGAATTCTTTTTTAAATATGGCTTTATGATAAATTTTTCTTATCTGGTCTGGTAAGTCAAGTTCCCTCCTCCTTGTTTTTTTCCCTCAAAATAATCTTGGCTATTTTAGGCATACTTGTTCTTTCATGTGAAATTTAAGATCAGTTTATCAAGAGCCATAAAACGGCCTTTTGGAATTTTGATTTTTACAATGAATTTCTAGACTAACTAATATTATAGACTAATGAATTTATAGGCTAAATTATAGACTAATATTGAGTCCTTCTATTCACTAACAAAGTGTAGTCTGTGTTTACCTAAGTCGTTATATCCTTCAGTGTTTTGTAAATTTCTTCTTAAAAGTCTTGTCCATCTTTTGTCTCTTTATTCATGGGTATCTCGTAGTTTTTGTTGCTCTTATTATATTTTTTATCATTAACAACACTCTTGATTTTTGGATGTTGTTTTTACCAGCAAGTTGCTGAACTATTCTGATGTTTTTCTTGGACTTTCTACATAGACAACCATTTCAACTGCAAATAACAAAAGATTTTTCTGTATTATTTTTGAGTCCTTATTCCTCTTTTTTATTTTTTCTTATTTCATTGGGTTGGACTTCTAGGACGATGTTTAATAGCACAGAAAGGAAAGCATCTTTGTCTTGTTTCATATTTTTATAAAATGTTTCTAATTTTTCAGCACTAACCATGATGTTTGCTGTAAGTTTGCTGTTGGTTTTTGGTAGATAGTTGTCTCCCATTATCTGTTTTATTTTTACAGTGATAGAACCCCAGATTTGTAGCTGATCATATAGCTACCCGAAATGCATACTATATTTCTCAGCTTCCCTTGCAGTTGTTAGTAGATGTGGTTATCTCTAAGAAGATATAATTATGTATCACACAGAGGTGGTACATATCCTTGAAGGAAAGGGGAAATGCTTTCCCCCTTCCTTTTCCTCCTCCTTTCTGTTGACAGGTATACCTTCTTCTTCTTCTTCTATTTATTTATTTGGTTGCGCCGGGTCTTATTTGGTTGCAGCAGGCGTGCTCCTTAGCTCTGTGGCTCTCAGGCTCCTTATTTGTGGTATGTGAATTCTTAGTTGTGGCATGCATGTGGGATCTAGTTCCCTGACCAGGGATCGAACCTGGGGCCTCTGCATTGGGAGCGCAGTCTCTTAACCACTGCACCACCAGGGAAGTCCCGACAGGTGTATCTTCTCGATAGCTGATCTTTCGATGATCTTGGAGCTGTCATGCTAGCCAGGATCGCCCAGATTCACATGAGTAAGAAATAAACTCTTATCTTGTTTGAGCCACTGTTTCTGTTTTGTCATTTGCAGGTAAGCTTATCCTAATTAAACCTTTATTCGATAAGAGAAATTCCCTTTTATTCCTAGTTTGCTTAGAGCTTTTGTTTTATATCACGATTGAGTAATGAATACTACACAATGTTTTTTCTGCATTGATTGAGATGACCATAATTTTGTCTCTTTTACAATATTCTTTCCACCTCACCTATAACATTTGTTTACCTTGTAACTTGTTTCTAACCAGGATAGGAAGATTGATTTTATTATTCTAGAACATAGATTAGAAAGATATGTTTCCTGCCTAATTATAAATATTTTGAAAGTTGGGTGAGAATAAACTGATTAAGGGGCATAGAACTCTAAGTACTGTTAACATGGGATGAATTTCTTTAAATTGATTTGCCCATGTAATTCAAAACTTTAAAGAAGTAGAAAGGAAAAAGATAAGACAAAGAGGAAAGACAATTCTTTATACATTTAAAAATTTATTTCAAATGATGTATTATGAATAACAGGAATTTTAAAAAGAAAAATCTGTAAAGCTGTGATCTCGGTGTAAGTATTCTTATTGTTGTCTACTGTCTTTCAGTCCTTGTTCGTATACTGTTGTTTTTTGTGCTTATGATTTTAGTATAGAGAGATTTTTTGCATTTTGAAAAGCTACTTATTTTTATAAAGTTTAGGTCCTTTAAGTTTCCATGTAAGAATGAACATGAACAACATGTTCATGAACATGAACTGAACAACAATAAAAGTTCATAGAATAAGTGTCCCTTCTCACCTGAGTCACAGAATAAAAGAACTTATAGAACTGAAAGGAATTTTTTAACCTCATCTTTTGAAGGTTGATTTAAGTATTTTTTTCTATAAGATATTTATTTTATGGCAGGTTTGATAGAGTGCTCTCAAATCTTTAAATTCTTATATTTAGGATTATATTTATGCGGTCCAATCTTTGTGACAAACTCAGTTTAGGAAAGCCTGAATTTTTCAACACTTCATCAATTACAATAACCATTACTGGTGACATTTGTGTTACAATATTACACTTCACAAAGTGCTTTTTCACAATTTAGCTCATTTTTTCCCTGTAATAACACTGTGAATGACAAAGGTACTATTATGAATCCATTTTGCAGAAGAGGGTATTGAGGCTTCAGAGTGTTTAAGAGATTTATGCATTTAATAAGTGGCAGAGTAGAGACTCAAAACGAAATATTCTGCTTTTCCATCTGCACTAATAGTTTTTGAGCTCCACCAAATCAGATAATGCCAGCCTTTTTTCAGTTTAGAGTAGAACAATAATTAATTAATGGGCCAAACTTTCTCAGTTAAAAATTTTTCTCTGGGCTTCCCTGGTGGCGCAGTAGTTGAGAGTCCGCCTGCCGATGCAGGGGACATGGGTTCGTGCCCCGATCTGGGAAGATCCCACATGCCGCAGAGCGGCTGGGCCTGTGAGCCATGGCCGCTGGGCCTGCGCGTCCGGAGCCTGTGCTCCGCAACGGGAGAGGCCACAACAGTGAGAGGCCCGCGTACCACACACACACACAAAAATGGTCTGATGTGTCTTTCTTTTTTTTAAAAAAATACATTTATTTATTTATTTATTTTCGGCTGCATTAGGTCTTCGTTGCTGCCCACGGGCCTTCTCTAGTTGTGGAGAGCGGGGGCTACTCTTTGTTGCAGTTCGCGGGCTTCTTATCGCGGTGGCTTCTCTTATTGCAGAGCATGGGCTCTAGGTGCACAGACTTCAGTAGTTGTGGCAGGCGGGCTTCAGTAGTTGTGGCACATGGGCTCAGTAGTTGTGGCTTGCGGGCTCTAGAGCGCAGGCTCAGTAGTTGTGGCGCACAGGCTTAGTTGCTCTGCGGCATGTGGGATCTTCCCGGACCAGGGCTCGAACCCGTGTCCCCTGCATTGGCAGGCGGACTCTGAACCACTGCGCCACCAGGGAACTCCCTGATGTGTTTTTCTTAACTGGATACCTCATGCTTGTCTGTACTAGATGCTGGAATAGGATGGTTTCTGATGTAGCATGAAGTTATGTGTTTTGTGATTTTAAGTTTCCCTATCAGCATTTCTGCAGTGTTTTGCAGAGAGCTAGGATTTCCAGGTGTTGAGCCACAGGAATATATTTTAAATTCGTTGCATTATGTTATGCTGAGTAAGCCCTCGAACCTGCAAGCCAAACACATTTTAGGTCCCCAAATAATGGTGAAAAGCTACTATGGACTTGCTTCATTCTCTCCTATTTCATACATTGTTTTTCCTTACTGCTCATCAAAGTAAAACTTATCGAGGGGTATATCCAAGGGAAATAATTAAGAAAAGGCTATAAATACAGATTAGCTACAAGGATGTTCATCTCAGTGGTATTTACAAACGTTTTCAAGAAAGGAAATAAGCTAAATGACAAAAGTAAGTGATTGGCCTGCCTGCCAATGCAGGGGACATGGGTTCCAGCCCTGGTCGGGGCAGATCCCACGTGCCGTGGAGCAACTAAGCCCGTGAGCCACAACTACTGAGCCTGCGCTCTAGAGCCCGCAAGCCACAACTACTGAGCCCATGTGCCACAACTACTGAAGCCCACACGCCTAGAGCCTGTGCTCCACAACAGGAGAAGCCACCGCAATGAGAAGCCTGTGCACCACAATGAAGAGTAGCCCCCGCTCGCCACAACTAGAGAAAGCCCGCGTGCAGCAATGAAGACCCAATGCAGCCAAAAATAAATAAATAAATTAAAAAAAAAGAATCATAAAAAAAGTGAGTGATTGGCTAATAAATTAAGATTGATTCTATAGTCAAGTACTCCTTTGCCATCACACATTATTAAAAATATTTATTGATGTGTACTGATGTCCACAGTTACATCAAGAAGGCAGGATAATAGTATACATAGTGTAGTCAATTTTTGTATGTAGAATGCAAATATACATAGAAAATTTCCAGGAAGATATACGGTAAGTGATCATCTCTATGTGGTGGTTTAGGAGTTTTTGACTAATTGTTATTTATAACTTTTTTATTTATAGTTTCTGCTATTATTTTTGGTTTTTCCAATGAACACGTATTGCTTTAGCAGTATAAAACCCCCACATAACTTTTTTTTAAATTAAAATAAAGAAACAATCCACTCAGCCCTGTATAAAGCATTGGCGAACATGTTACCTACTACGTTCTGTCAACTTAGAGAGTGAAGGGGGAGGACATGGCCGTGCACAGAATTTAATTTAGATATAAGAAGAATTTCCTGAAGGTAAGACCTTTAATCTGTTAAAATGGTAAGGGTCTAGAGAATTCCCTGGTGGTCCAGTGGTTAGGACTGGGTGCTTTCACTGCGTGGGCCCGGGTTCGATTTGATCCCTGGTCAGGGAACTAAGATCCTGCAAGCCATGTGGCAAAAAAAAAAAAAAAAAAAGTAAGGGTCTAGGTGAAACACTTAGGTGAAGGGAGGTGATTAGGGTGCTGATTCCTGAGGCTGACCTGAATGTACAATGCTGGAGAGGATTTAAAGGTAGAAAATCAAAAGCTTTCTAAAGCTGGCTTCCTAGGGTACAAATTTCCTTGGTAATGACCCTGAGATGCAGTCAGTTAACAAGCATGCATTGAGGACAGGAGTTCTGAGGAGAGAAAAGACATAGAAATTCGGATTTCAATTATTCATTCATTCAGCTATTATTATTATTATTATTTTTTGCAGTACGCGGGCCTCTCACTGTTGTGGCCTCTCCTGTTGCGGAGCACAGGTTCCGGACACGCAGGCTCAGCGGCCATGGCTCACGGGCCCAGCCGCTCCACGGCATGTGGGATCTTCCCGGACCGGGGCACGAACCCGTGTCCCCTGCATTGGCAGGTGGACTCTCAACCACTGTGCCACCAGGGAAGCCCCATTCAGCCATTATTGATTGCTCTCTACAAACACCGCATTGTGCTAAGTGTTGGGCTCTGTTCTTTACGAGTTTACAATTTAGTTGGAGAGATAAAAGATGAGGCTCTAAATCATTTGAGAAGTACTGAAACTATGAAGGAGAAATCAGAGAACTTAGTTCAATTAAAGAAGACATCAGAATAGTTGAGATGGGTGGGAATAGGCTTCCTGAAGATTGAAATTTAAAAGTTGAAGGAAGTTTCACAGAAGAGAAAATAAATGTGAAGGGTTTTTGACTAACAATCTGATATCTCACGTGAACCAACGGTCTTTTCATTTATGAGATGTACCGCTACTTCTCCAAAATTTGAGATTTTTAAAATGTGCTCCCTTTATGCAAAATATTTAGCTCTTTTGCATTAAGAAAGGATTAGAGGGAATTCCCTGGCGGTCCAGTGGTTAGGACTCTGCGCTTTCACTGCCCAAGGTGCGGGTTCAATCTCTTGTCAGGGAACTAAGATCCCACAAGCCGCATGGCACGGTGAAAAAAGATAAAAGAAAAAAGAAAGGATTAGGTAATACGAAGTAGAAAGAAGATTAGAATTACAGAATTTCAGAGAGGGAGGTTACCTTTGCTATTATGCAGTCTGCAGCAGGCGCTGTAATTGTCTGTAAATGTCTACCCAACGTCTGTTTTCCCCCTCTTCCTTGCCACCTGACCCCCAATTGTGTTCAGAGAGCATCAGTGTAGCCATCTAATGTACCTACACATTTCCCAGCCTTCTTTTAGCTGGGATGACCATGTGACACAATCCTGCCCAGTGACATGTAAGTAGAACCCACCGTGTGGGTGTTCCAGGGACCAGACTTGTTCCTTTTGCCCTTTACCCTTCCATTTTCCTCTCACCTAGAATGCAGACAGGATGCCTGGAGGTGACAGCCATCTTGCAAACATGAGAACAAGGGCCCAAATCTCAAACCCTAGCAGAGGAGAAAGCCTGTGTGCCTGATGGCATCGTGGGACTTCAAGACTAGCCCTGGATTGCCTAATCCAGACTCCTTGCACGAGAAAAATAAAACCTGTGAGCCACTGGTGTGTGTTACTAGCATCCAAACACAATGCCTGCCTGATAAATAATCTAACCCACTTATTTCACAGAGAAGAGACAAAGGCCCAAGAAAAGTTCCATAAACTTGGGCAGATTGTATCAAGTTAAGACTTTCTCACTTTGAAGTGACAGACAACCCAATCCCAAACCTCTTAAGGAAAAAAAAAAAAAAAAAAAAAGGAATTTATCAATTCAGATCATTGAAGTCAGGCGTGGCTTCCTCCAGAGACTCAAATGACTTTTTCAGGTTCTGTTTTTCCTCTCTCTCCACCTCTTGGCAATGCTTCCTCTGCTCCCTCCACTTCAGACAGGCTCTTTCCTCTTTGTGGTGAGGTGTTGCCAGCCGCTCCAGCCTTACCCCACCCAGGATTAAGTCCAGAGGGAAAGTCAAAACTCCTCCCGGGAGGAAAGTCACACTACTCAGGAGAAGTGTGACTGCCTGCTGGGCATTCCAAAAGTGCACATCCTCTGCTTAGTGTGTGCTTAGAACTAGAACTTAGAGGACTCCTGGTTCCGAGTCAGTTCGCTGGCCACTTCATCAAATAGCCTCTGATAGACTTATCATAAACAGGTGTGTGCATCCATGAGAAATACAGATCTGTCAGATATTTCCTTGGATCAGGCAATTACATGCTTCTTGGGTAGGTTTTGACCACTGAGGTATGTGAACACTGCAGAGAAAATACCAAGTCTATCTAGAAGCAATGAGAACTCTAAAGGTGGTCCCCAACTCTGCAGACGAAGTCAGATTTGGGGCTTAGGGTGAACCTGCTCAAGAGCAGTGATACAGGTTACATCTTCCTCTTTCGCTCTGGAGGGAAATCTACTAGATCAGTCCTCCATGGGTTTTTCTCTCTGTTTTTCTCTTCCTGAATTTCCCCCCTTTTCATATCTCTTGCACCCAAAAAGGATACTTATTTAATAACTATAAAGGGCAGATGATCTATTTGTTCCTTATGGCTCCAGTTCAGACAATCAGGGCTAAGTTCAGAGTTCCCTTAGCCTGTTTTTTACCTGGCTTTTAAATGCTTTTGGTCTAGACCTTACAGAGTAAACCTTAGGTCCATTATTACCCAAGTCTTCCGTGAATGGAAGGTTTGCAAACTGATCCTGTTTAAAGACATCATGGCTGCTTTTTATTTCCACAAGCCTTTTTTTTTCTTTTTTTTTCGGAAGAATTGTTGGCCTTTAGGATTCTTGAAATTCTTCCACATGCAGTTACTCTGAAAGCAAGCATTTAAAGGCTTAAATGTTAATGCTGAAGTATGTTTAGAGTGAAAATTGGGAATGCAAGCTCATGTAGATTTGTTTCTTATCAGTTTACTCTTTTACTGAGTTTCAGCAAGTTGTGTTTACTTGGATTTCCTACTGGTAAGAAGTAAATCTAGGATAATTTCTTTTCTGGTTAGAGTTTTTGCTGCTCTAGATAACTAAGTATAAAGTCTCTTGGGGTAATTCATGTTTAGTGGTGTTTACCTCTGTTAAATATTTTTTTGATAGGTTAATTTATTGGACTCCGACGATGAAGAAACTATTGGTGGATATTTCAAACCTTTGTCCCATTATCTCCTTTCCTTGAATATTCTCAGAATTTCTCTCTCCCTCACTCAACATTTAAGCAGTTTTGAGTTCCTCTAATTCTACTTTCACAATATATACTACACAACGCCTTCTTTCCATTTTTTTCAGACTCTTCTCTTTAGGGCCTCATTCACTCTTGCCTGGGTTCTCTTTCCAGGCTCTCAGATGCCAATTTGCTCTCCACACTGCTGCCTCTGTTATTTACTTAAAATAGAGCTCCGGGCAGGTCATTTCCCTCCTCAGAAACCTTCAGTGGCCCCCCAGTGCCTATAGGATAAAGAACAAAATCCTTGGCATAATGTTCAAAGGCCTTTCACCTCTGCCTTTTTTTTACTTTTTTTTTTTTTTTTTTTTTTTTAACGGTACGCGGGCCTCTCACTGTTGTGGCCTCTTCCGTTGTGGAGCACAGGCTCCGGATGTGCAGGCTCAGCAGCCATGGCTCACGGGCCCAGCCACTCCGCGGCATGTGGGATCTTCCCAGACTGGGGCACGAACCTGTGTCCCCTGCATCGGCAGGCGAACTGTCAACCACTGTGCCACCAGGGAAGCCCCCTTTTCTTACTTTCTTAGTTTCTCCTTTCATTCTATCCATCTCTGTACCCAGTGTCAAATTCCTATTAAAATATCTACAAATGGCTTATTAGAGAGTTTGTTTCATTCTGTCTTGGTGCTAAATTATGTGCTCACAATCAGTTATAAGTATTTAGGGCAAGGATGTGTTTTATTTATTTTGATCTTCTTAGAGACTGTACAACCAGTGTTCACAATATATTAGAGAGGGATCCATGAAATGTAATTCACTGTGATAATTGCTATATTAACAGTTTGAACAAAATGCTATGGGAACCCAGAGGGGAGAAAAATTAATATTGCTTGGAAGGGTTCAGGATGAATTCGCAGGTGAACTAATATCTGAGCTGGACTTTGAAGGATAAGTAGGATTTTTACAGGTAGAGAAACTGAATGAATAAATAAATGAATATTCTCTCTAAGCCTCATATTTTATAATTAGATTCTAACACCTGTGGGTAGATCCCTTGTGTGTCGCTTCGCATGTCTGGAGCAGTCCACATTTCTCTATTCAGCTGAAACAAATGTTTCTCAGGTGGAATATATTATTTCTAAAGTCAGTCTAGTTTATCCAATAACTTCAACTTAGCCCTTCAATTCTGGAGCTTAGTTGTGGATTACCAATTCAACTATTTTATCATTGCATACTTAACCTAAGTATTTAGCCATAATCCTCAGCAAAGCTGAAAAAAAAAGACACTCTGCTTCTTTGACCATCTACTGACAAAGTCCAATGAAGCCCAGGTATTTCTTGGAATATTTGTATCAACACATAATAGCTGTGATGCATCACAATGTAAACATTTGTATGTTAGAACTTTGCCCTGCAATTATCTAGCCTCTTTTAACCACTTTAGGAAATTGGGGTTGGAGTAAAGAGATATCAGCTGTCGGGTATAGCAGGCAGAGGAGAAAGAGTGATGTGTTAGGTGACATTCCTTCCTTTTCCCCTCTATCAGCTAAGAAAGCAAAAGGATAATTTATTTCTAGATACCTGTACAGAACTCTAGCTTAGCACCTGTCACAATGCGAGTTTGTTTACTTACAGGTCATCTCCCTCATCAGGCTGAGAGTAAACTTCTCATATTCGTCTCTGTAAAAATCTTCGTGTTTCCTGTATCTAGCATAGTTCCAGGAGCCCATTTGTGGAAAGAGGGAAGAATGGATTTAATTAATATGGAGGAGTGGTTTTTCATCTTTTCCAGGTTATGGATTTCTTTTTAAGAAAGCTTATGAATGTTAAAGACTTTCATCCCAAAGAAAGAGATGTATGTAGGTACACAGTTGCAAAAATTTGTATACAAGTTTAGGGAGATCACAAATGTCTTGAAGGACATGAACCTCAGGTTAAAACTCCATGAATTGAGAGAGGGTAATGGCAAATTGTAAAACCACTTCTAATTTGTACTCTTGGTCAAACTAATATTACAGCTGAGGTAGGGCTACTAGACTCAATATATATTATAATTAGATATGGAAAGAGCACCATGGCAAACATAGGTGGTGGTATCAAGACCAGTGTGAATAAGAACTTGTGCAGTTTGCATAAGTCTAACCCGCCTACTGTTGGGATGGGATGACCTAGAGATGTCTTCCGTTCTTTGTTTAATTCACTCAGGGGTTTCTATTTTCCCATTAAAATTTCTCCTCCCTAATCCACCCTTTGAATCCCTCTGGCATTTACCTCCTTTCCCACCGCTAAGTCCGCTGGATTCAAACTGATTGCATTGTATCTCAGGACTTGCAATCATTCTAGATCTTGAGAGACTTTTGTTTCCATGAGACTTCAAATGAAAACTCCGACTCAGACCAACCAACTCATAAAGTGCCAAAGTACTTCATCAAAGTGAATTAGATGCTTGATTATCAGATTTGGGCACTTTGAAAGATATAAGAGGTGAGACTATTCTTAACTCAATGGCAAAACTATGGAAACAAATTTCGTCTTCAGAAATATTTGCTAGAACACGTTCTAAGGGTGAAAATTGACACATAGACACAATCAAATAAGAATTTGGTTACAATTTCAGCACAAATTTAGTCACTGCTATTTCCCACCACTATCAATTCTCCATTTTAAAAATTTATTTATTTATTTATTTATTTATTTTTGGCTGCGTTGGGTTTTCATTGCTGCGCGCAGCCTTTCTCTAGTTGCAGTGAGCAGGGGCTGCTCTTTGTTGCGGTGTGCAGGCTTCTCATTGCGGGGGCTTCTCTTGTTGCGGAGCACAGGCTCTAGGCATGTAGGCTTCAGTAGTTGTGGCTTGTGGACTCAGGAGTTGTGGCCTGCGGGCTCTAGAGCGCAGGCTCAGTAGTTGTGGCACATGGGCTTAGTTGCTCCACGGCATGTGGGATCTTCCCAGACCAGGGCTCGAACCCGTGTCCCCTGCCTTGGCAGGTGGATTCTTAACCACTGCACCACCAGGGAAGTTCCAATTCTCCATTATTAAGGAGTGTTCCCAAGGTGGGGCAAAGATAATTTGTGGTCTAAACGTTTTTTTGGTCTGTGACTCGAATCTCTCTAGAAATTTTCCTTTCAGGTTTTGTGTTTGTTTAGCAGGTTCTCTACAATGTACATGTGACTAAAATTATTTCAACAGCCTTAACTGTATTACGATGATGAAGATTCTGTAGATCTTGTGACAACACATTCCTCTGTTCTGTATGAGTTTGTTTAATTCCTTTTCAGTGGTTGATATTTGAACCTCTTTCATTGAGAGCAGATCCAGCTACACAATTCACTAAGGGCCTAAACAGGTCCAGGAGGGGTTAAAGAACATACCATCAATATAAGAACTGCCACTCTATTGCATAATTTACACAACCTTGTAGTTGAATCTGGGCTTCTTGTGACTTTTTAATAAAATAGCTACGGAATGTGATACAACAATTGGGAAGTAACGTAAAGAAATTCTACAAACTACTAAATTTGCTTTATGCTTTGTTCCATGACTCCATTGTAATTTTCAGTGAGAGGAAATTTCCAAAGTTTATATGCTTAAAGTTTTACTTTTCGTTGTGCATAAAGTTTTATGAAGGTATACGATTTGGTGATAGGGTGGTTTTTAAAATATAAAATAAGACTATTTCTAATATCATATAGAAGGGGAAGCAGATGAGATATTTATGACCAGAGAAGGAAATATCATTGGAACTTGAGGTAGCATGTAATTTACTAAAGACACAATGATCAGATAGTTATTTTTGGTAACCCTGAATATCAGGAAGATCATATTGTATTTTGTGATCAGAGCAGAGCAAACACTGTTTACTAATGAATTTATGTGTGTTTTCAGTCACTGAAAATTTAAGTACAAACTGAAAATCTGGGTCTCTATGCTATTGTGAAGCAAGACCATGAAAACTATCCATTTAAGCACTTTTTCCAAAAAATGTATATCTGTAAAAGGATGGGAGGTGGAGTTAACCAGTGAATTTTCAAATATTCATTTAGATATAATCACTGCTTAATGCAGGGCTTGATGGAGTGGGGCCTGAGCTTAAAGAATCCCTGGAATTCACAGTCTAGGTCAAGTCACTCTTTGGGAGACCCCTATTCACTTTGCTCTTACTTAATCAGGGGAAATCTGATTAACATAAAAAACAAAGCATCAGTCCTGGGGAAAAAGAAAATCACAAAAGGGCAGAGAAGTGTTGAGGGAAAGGGGAAGGAAGAGGCTTTGCCAATTCTTGACTTGTTAATTAGAGTCAGAACAGCAATGGGGATTTCCTATACCCTAAGTTTGTTGAACGATTACATAGGTCTGGGGAAGAGGGATACACTCAGAGTGACTCACCCCATTTTTTTTTTTTTTTTTTGTATTGGGGTTTTGCCTGGTGCATTGCACTTTCCTCTCCTCACATTATATATTGACTAATGGAGGGGGGAGGTCTCCAACAGGTGTTTACACCTACTCAGATTCAAAAGCTTTGGCCTAGGCCTTAGCCCGTTGGGCAATGTGGGGTTTGAATCTTCCCCTCTTAAATGAGTGGGACTCGGACCAGTTTTGAAGGGACTTCCGTTGGGACTTGTTACAACAGCGTACAGTGGTGATGTAGACTTGAGGACAGTTTCTTGTTCTGCTTTGCCATCTTGGGGTGGGTCTGAAAAGCTTTCTTACCTCTGACAGGAAGAAAATGTTCACAGGGTTGATTACTATACAGAATGCAGTAAAGAGAATTGGGCAACCTGACTCAGATGTTCAGATGGAAAGATAGGTAGAGTCTGATGACACAAGTTTAAATTCTAGGTCTGCGGGTAAAGCTTTGCAGAGGGACCCACCCCAGAGACATCTGCACAGGGGCCTGCTGAGAGCTTCTCCCCCATCCCCGCCACTCCAAGTCCAGATGAACTGCTCAAATTCCTAGGGGAAAGGCTCTATAAATTGTGTGTGTGTATACATATGTATGCATAACACTGATTTTTAAGCTTTGTAACTATCTTTGTAGATAAAATAAGAGAAACTAAACCAACTCAAATAGCTTAAAAATGTTGCCCCAGTGACCGCTGGCATCAATATTCTACACAAGATTAAAATTCCCAAGTAGCATACCCTGCACTCCAATTGATATTGTAATAACTTGATTAAAAATTTCTCGTAAGTCTATTAGAGTCAGGAAACGGTCTGCTGTGTAGGTGAAGATTTTCAGTTTTTGCAACGGAAACTTTTGGCTGCCATGAACAGAATAGCAAAAACTCAAATGTGTTCTTCCCCCATCCTTGCCTAGTCCAAAGGTAAAAAAATGAAAACCGTTTGGAAGAATGGTTTTTAAGTTTGCTTTTTTCCTCTACAACAGTCACGTGGGTTAATATGATTCAATTTTTAAATCGACTTTTATCTCCCACACCGAATAAACCCGGCCATCCCAGCACAATCAGAAAGACTTAAAAAAAATTTTTTTTTCAGCCCCTAAAGGTTGGGGGAGGGGGGAGAGAAAAAAGGGGAAGGGGAAAGGGTACTTTAATGAAAAAACAACCAATAACGCGAGGTCTTCAGGATATGGTCCGTCATTTCCTAATTAAGAAATGAGTTTGACAGCCTTTTGACCAACTCAATTCAGACATCGCTCTGCAAACCCCAAAGGGGTGGTGACTGTGCAAGCGTCGACACTATTCCCCTGCGAGACCCCAAGCCTGCCCACCCTGGACGTTCCGGCTCTGGGGTCTTTCCCCTCTTCTCGCAGACGCCTCGGCTCCCCCCCTCCCCAGGTCTATCTCCTCCTACGCTCAGCTCGGCGCTGGGCTGGCCGCCTTCGGCTCGCCGCCACCAGGTCGGTGCAAATACCTTTTCCCTCCCCGGGGCCCCAGGCGCGGACACCTCCCAGCCTCCCTCCCTCCCTGCCGGCGGGGACCTTTCCCAGCTCGGGAACAGCAGCCCCAGGCCGCTGTTCGCAGGAAGCGAAGCCCTTGTTGATGCTGTTCCGTGGTGCGCCGCTCCGCCCTCCGGCGCCGCCCGGGCTCTTCCCCGCTCTGGGGCGCCCCCCTTCCGCGCCTGCGCAGTGCCCCGCGGGAGGCGGGGCTCAGATTCCTGTCAGCGGCGGCGGCGGCGGCGGTGGCGGCAGCGACCGTCAGTTTTCGCTGAGGAGAAGCACGAAACGGACCCGTTGGCTCTCCCCCTCCCTTTCCCCGCCCTGAACCCCCCTCCTGGCTCGCCGAAAATTAGTCTCCGTGGAGTTTCCCCTCCACCCCGACGCCGTTTCCTCGGTCCTCGGCTCAGTGGAAGTCACTGCCCTCGAGGAGGAGGCAGCGGCAGCCGCCCTCGCCTGCCGCCCCCGGTTCGGTGCCCGCGGTCCCGGAGAGGAGGTGCCGCCGCCACCGCCGCTCCCCCCCTCCCGCTGCCCTCGGGCCGGGCTGGGTCGAGCTGCGATGCCCTCGGACTTCATCTCATTGCTCAGCGCGGACCTAGACCTGGAGTCGCCCAAGTCCCTGTACTCGCGAGGTGAGTCAGGCTGGGGGCTGGGGCGTGGGGGCGGGGAGGCCCAGCCCCGCGGAGCCGGAGGGGTCCCGGTCGGGGGCGGCTGCCGAGCCCCTGCCGGGATGGCCTGTCTTGGGGGGTGGGGAGAGGCCGAGGAGGTCGGGGGTTGGTGGAAGGGGCCAGGGAGGAGTGGCGGCCCCTCCCCCGCGGAGCCGCCGGCCGCACGGGGCCCAAATGCCGTCGGCCCCCGGGTCTCTGCGGACCCGGTGGCTCTGAGCGCTCCTCGGCGGTCGGGCCCCGCCACCCTCCTCGAGCGGCCGGCCCTGGCCTCCCCGGCTCGGGGATCACCCCGGACTGGGCCCCGCGCTGGGGCCGCCGCGATCCGGCTGCTGCGGCTCCTCTTACCAGGACCATCGTCC
Organism: Monodon monoceros; assembly: GCF_005190385.1. Lineage (NCBI taxonomy): Eukaryota > Metazoa > Chordata > Mammalia > Artiodactyla > Monodontidae > Monodon > Monodon monoceros. The sequence continues at coordinate 17,168,458 of NW_021703766.1, read as the reverse complement.
CCGGCAAAGTTGCCCCCAAACGGGTGGCATAGCCTGGAGCGGGTTCTGGGTTCAGGGTCACCATTTTTCTTCCTCTCCAGGTTGTTTGTGCGCCGTCTTTCTGCCCCCCTCTCTCTCCGGCCTAGTCCACTCCCTCCCCTTGTTGGGACGGCCCCCCTCGACCAGGCGTCCTTCTTTCCTCGTCATCTTATGGCTGGAAAGAGCCCGAATTTTCTTTCCTTTTCTTTCTTTGTTTTTTTCCTCTCTTTGCACTTCTGTGGCATTCTAATTACTTACTTCTGCCTCTGTTTTACAAAGAGAGGGGTGCTCTCCCTGAATTAGTTTTATTCCTCTCCTGTCCCAGGGGTACCGGCTCAGGCACAGTCGCTGCCCTTTGAGAATTTTCTCTTTCGTTGCCGTTCCAGGGCTCCTTGCAGGGAGGGGGCATCGGACACAGTTTCCCGTTTTAAAACTCTTTTGGCTAAGACCTGAAGGGGATTCCCGGGATATAAAATATTAACACTTGAGCTGATCGCTACTGGGGTTAAATTCCTATACTGGACACCACAAGAATGTGTTAGAACAGGTTCCTTGTGCAAGGGCCATCAAACCAAAATGCTCCCACTGCACTCTTAGTCACTTTTTAAATCACTGGGAGGGGGCAAAAGACATAACTGGGCTATTTTACCATGTTAAAAAAAACATTGTGTGCCATTGTGAACCTCCTTCCTGAGAAATTCAGGGTTTCTTCGGTTTTTGATTTGATGTATCCATCCGCTGATTCCACCCCCTGCTAAAAGGGGTCTTCAGCTTCACATTCATGTATTTAAAATCGTTGAAGTGAATCAGAGTGAGGTGGTTTTCTCTGGAAGGTGCTGGACTTTATAGACTGACGATTGAGTTTGTACACAGAGTCCTACTTAGTAACTGTAGCCATTGTCTGTCGCTCTGGTGACTTTAGTTGGCAGTCACTATCCTGAAATAGTTTGGAAATATTGTAGTTTTGAGTGTCAGAAAGGAAGAGACGATATCTAGAGGTGATTCTTAGAGGAGGGCTAATGTGGTACAGTTGGGTGCTAAGAATAGTCAAAACATTAACACCATTTGTGCAGTAATCATCAGATAATTTTCCATGAAACAAATGCTTTATGAAAATCTAAGTTTAGTATAGAGACCAGTGTAGAGGCAATTCAGCCTTCTTTTGCGAGAATATATTCACAAATAGGGACTTCAGCTCTTAAAATTACGTGACAATTATATAAGAGATGTATGCTATCCTTGGCTTTTTTTTTTTTTTAAGTCATTCAGCATAAAAAGTACTTAATGCTTTTTGTGTTTTTCAGATTCTCTGAAGTTACACCCATCACAGAATTTTCATAGAGCTGGACTATTGGAAGGTCAGCAAAGTGCCATTTTAAAGCATATTGTGTGAGTATGCAAAGGCTTTCTCTGAAATGGAGTTTAAATGAGAAAGTGTTAAACTTTGCAAACTCATACAATCTAGTTTTCTCCTAAAGAGCCTGATCCTTCTTTTAGAGCAGCTGAATGTTTTAGTGGATTTTGTTACTGTGTTTGATGTCCTTGTTAGCTATTTTATCTGTTTCGAGAAGCTTTGGGAAAAAACCCCACAAAACTATTAAAAATTATGTGTTGGGTATTCTACTGTAGAATTCCATATCTTGATTCTAGTTTTTACAAAACAAACTGAATATGAAAAGGCTCAAACATTAAGATCATGAACATAACTAAAAGAGTGACACCAAACACATATTTAGTTTGGAAAGTCAGAATTTAGAACTTTCATATGCTGAGCATTTCAGAATGGCATATTAATTATTTATTACAGAAGCATTGATGTCATTACTCTTGCATCATTTTTAAGGATAAGGAAAGCCAAGTAATAGAGATGATGATTGAGCTATGCTTAGAAAAAAGGGTTTTAGAAAGTTCTGGAAATGTTAGAATGTGTAGCATAATTTAAACAGCTGACGATTACTTTAGAAAACATTATTCTGTGTTGTTTTTAGCATTTTAAGACAAAAAAAGGACTACTTGTTGTTTTTGCAGTTTTTGAAGTGATTTCACGTATGTCATTTTTGAATCATGTAATCCTGGGAACTGGACAGCAAGGATATTAATTTTCCTATTATAAAGATGAGTAACCTGAGGCTGAAATTAAGAGACTTGGGGGAAAAAAAATCATACGGTAGTAGAAACAAACAGTGCTTTTGTGTTGTAGTTGGTGCTCTTTACCCAAAGCCAGGCTGCCACTGTAAAATATATATGTAACCAGTAACATAAGCATTTTATGGTCCACTTAAAAAAGGCCCTCAATATTTAAGTTCGACTTGAGTGTAGGTGTCAAGGGAAAAAGTGGGTTTTGTAATTAAGCTTAAATTTGAATACCAATTTAGCTACTTGTGACCTTTAGCTCTGTGACCTTGGGCAAGTGATTTTACCTCTCTAAACTTTAATGTTCTTTTATAAAAATGTATATAATATCTTAAATTTAGTGAGCTAATGTGTATGAAAATGCCTAGTATAGTGTCTGGCTTAATAAATTTTTTTTCCTTTAGTATCAGCTAAATTGTTTTAACTATAATTTAAAGCATATAAAAGTTCTCAGATTAATTATTGATTATATTTATACTTATAAAAAGTCCATAGGTATATATATACCTGTGGTATGTATTAGTATGAAAATCAACTACACTTTGAGGCAAGGAATTTTTAGAAGTGTTTCTTAGTGAAGTAGATTTGTTGTTTCTATTTGTATTGTTCAATTTGTGACCATGTTGTGGAGTTATATTTGTCTGTACGAAAACTCATCCATTTTCTGGGCAGCAAACCAGAGTGTTATAATCATAGAGATTATCAGGCAGGAGAAAGATAAGAAAAAAAAAACGAGTGTTAATTATTTAAGCAAATATTTTTAACAAGTTGATGGAAATGCAGGCAACAATCTAGTATGTATATTTACATGTTTATGCCAAAATACTTTCACTAATTTTTCATTTTGGTTGCGAGGATACTCAGTTATTTAAAGTAATACCACCCTTTATTGATTATATATAAGTTGTAAAATGTATAAGTATCAAGTATGTCATGTTCTCATATCTTTGATACAAGGTATCATAAGAAAGTTGTTTGCTTGTGTGATGAAAGGATTTAATCTATGTACCCTATTTCTATTTTCAACCTTTTATTATGGACATTTTAAAGAATACACAGAAGTGGAGAGAATAAAATGATGAACACATCATTTTGTTTATTTATGGGTTTATGGGTTTATTTATTTATTTATGGGTTTGGTGGTACCCATCACCAAACTTTAATAGCTATCAAAGTATGTCTACTCTTGTTTTTTTAATCCTCTCTCCTCCCCCCAAGCTGTATTATTTTAAAGCAAATACCAGACATCATAATCATTTCATGTATAAATACTTTTGTATTATAGTGATATTTTTTATATTACTTTTTAAAATACTGTATTCCAGGAAATACAAAAAATTCTTATTTCAGCAAGATATTGTACAGCAGGAGGCTACTGCTCCTAGTGTATAAGAGCAATCTGTGCTAAGTTTGTAGGTTATGTGGTCAGACTTGGGTTCAAATCCTTGTTTGACGTTTGCGTGTGACCTCAGCTTAGTCATTTAATCTTTCTGTGCTTCAATTTTCTCTTTTTTAAATGGGGGCAATAATATCTTCATCAGAGGTGTTGTTAAGATTATTTGAGGCAAATTCGTGTAAAGCATTTAACTTGGTGTATAGTAAGCTCTATAAATGTTAGCTAAATTTGAAAAATTAAATTTAAAATTTTAAAAATTTAAACAGCCATCTATATAGTTCCTACTATGTGCCAGGAACTTTACAAATATGAACTCACTGAATTCTCATAACAGCTGTTTGAGATTGTTACTATTACCCCATTTCACAGATGAGGAAGCTAAGGAGGCATAGGGAGTTTCAGTAACTTACCTAGAGTCACACAGCTGGTAAGTTGTAGAGCCAAGATTCCAGCTCAGGTAGTCTCACTTCAGAATCTGTTATCTTAAGTACCATACTGTACTGACTCCCTACGATATATAATATGAAGTATTATCTAGTAATATTTATGTATGTATGCTTTACATCAATAGTCTAGGTTTCTTTTTTCCTTTTTTTTTTAACAAAGTATTTTTTAACGGTTTAATCCCCCCCGCCACCGCGTTGGGTCTTCGTTGCTGCGTGCAGGCTTTCTCTAGTTGTGGCAAGTGGGGGCTACACTTCATTGTGGTGCGCGGGCTTCTCATTGCGGTGGCTTCTCTTGTTGTGGAGCACGAACTCTAGGCACGCAGGCTCAGCAGTTGTGGCACACAGGCTTAGTTGTTCCGTGGCATGTAGGATCTTCCCCGACCAGGGATCGGACCCGTGTCCCCTGCATTGGCAGGCAGATTCTTAACTACTGTGCCACCAGGGAAGTCCAGTAGTCTAGATTTCTATCTAATAAGTAAAAAACTCAGCCCAGTGTGAAGGGAATTTAATTATTATCATACAATTTGTTAAATTTTTTAGAGAACATAGGTTTTACAAATTAAAAGTTTTTTTTTTTTTTTTTTTAAGGAAGACAAGGTTGGAAAACCTACAGTTGGGTATTTAGCTTCAAAAATAGATTTAAAATCTCTTTACTATTCAGTTCGCATTTATCTTTCATATCAACGCTGATCCTTCTACTCCCTCTCCCCCTTTTCAAGAATAGGAAATTAGGGCTTCCCTGGTGGTGCAGTGGTTGGGAGTCCGTCTGCTGGTGCAGGGGGTGCAGGTTCGTGCCCCGGTCTGGGGGGATCCCGCATGCCGTGGAGTGGCTGGGCCTATGAGTCGTGGCTGCTGGGCCTGCGCGTCTGGAGCCTGTGCTCCACGACGGGAGAGGCCGCAGCAGTGAGAGGCCCGCGTACCACACACACACACACACAAAAAGAATAGGAAATTAGTTTCTTATTTTTTACTTGAGATATAGTTGACATATTACATTATGTTAGTTTCAAATTCACAACAGTGATTTGATACTTATATATATTGGGAAGTGATCACCATAATGAGTCTAGTTAACATCCGTCACCCTGCATAGTTCTGCTAATACCGTTTTATTTAATTTGGTGATTGCCTGACAATGGGAAAAGAGTCTAGCTATTTAATGTAATGATATGTAGCCATTAAAATAATGTTTCTGGTGACCCCATAATTACATGTGAAACTCCTAATAAAATAAGTAAATAAAAGATATTGTTGCAATTATATTAAAAATAGCTTGCATAGAAAAAAATCCTGGACAAAAGTATATACTACAGATTTTTACTTTTTGATTCTATTTTTGCATTTTCCCTACCTCTTTAAAGAAGGTAGTTTGTATATATTTTTTAAAAAATAAAATGGTTTACACTTACAGTGTTCAGACTTTAAGGCTAGGGTTCTTCTTTGGAGGACCTGGAAAAAATGTTCAACTACAGGAAAAAAAAAGGTGCCATTTCTTACACTTTCTGTATTAAAAAATGTTGATTTTGGCATATATAGTTTGCTATATAAAAACTGAGATTAAAAATTAAGCTAAATAAGCAAATAATAAGAGGTCATTCTAGAAGTACCTATAGAGATGTAACATAAGATGGTAGAAAAATCAGATAAAACAGGAAAAATAATATAAGCAAATTGGAAGAAGTAAAGTAATAAAAACAATGGATTAAAATTTTTAAATGCTTTTAAAAGTGAGTTAAGAAATTACATATGGATCAAATTAAAAGAAAATATGAAATATTACATTGAGTAAGGGGAAAATAACCTTTTTTTTAACTACTCTCAATCTGTTTGATATTGTACCATGCATAATTTTACTTTATAGTTCAAAAATGAAAATCCTAAAAATAGTAACAGTTTTTTTACTGATTTTATGGAATATTTCTGAATTGCCATTAAGCCTGATTTATTTTTCCTAGGGCCTGTGTTCGTAAGGTAGTTAGGCCATTAACTCTTCTTTTTTTTTCATAAATTTATTTTATTTATTTATTTATTTTTGGCTGCGTTGGGTCTTCGTTGCTGTACTCGGGCTTTCTCTAGTTGCGGCGAGTGGGGGCCACTCTTCATCGCGGTGCGCGGGCCTCTCACCGTCGCGGCCTCTCTTGTTGTGGAGCACAGGCTCCAGACACTCAGGCACAGTAGTTGTGGCTCACAGGCCCAGTTGCTCCGCGGCATGTGGGATCTTCCCAGACCAGGGCTCGATCCCGTGTCCCCTGCATTGGCAGGCAGATTCTCAACCACTGCGCCACCAGGGAAGCCCCAGGCCATTAACTCTTACATGATGAAATGTATGAAGATATCTTACTGGAAAGGACTTTTTGAAAGTATTTAACATTAAAAGTAATCTATTGGATTCTTTTCTTGTTTAGTATCTGGTATTCTCTATTGCTCCATACCTAATAAACTAAAAATATTATTGAGGAAATAATTATGGAAATGAATTTCAAACATATGACAGAATCATACCTAGTTCCTGCCAACTTTTTGTTTCTAGGATCCATCTCTCTCTGATTTCCTATCATTTGTTTTTGTGTCTTCCTAAACTCTGCTTTTTTAATTTTTATTTTTATTCAATACTGGAATTCTATTGCTTGTTACAATAAGATGATAGAAATTCATATTTAATCAGATGGTCCTTGGTCTGCTCTTGATTCATTCTTGACTCTACTGTATTTATTCCAGGAGTCCCCTAAAACTTGAAAATGGTAGTACAGATAAACATTTCTTATTGTGGTCAATGTTATATATAAAAATAACCACTTTTTATTAGAAAAAGTTGACCCATCAGATTATTTTCTATTAAGAATAACAGGTAATTAGAAAAAAATAAAGATCAAATTAATCTGAGATACCAGTTGGGCCTGATTATGTAGTGACAGGATAATTCTGCTAACTTTATGAGAAGTAAAAGACTTTCTTCAATAGATATGTTGCTTGTTATCTTACGCTCTTTTCTTGTTGCTAAGATTTTATTTCAAGTTACATGAAAGAGAGTCACATCTTTTATTTCCTGTTGCCTTAATAAAAATCAAGGTTAAAAAACTAATGAGGTATATACACTAATTATAAACATGTATTTGAATGAAAAGGTAGAAATAGTCTATGGATTAACTACAGGTAATGATTTCAGCTTCCAAATGTAAATAAAACCTGATGTTGTGATGAAGGATCTACATATTTGATGGTTTGAACTAAAGATGTGATACATGAGATTTTTCAGTTACTTTTATTTATTCTTAATAACTTAAAAATAGATTTTTTCTCTTGCGTTTATTTTTAATATTTATTTGATAAGTAGGTACTGATTATTACTGCTGGCCAGCCATGAATCCTTATCATTTCTTTCCCATTCAGAAATGTTATTATTAGTCCTTTAGTAAATTTGGTAGTTGGTTTTGAAGGTGAGACAAGAACAGAAAAGTTACTAATAAATAGTGAGCCAAGTTGATTACTCTTATCTTTATAAATTTAGTTTTAGTTTTAAAAAATCTATGTAAAGCGGTCTTTGTAGGACATGTCAAAAGAAAGTGTTGGTAAAGAGAATAAAGAATAATAAATTCAGTGTAATAATTGAAGTCATTTTTTGAGCAATTTGTGTGTACCAGCATTTTACAGATATTTTCCACGTTTAATCCTCAGAAAAGTCCTGTGAGATAGTATCAGTATCCCTGTTTCATAAACGAGGAAACTGAGGTACAGAGGGATTCACTGATTTTCTTAAGGTTACATAGCTAGTGGATGAGGCTGGTATTTGAAACTTGACTATTTTACCCCAGAGTTTTGAGTTTATACTTACTTTCTTACAATACAAACATTTGATAATTGGCATTTACACTTCAGGCCCTAAAAAGATTACACCACTGTTCAGATGGTATATAAAGAGTACTTTGTGTAGATTTCTTTAGCTTAACAGTTCCCATAAAGTAAGGAGAGAAATTCTATAAGCCACACAAAAAATCAGTAAAGATTATGATGATAACCCTTTTTAGGAATATTTTAGCACTCAAAATTAGCAAATCATTTCCTGGCTTTGGTGCGTGTCTTTAAGATTTAGCTGAAGCACACTGCTGGTTGAACCACCTCTGTTTTGACTGTTGATGGTGCTCAAAAGTGAAAAGGAAGGGCAAGCCACCACCTAAGGAGAACTGCTTTAAAAACGGAAGATGCCATGGGGCTCTTGATTTCTTTGGCAGTAGTTTTATGGAAGCATAGAAGTCATTGCACCCTATTTCTGCTGGTATGTTTCAGAGCGTAACTAAACCTGAGAAGAGATGAGTAACAGAAAAAGCAGTACTCATAGAGCATTGGGAGTTAGTTCTATTTATTGTCGTGGTTGGTGTTTGTTTTTGAACTTCCTGGAAATTCTGTTAGGCAGTAGAAAATTTGCGTTTTAATTCTAGTTAAGCCTTGAGACCATGTGGAAAATCGTGTAAGCATTCCTTTTCTTCAGCAGAGACATTGTCATCAGTCTTGCTTACCTAAGAGTTGTGAGGAAGAATAACTGAGATAATGTTAGAGGATTTTGAAAACTATGAAATGCTATACGAATAGTGATATTTTGCATAGGGCCCTATTAATTTACTTTGGTTCTTCTTTCCACTGTCTCTTTTTTTCCCCCAATCTTCCCATTCTACCCATGTCTCCATTTTCTCATGGAACTCTCTACGTTTTGCTTGTTGGTTCTGCTGTTCTTGTATCCTTTCTTTCCTCTCTCTTTTAGAAAAACAAACCATCCTTATAGAGGTACACAGGTACACCCATTTCAAGTGTTCCTTGAGTTTTTAACAGGTGTATGCATTTGTGTAATCACTACAGACAAGATACAGAACATTTCAGTCATCCCGTTAAGCTACCTCTTGATCTTTTGTAGTAAATTCTGCCCACTCCAGCCCCTCAGGAAAACTGATGTTTTTCCTTACCAAAGATTAGTTTTGCCTTTCTTTAGAATTTTGTTTAAGTGGATTTATACAGTACACACTATATTTACAGTATACAGTGTGTACTCTTTTCTCTTTAACTTTTGTTGTTCAACCACCATAACCTTCTAGAAAGGAAAACTAGTTTTTTAAAGGACATAAAGTTAATAAGGCATTTTTTATTCTCTTATATATTCCTATATTCTATAATGTAGCCAAGTGTAGTTTTTTAGAGATGATTTTTTTATGCTTATTTGCAAGGTTACTTAGTCATAATATTATTATAGTTATAGTATTACATAGTAATATTATAATAATAATATTATTATTATTCATTCACTCAAAGTGAATTCAGCCATATATCCTGGCCACATATTGCTTATAGTTTAGTAAAAGAGATTGTATGTAAATAAACAGTGTTAACACAGAGTTTTAAAGGGTTTTGTAATTCAATCTGGAATGAAGAATGAAGTTAATATGAAGTTCCTATTTGTTAATAGGAAAATACTTTTGTGCGAAGTATACCTGAGCATATAGTTTGCCCCTATACTTAATAACTGTAAAATGAAGTTTAAAACTTTAAACTTTCTTTTTAAAATAGTTTTAGTCTTCAGAGGGTTATAGAGCTGAAGAGTGTGTAGGTAGGGGGTATGTACTTATTTGTACTTTGATTATTTCTGTAGGTTAAGCATAAATTAGGTAAAAACAATATGAGCTTTCTGTCCCATGTGAGTACTCTCTTGTGCTTAACTGTAAAAATACTACTGTAAATGCTAATTAATGATAAATTAATGTTCACAAGTTATAAATTTATAACTTGTGAACATTATAGGCTCAATTTATAAGTGCCTAGATAATGGGCAGTTATAAGTACTTTAGAAACACTGTAAATCAAAAATTTACTTGAGTAAGTTTTTATAAAATTGTATTGTGACCTCCAAGACTTTTTTCTATATTCCTTTTTCATTTTTATTGTTAGGTCATACTCTCTAGACTATTAGGCTAATGTAGAGTGAATGAATGGGAAATATAAACATATAGTTGAATTTTATAATTTTAAAATTATTTTTGAAGAACTTTTCATTTTCTTAGTTTATTTTTACCTATAATGTTGAGTACAGGATGGAAATTTATATATAATACTTGAATAACATGCTTTGGATAAAATTACTACTTAATTCCTTTAAAAAACTCATTGCTTAAAAAAAAACTGGGTAATGAAGTAGTTGAAGAACAGAAAGTAATTAGTTAACCAAATTACTACTCTGTTATGGTAAACATAAATAACATGTTTATAGTATATAGTAAATAAAAACTAAAAAATAACTTTCTTGAGAATGTTTTTCAATCAAACTTCACAAGAATGGATAGAATCAACACTGTAAATTCTGCACAGAAAAAATAATTTAGTGCATAGTGAATTGCAAACAAATAAACAGAAGAGTTGATATAGAAGAATATGAAGTTTTTCTTAGAAATTAAAAGTGGTAGAGATAATAATAAGTAAATCAAAGTCCCACTTATTTATCTGACTTGTGAATAGAAACCCAGTTTCAAAAACACGCATTACTTAATAGCTGTGTGATTTTAGGCAAGTTACTTAACCTTTCTTCACTCAGTTTGTTCTTCTATAAAGTGGAGATAGTAGACTCATATATTTGTTTTGAGGATTGGATGAGTTAATATTTCTAAAGAACTTGGAATAATGCTTGGCACATAGTAAGCACTATATAAGTGTTGGTTAAATAAGTAAAATAAAATTTATATCTACAGGTAAGTTATTTGGCAAACATACTTACTCAAGATGTAACAAGAAACCAGGATTTTATTACTATGCATAAGCTTCTGAACACGCAAATCAGATGTTGCTAAATTTATATACTAAGGTTTAGGCATTCACAGCACTATGTTGTGCAGGATTCATCTTCCTAAAATACAAATCTAATCATATTGCTTACTTAAAAATCCTGTAATGGTGTCCATGGGCTTTAGGGTGAAATCCACATTCTTAAAGACTTGGTTCCTGATTATCTTTTTATTTTAATTGAGGTGAAATTCATAGAACATAAGTTTATCATTTTAACAGTTTAAAACTTTTTTTTAATTTTTAATTTTTGGTTGCGTTGGGTCTTCGTTGCTGCGTGCGGGCTTTCTCTAGTTGCGGTGAGTGGGGGCTACTCTTTGTGAGGTGCGTGGGCTTCTCGTTGCAGTGGCTTCTCTTGTTGTGGAGCACCGGCTCCAGGCGTGTGGGCTTCATTTGTTGCAGCACACAGGCTCAGTAGTTGTGGCACGCAGGCCCTAGAGTGCACGGGCTTCAGTAGTTGCAGCTCATGGGCTCAGTAGTTGCGGCATGCAGGCTCTAGAGCGCAGGCTCAGCAGTTGTGGCACATGGGCTTAGTTACTTCACGACATGTGGGATCTTCCTGGACCAGGGATTGAACCCATGTCCCCTGCATTGGCACGTGGATTCTTAACCATTGCGCCACTAGGGAAGTCCTCATTTTAACAGTTTTAAAGTGTATAATTCAGTGAGTTATAGTCCATTTACAGTGTTGTGTAACCAGCACCAGTATATAATTCCAGAACATTTTCATCACCCCAAAAAGAAACCCCTTACTCATTTAGCAGTCATTCCCCATTCCTTCCCACATCCCCAGCTCCTGATAGCCACTCATCTGCTTTTTGTTTCTATGAATTTGCCTATTCTAGACATTTCATATAAAAGAAATCATATAATATGTGGTCTTTTGTGACTTCTTGTTTCACTTAGCATAATGTTTTCAAGGTTCATTCATGTTGTAGCATGTATCAGTGTTTCATTTCTTTTTATGGGTGGATAATATTCCATTAGATGGATACATACTACTATGTTTATCCATTCATTTATTAGTTGATAGACATTTGGGTTATTTTGGCTATTATGCACATTTGTGTACAAGTTTTTGGGTGTACAGGCGTTTCATTTCTCTGGGTATATACCTAGGAGTGGAATTGCTGGATCATATGGTAACTGTATATTTAACTTTTGGAGGAACTGCCAAACTGCTTTCTGCAGCGGCTGCACCATTTCACATTTTCAGCAGCAATGTTTGAGGGTTCTGATTTCTCCACATTCTTGTCAACACTTACTCTTAGCTTTTTGATTATAGCTATCTCTAGTTGGGTATGAAGCAGTCTCCTGTGGTTTTGATTTATATTTACCTAATGACTAATGATGTTGAGCATCTTTTCATATGTTTATTGGCCATTAATATATCTTCTTTGGAGAAATGTCTGTTCAAGGCTTGGCTCATTTTAAAATTGAATTATTTGTCTTTTCATTGTTGAATTGTAAGAGTTCTTTATATATTCTTTATACAAGTCCTTTATTAGATATATGATTTGCCAAAATTTTCTCCTGTTCTGTGAGCTGTCTTTTCACTTTCTTGGTAGTGTCTTTTGATGCACAAATGTTTTTAATTTTCTCGAAGTCTACTTTATCTTTTTTGTTGTTGTTGCTTATGCTTTGTGTCATATTTAAGAAACTGCTGCCTAATCCAAGGTCACAAATATTTACACCTGTGTTTTCTTCTGGGAGTTTAATATTCTTGGCTCTTACATTTAGGTCTTTGATCCATTTTGAGTTAATTTTTGTCTGTGGTGTGCAGCCTGTGGTGTGTCATTCTTTTGCATGTGTATATCCAATTGCCCCCAGTACTATTTGTTGAAAAGACTATTGTTTCCCTTTGAATGGTCTTGGCAACCTTGTTGAAAATCAGTTGACTATAGGCATATGGGTTTATTTCTGGATTCTCAGTTCTTTTCTATTCATCTATATGTCTATTCTTATGCTACTAACGCACTGTCTTGATTACTGTAGCTTTGAAATTGGGAAGAGTGAGTCTTCCAATTTTGTTCTTCTTTTATAAGATTGTTTTGGTTATTCAGGATCCATTGAATTTCCATTTGAATTTTAGGATCAGCTTCTCAATATCTGCAAAAAGGAGAGCTGTGATTTTAATAGGGATTGCATTGAATCTGTAGGTCAGTTTGAGGAGCATTGCCATCTTAATAGTATTCAGTCTTATCCTCTATGAACATGGGATGTGTTTCCTTTAATTTAGGTCTTTAATTTCTTTCAACAGTGTTTTGTAGTTTTCAGAGTATAAGTTTTACACTTTTTAAACATTTAAGTATTTTATTCTTTTTAATCATTGTTTTTAAGTGTTAATAAAATTATGGAAATAATTTGGAGAAAGGTCTCTCAAAACTTAGGAGAGCTTTAGTATTTTTTTTAATAAGTTTATTTTATTTATTTATTTTTGGCTGTGTTGGGTCTTCGTTGCTGTGCGTGGGCTTTCTCTAGTTGTGTTGAGTGGGGGCTACTCTTCGTTGTGGTGCGTGGGGTTCTCACTGCAGTGGCTTCTTTTGTTGCGGAGCACAGGCTCTAGGCACGCAGGCCTCAGTAGTTGTGTCTCGTGGGCTCTAGAGCACAGGCTCAGTAGTTGTGGCTCGCGGGCTCTAGAGCACAGGCTCAGTAGTTGTGGCCCACGGGCTTAGTTGCTCCGCGGCATGTGGGATCTTCCCTGACCAGGGCTCGAACCCGTGTCCCCTGCATTGGCAGGTGGATTCTTAACCACTGTGCCACCAGGCAAGCCCGAGCTTTGGTAATAAAGTACTAGATCATGCGTGTGTTCAGGAAATGAAACCGAAACCACAATAAGGTAATTGTACAATATTAGAATCAGCCATGGAATTAAAGCCGCAGTAAACCATAAAGAACATTTAGTAAAGTCCAGTTTTGTTTAAAAAGTTATACTGGATGGTATTTTTCTCAAGGACAGGGACTATACCTCACATTCTCTTAGCATCTGGCACAAGCGCTTATATCCAAAAGGTGCTTGAATGAATGAATACCACATCCAGAAAAGAAGGAAGGAATAGTATTGGAAGTGTGAAATGATTGTGCTCTAGTTATATACAACCATGTAGAAAGCTTTAATTGGAATAATAATTGGATTAAAATGATTATAGGTGGAAACCTAGACCTTTAAAAAATTGGAGCTATTTAATTAGTAAAGACAAAGGTTTAGGTAATTCAGATGCAAATGGAGGTGGATTTGTTCACTAAATCTGGAATACTCAAATAAGAAGGTTCTCTTGAAGCTTGACCACCTTCACCCATTTAATTCACAGCCCTCACCTTCCCTGCCCCCACAACCCCCAATCTGTTCTCTGTATCTTTTAGTTCAATTTTGAAGAAAATAATTTTTTGATTACTCATGTAAGTGATATCATATAGTATTTGTCTTTCTCTGACTTATTTCACTTAGCATAATGCCCTCAAGGTCCATTCATGTGTTAAATGGCAAGATTTCCTTCTTTTTTATGGCTGAGTAATATTCTTGTGTGTGCGCACATGCGTGTGTGTGTGTGTGTGTGTGTGTGTGTGTGTGTGTGTATCACATCTTTATCCATTCATTTGTTAATGGACACTTCGGTTGTTTCCTTGTTTTGACTGTTGTAAATAATGCTGCAGTGAAAATGAGGGTGCAGATATCTTTTCAAGACAGTGATTTTGTTTTCTTAAGGTAAATACCTAGAAGTGGAATTGCTGGATCATGTAGTTCTATTTTTAGTTTTCTGATGAATCTTCATACTATTTTCTGTAGTGGCTGCACCTGATTGGCATTCTTGAGCACAGGAATTGATTATATTTAAATAAAAACATGTCAGTTAAATGAGAGAAACACTTAGGTGACTGGCTATAAACAAATACAATATGAAGAGTCTGACTATACTTCATTTTATTGATTAGGACAACTATTTCTGTATATTTAGTTTAGTAGCAAAATACTACTTGTGCTATTAAACATATTTGTTATATTTAAGAATATATTGACTTTAATATATTGCTAAACATAAATGTTTTAAAATAAAAGCACTGATGCAATAAAAATATGTTAAATATTGATAAGGATATAAAAAGATTTTTCAACATCATTAGTCATAGGGGAAATGCAAAGCAAAACCACAGTGAGATACCACTTCACACCTACTAGGATGGCTATAATCAAAAAGACAGATAATAATAAGTGTTGGCAAGGATGTGGAGAAATCACCTCACACACTGCTGGTGGGAATGTAAAACAGTGCAGCCACTTTGGAAAATAATCTGATAGTTCCTCAAAGAGTTAAACATAGAGTTACCATATCCAGCAGTCTCACTTCTAGATACATACCCAAGAGAAATGAAAACATCTGTACACATAAAATATACATGTATATTTGTATACGTATGTTCAGAGCAGCATTGTTCATAATAGCCAAAGTATGGAAACAACCCAAATGTCCATCAACTAATGAATGAATGGATAAACAAAATGTAGTATATCCGTTTAATGGAATAATATTTGGCCATAAAAAGGAATCAGTTACTGATACATGCTGGAACATGGATGAATCTTGACAGTATGCTTAGTGGATGAAGCCAATCATGAAAGACCACATACTGTATGATTCCATTGATATGAAATCTACAGAATAGACAAATCTAGAGAGGCAGAAAGTAGATTAGTAGTTCCTGGGGTGGAGGGGAGTGAGGGGGATTATAGTTAAAGGGCTCGGGGTTTCTTTTGAGAGTGATACAAATATTCTAAAATGTATTGTGATGATGGTTGCACAACTCTGAGTGTACTAAAAGCTAAGTGTCCACCAACAGATGAATGGATAAATAAAATGTGGTATATACATACAGTGGAATATTATTCATCCTTAAAAAGGAATGAAATTCTGATATCATCTTACAACATGGATTAACCTTGAAAACATATGCTAATTGAAATAAGCCAGATACAGAAGGACAAATATTATAAGTTTCCATGAGGTATCTAGAATAGAGACAGAAAGTGGAATAGTGGTCACCAGGGACTATGGGGAGAGGGCAATGAGGAGTTATTCTTCAATAGGTACAGAGTTTATGTTTGAGGCAATGAAAACGTTCTGGAAGTGAATACTAGTGGTGATTGTTGTACAACATTGTGAATGAACTTAATGCCATTGAATTGTAGACTTAAAAAAATGGCTACAGTAGTAAGTTTTATGTGTATTTTACCACACACACAAAATGTTAAAAAAACAAAAAAATAATTTTAAGACTCTGAGATATACTAACTTTTTTTATAAAGTTATTGAGACAGAGGTAATTGTGTGGTGGCACATGGAAGGGAGACTTTTTTCAGTTTCCCATTTAACACAGTATATTTTAGTTGTCTAAATCATCTAAATGTGCTTTAAATGTAGATAGGGTGATCAAATACTGAGTGTGCTACATCTTGAATAATCAAAAAATTTTGATGAGCAAGATTAGACAACAGATGACTGAAAAATTCATGAAGTAGATTAACCTTGTTTAGTTTGGAAATTTTTTTGACTATTAATATGCATGGTTGATTCATTTTGTTGATTTCCTGAAAGCAAATGTTTAATAGTAGCAAGAGGATTGCAGTTTTCTAATAAATGTCACAGAATTGTGACAGTGAACTAGGAGGAAGAAAAACTGCATAAGTGAAGTGAGATACACTTCTGTAGCAGTGGAAGCTATAAACCCTACTGTCTTGAAACGTTCTCTTTGTATTTGTATTATTAATTAGACATTAGTAGAGGATAATGAGGACCCTGGATAACTGCTAGATTTTTTTTTTCATTTTCTTAATGGTATCTTTTATTTATTTATTTATTTTAACTTTTTGTCTTAGTGTATAGTTGATTAACAATGTTGTGTTAGTTTCAGGTGTACAGCAAAGTGATTCATGTATACATATACATGCATCTATTTCACATACTGCTAGATTAAATATAGGTATAACTGTATTCATCAGAGTTCCTGAGTAAGAGGCATTGCTGGCTAGTTTAGTATTTGTTTTGTGTGAACATGAAAGTGCTTAATTTATTTTTCTTTGATTTGTTATGGTCCTCAACTACTAAAGTATTTTCTGTTTAAAAGGATGTTTTCTTAAATTATTGCCACAGCTCAAGTTTTAAGTTTGAGAATAAGTGAGAGAACTTGAACATGATTCAATGTTGAACATCACTTCAGTTTAGTGAAGTTAAATTTATCTTGACCAGTACTCGTATGTTTACTGGTAAAGGCATATTAATCTGTGTATGAGTAGGCTTTATGAATAAATAATGTTTTAGGTATAAATTAGGCACTTTGGTAATTTATACAATAATTTTCGTAGACTGACTAGTGCTCTTACCGAGTACTAATTGCATCATAGATTCCTCGAGTACCCTATAAGCTTAATATTTCCCCTAATAATAGAAACCAACTTACTCCTAAGAATACTTAAGATTAGGTCTGTAATCACGGTTGCCTTTACTCATGTGTTGGAATTACAATGGGCTGCTTGAGATGGCAAACTTCAGAGGAGAGATGGCTGCTAATTCTAAAAATAGAAAGGTAACCTAGAGCTGAAAGATAGCTACCGAGTCATTGTGTTCTCACCATACTTGTTTGCTTATTTGTGTGAACCCAAAGTGCATTTTCCCTTAAATTTAGATGCGCTTTGTTCTCCTATACATCTATACTAGTATTTCTTGAACTTGTTAGGGCTTTTCAGAAACATCAACTGTCAACCAACATAGAAACAAATTATATTTTGGAATCTCCCAAATCAAATAGATTTAAAAGTGAAATTTAGCAGTCGTTTATTATGTGAGCAAAATAAAACAGAAAAAGTGAACTATGAGAAGTAAGGTCTTTTGGAAAAATCATTGTAGTTTGGACCCTATAATATTGCCCAGAAGAGAGCATATCCATTGGATATGCCACTTTAGAGGGAAATTGGTGGGAAAAAAGGTTCTAGGCCTTCTTCCATTAAGAACTATTTGAATATTCACCACTGTCTAGTTCTGGAACAAAGATAGACCAGAGCATTACAGGGAGGGTCCTTCCCAGTGTGTTGGACCTCTTCTTTTCCTGCTTCCTTTTTAGTAGGATATTGTTCATCTACTTGTCCATAAATTGCATATTGCAGAGATCATGGATTGTAGTAAGCATAGCTCTTCATAAAGGGACTGGATGGTGTGTCCTGTGAGAACAGTACCTTTGTAACAACCAAATGTGGATGTGCTATAATAGGACGGATAAGCAAATCCACATTTGGATTGCTAAAAATCCTTAAATGTAGGTGAAACTTCAACTTGGAAATTCAAAGGAAATTCAACTTGGAAATTCAAAGGATAAAAATAAGAGAGTAAAAAAGTTTTATGAGTTAAAACAGCTATAAATAGACAGTAAAAAGCAATATCCCTAATTCTGGTATTCAACTAAGATTGACTAGAAACTTCAGGATGGTTCAAATCTCTCCTTTGAGTATTCAGGGTAAGGCTCTTGAATTCCAAATCCAGGAAATAAAAGAGAAGTGTCTTTTTTCTTTCTTTTTTTTTTTGGAGCTGCAGCAGGAAGGGTTTGTTTTTGATGCTTTGTTACTTTGTTTTTCATTATTCTCTCTCTGTGTATTTTGTCTTTCATCATAGGTGACTCTGACACCCCAGATATCTAAAGAGCTCCTTACTTTGACATTTGTATGTCTTCTTGGTGCAGATTTTAACGAGTGCTAAATACCAGATGACTTAATACAAGTATTCTGAATGAACCAGTAAATTGACAAATCTTGTTTTAGGCAATTAGGTGATGATATACAACAGAATGATTTCCTGATAATTTTAGGTTTGAGCATTTATTAAAAACCAAAAAACCATATTAGTCAAAGTTCAGGATTTTTCAGGAGAGGTGTTTCACATTACAGAACAGTATTATTTCTTCTTTGTATCATTAAAATAAAACAGTTGCATTTCAGCTTGTAAATATTGGAAAGTTGTTCACAGTTATTTTGTCTCAGGTTAGAAGATTATAAGGAGAAAATAACTTCTAAAGTGGTTTAGACAGTCATATTTTAAGTTTAATGTTCTGTAAATTTCAAGTTGTATTCTATATCTTTTTCTAGCCTTTTCCCCCCTTAGCCTGACCGGATAGAGATTGTCCCATTGTAATTATTTTTCAGTTTTGCTAAAAATTATTTTTCAGTTTTGCTAAAATGCTAAGCAGCCATTTTTAAATGGCTGCCTTTGGGCCAAGGATAAAAAAAGACATTGAGTCTTTGAGACATTGTCTCAAAGGTGAGTTGTTTTCTAACATTTCAGTCAGGTAGTTGTGCTCTATTGCCTCTCAGTTTCTCCATTGAAATAAGGGTCACACAGAAGTTATGTCATGAGACTCTATTCTCTATAGCGGACCCAGTTCCAAGGTCTAATGCCCAACTACATAGGAACATTTCATATCCCATTTTGTGGGGCCAGTATTCTTTTTTTTTTTCTCCTTTTTTCTTTTTTGTCTGCGCCGGGCAGTATGCGGGATCTTAGTTCCCCCACCGGAGATAGAACCCGTGCCCCCTGCAGTGGAAGCATGGAGTCTTAATTAACCACTGGACTGCCAGGGAAGTCCCATGGGGCCAGTATTCTTGTTCAACAGCAGTATTCTTATTCGCTGACCATATAGAATTTAAAAACATAAAGGCAATTTCAAAAAACTTTTCTTCTCATTCTGTTACCATATTCTCTCCCAAAATAATATATTAATAATATGGAGAGGGCAGTGTGTATAGTGGCTAAAGATATGGGCCTTGGAGCAAGACTTCCTGGGTTCAGGTTCAGGTTATATTATACACTGGCTATGTGGCAGTTTGGACAAGTTCATTGACCTCTCTTTGCCTCAGTTTCCTCATCTGTAAGGTGCTGTTGATAATAGAGCTTACAGCATAGGCCTGTGAGAATTAAATGAGTTAATAGAAGTAAAGTACTTAGAATGGGTGCCTAGCATAGGCTACTTAAGTTGATGTTATTATTACTGGAATATAGTTTCTACATATTTTTTTGAAAGGAATAAAAAATATACCTTTATTTTACTATCATTAGTGCCAAAGAAAAAGTGGAAGACATCACATCTTAAATAAAGCAGAATAAACATCGGTATTGGTCTTTTTGGCATTCTATGTTTATGGCCATATTCCTTTGGGTGGTTTCTTGATATATCTGACTTTAGGAATTATAAGAGTACCACAGTTTCTTGGGTTTGAAAAGAATTTGTGCCAGTGCAAGAGAAACTGTGCTGCCAGCCATCTCTTCTTTACTAATGATTGTATTGTCCAGAGTGTCTGTGTTTTAAGGCTCCATTTTCTTATTCTGGGAGAATAAGACACAGGGAAAAAGCTTTAGATAGTTAATACCAGACTGGCTTCTGTGGAAAAATTAACTTACTTTTGTATTTTATTTGCAATTCAGTTAATCTAGAGGTACCTTTGTGGTGGGGGAAAAAGTACAGAATTTATAGTTACGAAACATAGTACTGGGCCTTCCCTGGTGGTCCAGTGGCTAAGACTCCTCACTCCCAATGCAGGGGGCCCAGGTTCAATCCCTGGTCAAGGAACTAGATCCCGCACACATGCTGCAACTAAAGATCCCACAGGCCACAGCTAAGACCCGGCGCAGCCAAAATAAATAAATATATATTTTAAAAATGGCTTAAGTTAAAGCTCTTAAAAAAAAAAAGAAACATAGTATTTTAAAATATCTGTTTCACGTTTTGCTAGTCGTATTTCTTTTTATGCTTTTATCCTCATTTCCTCTTTATCTAACAGGGTTATTATGAAGTTTATATGAAATAATGGTTTTCATTATGCTAGTGCTTTTTTTTTTTTTTTTTTTTTTTGCTGTATGCAGGCCTCTCACTGTTGTGGCCTCTCCCGTTGCAGAGCACAGGCTCCGGACGCACAGGCTCAGCGGCCATGGCTCACGGGCCCAGCCGCTCCGCGGCATGTGGGATCTTCCCGGACCGGGGCACAAATCCGTGTCCCCTGCATCAGCAGGCGGACTCGCAACCACAGTGCCACCAGGGAAGCCCTAGTGCCTTTAAACATTATTTGAATGTGAATCTCCAATTTTCTCTGGATATTTTGAGGAAAAGTCGAAGATACATTGAAAGAAAGAATGTTAATTTTTTAGGACAAGTTATTCTTTTGGGGTGTTTAAGATATTTTTAATAGAAATTTTTTAAAAATTGAAAACTTAATTTTTTCAGATTATAATACAATTATACTTTTATGCTTATTACAAAAAGGGTAGGTCATTGTATGACATAAAGCATATAAAGTAGAAAAGGAAAATAATATATAATCCTACCATACAGAGATAACAACTGTTCACATTTTGACATACAGTATGTCATTCTGTATTCTTTTCTGTGCAATGTGGGCATTTTACATTTATCTATTTTTTTCTAAAATAGAATCATATTGTGCTTTTTTTCTTAGAATGTTTTGGACACCACTCTAGGTTAATAAATGGAACATAATGTAGCTTTTTTTTAAATTATAAAGACTTCAAACAATATAACAAATACAAAGAATAAAAGTTACAAAAGATCCCACCTCTCATAGATAACCACTGTTATATTTCTATGCACATATATTTTTTTTATGTAAATGGGATTATTTTTATATGGTTTTATACTGTTTATAGCCTGCTTCCTTTACTCAACAATAAGTTATAGATGTTTTCTGTGGTCCAAATAGATCTTTGTTTTTATTTTTAATAGCTACATTATATTTCATAATATGGATGTACCATCATTGCCATCATTTATTTAACTACTCTATTGATGACATTTAGGATGTTTCTGGTTTTCATTTTTATAAACAATGCTGCAGAGAGCATTTTTGTATATGCATATCTTTGCAAACTTAACTATATATTTTTTCTTAATTTAAATTTATAAAAGTATAATTACTGGGAAAAAGCATGTACACATTTGAAATACAATGACCCTGTTGCCTTATTGCCTCCAAAAAGGTTTTACCAGTTTATATCCATTAGCAATACCAATTTCCTGGAACCTTTGCCAGCACCAAGTATTATTTTTTAAAGACTATTACAGTTTCATATGCTATGCTGTCTTATTCTTTTAGCCATTAAAATTGAATATTTTTCATGTATATATTGGCCATTGTGTATCTTTTTGAATTGTCTGTTCTTATCCTTTGCTAAATTTGCTATAGGAGTCTTCATTTTCCTCCTAATTGATTTAAAATTTCCTAAAAAGGGAAATTATAATTATTTTCTTTTGCATGAAATGTGGTAATTATTTGTCATTGATGTTTTTCTGTCAAAAATTGGTAAAGTGGCTATAAGCTTGTTATCATCTGAAACTCCAAAGATCCACAGATCTTGAGTATTTTACATGTGCTTTATAGGATTAAGAAACAAGTAGATCGTTGTGTTTTCATTTTTAAAACAGTATAGTGGTGGCACAGAAACAGACATATAGATCAATAGAACAGGATCGAAAGCCCAGAAATAAACCGACGCACTTATGGTCATTAATCTACAACAAATTAGGCAAGGATATACAGTGGAGACAAGACAGTGTCTTCAGTAAGTGGTGGTGGGAGAACTGGACAGCTACATGTAAAAGAATGAAATTAGGGACTTACCTGGTGGCGCGGTGGTTAAGAATCCTCCTGCCAATGCAAGGGACACGGGTTCGATCCCTGGTCTGGGAAGATCCCACATGCCGTGGAGCAGCTAAGCCTGTGTGCCACAACTATTGAGCCTGCGCTCTACAGCCGGCGAGCCACAGCTACTGAAGCCCACATGCTCTAGGGCCCATGCTCCTCAACAAGAAAAACCACCGCAGTGAGAAACCCGCGCATCGCAACGAAGAGTAGCCCCTGCTTGCTGCAACTAGAGAAAAGCCCGCACGCAGCATCAAAGACCCAACGCAGCCAAAAAAAAAAAAAAATGAAATTAGTACATGCTCTAACACCATATACAAAAATAAGCTCAAGATGGATTAAAGACCCAAATATAAGACCAGGTACTATAAAACTCCTAGAGGAGAGCATAGGCAGAACACTATTTGCCATAAATCGCAGGAGTATTTTTTTGGATCCATCTCCTAGAGTAGTGGAATTAAAAACAAAAAATAAACAAACAGAACCTAATTAAACTTAAAAGCTTTTGCACAGCAAAGGAAACTATAGAAAAAACAAAAAGACAACCTATGGATGGGAGAAAATATTTTGAAGAATATCCTTGTTTGCTGGAAATACATACTAAAGTATTCGAAGGTGATGTGGCATCATGTTGGCAACTTACTCTCAAATGGTTCAGGAAAAAAGAAGAAAGTTCTTTGCACTGTACTCACAACTGTTTTATAAATTTAAGATTGTTCCAAAAAGTACATAGAGGCACACGTGCACACACTTTCACTAAAAATTTAAGTTAATTACTATGTAATCCAAATATTCAATTCCATAACTAGTAATTTTACTCTTTAAAATTGCAATTTCCAAAGAAATGAATATATCAAAGAAAACAAGCTTATTTCACATCTTCATATTTGGATACATGATCGTAAAAAGGTAATCTACATTGGCCTCCCTCTCGTCTCACTTCTGCCATTTCTGCCTGAAATCAATCAAACAAAACCAAATACTCTGGTAGAGAAAGGTAGTCTGGGTTACAAAATATATGACAAGTTATCTTCTTCTGGTCATACTTACTTGTTTGTTACCATACATATGTCACACTCACAAGCTCAGTATTTTTAACTATGCCATCCACTCTTCACTAACACTGTCAACCTGATAGACCAACAATTAATTTAAACATTCATTCAACATTTATTTAGCTCCTCTACTGGACTAAGGACACAATATAAGAGGAAATCATTCTAGTGAAGTTCACAGTTGAGAGAAAATAAAATTAGTCAAGTTTAAAGTAATGCAGTATGTGCTTTAATAGAAATATGGGATATTATGCAAGTGGAGAAGAGGGAATCCTTAACACTGTCCGTAAAGGATCAGGGAAGGCTGCACAGGGTATGTGACACTTGAGGTCAGTCTTGAACACTGAAATGGGTATTTGACAGACATAGTTTTAAAATTCAAAATTAATGGTAATTTTATTTTTTTGTGAAGAGTTGAGGAAATGCCAGATTTAACTACATTTTTTCTAGCTATATTAGTGCCAAAAATGAATAAGCTAGTTTTAGGTTACCAGTGTGTTTTGAAGATTATAGATATGTGTATACCTTTACTAAATATGAATAAATGAATTCAGTCTTTCTGCACCACGCGGCATGCAGGATCTTAGTTCCCCTACCAGGGATCCAACCCGTGCCCCCTGCAGTGGAAGTGCGGAGTCTTAACCACCGTACCGCCAGGGAAGTCCCTAAACAACAAATCTTAGTCAGAATTTTATTTTAACTGGTCAAGTTTTTAAAAATGTGACTCTTACTGAGTTCCTATATCTCTCTGTCTTTATAGAAGATGTTATAGTGAAACATAACATCTAAGAAGGAGACTGGAATGGCATTTGCAATAACTTTAATTCACCTCTAGTATTATAGCACAGTTACATTTTTAATAAAGTAATTTTGAGAGCTTCCCTGGTGGCGCAGTGGTTGAGAGTCCGCCTGTCGAAGCAGGGGACGCGGGTTCGCGCCCCGGTCTGGGAGGATCCCGCATGCCGCAGGGCGGCTGGGCCCGTGAGCCATGGCCGCTGAGCCTGCGCGTCCGGAGCCTGTGCTCCGCGACGGGAGAGGCCGCAGCGGTGAGAGGCCCGCGTATCGCAAAAAAAAAGTAATTTTGAGAATATAGATATAAAGGTTGTAATCCTAAAACTGGCAGGTGTGTAGAATAGGATGAGGAAAAGGAAGCAAATTAGAGGAGGAAAATGGTAAATTGAAATGAGTTTATTATTTTAAGAAACTATGACACTTTTTGGTACAGTATAAGAATATAAGATTATCAGCATTTTTTAAATATAAAAACTTGCATTTTAACCTGTTTTCATGTTAGAACTCTTTTCCCAGGTGCTATTTTCAGCTGTAGCTGTTAGAGGGCTGAATTTATTCCAGTCTACCTAGTTGTTCATTAACCTATTAGCACTTAACTAATAGGTTCAAAAAAATCTACTGCTTGTTAGTTGAAACTGCTAAGAGCTGGAATTGGAACTATTCTGCTTCTAGTATATCTTCCAAATCTGATTTCATTTTGAGAAAAGTTCCTTTTAACTTTAATAGACTGACTTACCATGTTATAATAAACAACAAGTAGGATTATTTCTGTTATAGGAGAGTGGGCAAGTAGATAGCTTACATTAGTTTTGTGTTACACTTTGCCCACAACTTTGTAGAGCACTTTGATATACATTACTTCATTTAATCTTTTTGCACCTAAGAGTTATAGTTATCATCTACATCTTATAGATGATAAAACCAAAACCCCAAATGATTAAGAGACTTGCCCAAGCTGGCACTGTTAATCAGAACAGCTAGGTTTAAAAAAGGTATTCTGACTTCTGATCTGTTCCTTTTTTATTTCTCTAACCTTGGCCAAGATCATTTATTTACTGACTGCACATATAATAGTAAAAGACAAAAACATGATTCTTGCCCTAACTGAGCTTACCTTCTAGTTGGGGAGACAGACTAATAAATAATCCGTTAAAAGTAGTATGCTAAGTGCTCTGAAAGGGAAATACAGATTGATGAAGTGGGACGTGAGAAGGTACCAATGTGCCAGGGAATCAGAGAGGGGCTTTTGATAGAAGATAACATCCAAACTCAGTCCTGAAATTATAAAAATTCATCAGGTGAAGGTGGAGGGGCTGTGTTGGAGGAAGAATGTTTTAGGCAAAGGGGAGACTATCATGTTGGAAAATTTGGAGATGAGCAAGAGCTTAGTATGTTGGAGGATTGAAAGAAATTCAGTATAGCTGGATCATAGAGCTAGAGATTGGGGAAGAGTAGAATAAGGGAGGGAAAAGGTATAGCTGTGTAAGATGTGGTAAACCAAGGCTGGATATGATAAGAACCTAAATCAGCAACACAATGCAGAGAAGAGACCGTCAGGTATCATACAAAGCTGAATAAATGTGATAGAGATATCATAGTCAACTAGTGATATTTTATACAGTTATTACATATGTCTTGTGTTTTCTTTGTACAGTGAAGGTCACATGATCCTAATAGTTGAAAACAGGTAACTCTGCACTCTTCACCATGGTGAATCTTGGAGATCACCTCTGGCTATAAGATTCTTTTGCAACCATTTCTACTCTGGCTTCCCTACTCTGGTATGTGTGGGTTAATCTTCCTCCAATGTGTTCTGAAGTAGGTCTTGGACCCACAGTTAATAGAGGATATATAAGTAAGTGAGGGTTACCCTTGATAGACCTTAATAGTTATCTCTGTTGTCTAGAGAAGATGTTAGGGAGAAAGTAGGAATGGAGGGGTGGAAATTATGATTTGTTGCCATAATAGTATTTAGTTAATTTTTAAACATAAATTTAGGTCGTTAATATACTGAATATTAAGATATTTGGGGAGGTGGCCATTTATTCAATATATTTTGTGCTCATTGCTTTAAAGAGGCTTACCATTGTTAATAGGGCAGGCAGACACAATTTCAGCATAGTTTGGTAAGTGCTACTTCAAAATAGTTTCATGCTAAAAATAAGGCAGAAGATAATGAGTTCCATTTTGGATATGTTGAAATTAAGACTGTTGTGGGATATTGAGCACCTACTATGTACCAAGCACTAATCTAGATGCTGGGGACACAGAATTAAAGAAAACAAAGTTCCTGCCTTCACCAGTTTATATTCTGGTAGTTGGAAAGAGACAATAGACAAATAATCAAATGTCAGAGGGTAAGATCAGGCAAATCTATAGAGAGAGAAAGTCAGTTAGTGGTTGCCAGGGATTTGGGGCATGAGGGAGTGGGGAATGACTTGCTAATGGGTATGTAGTTTCTTTTTGGGTTATGAAAGTGTTCTGGAATTTTAGGTAGTGGTGATGACTGTAAAACTTTGTGAATAAACTCAAACCACTGAACTGTACAGTTTAAAGGGTACCCTTTTGTTATGTAAATTATATCTAGATTTTTAAAAAATGGCAGGGAGTGAAAAAAACAAAGCAGGATTAGGAAGGATAATAAAGTGCTAGTGGGTGCTATTTTATATAGGGTGGTCAGAGTGCGTCAAAGGAGTGGTGCCTCATTTGTACAGAGACCTGAAGGAATTGAGGGAGTAAGCTATGGTAATATCTAGGGAAAGAATTTTCCAGATGGAGGAATAGTAAATTCAGAGGATTTGAGGTTGGGAAGGTGCTTGGCATGTTCAAGAAACTACTAGTAAGGAGGCCAGTGTGGCTGGAGCAGCGTTGGTAGGGAGGAGAGTTGTAGAGAGAGATGTTGGTGTGCTGAGATCATGTAAGGACTTTAGGTTTTACTCTGACATGGGAGCTGAGGAGTGATCCGAATTAGGTTTTATTTTATTTTTTTTAAATTTATTTATTTATTTTTGCGGTACGTGGGACTCTCACTGCTGTGGCCTCTCCCATTGCAGAGCACAGGCTCCGGATACACAGTCTCAGCGGCCATGGCTCACGGGCCCAGCTGCTCCGCGGCTTGTGGGATCTTCCCAGACCGGGGCACAAACCTGTGTCCCCTGCGTCGGCAGGCGGATGCTCAACCACTGCGCCACCAGGGAAGCCCCCGAATTAGGTTTTAAATGGATTATTCAGGCTACAGTGTAGATAACAAACTATAGGAGTGAAATAGTAATTCAGTTAGGAGGCGCTTGCATTAGTCCAGGTGAGACAAGTAGACCAGGATTGTGGTAGTGGAGGTAGCAAGAAGTGGTGGAGTTCTGGATATATTTGGTAGGAAAAGCAGACAGGAATTGCTCACGGATTAGGTGTGTAGTGTGAGAGAAAAAGAAAAGTGAAAGATGATAACCAAAATTTTTGAACTGAGCAAACTGGAAGAATGGAGTTCTCATTTAACGAGATGGTAAAGACTCTGGTGGGGTGGGGGAGAAGTAAATGAAGAGATTGGTTTTAGACACATTAAGGATGAAATGTCTATATAAGTATCCAAATGAAGATATTGAGGCAGTATTTATATCTAACAATCTGGAACTGGAAGCAAACATTGATAGTCGTCAACTTATGAATATCATGCAGTTATGGTTCAAGTTGAAATTAACAATAAAGGGAGAAAAATAGGAAAGAAGGTGGTTGAGGATTCATTTCCCTGGGGAAAACACCCAAAATATTTAAGGGGAATGGAAAAAGTAGTAGACTAAAGAGGAATCAAAGAGGGAGGAAAAGAAATAGAAGATAATGGAGAGAAGGGTTTCCAGTAGTAGAGTCAGAAGTTGCAAATAAGTCAGTTAGGAGTTTATTGGTGACAGAGAAATTTTAATGGACTAGTGGGAACAGAAGCCAAGTAGTAGTAGGTTGAGTAATAATTGTAAGTAGACGAAATAGAGGTAGCTAGTGAAGACAACTGTTGTACTGTGTGGTTGTGAAGGAAAGTGGCAACTAGAAAGAGATACAGTAGGAATAGGAATCTTGTGGAATGAGGGAGTTGAAGATAAAGGATAGGAATTTATTAATAGAAGAAACTTTTCAAGGACCAAGGAAGAAAAAGGGATCTAGTACATAGGATTGCTTCTTCTCTTGGACCTAAAGGGACACAGGTAAGGATAATTTGTGTCTGGGAAAGGAAGTATGGGGAGTTCATGCCTTATAGCCTGCCGATTTTCTCTCTGGAGCAATAAACACTCATTTGTCAAGAATGATAGATAGAGGTTGGTGGCTTTAAGATGGGGGAGCTGAGGGAATTCTCTGGCAGTCCAGTGGTTAGGACTCCCTGCTTTCACTGCCAAGGGTGCCGGTTCTATCCCTGGTGGTGGAACTAAGATCCTGAAAGCTGTGTGGCATGGCCAAAAAAAAAGATTTCCTGAGCTACTCTGAGGAAAATCATGAATTCATAGTAGTACTAGTCTGTGTGTTTTTATTTTCTCCATTAAAGAATAGACCGGGGCTTCCCTGGTGGCGCAGTGGTTGAGAATCTGCCTGCCAATGCAGGGGACACGGGTTCGAGCCCTGGTCTGGGAGGATCCCACATGCCGCGGAGCAACTAGGCCCGTGAGCCACAACTACTGAGCCTGTGCGTCTGGAGCCTGTGCTCCGCAACAAGAGAGGCCGCGATAGTGAGAGGCCTGCGCACCGCGATGAAGAGTGGCCCCCACTTGCCACAACTAGAGAAAGCCCTTGCACAGAAACGAAGACGCAACACAGCAAAAATAAATTAATTAATTAATAAACTCCTATCCCCAACATCTTCTAAAAAAAAAAAAAGAATAGACCAGGACTTCACTGGTGACACAGTGGTTAAGAATCCGCCTGCCAATGCAGGGGACACGGGTTCAAGCCCTGGCCTGGGAAGATTCCACATTCCGTGGAGCAGCTAAGCCCATGCACCACAACTACTGACCCTGCACTCTAGAGCCTGTGTGCCACAACTACTGAGCCCGCATGCCACAGCTACTGAAGCCCGCGTGCCTAGAGCACATGCTGCTCAACAAGAGAAGCCCGGGCACCACAACGAAGTGTAGTCCCCGCTCGCTGCAACCAGAGAAAGCCCGCACACAGCAACAAAGACCCAATGCAGCCAAAAATAAATAAAATAAATTAAAAAAAAAAAGAATAGACACTGATTCAGGAATATTGAAGATGAGTGGTTACAGTTATTGAGGATTGGGCATGATTAATAGGGTGAATATGTTAGAAAAACGATAAGGGCTGGGTAAAGGAATTCTTCAAGATACAACCTCATCTCTTCCTTGAAGTTATCCTCCATTGGTCTTTTTCATTTGTGTTTCTTTTCACTGTTAATGCTGCCTTACGTTTAATCTATATAATTAATATGTATTTATATATTTATGTATCTTGAATTTTTTTAATATAGAAGGGTACAAAACAAGGAAGAATCACATGAAAGCCCATTGTATCTAGATATGACCACCATTAACATGTTATTCTTTCAGCCATATCTCTCTGTACTCTATGTATGTATACCCATCTACTTATTTGTACATTTCTGCATAAATGGGATACAGTACATCCTGTTTTCTTATCTACTTCCTGATCTTATTATTTATAGATCTATTATAATTATTATAATAGCTGCAAAGTACAGTATCGCTCAATATCCACCAGGGATTGGTTCCAGGACCCCCAAGGATACCAAAATTAAATGCTCAAGTCCCTTATGTAAAATAGCTAGTATTTGCATATAATCTACACATATCCTCCCATATACTTTAAATCATCTCTAGGTTACTTATAATATCTAATATAATGTAAATGATACGTAAATAGTTGCCAGTCTGTAGCAAATTGAAGTTTTGCTTTTTGGAACTTTCTTGATTTTTTTTTTTTTTTTTTAAACTGTGGTTGGTTGAATCCAATGATGTGTAACCTGGGGATCCCAAGAGCTCACTGTATTCCATAGTGTAATAACAAATTATACTTAAATCAGCCAATCTTTGATGATGGGCTTCTTTTTTTTTTACTTTTTAACTGTTATAAACATCACTATAAAGAACACCGTGGATACTTTTTTTTCTGTACTAGTATAGTTATTTCCTGTGAGTAATAATAGCTAATACTTATGTAGTGTTTTGTCTATGGCGAGCACTATTCTAAGCACTTAAATTTTTTTTTTTTTTTTTTGCGGTACGCGGGCCTCTCACTGTTGTGGCCTCTCCCGTTGCGGAGCACAGGCTCCGGACGCGCAGGCTCAGCGGCCATGGCTCACGGGACTAGCCGCTCCGCGGCATGTGGGATCCTCCCGGACCGGGACACGAACCCGTGTCCCCTGCATTGGCAGGCGGACTCTGAACCACTGCGCCACCAGGGAATCCCTGAGCACTTAAATTTGACTTTTACTTTTAAATTTGTTCTGCTGTTAAATTTCGAGGGAATCCTTCAGGTGTGCATCTTTTAGCTTCATCTTGAGAATGGAGTAACTAAATAAGACTACCCACATGTAATTAGATAAGACCACACCCAGACCATCCTATAATGTTTTGGTTAAGTGCTTAGGCTTTGGAGTCAGAACAGATCTGGATTCAAATTCTTGCTGTGCTACTTACTGTAGTTGTAGGACTCTAAACTTTAGCTTTCCAGTTTGTTAAATGAAAGACATTTAAAGCATAATACTTTTTTCCTTGGGAAAATTTTATAACTAAGAAGAAATAATAATTAGTTTTTAAAAAATTTAATTAAAATCCTTCAGGATGCAATTTAATGTT
This sequence comes from Monodon monoceros, assembly GCF_005190385.1. Taxonomy (NCBI): domain Eukaryota; kingdom Metazoa; phylum Chordata; class Mammalia; order Artiodactyla; family Monodontidae; genus Monodon; species Monodon monoceros. The sequence goes on along the minus strand of NW_021703766.1, from coordinate 17,137,301 downwards.
AGAATTTCCTTTTCTAAGTTAACGGAAGGTAAAGAAATCTTTGTTATCTTTTGTCTATAAAACGTTCATAAGGGCTTCCCTGGTGGAGTAGTGGTTGAGAGTCCGCCTGCCGATGTAGGGGACACGGGTTTGTGCCCCGGTCTGGGAAGATCCCACATGCCGCGGAGCGGCTAGGTCCGTGAGCCATGGCCGCTGAGCCTGCGTGTCCGGAGCCTGTGCTCCGCAACGGGAGAGGCCACAATAGTGAGAGGCCCGCGTACCGCAAAAAAAAAAAAAAAAAAAAAACAACGTTCATAAGATCTATTACTATAAATCATGTATTCAAAGAATAGTTAATGATCAAAGAAAATGTCCATGATGAATGTTAATTTTTTAAAAAGGAAAATATAAAACTATGATCCCAATTTTACTAAAAAAAAAAGTCTAGTAGGCAATAGATTAAAATGTTAGAATGTTTATCCCTGAGAATTGGGATTTGAAGTGACTTAATTTTCTCCTTTATACTTAAAAAAATCCCCATTTTCCATAATGATATATCCTTTATATATCTTTTTTTGCCTATCACTTTTATAATTTAATGAAATATTAAAATGTTAAAATAGGAAGCTTCGTGTATTATTGGGTTGGCCAAAAAGTTAATTCCAGTTTTTCCATAAGATGTTACGGAAAACACCAGAACGAACTTTTTGGCCAACCCAAGAGAACATTGTAACTAACTGAACATTTTCTTTTTAATATTTATTGGCTGCATTGGGTCTTAATTTTGGCATGCAGGAGCTTTCGTTGCAGTGCACAGGCTTCTATTTGTGGCGCACAGGCTCTGGAGTGCGTGGGCTCTGTAGTTGCAGCACATGGGCTCTCTAGTTGTGGCGTGGGCTCAGTAGTTGCGGTGCATGGGCTTAGTTGCCCCATGGCATGTGGGATCTTAGTTCCCTGACTAGGGATCGAACCAGCATCCCCTGCATTGCAAGACCGATTCTTAACCACTGGACCACAAGGGAAGTCCCCCTACCTGAAACTTTTATGATACCATCTTTTTAATTTTTCCTCACAGATTTTAATTTTCAGTGTTTGCATTTATTACAACTCTCTAAGTCCTCCTCATGTTTTTCATTTATATAATGCATTAAAGGACTTAGAATGTATTTTTGCTCTTAAGATCTGCTTCTGTTATGTGTATAATTTCAGGATTGTCATTTCCTTCATATATATTCTAAACAAAAGAACTTGAGATCTGAACAATTTACTTGTCAGTACCATTATATACAAGCAGCTTTTGGTGACTGAGAGAACAACCAGTTACAGATTTCCAATGACATTAATATTAATGCAGTTAGCTCTATTAATGATTAATTATATTATATTAATGACTAATTATATAAATAACAATGGCTAAAATTTGTTTAATTCTTTCAAAGAGCCTGGGTCATTAAATTCTTGAAGTATCTCATTTAATCCTCAGAACAACCCTGTGAAGTGTAGGTAGCATCGTAACTAATCTGTTTTACAGATCAGAAAACAGACTGAAAGTAACTTGTCCAGGGGTACATGGTAGCAAGCAGTAGAACTGGCATTCAGATGGTACTCAATTTGGTACCAGAACTGCCTCTTCCTTCCCCCCCCATGATAAATTTATCTGTCCTGGTTGTTGGTGAGATTTGCTGAGATAATTTATATTTAAAACATCCAGCACTGGGGCTTCCCTGGTGGCACAGTGGTTAAGAATCCTCCTGCCAGTGCAGGGGACAGGGGTTCAATCCCTGGTCCAGGAAATCCCACATGCCACAGAGCAACTAAGCCCGTGTGCCACAACCACTGAGCCTGCACTCTAGAGCCCTTGCACCACAACTACTGAGCCCACACGCCACAACTGAAGCCCGTGCGCCTAGAGCCCATGCTCCACAACAAGAGAAACCACTGCAATGAGAAGCCTGCACACCACAATGAAGAGTAGCCCCAGCTCACCGCAACTAGAGAAGGCCTGCGTATAGCAACAAAGACCCAACGCAGCCAAAATTAAATAAATAAAAGCTAACTCTTAAAAAAAAAAATCTAGCACTGCATTTGTACCTAGTAGGTGGTCTGTGGTTGTGGGATTTTTTGGTTGTTGTTGTTTTGTTTTTAATATTTATAAATAAATTTATTTATTGGCTGCGTTGGGTCTTCGTTGCTGCGTGCGAGCTTTCTCTAGTTGCGGCAAGCAGGGTCTACTCCTCATTGTGGTACATGGGCTTCTCGTTTTGCTAGCTTGTCTTTGTTGTGGAGCACGAGCTCTAGGCATGCAGGTTTCAGTAGTTGTGGCACGCGGGCTCAGTAGTTGTGGCACGCGGGCTCAGTAGTTGTGGCTTGTGGGCTCTAGAGCGCAGGCTCAGTGGTTGTGGCACGTGGGCCTAGTTGCTCTGCGGCATGTGGGATCTTCCCAGACCAGGGCTCGAACCTGTGTCCCCTGCACTGGCAGGCGGATTCTTAACCACTGCACACCAGGAAAGTCGCTGGTTGTTTTTTGGCTTTATTTTTTCCTAATAGGAAGAGCAATTACTTTGACTTAGGTGGCATATTCCACCTGGTGGTCAAATAAGGAATTGTTCTTTAAAAAGTCTATTGCTATGAAATCACATAAATTAACCATTTTAAAGTGATCAATTCACTGTGTTATGCAACCACTATCTCTATATATCAATCTCAAAAACATTTTTATCACCCGAAAATAAACCCTGTATGCATTAAACAGTTGTTCCCCACCTCCGCCTCCCCCTAGCCCCTGGTAACTGCCAATCTGTGTTCTGTCCCTATGGATTTATCCACCTGGTTACTTTACATAAGTGGAATCATACAATATGTGACCTTTTGTGTCTGGCCTCTTTCATTTAGCATGTTTTCAAGATGTATCCACCTTGTAGCATCTATTAGTACTTCATTCTTTGAATACGATTCCATTGTATGGATACCACAATTTGTTTATCCATTCATTTTCTGATGGGCATGTAGGTTGTTGCCACCTTTTGACTGTTGTGAATAGTGCTGCTAGTCACATGCTGTGAATATGCACGTACATGTGTTTGTTTGAGTACCAGCTTTCAGTCCTTTGGGGTAGGTTTTTTTGTTTGTTTTAAAAAAAGTGGCCTTTATTGGATTCTTTAAAATCCTATAAAAATATTAACAAAAAAAGTGGAAAAGCAATATATTAAAAAGTACTGTCGTACATATTTATATCTTTATCATCTTGCGTGGATACTTTAAAATATTAGATGTTTAGTAAATGTTAAATTGAAATACTGGTTTTGAGACTGCTTTCTAATTCTGATTTTGCTGTCAACTATCTGATTTGGGGCAAATTCTTAATCTCTGGCCCTATATAGATAAAGTTTATATATCTATGAACTATATAGATACAGTTCCTATATCTATAACATAAGGAAGTACAGTAAATAAACTCTTTAAAAATCAGATTTTTAAGTTCTGTGAAAGTCTATACTTTTTTTAAAACTACGAACTGTTTTGGTACTGCGTCCTTATTTCACCCTCTGGAAGATCAGGTACTTCCCAGCCTTTGACTAACATATACAGTTTCTTTCTCATATTAAATTTGTCTCTGGAGAGGGATCAAGAAAGTTATGATCTATATGATCAAGAAGGTTGAGACCACTGTTTTAGTCTTTTAAGCTCTTGAAAAGTTTCTTCAGGAAAGACTCATCTTTTATCTTTCCCTCCTCTTATTTCGTAAGAAGATCTCAGTCATAAAACTCCTAGTGTAGATATTGAAAAATCAGATGCCTACAGAACTCAGTGTAATGTAAATCAATGAAATTGGCTGAATGGTACTTTCAGTAACTGGAAAGCACACTAAAAGAGTTTTCCTGAAGATGAGCAAATGAGCCTTTTCGACACAAAGCCTGGGCATTTCTCCCTCCAGCTGCTTCCATGCTACGCCCTGGGGCAGATAGCCTCATCCACCAGAGGGCAGACAGCAGAAGCAAGAAGTACAGTCCTGCAGCCTGTGGAACAAAAACCACATTCACAGAAAGGTAGACAAGACAAAAAGGCAGAGGGCTATGTACGAGATGAAGGAACAAGATAAAACCCCAGAAAAACAACTAAATGAAGTGGAGATAGGCAACCTTCCAGAAAAAGATTTCAGAATAATGATAGTGAAGATGATCCAGGACCTCAGAAAAAGAATAGAGGCAAAGATCGAGAAGATGGAAGAAATGTTTAACAAAGACCTAGAAGAATTAAAGAACAAACAAACAGAGATGAACAATACAGCAACTGAAATGAAAAATACACTAGAAGGAATCAATAGCAGAATAACTGAGACAGAAGAACAGATAAGTGACCTGGAAGACAGAATGCTGGAATTCACTGCTGCAGAACAAAGAAAAAAGAATGAAAAGAAATGAAGACAGCCTAAGAGACCTCTGGGGCAACATTAAATGCAACAACATACACATTATAGGGGTCCCAGAAGAAGAGAGAGAGAAAGGACCTGAGAAAATATTTGAAGAGATTATAGTCAAAAACTTCCCTAACATGGGAAAAGAAGTATTCACCCAAGTCCAAGAAGTGCAGAGAGTCCCATACAGGATAAACCAAAGGAGAAACACGCCAAGACACATAGCAATCAAATTGGCCAAAATTAAAGACAAAGAAAAATTATTGAAAGCAGCAAGGGAAAAATGACAAGTAACATACAAGGGAACTCCATAAGGTTAACAGCTGATTGCTCAGCAGAAACTCTACAAGCTAGAAGGGAGTGGCATGATATACTTAAAGTGATGAAAGGGAAGAACCTACAACCAAGATTACTCTACCCAGCAAGGATCTCATTCAGATTCGATGGAGAAATCAAAAGCTTTACAGACAAGCAAAAGCGAAAAGAATTCAGCACCACCAAACGAGCTCCACAACAAATGCTAAAGGATCTTCTCTAAGTGGGAAACACAAAGAAGAAAAGGACCTACAAAAACAAACCCAAAACAATTAAGAAAATGGTCATAGGAAGATACATATCGATAATTACCTTAAACGTGAATGGATTAAATGCTCCAACCAAAAGACACAGGCTTGCTGAATGGATACAAAAACAAGACCCATCTATATGCTGTCTACAAGAGACCCACTTAAGACCTAGGGACACATACAGACTGAAAATGAGGGGATGGAAAAAGATATTCCATGCAAATGGAAATCAAAAGAAAGCTGGAATACCAATACTCATATCAGATAAAATAGACTTTAAAATAAAGAATGTTACAAGAGACAAGGAAGGACACTACATAATGATCAAGGGATCAATCCAAGAAGAAGATATAACAATTATAAATATATATGCACCCAACATAGGAGCACCTCAATACATAAGACAACTGCTAACAGCTGTAAAAGAGGAAATCGACAGTAACACAATAATAGTGGGGGGACTTTAACACCTCACTAACACCAGTGGACACATCATCCAAAATGAAAATAAATATGGACACAGTAGCTTTAAATGACACAATAGACCAGGTAGATTTCATTGATATTTATAGGACATTCCATCCAAAAACAGCAGATTAAACTTTCTTCCTAAGTGCACACGGAACATTCTCCAGGATAGATCACATCTTGGGTCACAAATCAAGCGTCAGTAAATTTAAGAAAATTGAAATCATATCAAGCATCTTTTCTGACCACAAATCTATGAGTTTAGAAATGAATTACAGGGAAAAAAACATAAAAAACACGAACACGTGGAGGCTAAACAATACTTTACCAAATAACCAAGAGATCACTGAAGAAATCAAAGAGGAAATCAAAAAATACGTAGAGAAAAATGACAATGAAAACACGACGATCCAAAACCTATGGGATGCAGCAAAAGCAGTTCTAAGAGGGAAGTTTATAGCTATACAAGCCTACCTCAAGAAACAAGAAAAATCTCAAATAAACAATCTAACCTTACACCTAAAGGAACTAGAGAAAGAAGAACAAACAAAACCCAAAGTTAGAAGGAAAGAAATCATAAAGATCAGAGGAGAAATAAATGAAATAGAAACAAAGAAAGCCATAGCAAAGATCAATAAAACTAAAAGCTGGTTCTTTGAGAAGATAAACAAAATTGATAAACCATTATCCAGACTCATCAAGAAAAAGAGGGAGAGGACTCATCAATAAACTTAGAAATGAAAAAGGAGAAGTTACAACAGATACTGCAGAAATACAAAGCATCCTAAGAGACTACTACAAGCAACTCTATGCCAATAAAATGGACAACCTGGAAGAAATGGACAAATTCTTAGAAAGGTATAACCTTCCAAGACTGAACCAGGAAGAAATCGAAAATATGAACAGACCAATCACAAGTAATGAAATTGAAACTGTGATTAAAAATCTTCCAACAAACAAAAGTCCAGGACCAGATGGCTTCACAGGTGAATTCTATCAAACATTTAGAGAAGAGCTAACACCCATCCTTCTCAAACTCTTCCAAAAAATTGCAGAGGAAGGAACACTCCCAAACTCATTCTATGAGGCCACCATTACCCTGATACCAAAACCAGACAAAGATACTAGAAAAAAAGAAAATTATAGACCAGTATCACTCATGAACATAGATGCAAAAATCCTCAACAAAATACTAGCAAACAGAATCCAACAACACATTAAAAGGATCATACACCATGATCAAGTGAGATTTATCCCAGGGATGCAAGGATTCTTCAATATACGCAAATCAATCAATGTGATACACCATATTAACAAACTGAAGGAGAAAAACCATATGATCATCTCAATAGATGCAGAAAAAGCTTTTGACAAAATTCAACACCCAATTATGTTAAAAACTCTCCAGAAAGTGGGCATAGAGGGAACCTACCTCAACATAATAAAGGCCATATACCACAAACCCACAGCAAACATCATTCTCAATGGTGAAAAACTGAAAGCATTTCCTCTAAGATCAGGAATAAGACAAGGATGCCCACTCTCACCACTATTATTCAACATAGTTTTGGAAGTCCTAGCCACAGCAATCAGAGAAGAAAAAGAAATTAAAAAAATACAAATTGGAAAAGGAGAAGTAAAACTGTCACTGTTTGCAGATGACATGATACTATACGTAGAGAATCCTAAAAATGCTACCAGAAAACTACTAGAGCTAATCAATGAATTTGGTAAATTTGCAGGATACAAAATTAATGCAGAGAAATCTCTTGCATTCCTATACACTAATGATGAAAAATCTGAAAGAGAAATTAAGGAAACGCTCACATTTACCATTGCAACAAAAAGAATAAAATACCTAGGAATAAACCTACCTAGGGAGACAAAAGACCTGTATGCAGAAAACTATAAGATACTGATGAAAGAAATTAAAGATGATACCAACAGATGGAGAGATATACCATGTTCTTGGATTGGAAGAATCAATATTGTGAAAATGACTATACTACCCAAAGCAATCTATGGATTCAATGCAATCCCTATCAAATTACCAATGGCATTTTTTATGGAACTAGAACAAAAAATCAAAAGACCCCAAATAGCCAAAGCAGTCTTGAGGGAAAAAAAGAGAGCTGGAGGAATCAGACTCCCTGACTTTAGACTATACTACAAAGCTACAGTAATCAAGACAATATGGTACTGGCACAAAAACAGAAACATAGATCAGTGGATCAAGATAGAAAGCCCAGAGATAAACCCATGCACCTATGGTGAACTGATCTATGACAAAGGAGGCAAGGATATACAATGGAGAAAAGACAGTGTCTTCAATAAGTGATGCTGGGAAAACTGGACAGCTACATGTAAAAGAATGAAATTAGAACACTCCCTAACAGCATACACAAAAATAAACTCAAAATGGATTGGAGACCTAAATGTAAGACTGGACACTATAAAACTCTTAGAGGAAAACATAGGAAGAACACTCTTTGACATAAATCACAGCACGATCTTTTTTGATCCTCCTCCTAGAGTAATGGAAATAAAAACAAAAATAAACAAATGGGACCTAATGAAACTTAAAAGCTTTTGTGCAGTAAAGGAAACTATAAACAAGACGAAAAGACAACCCTCAGAATGGGAGAACATATTTGCAAACGAATCAATGGACAGTGGATTGACCTCCAAAATATATAAACAGCTCATGCAGCTCAATATTAAAGAAACAAACAACACAATCCAAAACTGGGCAGAAAACCTAAATAGACATTTCTCCAAAGAAGACATACAGATGGCCAAGAAGCACATAAAAAGCTGCTCAACATCACTAATTATTAGAGAAATGCAAATCAAAACTACAATGAGGTATCACCTCACACCGGGTAGAATGGGCATCATCAGAAAATCTACAAACAACAAATGCTGGAGAGGGTGTGGAGAAAAGGGAACCCTCTTGCCCTGTTGGTGGGAATGTGAATTGATACAGCCACTATGGAGAACAGTATGGAGGTTCCTTAAAAAAGTAAAAATAGAATTACCCTATGATCCAGCAATCCCACTACTGGGCATATACCCAGAGAAAACCATAATTCAAAAAGACACATGCACCCCATTGTTCATTGCAGCAGTCTTTACAATAGCCAGGTCATGGAAGCAACCTAAATGCCCATTGACAGGCAAATGGATAAAGAAGATGTGGTACATATATACAATGGAATATTACTCAGCCATAAAAAAGAATGAAGTTGGGTCATTTGTTGAGACGTGGATGGATCTAGAGTCTGTCATACAGAGTGAAGTAAGTCAGAAAGAGAAAAACAAATACCATATATTAACGCATATATGTGGATTCTAGAAAAATGGTACAGATGAACTGGTTTGCAGGCAGAAATTGAGACACAGATGTAGAGAACAAACGTATGGACACCAAGGGAGGAAAACCGTGGGGGTGGGGTGGGGATGGTGGTGTGATGAATTGGGCGATTGGGATTGACATGTATACACACTGATGTGTGTAAAATTGATGACTAATAAAAAAAAAAGTTTTCCTTGTGGGAATATATACTTAATGTTGCCAGATCTTGTGATTTGTCAAGAGAAGCCAGAAATCTGGATTATGTAAAATCACATTATTAAATGTTGACTACTAATTCAGAATGTAGAACACTGTGCAGGCCAGACAGAACACTTCTGCAAGTCCAGTTATGTACTGTAGAAACTGCAAGACCTGCAGAAAGAAGAGCTGTGCATTTCAAAGTGAAATTAGTCACCTTGAACTGGTCATGAGGTATTCACCCAGTTGCCTTTGGAGTAAAAGATATAATGCTCATAGAATATCTCAATAACACCTCCCCATTGCACACCTTATTGAGGACAGGGATTATGACTTTTATTTATGTTAGTAGCTCCAATTAATATCTCCATAACTCATTGGTTCCTGGTAATCCCTCACTGAATGCATGTAATTTTAGCAGCTGTGGCTCCCTTCATAACAAAGTTTATAGATTTATGGCAGAAACAACCACAGATTATAACCAGTTCACGTGTAAACTTTTGGCACATTTTAGGTTGGGAGATTTTAGGTTGGGGAAACAGCTGCAGTACTGTGTTGTTAGTGTGTGTTTAGCTCTTGTTTACCCTCACGTTTATATTTTTAGCCTTACTAGGACGATAGTAATTATTTGGTTTTTTTTGTTTGTTTGTTTTTTTGTGGTACGCGGGCCTCTCACCGTTGTGGCCTCTCCCGTTGCGGAGCACAGGCTCCGGACGCACAGGCCCAGCGGCCATGGCTCACGGGCCTAGCCGCTCCACAGCATGTGGGATCCTCCCAGTCCGGGGCACAAACCCGTGTCCCCTGCATCGGCAGGCAGACTCTCAACCACTGCTCCACCGGGGAAGCCCTGTTTCTGTATTTTTTACTTTGTTTCGCTTCCCTAAAAAATGAACTGATTTGCGTAAGTAGAACTTCATTGTTTTTATTTTTGTTTTTTAAAGGTGCTGGCCACATCATTAGGTATTTCTCTCTTCTGAGTCCTTTGTATGAAGTTTGAATTCTGTTTCATGCATCCATTCATCTATCCATCCATTTAGTAAACATTATATTGACCTTATCAAAGAGGCCAAGGCCTCGTAAGATCTGCCCTCTACCATCTGCACTAACCTTATCTCATGCTAGGAAGCAGACTCTTGATTACTATGTTTTAACCACATTGTGCACCTTTCAGTTACTCAAACATGCCATGTCTTTTCCTGCCTAAGGACTTTTGTTCATGTTGTTACCTCAGATTATTTTACTTCTCTTTCTGCTCTTTGAGTTGCTGATTCTTCTTATCTCCAGGAACCTTTCAGAGAGGCCTTCCCTGACTCTTTTCTCTTAAAGTATTATTCTTTATTACAGATTCTTATTTGTTTTCGTCATAGCATTCATCCCACTTTGAATTGTTAAAAATTATTTCCTTGTTTTTCTGTTTCTCTCATTACAGAAAAATTCCTTAAGTACAGGGACTTTTTTGTGTTATTCAATTTTGTATCCTTGGCTCCCAGTAAATTACTTTTGAAGAGTTAATTACTTGTCAGCGTAGTAATCATATTGTATGCCTACATTATGCTGGACAATTTGTTCTAGGTATGTTATGCACATTATTGCTAGTGCTCACAACTCTACAAGGTAGATAGATATTACTGTTATATTATAAATGAGACAATCAAAGGCTTACTTTGATGAGTAACTTGCCCAAAGTCAGAAAATAAGTGATAGAGCTGTAATGAAAGCCCAGTTCTCACTACCTTTGCTCTTTCATTATGGCATGCTACTTACCTCTTATTTGTTGTGAACAAATTGGTATCCTGATACAAGGATCATACTGCTTTTATACATTTCTATGTAACCTTGTGGCTTTCTCCTTCCTTACTACCCCCCTCTGCAAAAAAGATTGCAGTAATATTTGAAATACCTAATAGCCATCTGCTATATATAGTATCTCATGATACTGACTTTCTGATTTAAGCCAAATGAGAATTCATGTACTTTTGTTTAATAATAATATTAACACCCCCTGGTATTAGAAGTTTTATACCCTGAGTCTTTTTTGTTTGTTTGTCTTTATTTATTTTTGGCTGTGTCAAGTCTCTTTTTTTTAAATATTTATTTACTTATTTATTTATTTATGGTTGCATTGGGTCTTCATTGCTGCACGTGGACTTTCTCTTGTTGTGGTGAGCAGGGGCTACTGTTCGTTGCAGTGCGTTGGCTTCTCATTGCGGTGGCTTCTCTTGTGGAGCACGTGCTCTAGGCACGTGGGCGTCAGTAGTTGTGGCTCCTGGGCTCTAGAGCACAGGCTCAGTGGTTGTGGCATACGGGCTTAGTTGCTCTGCGGTATGTGGGATCATCCCGGACCAGGGCTGGAACCCGTGTGCCCTGCATTGGCAGGTGGATTCTTAACCACTGCGCCACCAGGGAAGTCCCTGTGTCAGGTCTTAGCTGCAGCTACCCTGAGTCTTAATCCCTAATTCCTCTATATAGTATAATTGGCCCTTTAAACATTTATAGGTATAGAAGGATTTTGTACATTGCCTCTTAAGCATCTGCTTCTAGAGCGCAGCCATTGGCAAAAAGAAATAATTGAATTATCTTCTAGAGGACTTTGAAGTTCTCCCACCGAAGTCCCTCAGTTTTTTACCTGTTCATCTCAAAAATTTGTTTAGGTCTTTTCATTTTCTATTTTCTTTTTCTTTCATGTTAGTAGAAGAAATGCCCAGTCTTTTTCTAAGGCGCCCTCAATCTCCTGGACTTGATTCCATGACATACTTTACCTTGCTTTAATATTTTTCAACTCTTCTTTTTCATTATTTTTTGTCATGTTTTCGTTTCCTTATAGCAGTAGTTGCCAAACTTTGTTTAACTCCACTTTCTATGGAGTTGCCACTGCACATGATACAATTCCAAAAGAAATTATACTTAAAAAGAAAGTTAGAAAACAAATTCCTTATGGTAGTATAATTCTATAACATTGCCCTAGAAAACTGTTTTATTATATTAATTGCTATGCTAATCTGAACTTCTTCACCATCTAACTGTCCCTTAACCCTTTATTAGCACGCAGGCATTCTCACAGAAATTCAGTTATGTTTTCACAGTTGTCAAATCTGATGGTGTTATCTTAATTAATTAAATCTCTTCTGTATGTTCTCTCTTGCATCTTCAAACTTCTCCTCATTACTGGCTGTTTTCCTCATACTGTCAAGCATACATAATTTCTTCTTCCACACAATAAAATAGCAAACCCTTCATTTGGCCCTGTCTCCTTAGGTATTCTTTTCCTTCTCCTTGGAAGGGCTTTGTGAAATAGTCTATATTTCTGCTTACACTGCATTTACTTCCTCAGTTCCATTTGGTCTTCAACTCTTTGCCTTCTGTCTTCTATCCCCATCACTCCCTTGATACTTCCTTGGCAAAGGTATCAAGAAATACCTTTTGCCACATTAAGTGAACACATTCTTTCAAGTTTTTTCTTACTTGAACTAAATGAGCCATTTTCATTTGGGGGCATCCACTTCCAAGATTCTTCTTTTTGACGCTCTATTCTCCAGGCTATCCTCTGACTCTTCTTCTCTAGCTTTTTTCCTGGCTTTTTTTCTCACTCTAACCCTTCTGCCTCTTCATTCATTATATGATCTGTCAGCATTCTTATGTATTTCCACAGTTTCTGTTTTCTTGCTCATTCATGCATTCATCGAATGAGTGCCTATTTGTGCCAGGCACTGTGCTGTTGCTGAGGAGACAATGTGAATGAGATGGACATAGCCACTGTCCTCATGACATGTGTAGCATAATAAGAAATACAGGTAGATAAACTGGTAATTGTGGAACGATGGGTAATAAGTGTTCTGGTAGAGGAAATACAGAGGAGGGATACCTAACTAAGACTGGAGTGGTTGGGAAAAGCTTTTTGGAAAAAGTAACAGTTGAAAGGGGCTGTGGGAAGGTCAGTGTTTCAGGCAGAAACAATAGCATCTGCAGAGAAATAAAGGTAAGGGAGTGCATTGCTGAAGTATTGAAAAATCATTGTATCTTGAGAGTGTGGAGGGAAAGAGCAGAATGGAGAGGGATAAGGTTGCATGGCCATAAAGTAAGCACTCATATAAATATTCATTCAACAAGTATTTAATTAGTGTGTTATTTTATAGTTATACTGCCACATAATTATAGAGTTTAGTAGCCTAGTTTCTTTTCTTTTTTTTTTTTTTGTGGTACGCGGGCCTCTCACTGTTGTGGCGTCTCCCGTTGCGGAGCACAGGCTCCGGACGCGCAGGCTCAGTGGCCATGGCTCACCTCACGGACCCAGCCGCTGTGCGGCATGTGGGATCTTCCCAGACCGGGGCACGAACCTGTGTCCCCTGCGTCGGCAGGCGGACTCTCAACCACTGCGCCACCAGGGAAGCCCATAGTAGCCTAGTTTCACTCTTGCTGCTATGAACAATCAAAACTAGGTTTTAGAAGATATCTGAGTCTATGATAATCGCTTATTGCTGTAGACTGGTCTTATGATAGGTTTGTGCTGCTTATATAACTAGATCTGACGCAAAAGCTTCAAAGACTCTTTTATTGATTATTCAAAACCTTGGCCTCTGATGTCTGAGCTTTAATTATAATCATTGTCAATAATGTATAACCTATTCTTATTCTCTAAATGTTTAATATATATTATTACCTTATTCCAACTAGATTTTCAGTTTTTTGAGGGCATAGCCTACCGTGTTTTTAATTTCTTTTAAATATTCCTTTGTGCATAGAATACAAAGGGTACAGCTGTATGTGTCTTCATGTACAGAGTATTTTTGTACTTTTACAAGATTAAGACTCTTTTTTTTAACCTCAGAGGGCTTAACCCAGTATTTCTTACATAGGGCACATATAATATTTATCAAATATTTAATTAAATAACCTAAAAAAGTTCTTTAAAGTAAAGAACAACTAGTATGGGTTAAAATTATAATGACTTCTGTTTTTAGCCAAGATAGAGTAATAGGGGCCAGATTTACCCTCTTGCCTGAAGCAACTAAAAAGCCAGATAAATATATGAAACAATGGTTCTCTTTACATTTAACATCAGGCAATGAAGGAAAATGATCCTTAAGGAAAAAACAAATGAGATGAGCCCTACAAGGGCCCTGGCTTACTCCCTGGAGAAAGTTCCAGGATTTGGTGTGAAAGAGGGGGAAGTACAAATAGAGCCCAGTAATCTCTCTCAGAGGAGGCGGTAGAGTTCGGAGTCTGGGAAAGCCAAGATAGCTAGAGTTCTCAGGGCAGAGTATTAGAAAGGAGGGAAATGGACACAGAGAATTCTGGAGATCTGCAGAGGGTCTCCTTTGAGCATTCAGCTGAGTGGTGATCATTACATGCATGTGGGAAAACGACCCAAGACTGAGGAAAGAACTACCTGAAAGGATTCCAGGAAGCAGTGCTTAGACCTCACAGAGGGCTGGATATGATGCCTGTTTGCACCAGCAAGAGTAGAAAAACTAACACTTGGGTAGTGTTAAGAAGGGTCTTGCCTCGGTAGTAAAGAAAAATTAACCCTGGACTAAACATGCTCTCGTCATGGCTTGTAACAAAGCTTAAAAAAGCAAGAACTGAAAGGATCAAACTATTCCCAAGTAACTTAACCATATCCTAAAATAAAGCTTAAGAATATTTATAGGAATATGAAAATATCCAGCACACAAGGTAAAATTCTCAATGTCTGGCATCCAATGAAAAATCATCACCGTGTTTCTAAAAGTTTGTTTTATCTTATCAAAAATCACCAGTCATGGAAAGAGGCAGAAAATTACAAAATGTAACGAGAAAAATCAATAAATCGAAACTGATTTAAAAATGACTTGTGGCTTTTTTAGCCTGTTCCCATTGGCATTTCCAGATTATTGGCCTCCCTGATACCCAGTCTGGTATATATGAGGCAAAAAGAAAACCCAGAGAACTTACTGCTGCATCATTCCTGGGTCCTACCATCCCTAGCTGGTCTACCTCTTTTCACCACCTTTCAGTCTTCTTAGGTGTTTTTTTTTTTTAAATCTATGTAATGTCCCAGGTTTTTTGCTGAACTTAGTAGAAGGAATAGGGAAAAGTGTGTCTACTCCATCTTTCCAAAAGTGAATCCCTCTGAGACTATATTTTTGGAGTGTAAACAAATGTTCCTTGATGAATCAATTGGGTATCAATATGAAAAACAATGAACTTTGGCTTCAGTAATACAATAAAACCAATTCCAGATGGATCAGAGATATGAATATGAAAGGTAAAGCAAAAAGACTTCCAGAAGAAAACAGAAGAATATCTTCATGTCCATGGGATGTTGCAAAGATTTCTTAAACAGGACACAAAAATCACTGACCATAATGAAAAGATTGATAGATTGAACTCATTAAAATTAAGAACTCCTGTTGATTAAAGATACCATTAAGGGGGTGGAAAGCAAACCACATATGGGAGAAGTCATTTACAATATGTATATTTGACATAGCATTTGCACCTAGAATAGATAATGGACTCCTACAAATGATTTTTTAAAAAAAGGACAACCAAATTTAAAAATGGGTAAAAGGCTTAAAGAGCCACCTCAGGAAAGAAGATAACCACATGGCCAATAGGCATATGAAAAGGTGCTCAAAATCATTAGTTTTCAGGGAAATGTGAATTAAAACTACAGTGTCATACCATTCCATCTCTACCAGATCACTTATAAAAAAATTATAAAAGCATTTTCTTATGACTGAGCTTGTGGAGTAGCAAGAACTTTCATACACTGATGTTGAGAGTGTATATTGGTACAACCACTTGGGAAAACTATTTGGCAGTATCAGTTAAAGTTGAGTATACACATACCTTCTGACTCAGCAGTTTCAGTCTAGGTATGTATCCAAGGGAAGTACGTATATGCACATATAAGAATGTTTACAGCAGTATTTTTGTAAAAGGTAAAAACTGTAAACAACTCAGTTGTTTAACAGCAGAATGGATTTAATTGTTGAATATTCACTTGACAGAATAATATATAGCAGTGCAAACGAATGAACTGCTGTAAGTATAACAACACTGATAAACTGAACAAACATACTTCTGAGTGAAAGAATCTAGGTACAAAAGAGAGGTATATCCTATATGATTTCTTTATATAAAGTTTATAAACAGGCAAAACTATAATCTGTAGTGATAGAAGTCAGAAGATTGGTTACCTTGTTGGGTAGTTCCTGGGAGAAAGCATGAAGGATGCTTAATCTTAGCTTAAATTCTTCAAGTTCAAGATTTAAGATATGTATACTTTACTATATGTATATATTATGCTTTAATAAAAAATTAAAACACTAAAAAAGAATCTATTCTGAAGTTATTAGTAATTTTAAAATTAGTAATATCTATCTTATTTATATACACTTTAGAGTCAAAGCACTTTACACATATCAATCCTATGATTATAAATATAAAAGTACTTTGTAAGCTCTAAACTGTAATATTATCAGATATAATTTATTTTTAGAACAGTTTTCAATTTTCTAGAGCTGTTTCTGTTTCTGTTTATGGACCACATTGTGGCACAAAGATTTGTGTAAGCTACCCTTTCATTTGCTATTGTAAAATGACAACTGAAAATCATTATCAAAATTAATGAAAAGAGTGTCTTCATTGATCAGTAAAGTGACATCTGGTCAGTTCTCACAATCAAGCTATTTTTTTTTTTTTTTTGCTAGAAACAAAGTATTAAACTTTTATATAACAAGTATTATTTGTATTAGAGAATAGCCAAGAGAGTTTTGGAAGGCTACCATATGCCGTCAGTGGGCGAGTTTTATCCATTGAATTTCTTTGGTTTTTGCCCTTAAGAAGTATTTCTAAATAATTTCTCTCAGGCTCAAAATGACAGATGAGCTAAGTTGTTTCATTATTTTAGGTACTATTAAAGTCTACATGGTTGTATCAAATCTAAATAACTAAAATTATCTACCACCATGTGCAATAGCAATTGTCATTTTAGTCAGGAAAGATAAACAACATTCCTTTCCTCTTTTTGATACGTAAATATACTGTTTAGGAAAAAAACCACTAGCAATATTTAAAGAGACAGTAAACTCAGACCAGTATGAGGCTGAATTTCATGCTTTAAAGTAATGGCTCTCACCATGGAGAACAGTATGGAGGTTCCTTCAAAAACTAAAAATAGAACTACCATATGACCCAGAAATCCCACTATTGGGCATATACCCTGAGAAAACCATAATTCAAAAAGAGTCATGTACCACAGTGTTCATTGCAGCTCTATTTACAATAGCCAGGACATGGAAGCAACCTAAGTGTCCATTGACAGATGAATGGATAAAGAAGATATGGCACATATATACAATGGAATATTACTCAGCCATAAAAAGAAACAAAGTTGAGTTATTTGTAGTGAGGTGGATGGACCTAGAGTCTGTCCTACAGAGTGAAGTAAGTCAGAAAGAGAAAAACAAATACCATATGCTAACATATATGTGGAATCTAAAAAAAAAAATGGTTCTGAAGAACATAGGGGACAGGAATAAAGATGCAGATGTAGAGAATGGACTTGAGGACACGGGGAGGGGGAAGGGTAAGCTGGGAGGAAGTGAGAGAGTAGCATGGACTTATATATACTACCAAATGTAAAACAGACAGCTAGTGGGAAGCAGCCGCATAGCACAGGGAGATCTGCTCGTGACCACTTAGAGGGATGGGATAGGGAGGGTAAGAGAGGGAGACGCAAGAGAGAGGAGATACGGGGATATATGTATATGTATAGCTGATTCACTTTGTAATAAAGCAGAAACTAACACACCATTGTAAAGCAATTATACTCCCATAAAGGTGTTAAAAATAAATAAATAAAATAAAGTAATGGCTCTTAGCCAGAATCATCTGTGGAGCTTCATAAAAATATGCATTATGTGATCCTACGTACTAAAACCTTTATTCAGTAGGTCTATGCTGGAATCCCAGGCATCTTCATTCAGGAAAAAAAAATACGTATTTATATATGCAATTCTGATATTCCTTGTTGATTACCACTCTCTTAAGAGGCAGAAGTAATAACTTGGTCATTTGTTTATTGCCGCTCACAGTAGGCAGAGTTTTTTTTGTTTTTTTTGTTTTTGCGGTACGCGGGCCTCTCACTGTCGTGGCCTCTCCCGTTGCGGAGCACAGGCTCTGGACGCGCAGGCTCAGCGGCCATGGCTCACGGGCCCAGCTGCTCTGTGGCATGTGGGATCTTCCTGGACCAGGGCACGAACCCGTGTCCCCTGCATCGGCCAGCGGACTCGCAACCACTGCGCCACCAGGGAAACCCTAGGCAGATATTTTTGATCTTTGTAAACAATCAGCTTATGTCTAAAAGTATGAGGTTTGCACATTTCTTCTGTTTGTTGTTGATAATCCTTGTGTAGAATAGAAAAGACAAAGTGAGCCTTGTTGATTTCTTCAGTATTGGCTTGAAGGAGGAAAAAAATCAAGTTACATGGGGAATTCCCTGGTGGTCCAGTGGTTGGGACTCAGCGCTCCCGATGTAGGGGACGTGGGTTCGATCTCTGTTAGGGGAACTAATATCCCAAATGCTGCACGGTGCAGCCCCCCCCAAAAAAAAGTATTAAAAAAAATCATGTTACATGAATAGAAAAGAAGAAATTTGATAGGAAATAACTTTAATCACTGAAAATGAATACTCTAAAACATGAAAAGTAGTTTTTATTCACTTGAAAAATGGTTGTTTAGATGATGATAGGGTAGAAGTTGGAAGAAGGGACATGAGGGAATAGGGTATTTGGGGTCAGAAATAATGTAGAAAAATGACATTTTTAGTTGAGGTGGTAGGACATTTTGGTAATGATAGCAATGAAAAAAGGTAGATTTTTGTTCGTTATTTTCTTCTCCCTCACTAAGATTATGAGTATAAAAATAAGAATGATGTTTTAGAATTGTTTGAGTAGAATCAATCAAGGTAGATGGTTCACTCATTCATTCGGTTCATTCACTAAGCACATTATTGAAGTGCCACACACAGTAATAATATAATAAATAAAAGAGATGGAGTTTCTACTTCAGTGTTCTTTCTAACTGCATAGACAGGAATGCTGGATAAAGAATTTATCTTTCAGGGTTTCCCTGGTGGCTCAGTGGTTGAGAGTCTGCCTGCTGATGCAGGGGACACGGGCTCATGCCCTGGTCCGGGAAGATCCCACATGCCGCGGAGTGGCTGGGCCTGTGAGCCATGACCGCGAGCCTGCACGTCCGGAGCCTGTGCTCCACAACGGGAGAGGCCACAACAGTGAGAGGCCTGCGTACTGTAAAAAAAAGAATTTGTCTTTCAGCCAGCTAGTCTCCTGCTCAGGACCCAGCTTTAACCAGTCTTGGCTATGCTAAGCAAATCATAACCTAATTGGAACATAATTTCTTCTTTGTAAAAACCGAGGGTTACACTGAGTACTTTTACCATTTCTACCTCTAAAATTCTATGCTTTTTTATGTGAACTTTAATCTCCTAAAACTACATTAATTCTATTCATACCATTCTTTCCTTGCCATCTTTATATCTGTTTTCTTTTACTTTCCTTATTTGCACATAACATCTGTGGCTTGGTACTGATTCCATTGGTTATTTATGTATTTACTTGCAGTCTACTTCACTGGACTGTGAATGTTTGAAAACAGAGATAGATACAGGTCACTTTAGTGTCTGCACTTACGCACACAAAATGAATTAGTGGTGATTAAATTATGTTTTTCTTCTTTTAGAAAATAAGTTCCTGAGGTACCTTGTAATCCAAGGTCTGTGCAATTAGAAATAACATTAAAGTTAAGACCTCTATTTTATTTACTTTATTATTTTGCCTGGCACATAATGAAATAATGTGCTTTATGAATGAATGAGCAAATCATCATTTATAAACTGTCTTTTCAAGTTCAAAATGAAAATAATATGCATAAAATAATATAACATTAATCCTATTTATCGGGACTTCCCTGGTGGCTAAGAGGTTAAGAATCTGCCTGCCAATTCAGGAGACACGGGTTCGAGCCCTGGTCCCGGAAGATCCCACATGCCGCGGAGCAACTAAGATCCCACGTGTGCGCCACAACTACTGAGCCTGCACTCGAGAGCCCGCGAGCCACAACTATGAAGCCCGCGCGCCTAGAGCCCGTGCTCCGCAACAAGAGAAGCCACCCCAACGAGAAACCTGCGCACCGCAACGAAGGGGAGCCCCCACTCGCCGCAACTAAGAGCCTATGCACAGCAACAACAAAGAAAACCCAATGCAGCCAAAAGAAAAAAAAATCCTATTTATTTCTTTTCATTGATTATTACATACATTGATAAGTACATCATTAGTTTATTAAATATATGATATAAGATGGTTGACTGTTAAGCAATGGAACAGATCTCTATTAAGTAATGGTTTTGGAAACATTAAGCTAAATTATAAGTATGTATATATTATATTGTATATACTATAAAGTTTTAAAATAAATGTGTTTTGAGATGCTTGTACTGCTTATATTCCAGAAATGAACTTATTTTACTAATGCTACAATTAAATGTGAGCTTAGTAAGGGTCGAAAATTACAGGACACTGGAACCCCCTTCTCTTTTTAGCAAGCAAGCAGTTACCATAATTTAAGTACATTAGAGTAGAAGGTCCATGGCACAGATTGTCTGTTTTATGACTGATGTATCCCCAGGAACTAAGAGAGTGCTTGGCTTACATCAGGCAGTCAGTAGATATTTGTTGAGTGAATGAATAAAAGGATGAGAATATTTATTGACTGCGCTTCATTCTCTAGGGGGTACAGTGTTGTCACCACTGATACGTTATTTATTACCTCTTTTATTTATTAGCAGTGTTTCTGAAATAATATGAAAATTAGAAATTTTCCTGAAGCTTATTTCATAACTTAAAATTATGACCCAGTAACCTTTTAGTATTTTAATAACCTCATCAGCAAACATTGAGTGCCTATTGTAAGTATGGTACTGCTAAACTTTAGTCATTCAAATAAGACATACCACAGTTTCTGCCCTTGAAGCGTTTTCAGTTAATTGGAGAGATAGAAAATAGACATAAAGATGATACATAGCAATATGAGGGTGTCAAAGTTACAGTACATATGAGAAATTAAAGTTATGTTCAATGAAAAGTTTGATATTAAGTTTATGTGCATTATTATTCAACTTTTTAAAAATGCATAGAAAAATAGGGAAGGGAAACATAAATATACTAGTGTTTTGGATGGTGAGATCATGGGCAAATTTATTTTTATTTCATACATATCTGTATTTTTACAAGCAAACAATAACTTTAAATAAATTAATAATTTTCTATCCCAGATCTAGGATAGGATTTGTATTAAAAAGAAAAGTAGGGCTTCCCTGGTGGCGCAGTGGTTGAGTCCGCCTGCCGATGCAGGGGACACGGGTTCGTGCCCCGGTCCGGGAAGATCCCACATGGCGCAGAGCGGCTGGGCCCGTCAGCCGTGGCCGCTGAGCGTGTGCGTCCGGAGCCTGTGCTCCGCAACGGGAGAGGCCACAACAGTGAGAGGCCCGCGTACCGCAAAAAAAAAAAAAAGAAAAGTAAAGCAGTCTATGTGCCCAGCATCATCAATCGCTAGATCCCTCTCCTGTTTATACATTCACTAGGATGCCCCATAGGTACCTCAGCCTCATCATTTAAAACGGAATTCATTGTCTTTCCAGATTTACTCTTACTCCTAAACTCTCTATCATGGGAAACTGCACCACCTTCCATTAATTTTCTCGTGCCAGAATTCCTGTGTGCTGATTGGAACTATTTCTCTCCCTCTTCCTCTCTCTCTCTCGCTCTCTCTCTCTCTCTCTCTCTCTCTCACTCACACTCTCTCTCCATCCCCCTCTCTCCTTCTCTCCCTCTCCCTCCCATCGTTCCTCCCTCCCTCCCTTTGCCGCTAGTCATCCAATTCAGTTCATCAGTTTTCTGAGCACCTTTAAATTCGTATCCTATTTGCCATTCTCACTGCAGCTGCCTTGGTTTAGGACCTCATTATTTCTGACTTAGAGGATTGTAAAAAAACTTACTCTTTGCCACCTCTAGGACCTAGTCTATTTTGCATATACCTGGGAGGATGATCATCCTCAAATATAAGTCTGAGCTTATCATGTCTTTGCTTGAAACACTCAAAAGCTCCCTATGTGCTGAGGGATAAAATCTTTATTGCCTAGAATGATTATACAAGGCCTTTCATGATCTAGCCCCTCCATGTCTTTGGGAGCCTCATCTCATGTTACTCCTCCATGTAACTACTGTATTCTAATTTAACTGAATTACTTGAAAAACTGAAGTAACCAAAATACAAATACTCTGTTTGTTCAGATTTGCTTTTAAGTTTCTCCTCCTTCTTCACAAATATGTTTGTCAAATACCCATTTCAGTGTTCAAGACTGACCTCAGGTGTCACATACCCTGTGCAGCCTTCTCTGATCCTTTCTGGATAGTGTTAAGGATTCCTCTTGACTTGCATAGCATCCCATGTTTCTATTAAAGCACATATTGCATTTTTTTAAATTGAAGTGTAGTTGATTTACAGTGTTGTGCCAATCTCTGCTGTACAGCAAAGTGACTCAGTTATACACGTAAAGACATTCTTTTCCATTATAGTTTATCACAGGATATTGAATGTAGTTCCCTGTGCTATACAGTAGGACCTTGTTGTTTATCCATTCTAAATGTAATAGTTTGCATCTACCAATCGCTCCCAGTCCATCCCTCTCCCTCCTCCCTCCCCCTTGGCAACCACAGTCTGTTCTCTATGTCTACTATGAGTCTGTTTCTGTTTTGGAGCTAGGTTCATTTGTGCCATATTTTAGATTCCACATAAAAGTGATCTCATATGGTATTTGTCTTTCTCTTTCTGACTTCACTTAGTATGATAACCTCTAGTTGCATCCATGTTGCACAAATGGCATTATTTCGTTTTTATGGCTGAGTAGTATTCCATTGTATATATGTACCACATCTTTATCCATTCATCTGTTGGTGGACATTTAGGTTGTTTCCATGTTTTGGCTATTGTGAATAGTGCTGCTCTGAACATAGGGGTGCATGTATCTTTTTGAATGATAGTTTTGTCCAGGTATATTCCCAGGAGTGGGATTGCTGGATCATATGGTAACTCTATTTTTAGTTTTCTGAGAAACCTCCATACTGTCTTCCTTAGTGGCTGTACCAACTTACATTCCCACCAACAATGTAGGAGAATTCCCTTTTCTCCACACCTTCTCCACAATTTGTTATTAGACTTTTTAATGATGGCTGTTCTGACTGGTGTGAGGGTGGTACCTCATTGTAGTTTTGATTTGCATTTCTGTAATAATTAGTGATGTTGAGCATCTTTTCATGTGCCTCTTGGCCATCTGTATGTCTTCTTTGGAGAAATGTCTATTAAGGTCTTCTGCCCATTTTTGGACTGGGTTGTTTGTTTTTTTGTTGTTCAGTTGTATGAGCTGTTTGTATATTTTGGAGATTAAGCCCTTGTTTGTCGCATCATTTGCAAATATTTTCTCCCATCTATAGTATATTGCATTATTTTAAACTTCACTAATTTTATTTTCTCCCTGTAGCATATTGCATTATTTTAAACTTCACTAATTTTATTTTCTCTCAACTGTGAACTTCATGAGTGATTTTCTCTTATATTGTGTCTTTAGTCCAGTACAGAAGCAGAATAAATGTTGAATGAATGTTTAAATTAATTGTTGTTCTATCAGGTTGAGGGTGTTAGTGAAGAGGGGATGGCATAGCTAAAAATACTGAGCCTGTGAGTGGCATATAAGGTGTCAAACAAGTGAGTATGACCAGGAGAAGATAACTTGTGATATATTTTGTAACCCAGACTACCTTTCTCTACCAGAATATTTGGTTTTGTTTGATTGATTTTAGGCAGAAATGGTAGCAAGAGTGAGAGAGAGGCCAATTTATAACAGTTGTGAGTACAGTGCAAAGAACTTTTTTTTCCTGAACATTTGAGAGTAAGTTGCCAACATGATGCCTGCCCCATCACCTTTGAATACTTTAGTATGTATTGCCAGCAAACAAGGATATTCTCCAACATAATTACAATATAACCACCAAAATGTAAAAAATTCACATTGATACATTTTTTCCATCTAATCCTCAGACCCCCATTTAGGTTTCTCCAGTTGTCCCAGTAATGTCCTATATAACAGCAGCCCCCAACCTTTTTGGCACCAGGGACTGATTTCATGGAAGACAGTTTTTCTACGGATGGCAGTTGGGGGGGGGGTCGATGGTTCAGGCGGTAATGCGAGTGATGAGAAGCAGCAGATGAAGCTTTGCTCCCTCGCCTGCTGCTCACCTCCTGCTGTGCGGCCAGGTTCCAAACAGGCCATGGACCGCTACCAGTCTGCGGCCTGGGTGTTGAGGACCCCTGCTGTATAACATCAGCATTCAGTTTACAATTACATATCCATTTAGTTGTCATGTCTTGTTAGTTTCCTTCAATCTGAGATAGTTCCTTGGTCTTTCCTGGACTTTCATGGTTCTGATACTTTTGAAAGTTACAAGTCAATTATTTTGTGGAATGTTCCTCATGATTACATTCAAATTATGCATCTTTGGCACAAATACCACAGAAATAATGATGTATTCTTACCAAATCCTCTAGGGTAGCATGCAATTTTGATTTGTGTCATTACTGATGTTACTCACTTTGATCACTTAATTAAGATGGTTTCTGTCAGACTTCTCTACTTTAAAGTTACCCTATTTCTCCTTTGTAATCAGTAAGTATCAATATTTTGTAAGAGTTGTACTTTGAAACTATTTAAATATCTCATTCCTCATCACACTTACAGTTTATTCATTACTATTTTATGTCAGTATGGACTCCTATGTTTTCATTAGATTATAATCTGTTACTATTATTTTTTATTTTTATTTTTTTGGCTGTGCTGCACAGCTTGCCGGACCTTAGTTCCCCAACCAGGGATTGAACCCGAGACACGTCAGTGACAGCTCTGAGTCCTAACCACTGGACCGCCAGGAAACTCCCATGACTTATTTTCATGCTCATATTGTCTCATATTGGTTAGTGAGAGCCTCTTGAAGATGGTTTCTGTATTCTTTTGACATGTCCCCCATAATTCTTTGAGTACTTCCTTACTTTTAGCAAAACAGTATGTATTTCAGGCTCATCTTGTACTTTCCGTATCCCAGTCCTGATAACAACTATTTCTCAAAGAAGCCCTAGCTACTTTAGGTAAAAAAGAGTATTTAGATCTGGATACTAGGTGTGCTTATTTCCCATGAGTATGCTTTTGGAGTACTGCTGCTCACAGAATCTTTCAGAAGACAGAGCTAGGGAAGATATGTATGCTTATATACATAATGTCTTTATTTATTTTTCTATCTTCCTCTCATGAGTTCATACTGATACTTCCAGTTGCAGCTCAGTACCATAGGGTTCCTTCTTGTTTTTCTTCCTATGTTTGTAACTCTTTTGTTCAACATTGCAAAACTTGATTCCCTTTAATTTTAATATATTTACTTATTTGAGCAATCTTCCTCTGTGTAATCAAGCTTCTGTGGCCGTTGCTTCCGTCTTTTGTACATGTTGATACCTAATTATCCAACTTGGACACCCATGACTTGCATCCAGGCTGTGGCTGCTTTCCTCCTACAGGAATGCTCTCTTCATCCCATGTGTGCTATGACACCCAGAGCTGCCCTCCTGCTTATCTGTTGACACCCTCCTCACCCTCCTTGGGTTCTGACTCCCCACACTGGGCAGCCCTTCTAGGCAGATATCATCCTATAGCTCTCACCCTACTAGGATTTTGATACTCTTACCTAAAGGTACCCTTTGCTCCTGCTCCTTCAACCCCCATGGATGTCTTGCTTACCCACTGGAACTCCAGCATATTATGCTGGGCTGTCCATCCATAGGAATGTCCTCTTCATCCTGCTCAGGCTCGAAGGCCTCACACGAATGCCCTCCTCACCCTGCTTGGGTTTCTAATCCCCATTCTGGACTTCCACACTCCTCATGGGCACACTCTGCTTCCTGCTTAATCTTTGACACCCAGCCCAGGCAGCCCTACTATATGGACATTCTCCTTACTGCTTGGGTTCTTACACCCAGTGCCAAGTGCCCTTGTACAAATACCCTTTTCCCCCTGCCCAGGCTCTGCTTCTCTGTGCTGGCTACCCTCCATCACCTCAGTTGCTTTAGCTGTGATACCCTGTGCCATCCCCTTGAGGGTGCATTTGTCACCATGCTCTGGCTCTGACACCCTATGCTAGCTTCTCTGCGTTCCCTCCCATAGATAAGCATCCTCATTCTGCTTGGTCTACCCATCCCAGGAGACTTTTACTTTGCTTGGGCTCTAACCCACCACAGTAGGTTTTCCCTCTGTGTGTCAGGCTTCCCTCTTCTCATCCTGCTTTCTTGGACTCCATCCCACCCTTCCACTCTTCTCCACCCCTCCCCACTCCCCCCAGATATATTCTTCATTCTGCTTGGGCTCTGACACCACACACCAGGCTGTGGATATTTTATTTACATTGCTTGGATTCTGCACCTGATTATCTTTTCCTGCTCACCCTGCTTGGGCTCTGAAACCCTTTGCCAGGCCTCTGCTACCCCCACCCCCACTATGGATTCCCTTCTCACTCCACTGGGCTTCTGACACTCAACCCTGGTCCTCCTTACTCCTCTTGGACTCTGAACTCTACAGTTCTTAAAGCTCTATTGAAAAGTATTCTTGTAAGATCTTTGAAAATTAGAAATAAGCCATAAAGGTTTTAATCAATAGTTAGGTCATAGATAGGACTTTGAAAGTCTTCTGTCTAGAACAGACTTAAGTAATAACATCTTCTGAGAATAATATAAATAAATTAAGAAAGTATATAACAAAAATGGTTAGTTAAATAGTATACTCCATTCTGTATCTTATAAATGTTGTTATGTAGCAAATAATTGTGAAATTTTAAAGTGAAAAGTAATAACTATTAGAAAAAAATATATGATGTACTATGTTAAAATGATTGTGCAACTCAATTTATTTTTCTTATTCCTGAAATTGTTGTAATCTATGCTGCTGTATATTGTTTAAAATTACTGTAGAATACCAGCTTGAGGAAAACTATAATAAAATATAATCAGGAAGAGGTGATATGATTAAGTAAATAAGTAACAGCAAACTAGTAAATTGACTTAAACTTAGCTGAGAAAAATTTATTAAAGCAGAGATCACTTACAAGTTACTTTCAGACTTAATAATCTTTTAGAAAACAAATATCCGGTAGACCTGCAGCCAGTACATTTTCCAGTGGAGATGCCAACTATGATGACTGTCAAGCCTAAAAGTGTTTTTAACAGAATGAATGCTGTCTCTCTTCAACGCAGAACTATGTTGGCACAGTGGAGGTGCCAGGCATTTTGTTTTAGAATGTCTGATGTGAAACCATAGCTTTGGGATTCACCAGCTTATTGAGATAGTTAATAGAGACATGGAAGAGTAAGGCAATTAGTTCCCAAACCATTTGCAAGAACTTTCTGAAAGTCTTTTAACTCTTTTGGGTGCTTAAGTAGCTTTGTATATACAGTTTATTTATTTATTTTATAATATTCTTTAATGTGCTGCTTTTTCTTAACATATATATAAATTTATTCATTTATTTATTTACTTTTGGCTGTGTTGGGTCTTCGTTGCTGTGCACGGGCTTTCTCTAGTTGAGGTGAGTGGGGGCTACTCTTCATTGCGGTGCGCAGGCTTCTCATTGAGGTGGCTTCTCTTGTTGCGGAGCATGGACTCTAGGTGCATGTGGGCTTCAGTAGTTTTGGCACGTGGGCTCAGTAGTTGAGGCATGCGGTCTCAGTAGTTGTGTCACACAGGCTCAGTAGTTGTGGTGCATGGGCTTAGTTGCTCCTCAGCATGTGGGATCTTCCCAGACCAGGGCTTGAACCCATGTCCCCTGCATTGACAGGCAGATTCTTAACCACTGCGCCACCAGGGAAGTCCCTGTAATACAAAGTTTAAAAAAAAAATTAAAAAGGTAAAATCCCATTTTAAAAACAGAATACAAACATTTATAAATACATTTTCCAGTATTAGAGTGTTTGTATCTAATATCAGGGAGCATTTATTACTTGAATAACTAATATCTGTGCTGAGCATTAATTCACCGTTTTTTAGTTTTTTTAAGCATTCCCAACACAAAGTATCATCCTTTTTACCACAAATACTTCCATTTAGCTGCTTGCTCGACAGTTGAATTCAATTTATTTACAGAGCTTCCCCCCGCCTTTTATTGTTCATCTCTGCATGAAGTTAAGTCTGTGGTATTACTTGTGTACAACTTTGAATTGTTATGTTACCTGAAAGTTAATAAGAGTCTTCAGAAAAGTTAAAGAGTAGATGGGCTCTGACAATTCTGGTCTTTACTTTCTGACCCTAAAGCAGCTGAATATTGAATGCTGTTAGCTATCAGGTCAACAAAGGTAAAGTGGCGATAAAAATTCCTAAAAAAGGAATAATAATTTACAGAGGTTTTTTAAAATACTTATTTAATTTATTTATTTATTATTTTGGCTGCGCTGGGTGTTAGTTGGAGCATTCGGGATCTTTAGTTGTGGCTTGCGGGATATTTTTTTTTAAGTTGCGGCATGTGGATGTCTTACTTGCAGCATGTGGGCTTCTTAGTTGCGGCATGTGAACTCTTAGTTGCAGCATGCATGTGGGATCTAGTTCCCCAACCAGGGATCGCACCCGGGCCCCCTGCATTGGGAGCACAGAGTTTTACCCACTGGACCACCAGGGAGGTCCCTACAGAGTTCTTTTTAACAGATCTTATTTAAGCCTTACATAGCAACTCTGTGAGGCTATGCACTATCCATGCATAGCCTTAATTTTTATTGTATTTATTGATTAGATTATATAGTTTAGTAAAAAGAACATTCATGAGCCCAGTGTCCAGACCAATTTATTTCTGCTACTCCTTTGTCCTGTATCTTCGTCTCACCATCAAAGGAAACTAATGTCCTAAACTTTATATTTATCATTCCCTTCTTTTGTTTTATCACATGTGTTTTTCTTTCTTTCTTTTTTTTTTTTTTTTTTACTATTACACAAGTTTCACATTCTTGGTAAAATCGACCTCACATAATTGTTTAGAAATTAAGTGAGAATATATTTACAATGAGCTTTTGCACAGTGCCTGTCCCCACTCCCAAGTGCTCAATAAATGGTAGCTGTAACTGTATTATCAATGTTGTTATTTTGCAAAGGGAAGAACTAGAAAAGCATGCCTTTTCTCAGCTGTTTCATTTGTTTATCTCCCTGGACTCTTCTGGGGTAAAGTGAAGGAGTTTGGGGGTTTGAGGTCTTTTCATTTTTTTCTGGAACTGAGCAACATGTAAAACAAAACAGTAAAGTGGGATTTGGTTGATCAGCAGTTAGGGAACCAGAGTTTCTAAGTGAGAAGAAAAAAAAATGCTGCAGTATTAAGTTACAAGTTTTTCCTTCTCTTTCACTGCCTTGTGAAAGGCAGGATAGGATTTCTCTCTCCTTGAATTTGATGCAGTGTGGTGGGACTCCCACCCTCTTCTCCCCATATAGCCAGTGTTGAAGAGTAAAAGACCGAATTCTCCCAGAAATAATCAGTGACATAAAAAGGATCATTTAGAGTTTACTGAATGACTGAACACATATGGCAATCAGTCAGCCCATTTTTACATTGTTCACCTTCCCAGCAAACATTGGGAAGCATTAGTTTGCTTTCAATATCTGAAAATGATTTCATTCCTCTAATCGCCCAAGGCTCTGCACTATTGCACCAACATAAGGCAAATTCTTGATCTGAACTTGTTTTCTCTTCTGCCTAATTGCTTTTTTCATACACTTATGTTCATGATTTATGTTGGGACTTCCCTGGTGGCGCAGTGGTTAAGAGTCCGCCTGCCAATGCAGGGGACACGGGTTCAAGCCCTGGTCCAGGAAGATTCCACATGCCATGGAGCAACTAAGCCCATGCGCCACAACTACTGAGCCTGCACTCTAGAGCCTGCGAGCCACAACTACTGAGCCCACGTGCCACAACTACTGAAGCCTGCGAGTGACAACTACTGAGCCCACGTGCTGCAACTACTGAAGCCTGCGTACCTGGAGCCCCTGCTCTGCAACAAGAGAAGCCACTGCAATGAGAAGCCCACACACCGCAACTAAGAGTAGCCCCGCGGGCTTTCCTGGTGGTGCAGTGGTTGGGAGGCCGCCTGCCGATGCAGGGGACGAGGGTTCGTGCCTTAGTCCGGGAGGATCCCGCATGCCGCAGAGCGGCTGGGCCCGTGAGCCATGGCTGCTGTGCCTGCGCGTCCGGAGCCTGTGCTCCGCGGCGGGAGAGGTCGCAGCGCTGAGAGGCCCATGTACCACCAAAAAAAAAAAAAAAGAGTAGCCCCCACTCACCGCAACTAGAGAAAGCCCACGCACAGCAGTGAAGACCCAACACAGCCAAAAATAAATAAATAAAAATAAATTTATTTAAAAAAATAATTTATGTTAATTAATTATTTACTTTATCATATTTGATCTAAGTCTATTACATGGATACTTAAGCAGGACACTTATATTGGGATTTTGGTCAACTGAAATTCATAATGAACCATTAAGTGAGTTGATTAAGCATTATTATTGCTCAAATTATTAGCAATGTTAATAGAAAAAAATATGAGACAACAGTCACCCCAATTCTGGCAGACCAAGGAAAGAATTCTTTAGAAAACAAAAGAGAAATCATTCCTAGATTTTGAAAAAAAGAGTGAGAAAGAGAGTGAGTGCATTTAAGTACATTGCACAAGAGCAGTTTTTACCAGATGTTACATTGATCTGTATTAAATTTGATTATTCCTTTGCACAGGTAATTCCAGCCTTTCATTATCTGTGATGAATTATGACATATGATATATTCCTCTTAAGCCTATGTCATTTGCAAATTCTGTATCTTTGTTCAAGTTGTTGATGTAGTAACCACATTCCTCAAGGGGGAACCCATACATTTTGGGGTGGTGGTGTTTAGAGTCATCTGTTTTATGAAGTCTACATTTCTTATCTTGCTCGTAAGAACTTTGTAAGATTTTCATCATTTTACTGACTATAGGATACCTATGCCTGTAGTAATTTCTTGATACAGTAGATGAGCCTTAAAAGGGAAATTAGTGTGCAGTTTAGCCTTCATAATTTCACTTTTCACAAATAGAAACTATGTGAAAAGATATTTCTGTCCATGAAGTTTATTAGGAACATCGAGAGACCTAGCTCGCTCTTGTGCAGTTCTCAGTTGTTCTTATTCTATTCCTCTTTCTCTTTTTTTAAAAACAGCTTTACCCATGTATAATTTACATATCATAAAATTCACACATTTAAAGTGTATAGGAGATTGGCTCAAGATGGCGGAGTAGAAGGACGTGCGCTCACTCCTTGTGAGAGCACCAGAATCACAACTAACTGCTGAACAATCATCGACAGAAAGACACTGGAACTCACCAAAAAAGAGACCCCACATCCAAAGACAAAGGAGAAGCCACAATGAGACGGTAGGAGGGGCACAATCACAATAAAATCAAATCCCATAACTGCTGGGTGGGTGACTCACAAACTGGAGAACACTTATACCACAGAAGTCCACCCACTGGAGTGAAGGTTCTGAGCCTCACGTCAGGCTTTCCAACCTGGGGGTCCGACAATGGGAGGAGGAATTCCTAGAGAATCAGACTTTGAAGGCTAGCAGGATTTGATTGCAGGACTTCGACAGGACTGGGGGAAACAGAGACTCCACTCTTGGAGGGCACAGACAAAGTAGTGTGTGCATCAGGACCCAGGGGAAAGAGCAGTGACCCCATAGGAGTCTGAACCAGACCTACCTGCTAATGTTTGAGGGTCTCTTGCAGAGGTGGGAGGGTGGCTGTGTCTCACCAGGAGCACAAGGACACTGCCAGCAGAAGTTCTGGGAAGTACTCCTTGGCATGAGCCCTCCTAGAGTCTGCCATTAGCCCCACCAAAGACCCCGGGTAGGCTCCAGTGTTGGGTCACCTCAGGCTAAACAACCAACAGGGAGGGAGCCCAGCCCCACCTATCAGCAGACAAGCAGATTAAAGTTTTACTGAGCTCTGCCCACCAGAGCAACAGCCAGCTCTGCCTACCACCAGTTCCTCCCATCAGGAACCTTGCACAAGCCTCTTAGATAGCCTAATCCACCAGAGGGCAGACAGCAGAAGCAAGAAGAAGTACAGTCCTGCAGCCTGGTGAACTGAAACCATGTTCACAGGAAGACAGATGAGACGAAAAGGCAGAGGACTATGTACCAGATGAAGGAACAAGATAAAACCCCAGAAAAACAACTAAATGAAGTGGAGATAGGCAACCTTCCAGAAAAAGAATTCGGAATAATGATAATGAAGATGATCCAGTACCTCGGACGAAGAATGGAGGCAAAGATCAAGAGGATGGAAGAAATGTTTAACAAGGACCTAGAAGAATTAAAGAACAAACAGAGATGAACAATAAAATAACTGAAATGAGAATTACACTGGAAGGAATCAGTAGCAAAATAACTGAGGCAGAAGAATGGGTAACTGACCTAGAAGACAGAATGGTGGAATTCACTGCTGCAGAACAGAATAAAGAAAAAAGAATGAAAAGAAATGAAGACAGCCTAAGAGACCTCTGGGGCAACATTAAACACACCAACATTCACATTATAGGGGTCCCAGAAGGAGAAGAGAGAGAGAAAGGACCCGAGAAAATATTTGAAGAGATTATAGTCCAAAACTTCCCTAACATGGGTAAGGAAACAGCCAACCAAGTCCAGGAAGCGCAGAGAGTCCCATACAGGATAAACCCAAGGAGAAATACGCCAAGACACATAGTAATCAAATTGGCCAAAATTAAAGACAAAGAAAAATTATTGAAAGCAGCAAGGGAGAAATGGCAAATAACATACAAGGGAACTCCCATAACGTTAAGAGCTGATTACTCGGCAGAAACTACAAGCCAGAAGGGAGTGGCATGACATATTTAAAGTGATGAAAGGGAAGAACCTACAACCAAGATTACTCTACCCAGCAAGGATCTCATTCAGATTCGATGGAGAAATCAAAAGTTTTACAGACAAGCAAAGGCTAAGAGAATTCAGCACCACCAAACCAGCTCTACAACAAATGCTAAAAGAACTTCTCTAAGTGGGAAACACAAAGAAGAAAAGGACCTACAAAAACAAACCCAAACAATTAAGAAAATGGTCATAGGAAGATACATATCGATAACTCCCTTAAACGTGAATGGATTAAATGTTCCAACCAAAAGACACAGGCTTGCTGAATGGATACAAAAACAAGACCCATCTATATGCTGTCTACAAGAGACCCACTTAAGACCTAGGGACACATACAGACTGAAAGTGAGAGGATGGAAAAGGATATCCATGCAAATGGAAATCAAAAGAAAGCTGGAGTACCAATACTCATATCAGATAAAACAGACTTTAAAGTAAAGAATGTTACAAGAGACAAGGAAGGACACTACAAAATGATCAAGGAATTAATCCAAGAAGAAGATACAATTATAAATATATATGCACCCAACATAGGAGCACCTCAATACATAAGGCAACTGCTAACAGCTATAAAAGCTATAAAAGAGGAAATCGACAGTAACGCAATAATAGTGGGGGACTTTAACACCTCAGTAACACCAATGGACAGATCATCTAGACAGAAAATTAATAAGGAAAAAGAAGCTATTTAAGAAGCTATTTATAGGACATTCCATCCAAAAACAGCAGATTACACTTTCTTCTCAAGTGCGCACAGAACATTCTCCAGGATAGATCACATCTTGGGTCACAAATAAAGCCTCAGTAAATTTAAGAAAATTGAAATCATATCAAGCATCTTTTCTGACCACAAATCTATGAGTTTAGAAATGAATTACAGGGAAAAAAAACATAAAAAACACGAACACGTGGAGGCTAAACAATACTTTACCAAATAACCAAGAGATCACTGAAGAAATCAAAGAGGAAATCAAAAAATACGTAGAGAAAAATGACAATGAAAACACGACGATCCAAAACCTATGGGATGCAGCAAAAGCAGTTCTAAGAGGGAAGTTTATAGCTATACAAGCCTACCTCAAGAAACAAGAAAAATCTCAAATAAACAATCTAACCTTACACCTAAAGGAACTAAACAAAGAAAAACAAACAAAACCCAAAGTTAGTAGAAGGAAAGAAATCATAAAGATCAGAGGAGAAATAAATGAAATAGAAACAAAACAATAGCAAAGATCAATAAAACTAAAAGCTGGCTCTTTGAGAAGATAAACAAAATTGATAAACCATTAGCCAGACCCATCAAGAAAAAGAGGAAGAGGACTCAAATCAATAAAATTAGAAATGAAAAAGGAGAAGTTACAATGGACACCGCAGAAATAAAAAGCATCCTAAGAGACTACTATAAGCAACTCTATGCCAATAAAATGGACAACCTGGAAGAAATGGACAAATTCTTAGAAAGGTATAACCTTCCAAGACTGAATCAGGAAGAAATCGAAAATATGAACAGACCAATCACAAGTAATGAAATTGAAACTGTGATTAAAAATCTTCCAACAAACAAAAGTCCAGGACCAGATGGCTTCACAGGTGAATTCTATCAAACATTTAGAGAAGAGCTAACACCCATCCTTCTCAAACTCTTCCAAAAAATTGCAGAGGAAGAACACTCCCAAACTCATTCTATGAGGCCACCATTACCCTGATACCAAAACCAGACAAAGATACTAGAAAAAAAGAAAATTATAGACCAGTATCACTCATGAATATAGATGCAAAGATCCTCAACAAAATACTAGCAAACAGAATCCAACAACACATTAAAAGGATCATACACCACGATCAAGTGGGATTTATCCCAGGGATGCAAGGATTCTTCAATATACGCAAATCAATCAATGTGATACACCATATTAACAAACTGAAGGAGAAAAACCATATGATCATCTCAATAGATGCAGAAAAAGCTTTTGACAAAATTCAATACCCATTTATGTTAAAAACTCTCCAGAAAGTGGGCATAGAGGGAACCTACCTCAATATAATAAAGGCCATATATGACAAACCCACAGCAAACATCATTCTCAATGGTGAAAAACTGAAAGCATTTCCTCTAAGATCAGGAACAAGACAAGGATGTCCACTCTTGCCACTGTTATTCAACATAGTTTTGGAATCCTAGCCACAGCAATCAGAGAAGAAAAAGAAATAAAAGGAATACACATTGGAAAAGAAGAAGTAAAACTGTCACTGTTTGCAGATGACATGATACTATACATAGAAAATCCTAAAGATGCCACCAGAAAACTACTAGAGCTAATTAATAAATTTAGTAAATTTGCAGGATACAAAATTAATGCAGAGAAATCTCTTGCATTCCTATACACTAATGATGAAAAATCTGAAAGAGAAATTAAGGAAACACTCCCATTTACCACTGCAACAAAAAGAATAAAATACCTAGGAATAAACCTACCTAGGGAGACAAACGACCTGTATGCAGAAAATTATAAGACACTGATGAAAGAAATTAAAGATGATACCAACAGATGGAGAGATATACCATGTTCTTGGATTGGAAGAATCAATATTGTGAAAATGACTATACTACCCAA
This sequence comes from Monodon monoceros, assembly GCF_005190385.1. Lineage (NCBI taxonomy): Eukaryota > Metazoa > Chordata > Mammalia > Artiodactyla > Monodontidae > Monodon > Monodon monoceros. Next base: position 17,101,599 of record NW_021703766.1, on the reverse strand, counting down.
AGCAATCTACAGATTCAATGCAATCCCTATCAGATTACGAGCGGCATTTTTTACAGAACTAGAACAAAAAATCTTAAAATTTGTATGGAGACACAAAAGACCCCGAATAGCCAAAGCGGTCTTGAGGGAAAAAAACAGAGCTGGAGGAATCAGACTCCCTGACTTTAGACTATACTACAAAGCTACAGTAATCAAGACAATATGGTACTGGCACAAAAATGGAAATATAGATCAATGGAACAGGATTGAAAACCCAGAGATAGTCCCACGCACCTATGGTGAACTAATCTGTGACAAAGGAGGCAAGGATATACAATGGAGCAAAGACAGTGTCTTCAATAAGTGGTGCTGGGAAAACTGGACAGCTACATGTAAAAGAATGAAATTAGAACACTCCCTAACAGCATACACAAAAATAAACTCAAAATGGATTAGAGACCTAAATGTAAGACTGGACACTATAAAACTCTTAGAGGAAAACATAGGAAGAACACTCTTTGACATAAATCACAGCATGATCTTTCTTGATCCACCTCCTAGAGTAATGGAAATAAAACAAAAATAAACAAATGGGACCTAGTGAAACCTAAAAGCTTTTGTGCAGTAAAGGAAACTATAAACAAGATGAAAAGACAACCCTCAGAATGGGAGAAAATATTTGCAAAGAAATCAATGCACAAATGATTAATCTCCAAAGTATATAAACAGCTCATGCAGGTCAATATTAAAAAAGCAAGGGCTTCCCTGGTGGCGCAGTGGTTGAGAGTCCGCCTGCCGATGCGGGGGACACGGGTTCATGTCCCGGTCCAGGAGGATCCCACATGCCGCGGAGCGGCTGGGCCCATGGGCCGTGGCCGCTGAGCCTGTGCGTCTGGAGCCTGTGCTCTGCAAGGGGAGAGGCCACAACAGTGAGAGGCCCGCGTACCAGAAAAAACAAAAACAAAAAATAAACAACCCAATCCAAAAATGGGCAGAAGACCTAAATAGACATTTCTCCAAGGAAGACATACAGATGGCCAAGAAGCACACGAAATGCTGCTCAACATCACTAATTATTAGAGAAATGCAAATCAAAACTACAATGAAGTATCACCTCACACTGGGTAAAATGGGTATCATCAAAAAATCAACAGACAACAAGTGCTGGAGAGGGTGTGGAGAAAAGGTAACCCTCTTGCCCTGTTGGTGGGAATGTGAATTGATACAGCCACTATGGAGAACAGTATGGAGGTTCCTTAAGAAACTAAAAATAGAGCTACCATATGACCCAGCAATCCCACTACTGGGCATATACTCAGAGAAAACCGTAATTCAAAAAGACACATGCACCCCAATGTTCATTGCAGCAGTCTTTACAATAGCCAGGTCATGGAAGCAACCTAAATGCCCATCAACAGACGAATGGATAAAGAAGATGTGGTACATATATACAGTGGAATATTACTCGGCCTTAAAAAGGAGTGAAATTGGATCAGTTGTAGAGATGTGGATGGATCTAGAGACTGTCATACAGAGTTAAGTATGTCAGAAAGAGAAAAAGAAATATCGTATATTAACACATATATGTGGAACCTAGAAAAATGGTACAGATGAACCAGTTTGCTGGGCAGAAATTGAGACGCGGGGCTTCCCTGGTGGCGCAGTGGTTGAGAGTCTGCCTGCCAATGCAGGGGACACAGGTTTGTGTCCCGGTCCGGGAGGATCCCACGTGCCGTGGAGCGGCTGGGCCCTTGAGCCATGGCCGCTGAGCCTGTGCGTCCGGAGCCTGTGCTCTGCAGCGGGAGAGACCACAGCAGTGAGAGGCCCACGTACTGCAAAAAAAAAAAAAAAAAAGAAAAAAATTGAGAGGCAGATGTAGAGAACAAACGTATGGACACCAAGGCGGGAAAATGGTGGGGGTGAGAGGTGGTGGTGTGATGAATTGGGATATTTGGATTGACATATATGTATGTCAGTATGACTAATACGAATAAAATGGATAACTAATGAGGACCTGCTGTATAAAAAAAATTAAAAATACAATAAATTTTCAAAAATAGATAAATTTGAGCACTGAGTGATATGGTTACAGCCCTGCCCAACACCTTCATTGCAGTTTTGTGAGATCCTAAGCAAAGTACCCAGTTAAGCCATGCCCAGACTCCTGGTCCACAGAAAATATGAGATAACAAATGTTCGGTTATGTAGGTTTTTTGTTAACAATCTTATTCACATATAATACAACTTGCGCATTTAAGGTATACAGTTGAAAGGTTTTTATTCTCTTCACAGTATTGTGAAACCATCACCACAATCAATTTTGTAGTATTTTCACTACTCCCAAAAGAAAGCCCATATTTTTTTAGCTGTCACCCATCTTTCTTTCATTCACCCAGCCCTAGGCTACCACTATCCTACTTTCTGTCTCTATAAATTTGTCTGTTCTAGACATTTCATATAAGTGGAATTCTACAAACAACGTTGAGCACTGAGGGTTGAACAGAGTATTCCTTTTTTGCTAAACTGTAAGTTCCTCTAGGTAAGGAAATAAAAAATAATAATAATAAATAAAGTGTGCAGATTCAGTGGTGTTTAGTTATTTATATTTATAGAGTTGTGTAGCCATTGCCATAATCTAATTTTGGAATTTTTACCACCCCGAAAAGAAACCTTGTAACCATTCTTTCTCTTAAAAAAAAAAAAATCTAGTAGATTCTTTTAAAATCTAGTAGGTTTTTTAAAAAAAAAATGTAGTAGCGGTTATAGTTATCTAAGGAAGTCTTCTCAGGAAACTGCCTTTCCGTTATAGATTTCCCATTCTCTTTCTTCATATTCTTTGCTTATAAATCTAGAATTTCATTCCTCCTTATCTATTTAACTGATTTAAAAGATAATGCAAGAAAAATAGATATGATAGCTTAACATGAGGGAGGACTATTTGTTGTTTTCATGGATTTAAAGGACCTATGCTGTTGTTCAGGAGTTCTCTCATTGGCTAGTGGAGACTGTATAAGCGTTTAATTTGGAATGAATTTAGGACTAAAGGACAATAGTACTACCAGCATAATTTATATCCCTTTAATCTTTTTATGTTTTATGGGAAGCAGGCTTGAGAGTAAGACCAACGTATGTGGTCATGGTGTACAGTTATATCTTGGAGGGAATCTTTGAGATAATGGGGTAAAAGAAGAGTTTCAGTGAGGATTTAAGTCTTAGAGAAGTTGTTTAAAGTAGCAGAGCCAACACAGTTTTGTCTGAAGTCAGAGCCTGTGATGGTAAGGACTGTATTACCTGCTGTTTTCCTTGGATAGATAGGAAGAAACTTCTGACTTCTCTAATTTCCAAACACTTGAGTCAGTTAATCAGAAAATACCTTTGGTGAAGGAATGAATCCATGCTTCCTACACCTTCCACTTGACTTGCTTATTACTTTGGTTTGGGGGTAGGCTATAGGGAAGATTGAAATATAACAAGTTCTATATTTAGTTACTTTCCAATGTATTTTTATTGACATTGCTTTTATACCTCTAATTTAGACTCTATGTCCTTCTTTGGGAAAGTGAAATGTGGTTAGTGATGGGGCTTTTACTAGGTTAAGTTTTTTTTCCCTTGACATAAATGCATTTTGGTAGATCCTTTCTCTTTTTATCTAAGCTAATTTTTATTTTCATATTTCCTCTTTGTTTATTTTCCTACACCCCCCCAAAAAAGGTCTTGAATATGCTTTTCTTCTATGTATAAGGGTCTCGTTTTCAACATGGATTGAGAAAAATAATTGTATTAAAATCTATGTTTGATGATATGACATTTGTTTTAATTAGTTTCTCGTGCTATCCCCCCTATATTATTTGAAAGATGGAAGTAATCTACTTAAGTTATTTAGCAACATTTTAACAAGCTGAAAAATTTTTGTCAGGGCATATTATATTCAGACAGATGTAACATTTGCTAAATGCTTTGAAGATGAAAATTTCAAGTGTTAGGTAATAGTTTTTCGAAAGAAAAATTTTTAAGTGGATTCTTTACTGTGAATGGAGATCATTTAATACTACAACTTCTAATTTTAGCTTTCCTTCATGATATTCTTTCTTATTCCTATCCACATGAAACTCAGGATACGTATTTTAACTGGGAGGATCAAAGTATTTATGAATTCAGTAATCAGTTAACTGACAGTATTGTTTGCTACCAAAGATAAAATGTCTTACAGTGCTACCTTTATTTTTTTAATCACTTAGTACAAATAGTTAATAATCTTCTTTAATTGTTGGAATGTTGCTTTTCTTAGAATACTAGGCAAGTCCCTTAAACTCTGTGCCTCGATTCTTTAGAAAATAGACATATGATTCTAACTGGTCTTTTGAAGTTTCTTCCAACATTGATTCTACTACCTTTAGTGGATATCTTGATAATTATTTCTGTCCAAAAACCATGTAATAATAACTATAAAATAATTTTTAAATAGTAGGTGTAAATTTGATTTTATGGACAATTAGAATATTATAAAATATATTAAAAAGATACAGTACTCTTTAATCTGGGATAGAAAAGTAATCATAATCTAATATAGGCACTTGTGCTTAGTGATTTAAGAGTATCCTATACTTGTGCCTTTCTAGAGTTGGAGATACCTCAGAGTAAGAAGTAGTTCCTTGAGCCATAACATTTCTCTTTTTCTCTTCTTTAGGAGGGAAAAATGCATTATGATAGCAAATTAAAATATTTGATAAAGGTGCTGAGTAAAAGAGCAGTAGACTATTGGTCTAGTTGGAGAAGCCAATTTAAAGCTGATATACACTAGTACATGCCATCTCATATGTAAAGGATGATAAGTTACACTCTTTTTTTTTTTTTTTTTTTCAAAGGAAGATATTGGAGCATCTTGGGTTATTTGACATCTCTTCTGTCTAGTTTTATACAGTTTTAAAATTTTAATAACTTTTTCTGTAGATCATCGTAAGCATGAGGGATAAAACCAAGAAGAAAACAGGGGTTAGAATGAATGGAAAATTCATTATTCAGTTCAGTAAAAGTATATAATAGAAAAATATTTGCTAATAATTTTTACAACAGTAGTTATATGAAGTTTAGTGTATGTGTATGAATAATATAGTTCTTCTTATGAGTGAAAAGACATTAATTTTGTGCTCATAATTAGGTTATTGACTTATACTCTTTTTAAAAAAAGTTTTTTCCCTTTCCCCCAACAGAATCTGTCTATGATCTTCTCCCAAAGGAGTTACAGTTACCTCCATCTAGAGAACCATCTGTAGCATCAATGAGTCAGACAAGTGGTGGTGAGGCAGGCTCGCCTCCTCCAGCTGTAGTTGCTGCTGGTATGCATTTCATTTTACTTTTAAAAGAAAAAGTATTATCTGGTCAACATGAACAGTGCTGGCAAAATTCATATCAAAGAGTGTGATTTGAGGGTTTGTTTTAGGTTGTTTTAAACTACATACTTTTAACATTAAAAACTTTTAATATACAATATTCTTGATACAACTGTTATTTCTTAAAATTTCACGTTGGCACATCTATTAGTGCCATCTCCCAGAATGGACCTTATCTTTAACTATGAGAACAAGTTTAAAGTTTTTTTGTTTACTGCACATAAAAAGGTTATTATAAATACCAAGCTATGGGTAGAAAATTATATTTGAGTCTCTATAAAACAATTATTTTTAAAAATTTGCTCAAAGGGGAAAATGTTTTATTTTGTATAATCTGAAAAAAGGACTCAAGCACTCAAGTGTCTTATCTGTTTGTAGCATGTTACTATAACCTTTTCCCTACATTTAAAAACATATGTGACTTTATACTTATTTTAAATTCAGTTGAAAGTAAATGGAAGATTTGAATGTAATGTTTATATAAAGACATTTTCTTATATCAGTGAAAAAGTATGGAAAATAATGTTTGAAATTTATCAAGTTTATTTTTAATCAGCTCTCAAATCATACACTTTATAATTATATAAAATTGGTTCAAATTTTGATTGAATTAAAAGATTGACAGACAAGCTAATTGAAAAATGTCTTGATTAGTGATAAATTAATAAAGAATGCTTTCAGTAATATTAGATTGCCCAACTGTAATTCTTTTTTTAGTTGGGTTTATAGACTACTAAGTGTGTTTGGTGTTTTAAAAAAGTTAGAAAATTACATATATATACTCTGAAGTTTAATCTATCCTACTAATTAGAGGTTTCTTGCCTAATATGATACCTCTCATCTTTTAAAATGGTACTTAAAATCCATCAAAACATTGTTTTCAGTAAATTCTTTTTGTTTCAAAAAGAACAGTGAAGCGGAAGGTTGTGATTTAAATGAGGATATTGGTACTATAATAGAACTTTGGGTACTTTTCTTATTTGCATTAACCTAAGTCCAGTTAACCTTGTGTACCAATCTTTCCCCTGAGCCGTATAGTGCAATATGCAGCCTTCCTGGTTGAGGGCAGGAAAACTTTAAACATGGCCAAGAAACTTACCAGCCCTGCTCACTGTTCATGTGTTGCCAGACATTTTCTAACAGATTCTGTGGATTTAATTGTGAACATTTTAGTAATTGAATTGTTAAGATGACCTGGTTTCACTTTATATGCACTGAATATTTCTTCTGGAATTTAAATATTTAATCTAGTTTTAAAATAGTATCAGATATTAAAATATATATTTTTTAATTTTAATGAAATATTTCACTTTAAATCCACAGGTAGAAACTGACTAACTGATTTCTTTTGTATCTTTTGAGATTTGTTTAAAGACATGTTGAATCTGTATAGAACTAAAAGTCTGTTTCTTCTGTGCTTTTTAACATCTGTTGACAGTAGATCCAGTTCCTTTTAAAAGCTGAAAAAATGTTAGCTAGGTTTGGAAAAAGAACGACACTTCCTTTGAAATAATACCAAACTCAGTTTTAGAAGTTTTTATATATAAATATTGAAAGTTTTTGAATTTGAGTCACTAATGGAATGTTGAAGGTCCCTCCTTCCCTCCCTCCCTCCATAATCCTCTCCAGATAAATTTGAATGAAGGCTTTGAGTTGAAAAATCATGAAAATAAGAATTAACCAAAGGAAGTATTCTGAAGTAATGAATTCTTATTAGATCAAGAAGTTATTGACATTGTAAAGATTGTGAAGAGAATAAAGAGGTGACCTTGATAATTGTCATATATTCACACACAGAAAGTTTCTACGATCTAAAACCAAGTCATTCGTAATTTTTTTTACACGTTTACTTTTAACCAACATAGTCTTATTCTAGAATTCTAATGTCTTATTGGTAGAATAGAGTCTTTGTCATGTAACATTATAGGTAGGAGAGTTTAAATTGCAGAATAGTTATAGTAGGGATATCAGTTAGTATGTATAATTAGAGTTGCTTTTTTTATTTGACATATTAATGTCCTTAGTGACATAGATGTCAAAGAGATTTGGAGTAACTTACCAGTTATTCAGTGTTTCCTGGCCAAAAGATGAGATGTTTAGGGAAAGATACATTAATTTAGACTTCTTTGATTTTTTTTAATCTATAGCATTTGCTGTTTAAATATGAAATGCATAAAAATGATGACTCTTGATGTAGTTAATTCTTCAGAGTTTTGAAGGAGCCGGATTGGCTGCTATCAGGTATGAGGGCCTGGTGGGAACAGACTTCTAGTTCTGCCATAAAGGTTTGTGTTTCACAAATTCTAAATCAATTTAAATTTTAAAATTTAGAGGCTGGGCATATAGGTGTTCATGTACATTTTAAATTATTTAATTATTAAAAACGTGTTTCTCAGATTCGCCAATCTAGACTTTTTTCCCTTTATGTATTACTGAAGGAATGAGTAAACATGATGCTGCTAATCCACAATCCAGAATACTGGGTAAAAAGAATGTCTCTTAAACCTTTTTTCTGCCTCTACACTATTCACACTTTTACATATTCTCATTAATAACATCTTTTATCTGGTAAGACCCAGAGATGGGAATGGGGGAGAGGTTTACTTCCTTACAACTCCTCCCCTCTCCATAGGGCCAAGTGTCACAATCTGGGAGGTGTAGTTGGAAATCAACAGTCTGAAATCTGTACTCTTCCCCATTTTTAAAAGGCATCTGTTTTTGTCCCACTAGAAAGTTTCTTAGGAGTTTGAGGTTCAATATATAAATGAATAAAAGTTTTAGAAGTACAGACTTTCTGAAGAATATTGTAGGTTCTTAGTAATTAAGACAGAGACTATTTTCCTAACACAAAAAAGTTATCCAGGGACTTCCCTGGTGGTCCAGTGGTTAAGACTCTTCGTTCCCAATGCAGGGGGCCCAGGGTTCGATTCCTGGTGGGAGAACTAAGATCGCACATACTACAACTAAGGCCACGTGCTACAACTACTGAGCCCGCACACTCTAGAGTCCACTCACTGCAACTAGAGCAGCCAGTGCGCCACAACAAAGACCCAAATAAATAAATAAATAAATAAATAAATTTAAAAATTATCACTTATTAAAAAAAAGTTATCTACATGAATTGATAAATTCTGGCAAAATAAGGAGTTGATCAAGAAGAAATGAAAGTTGTGAAAGGATTCTTTTTGTTTGTTTCTTTAATCCTACAGTATAGGTTGGAAGGAACTAAAATATAAGAAGTATTATTAAGGAGAACTAAAACAGTTACACTAGAATTTTGGATTTTTGAAAAGAGATATGGCAGATATTTTTCTTAAATAACAGCTTTATTGAGATATAATTCACATACCAATCAAGTATTTTAAAAAATCTACTTACATGTTTACAGTTTTATCCTTAGATTGTCTTAATTTATTTAAAATAGGGAGTCTTTCACAGAAGTGAACAATAAACTTTACTATTCATTTTAAGAAATCAAATTATTTTCTTGTTCTATCCTAAATTCTATTTGTTTGTCCTCATCTTGGGATGTAGCATCATGTTTATTAGTGTATATCAAAATATTTTGCTAAGGTAATTATTTCAGGTTTCTTTAAAATGTTTTAATTCTAATTCTTGAAATAAACAATGAATTAATCAAACCATAGGTTTTATAATTCAGCCAGAGAATCTTAAGAATAACTAGTTAGTAATTCTTTTGTTGTTTTCATAAAGTTGTTATTTTACTTTCAGGAATTATATATTAGTCCTCTTTAGAAATAATATCTCAGTACATGAATACTTGGTAGCAGTTTTTAACATGTATAGGTATATACACTAATAAAGCACATACAAAAGTTTTTAAAGGCTGTAATTAAAGTTAATAATTTTACATGAAGTGATCCATATAATAAACTTTTCTGTTGGAAGAGACTTATTAAATAGTGCTTTGAATTTTATGCTTACAGCAAGTACCTAACAGGTATTTTCTGTACTGAAAGAACTTAACTGTGTGCTATTTACAGTATAGGAGGGGACACTAGAGAACTAAATAATGTCCTATAATCAAAGAACAGCTATGCTTTAATTTATTGGTTTGGCCAAAAAGTTCATTCAGGTTTTTCCATAAGATGTTAAGAAAAACCCGAATGAACTTTTTGGCTATCTCAATACTTCAGACACCTTAATCACCTAAATTAAAATCATAGAAATTTGTAGACCATCCATAACAGCAAAACTATATAAAAATTGAGTTGAAGAAAATGTAAGCTATCATTTTTGAGTTCCTACTATGTGATAGGAATTGTACTTTACAATTCACATGAAATGATCCGTATGATCCATATCATATCATATGATATGGATATCATATATATATGATCCATCCATCATATCATATCATAACTCAATCCTTCCAGGCACAAGACACCTCTCTTCTTTCCCACTAAGGTCTAAGTTCTTTTCTCCTTGCCATTGTACTTTAGGGAATTTAGCATAATGTTCTGTCACTTCAATTAGGGAAACACAAGATCCTGGACTAGGCAGTGTGTAGGACATTGAGTTGAAAAAGCCATACTCCTTCTCTGCAAGTTTTAGGATCTAAAAAATAGGAATATTATTTCTAGAAGAATATAAATTGTTTATAAAAGTTATTTACAGTAACAGAGTACTTAGCCCATTGAATTTATTGTAACTTGTTTACTAGTGTTAGAAGATACTTGCAGTTATGTAATTCTTATTTTCTTGAGTTGACTAAATTTAAGGAGGAAATTTGCCTTTGACTGCTCTCCTGGGCTAACTAGGTTAACATATTTCAGAATTTGGGCCATTTATGTAGTATATATTCCGAAGATTAAACCCAAAGCCCATTAACAGGAAAAGTAATTCACCTATGTAACCTACATATTGATGTTGTGAGCTGAAGTGTGAATTGGTCTTGGTTATTCCATATGGTCATTCCTACTTTTCCTAGAAAACGGGACCACTTCCAGAAGGAAGTCAGATCCTAGCTACAAACACGTTGCCAAGTAAGCAACATGTTTAAAAACTTTTCTCCTCATTCTGACTTTTAAAATTACATAGTAAATCTAAATACATACATTTATACATATAGAAATATGTGTGTATGTACGTATGTATAGATGTGTACTACTAACATCTGCGTTATTAGAATGGAAAGCATCAGCAAACTTGGGCCATAATGGTTAATTCAGAAACAGTTACCAATTCAGGAGACTATCCATATTATACATTTTCACTGACAGAAAGTACACATGGCCTATTAATGGTTTATTCCCTAAATGTTTACCTTTTTTGGTCCTCTTACTAATATTTAGCAACTTTTATAAATATTGTGGTTTTTTCATTTTCTGGTAGAATAAGCAGATTTTTATATTACCTGAGTCTATAGAATAGCATTTTAAAACTGCACACAGATTCTCAGCCATTCATAGACAAATTACATACATCAAATAGACACAATTTCTCTTTTTGTTTATGTGTTTTGTAGAATTTCACATTAAGAAATTAATGCACAGAAGTAGGCTTACTTTTTTTGTGCTACCAATAAGATTGATAATAAGCAAAAAGTATTGCCATAACTAATTGTTTTATAATAATTAGTTGTATAAATAATAGTAATAAAGTTGTATAAAAACACTCCAGCTGGGACTGGAGTGAGGGGAATTGATTAGGGTAGGATACAACAAAAGACTTCACCTGTTTCTATGACATTATTTCTCTTTTCCCATATGTGAAATATAATAAAATTAGCATGAGCTTTGGAATCATAAAGACCTAATTTGAATCTGATTGCTATCATATCATTTCTATCATATAGACAGAACCTTGTGGAAGTTCAGTAAATTTCTCATATTACCCCTGTAAGTAGACAGTAACAACAACTTTTTCTTAAGATTATTATGAAAGTAAATATGTAAAATACTTAATACTGCCTGATAATCAGTGATCGTTTGGTAAACATTGACCTCCCTCCCACATGGATTTCTCCTTTCATTTTTGTTAGTAAGGTTTTAAAAAATAGATCTTATTTTTATAAAAACAAGTTTTTTAGCTTTATTTTGCTTCTTTCTTTCCATTCTCAGTCTGTTTTTTACCTCATTTTGAAGTTTTGCATATCAGACAACACATGGGCCATGGGATTTCCTTTCTGACTTAACTCTTTAATGTTGACACTCTCACTAGGAGCCCTTGTAAATAAAAGAAGCATTGCTAGAGGATGATGAATCATAGGGAGAACAGACACTTCCCAAAGGGATGATTCTGCAAAGTTGACTGATTAAGTATTCTTCCTAGAATTCTCTTCCCACTTTTTAAAAAATGAAATGATAAAGTTGCGTGATCAATTATCAAAACTTCTAGTAGAGCAATTTATGACTTCTGTTTTTTGTCTAGACATTTTATCTACAATTGGATCTAATGTACACTGTAATCCAGATCCAGTTGTAAAACCATTCTGAATTATTATATCAGAAGATTTTAATGATACAAATACTATTTTCCCTTTTTTGGTCACCTCTGAAAAAGAAGAAATATGAAGACATTGGACTAGAGTTGATAGGAATGACTTTATTATTTAATTTAAACTATTTTAAAAGGTATTATATGATAAAGCATTGAAGTGACCTTCAAATAGCATCCCTCAGAACTGTTTTTTCTCTCCAGTTCTTAAGTTAATGTGGTGGTAATCTCTCTTTTTGTCTTAAAGTAAACATTACCTTTCAAGTAGTATAATTGCTGTCTTTTTGTTTAAAAAACCCTGTTCTTCCTGGGGTCTTTGACAACAATAAATGTAGTCATCAGCTAGTATAGTTATTCCCTTTTGTGTTTAAATTATTTGAGAGTGAGGATTCTTTCTGGGTTTTTTAGTCTCCACCCAGTATCAATGACTGATGCTACCCTGTAGTACTTAAATCACTGGATGATAGAAAGCATCTTTGTCTTCCAAGAGGAAAGGATGTAAAAAACAAATTGTGTAATATGTACCTAGTACCTATTTTACACTGTGATTAAATACTTAGGGTTGAATAGGATAAAATATATATTTAAAACATTGCTCTCAGTGTCAGGACACTTACAAATTTTGTAAGCATTTTATTTTTCAGGAAACATTCTTTAATAAATACTCTGTGAATGTTTATTAATGGCACTCAGACAAGGTAAAAATAATTATTTTAGGAGAATTTAGATTAAAAGCAGGAGGGTAATTATTGTGTAGTATTAGAACTATGACTGGCAGTTTGATGGACTGAAGGAGAGAAGGATGGTCTCTAGTAAATCAGTAACAACCCCTTCAGCTTCAGCAATAGTGCTAATTATTTTTTTTAAATAGAGCCTCTAGGATCAAACGTTTTATGCACAGTAACATATCTAATTTGAAAGTGTAAATTAGGACTTCCCTGGTGGTCCATTTGTTAAGATGCCTCACTTCCAATGCAGGGGCAAGGGTTTGATCCCTGGTCAGGGAACTAAGATCCCATGTTGCACGGCATGGCCAAAAATCTTTTTAAAAAGTGTAAATTAGTAACTTTTTTGGCGGGAGGGGGGGTGATGAGGAAGTGTTTGGAAGTTGGCCTGAGAAATGAAACTACTCTTTTGCTGGTAAAATGTATATATTTTTTAGTGCTTGAGTGTATTGGTCAGAACATATCGTCGTATACTCTTTAAGGGATTTGGGTAAGGGCATAGTTTAAAAACACCTAGAGAGAACATTCTGGCTTATGGATTAGATTGCATTAGTAAACAGGAGAACAAATTGGTGAATATGAGTTAACAAAAATTTTGAATAAGAAATTTACCCACATGCATTTATTTGGATGTTAATAATTTAATTTTTTAAAGTTTGTTTTAAAACATTGCTTATTGTAGCATGTAAACCTATGTTGGGTGGGAAAAGTACAAATGGGAAATTAGAACTGTTTTAAACATGTAAGTTAAATGATCAACCCTACAATTTTGGTTTTTTGGTTTTTTTGTTTTGTTTTTATTTTTGTTTTTTGATAAAGTAATCTGGATTGCTTATTTTATATGCTGGGATGCTAGTTGTTTTTTCTATTAATACACTTAACTTGCATTCTAGCTTCGCCATTCAGAGACAGGCATCGTGTGGTGGGTTGTGTGACAGTGTCTGTCAATAGTGAAGACAAATAGTGCCAGAGACATTTAACCCATCCAATCTCACCCAGGGTATAGGTCGGTCTCGTTTTCAGACTTCTTCTTAAGTCTTTTTTCTTTCTTTCTTTCTTCCTTCCTTCCTTTCTTTTTTTGTTTCTAAATAGTGGATTGATACTGATTGAAACTAAAACTTTTTTGTAAAGTTTTAAACTTTACATTAATATTATAAGAAGAAGAAGAAGAAAAGTAGAAAACGAAGGTTGGCATGTAAGGTGTTGACAAAGCAGGTTTGCAGCCACTTTGTGTGTTCTAGATTTTTCAGTCCCTTGGCAACATGAATGTTGGCCTTATAATTTTTTTCTCTCAATATCTTTCTTCTTTGATCTGAAAATATATTCTTGTATCTGGTGACTTTTATCAGACAAATGTTTAGATTTGAAGTCATTGTTACCAGTAAGAAAAATGGAAATACTTAAAAAGAATTACTGAGACTGAACAGTAAGGGTTTTAGACCAGAAATTGTTTCCAAATGACCTGTGTTGATTTTTATTATTATTTTCTGAACAGTCAGTAGTTTACTCCCTCTCCGTTCCACTATTGGTTCACTTAGCACGCTTGCAAATTTTTACGGCTTTTTTAAGGTAACTCAACTGATTTTGCACTGATGTTGAGAAGTTATAAAATATAAGTGCATATTTAAATGCTAGGGACCACATTTTTATCTTGGAAGCTTAGTTAAATGTCGTTTCTGTCATATTTTTTTAAATCAGTGAAAGGTATTTGTTTCTTTTGAGGACTTTAAAGAATGTTTCTAATTTCAAAGGTTTCTATTAAAAGTTGAGTTAGTTCCACATAAAGTATCATCTCTTTTTTATGGTATTTAAAGCACTAAAATGATAATGATAATTTAAATAATTTCTCATTTACAAATCTAGAACTAATGGTTCTTAATTTTAAAATACAGTTTAAGAAAGCAGTATATAAACTATACATGGGTTTCTCTATGTGGTACCATTTAAAACTCCATTTTCATCTTTCCAATCAAATTAATAATGTAGTTGACCCTTGAACAACACGGGGTCGAGGGTGGTAGGGGTACTGTCCCTTAGCACAGTCAAAAATCCATGTATTACTTACTTTGCACTCAGCCCTCCTTATCCTTGGCTCTGCATCCACAGATTCAAGCAACCACAAGTTGCCTAGTGCTGTAGTATGTATTTATTTTAAAAAAAATTGTGAATAAGTGGACCCACGCAGTTCAAACCTGTGTTGTTCAAGGGTAAACTGTACTTGCAAATTCTGTAATATCCAGGAAGGTATTATCTGCTATTCTTTTTATCCCAAGTGCTTTGAATATTCATAGTGAACCTTAATGATTACATCAGTTCTTGAAAGAAGCCAAATATACAGTTTAAGTTCACCATCATTACTGGCATTTGGCCTAGTAATTGGCTACTGCCAATTAATAAATCTAATAAATCTGAAATATTTATGTTTAGATATAGAATACTATAGATGTGATGCTTTTCTTCACTTATAAATTTAAAAATTATTCTTTTGAGATTATAAATTTCTGTCAGTAAGTTATAAAAATGGTCTATCAGTTTTCTCTTTGGTGTTGCTGTGCTCTCTGTGGTCACAGAAAAAGCTATGGAAAAATAAAATTCTTTTTGGGGACTTTTCTGGCAGTCCAGTGGTTAAGACTTCGCCTTCCAGTGCAGGTGCGGGTTCGATCCCTGGTCCGGGAGCTAAGATCCCACATGCCTCGTGACCAAAAAAACCCCCAAACATAAAACAGAAGCAATATTGTAACAAATTCAATAAAGACTTAAAATATGGTCCACATCAAAAAAAAAAGAAAGAAAGAAAACTCTTTAAAAAGTAAAAAAAAATAAAATTCTTTTAAGTTCAAAGATAAGTTTTTTCATAAAAGAAATAAAAATTTATTCACACATTACTTAGGTGAGTAAATAATTTTAAGAGGAAGAAACTTTCAACTTTATGAAGGATTGGTAAGGGATTTAAAAAACAAATAAATTATAAGGTTATAAAATAGAATACATTATGACTATTCTGCTTGGTGAGAAAATAAAAGCAATTATTAAAACATTTTTATGCTGGAGTTTTTTATTTTAATAAGCAGCAATTAAACATAGTCTCTACATTCCTAACAGATAAAGATGGGCATTCAAAACTAAAAAGGGATGGGAGGGGTAGTTAGCATATTTTGTTTATAAAGGAGTATATAGAGGAGGCAGGATTACATTAGCATTTTAATTCTATGGAATGTCAGTTAAGCTATTTCTTGAAATTTAATAATATATAGATTAAAACGTTTTTGTAAATATTTTAAGAACATTTCTAATATTCCCAGGAATTCATTGTGCTTTTCTGGGAATGCTTAGAAATGACAAATTACTGTTTAGAAATCTAAAATGTTCTTGCTATTATGTTATGCATTTACTTTTTAATAGATAATATTAAGAATTTGTTATTTTTAGTGAATTTATAGATTATACACAAGTAGGTAATTTGGCTTATGTATGTTTCAAGAAAGAAAGTTATTAGCACATTCTTTGTAGAAATAGTGAATAGTTACCATTAAACTCTTAAGTTACTTCTGAACCTTCCCTGTATAAGTTAATGCTATTATAGCAAGGTATAAATCTTTTTTTTTTGACCTGATAATGTGTCCATTATGAACACATTGGTACATTTATTTACCAGTTTAACTTTAATGTAACTCATCATACATATCAAATATTGGCTTCTCATAAATCAATTTAATTAAAAAATTGAATTTTTACTACATGCAAGTCATAGTATGTTAGGTGTCAGGAGGGTCTAAGATGAGAAAGATGTTGTCCATACTCTCTAGGGGCCATAGTTCTTATCCCTTATTACTTCACCACCTCACCTGGCATTATTAATGCACTTAGGTGATGTCTTGCTAACCAGAATGTAACATGCTTATGTGAAGCGTTTTATACACCATTTTCATCATCATCAGAGGGATAATGATACTATTGTAAAGAGTTTTATAGTTTAAAAAAATTTGTCTTATATTCATTGTATTCTTAAAATGAGTAGAACCTTTGTAATTTAGGATCAAACTGAGGTAACCTTTAAAAAGTAATTTTTTAAATTAAATGATACTACTGTCTTTTGACAGAGTTTATGTTTTCAGCTTTATAGTTTTGTGCTAATGAACTTTTTTATTTAGTAAGTATATCCAGGAAACTGCAGGTAAAATATTCATAATGTGTGTTAGGTGTCAAAGGAAAATGTATAGAATATTTTATGTAGGGTATGAGATCACAGTTTGGCATACCTGTCCCAGAACAGATATTTACGTACAGTTATATCAATTGGGTTTTATAACCGTGATTTTTAAATAAGATTTGCAAGATAAAATCACACATACTTCAAAGAGCAATGCTAGGTTATAGCTTGCATATTAAATTCATAAATATATAACTTGCTTTTGAGTTCATGATTACATTTCACCTAACTTTCCGTCTGTCATGGACAGGGATCCCTGAGATGTTCATATTCTGCATTCTCATGTGCATGGTACTTAGATTCAAAAAGAGTGGGTGGGGGAAAGCTGCTTTATAGAAATACAAGTTCACAGAATTCATGCTGCATGCTTTGTGTGTTCCACTGCAAATACTGCATGCTGCATACTTGTATTTCTCTGAAAATGATGAACATAGACTCATACACACAAAAAGTTTAGTTTCTTTTTTGCCAATAGTTGGAACAGATGGAGGAATGTTAGACATAATACCTTCTCTATTTTTTCTAAAATGAATTCTGTAATATTTTTCAAAAAATAAGGAAAAACCTTGTTATTTAAACCCAAAGTGGCTACAAATCAGCTCCTAAACTGTCACTGACATTAGTATCTAGATTTTGTAGTTTTTACAAATCTTTTAAAATATTTATTTACTAAGAAAACATTGCATTAATGCATGATACGAAATTGATAAAAATTTTTCTTTAAATTGGAATGCAGTTTAAAGTGACTGAATTTTCCAATTTCAGCTACTGCATTTGACAAGGATACAAACTGGAAAATGGAACTGGTATCATCTAAATGCTCTAAGTGCTTTAACTCATGGTAGTTGAGAAAAATCTTTCCATGTGGCATTATGTAGATTTCATTATTGATGGCTAATATTAATAACTGTGCTCTTCAGCCTTGACAGCAATGAAAAATTGTGGGTGCATTTAGTTCTTTCAAATGATTTAAGTGTTTTGGTGCATGTTTTCAATTTAAAAATAGATCTTTGGCACTTGGCTTTTGATTATCGAAACATTGGCATTCTGACATTTCACTCTTTATATAATTGATGTGGATGTTGCAATTCCAATAACTGCACATCACAGTTTTAAGTTTATCATATTACACCACTTTAAAACAGTAGCATACATGGCTATAGATAAAAATTAATTTTAGATTTAAACATATTTTTAGTTGTCTGTCGCGTTACCTATTTTCATTTTTGTATGTGTTTATGATTGTAAACCTTTCCTTATCTTATACAAGATAAAATTGTATAGGACTGATAACTTCCAACTTTAACATTATTAGTGTGCCTCTTGATATTATGTTGTTAAGGGTTTAGTAGTAGTATTTTTCAATGAGTTGTTATGCCAGTTGCCACACATTTTGAAAAGATCTACTTTTGGCTTTTTTTGTTAGGCATAATAGGTAAATGGTTTTATAAAAAACCTTTTTATAAGAACTAATTCTGGTTCTCTCCAGAGATTTTTTTCTGTTTAACTCTTTTTTGTTAGACTTCAGCCAATAAAATTTACTGTTACTCATCTGAAGAAATTCCCTTAATAGTTAAAATCAAGGAGGCCTTTTAAAGAGAGAAGAAATGGACAGTGGTAACCAATTGCCAATAAGAAAAATCCATCCAATAATACGTCCTTCTTCTGTTTTTCATTCTGCGATAAAGGGTGGATTTATTTATTTTAGAGATCATGGTTTTGAACTGCCACTTCCAACTTCTGGAGACCCTCAGTGGTTAACTTGCTTATCTTCTACAGCCCAGCATGTTCCAAATCAAACCTTTTTCACTTTTATTCTTGTAGATTTAAAACAATCGTAGTGACGGTACCAGTTCCATTTTGCCTCCAATTCAGTTGATTATATATTTTTTCTATTTATTTCTCATTTTATAATTGATATCTGGAATAATCAGCAGCTCTTTTCTCATTTATTTTCTCATATTTTTATTCCAGGATTTGCCTCTGAAGCAGGGAGTGTCTGCATTAAAAATGACCTGTAGTTCTCTGCTTCATAGGTTAGAAACTTATTTTAATATTTTGTGGCTAAGCACAGTCCCACTTTTCAAATTCTATAATGAATTATTTAATTGGCATTGAATGTGGACCACAAGCATATATTTCATATTGGGGTTTTTTTTTATTATTTTAAATGATTAAAATTCAGTGGAACTATCCAGCTGAGGCAATAAAAGCTTTGTTTTTGCTTTACAGCTTAAAACATTAAATTAGATTTTTAAAAATCTATCAATTATAACACAAGTAAAATAATGCTATTTGGGCATTTTTAAAAATTGCATTTTTTAGGCCTTGTATTGCTTGAAGCATTTATATTCTAAAACTTAACCAAATTCCAACTATTCATTTTGGGGAAAAACAATCAGTTCACAAATCACATTTTCAATGGGACTGCTAGCCAGCATAGGTGAAAACATGTATAGTGTATTTACTCTTAAATTGTACACTGCAGATGCTTCTTCAGCTCCCTCCTCTTCCTCCATGGGCGGTGCTTGCAGCTCCTTTACCACCTCTTCCAGCCCTACCATTTATTCTACCTCAGTCACCGACAGCAAGGCTATGCAAGTGGAGAGCTGCTCCTCAGCCTTGGGGGTAAGTAACCGAGGGGTAAGTGAAAAGCAGTTAACCAGTAACACAGTTCAGCAGCATCCATCAACACCGAAGAGGCACACAGTCTTGTACATCTCACCACCACCTGAGGACTTGCTGGATAACAGTCGGATGTCCTGCCAGGATGAGGGGTGTGGATTGGAATCTGAGCAGAGCTGCAGTATGTGGATGGAGGATTCCCCCTCCAACTTCAGTAACATGAGCACCAGTTCCTACAATGATAACACTGAGGTACCTCGTAAATCACGAAAACGAAATCCAAAGCAGAGGCCGGGGGTCAAACGACGAGATTGTGAAGAGTCTAATATGGATATATTTGATGCCGACAGTGCCAAAGCACCTCACTATGTGCTTTCTCAGCTTACCACGGACAACAAAGGCAACTCAAAAGCAGGAAATGGGTTGGTATTCACATTTTTTTAAAGTTCTCTCACCATTATGCAAAACAAAAAAATAAATCATTCCTCATTTTTCTTAATTGCTCAGCTCAAGTTTGCATCTAAAGCAAAGATACTAGTTTTATCATTGAAATAACATGAAAATTTTGACTTAAAATTATCAGGTTTCACTAGAGAAGAAAATAAAATACCAGTAGATTTTACCAATAGTTATCTTAGTATGGGTAAGATTTAGTAGAAAATGAAAATAATCTGTTTAGAAATAATTTTTTAATTTCAAATGGACTTACACTTTAAAAGAATTTTAAAATATTTTTATTCATAGAAATAACTAGTGATGCAATGACTCCAGCTAAAACAAACATTTACAGAGAGCTAGTTTGTATTCCCTTTCATGTTGTCTCCCCATATGATTCAGTCATTTTCCATTTTTGTGAAGATTTTAGTCTTTATTTCCCTTTTTTCATTTATTTGATGAAAAGAAGAAAAACTAAATTGATAGTTTGACTCTCAACTTAGATTCATGTATTTATTTTAAGCTTTTTCTTTAATATATTACGCCAATTCAGTATTTTTAAAAAAATAAATGTATCACTTTTTTTTTTTTTCTGTGATTCTGGGTTATATATCTAAAGGGTGATAGAACCAGGATCATGGTGCCTGTTTGAGTTTTCATTCATCTCTGCCAGTTTACAACACTCACTAAATATGTTTCAATAGCTATATTATAGAATATTCACTTCTGAAGTAGAGAATACTATGACTTATTTTTAACTTTCTGATTCCTTTAATACTTTTATTGTAACATTTAATTTCTAGACTTTTGATTAGATTTTCCTACAGTATATTCAGCATAGTTTGATAGAATTTAACTCACTGGATCTTGAGAGATTACTTTTTTGGGTGGCAGGGTATGTATGGTCCTTTAGTTGACCCAGGATCTCCTGCAATTTCAGGCTGTCACAGAATATGATGGAGATGCTTTTGATTGTTTCACTATTTGATTACATCATTGGTATATTTTAAGTTAAAAATCTGGTTGAGAGTTATAGAGAATATTCTTAATGTGTATTAAACTTGTCCTTAAATATTTTCTCAGTATATTTTTAAAGTAATACCTACCATTTAAGTAATGATTATTTTATACTACTTTCTTCTCTACTCTCATTTAAAACTCCTTTGGGGTGATAATAGTAAATAAAAATGCACATTTACATATTTTTCATTTTTAGAAAGTCCAGATTAGGAAATTATCTAAAAGAAAACAACATATACCCTTTCCTAAAGTGTTGCCATTAGCAGAGTCAACAATTCTAGGACATATCTGTAGAACTGTTACCTATAGAAAATGCTCTGAAACGCAGTAGCAGAGATTTAAAAGGCTCATATCATTAAATACAGGTATGTGTTTATTCGGGCTTCTGTGGAGAAAGTGTTTTTCTTTTTTAAGTTCCGTAAGAGAGATTTTCATTTTTATACTGAAATAAATGTTAAAGTTCAGAATGAAGAACAAATAAAATTTTGACTTACAGTTAGTCAACACACATGATTTGCAGTTGCTGTTAAAGAGATATCTTGACCTACATCTTTTCTGCTTCTGCTTTTGTATGATAGATATATCTTAGAAATGATTTGAGGTTACCCAGGGAAAGTATAATAACATTTGTCAAGACAAAATCTCTCATGAAATAATTCATGGAACAGAAACTCATCAAGCAGCAGAAGAAATGTCCAGCTTCTTAGGTAATGGAAAAATATTTGACACTAGCATATGAAAATGATAGAAGAAGTTTAAACTTTGAATTTATAAGAACTATATTAAGGAAAGGATAAAACCATATATAAATATAGAAAAATAGGCCTTTGAAAACAGTTGTTAAGGGGATCTCAAACTAAAGTTCTGTGTTCTTCAATAAGGAAGATGTTAGAAACATGAAAGAAATTTTGCCATAAAATTTCTATTTATATAATGCTAAATTATAGAAAATGTACCCTCAAACATGTTGAGTACAGCAGTTTTTATTGATCTTCAAGATGGAAATAGCATTTTTGTATGAATAAAATGTTATATGAAAGAGTTTATTAAGAAAACAAAATCATTTTTAAAAAACTACTCAGTATTTAAACATTCCTAGACATATTTTTCTTAAATTCTTCACCTAAATGTCCTGAGAATCAGTAGCCAGTGTCTCTTTAGATATTCCTAGAAATTAAGATATGATGTCACCTGCATGTGAAACCTGTTTTAGGCATTTTATAGTGAAAATTATTTTTGTGACAGGCAACCAGAAGGATGTGTAGCACAAAGGAATTAGTGTCATTTTAAGTTCTGAATAGAATATTCCAAGACAGTGGATTTTCTTTTTAGATAATCACTTAGAAGTAAAATCCCATACAATTAGCTGCTATTTTCTTGTTTTTTCCTTAAGCCATAATGCATTAAAAATTAGTAATTTGAATGACTGCTTTTCTAAGAATTAGTTGATGTTTTTATTGTTTTACACAGCTAGGGATCTAAATATGTATGTATTCAATTTTTACATTTAAGCCTAGAGAATAAAGTTAGTTTTAAGGGCTTTTAAAAGTATCATTTCAGAAATTATTTGATTACATGTGCTATTCTTCTTTAAGCCATAATGTGTATACTTTATCAACTTAAAATTTTCATCCCAAGTGAAATATTTTGTTTTATTGAAATAGTAAAACTCAATATCATCTATTTACCCTCATAAATGTTAGCTTGGCCAGCATAAATGAATACAAAAGCCACATCTTGCCAAATTAATGATATGCTAAATTTTCCTTATATTTCAGACTAAAGTGTTCCCTTCCTATTATAAAATTAATAGATATTAATTACAAACATTTGAAAAATGCAGAAAAATAGAAGAAAATAAATAACCTATAATCTAATAAATCAATACAACTATTAGATTTTGCTGTTTTTTCTTTTCCTCCCTTTCAGTGCATATTTAGAGAATGTTTTTACATAGCTTAAGTAGATGAATATTTTTGCTTTGATTTTTTTAAATGAGTATAAAACAGTATCATTATAGAATTTTGTATGCAAAGTACTGTACATTGTATTCAGTGCAAATATTTGAATTTCTACCCAGAATGATAAAAAAATAGGATTTATTGCCCTTTGTTCTGACTTTGACTTGATACTTTTGTTCATAGAATTTATTCTTCCAGGGCCTTTTAAATTACTTACACAGGTAATCTTTGACTTAATTATGTCAGACTTCATCAACAAGTTTGCCTTCATCAACAAATACTTTTTCAGCATCTTTTGTTTCAGGAACTGTGCAAGGTTTAGGGAATATGAAGATGATTGAGCAAAGTACTTCCCTTCAGAACCCTTCCTCTCACCCAGTCAGTCTAACTGCATACCTTACTGCATCCTAGCCATGGATTCACCCCAATCCAAAATTCCATTGAGAACATAGCCTTTTCCCTCTTTATTATTGATGACTGAGTCAACAACTTGGTTAGAAATGAAGAGGTAAACATTAGAGCTAGATTTAAGGCTGCTTAGCCACCATTGCTCCTCTATGTTTGAAGTCATAATATTTCTCCTAGGACCTGTTTGCTTTTGGACAGGATTTTGTCCACAGTCATCCCTTGGCTCCTTTATTTTCAATTTGAGTGTAAACTTAGGACTGGGAAAGTGATACAGAAAGCATTATAGGCCCTGACTCTATTTTTAAATATACATAGGTAATTTTTAAACTAATAGTATTGTTTTCTATTTATTTTTATCACATATTTACAGTACTTCAGATTAAATGTGTTGACCTGAAGTCCTAACCACCATTTGAAATATTTTTCTTTGAACATACATTCTGCATAGCAAATGCATAATATACAAATAAACATTAGAAACCCAATTAAAAAAAATAAGTTAGATTGCCTATCTGTAAAGCACAGATTATAAATTTTTTATATGCTGAGGGCTTTAATTATTTAATTAATCACAAATTAAAATACTCTGAAAAATTTAACTTCTGGGAAAGATTGTTTAGAGTAAAGCTAATTTCCAAATTAAAATTGAATCACTGATTTTTTTTTTTTAGTATAATTTTCTCAGTTTGATGTACTAAGGAAAATATCCAAAAGAATATGTACATGTTCCTTCAGTTTCTTTAAGGCCTTTTGTGTTTTTTTGTTTGTTTGTGTCTTTGTGCTACCCCCACTTTTCTTTTGCTTTGTAAGTCCTATTAGAAAATAATAGTAATCTTGTAGCTTTATGTAACACACATATATGTAATTTTTAAACTTTATTTTGAATGAAGTGCAATGTGAAAGGTTATAGTGACATTAGCTATTGTCTTTCCTGTTATTCTTGGTTTATTGCATTCAGTCTTCCTTCCTCCTGCCACACATATGCATTCTTTGTCATCCCTGTCCAACTTTACCACCAAATTTTATTTTCAATTTTTTTTAATTGACGTATAGTTGATTTACAATGTTGTGCCAATCTCTGCTATACAGCAGAGTGACTTAGTTATATACATATATACATTCTCTTTAATTACAAAATTTTTAAAGATACTTTACTTATGGAATGTAGTGTCCCTTAGGCTGTCTTTTATTTTGTCAGTAAGATAATCAGTTGTTTTTAATGTTATTGCCTATTCTCTTTCTTCCTTTATCTTAGATGACTTTTGTAGAAAACTCTTTTTGATACTTTTTCCACTTTGTGCTTTGACTTCTCAGAACATTGGAAAACCAAAAAGGAACTGGAGTAAAGAAGAGCCCTATGTTGTGCGGACAGTATCCTGTTAAAAGTGAGGGAAAGGAGCTGAAGATAGTTGTACAACCTGAGACCCAGCACAGAGCTCGGTACCTAACTGAGGGTAGTCGTGGCTCAGTAAAGGACAGAACACAGCAAGGCTTTCCTACAGTAAAGGTACTTATTTTAGTTAGCAATATATGAAGAATTTTATCTACTTTTACTTATTATTTTGTTTTTAACCAAAAAAGAGCTGCCTAAAATAAAACTAATAGCTGTATATATTAGAAATTAAAGTAAAAGTCTGACTGAATTATAGGCCAAATATTATTACTCTGATGTCCTTTGAATTTTAGTTTAAATGAAAGGAGAGATGAAAGTGTGTTCTAACAAGTAAAATATATGGCAATCATGAATTATCTTCCCTTTATATTTGACATTGGTAGCAACTGTTTTAGATTCTTCTCACAACTTATATTTAAGAAGAAATTTTAAAGTGAGTCCAAAGAAATATTGTAGAAATTATCTTGGACTTGGAAAATAAGGTTTTTGAGATGGCTAAAGCAATCAGGACTACTCAACTCAGAAAATAATTGGTTGATAGGTAACTTAAGTCTTCAGTTTAAAAAGCAGGATATCGGGCTTCCCTGGTGGTGCAGTGGTTGAGAGTCCGCCTGCCGATGCAGGGGACACGGGTTTGTGCCGTGGTCCGGGAAGATCCCACATGCTGCAGAGCGGCTGGGCCCCTGAGCTATGGCCGCTGAGCCTGCGCATCCGGATCCTGTGCTCCACAACGGGAGAGGCCACAACAGTGAGAGGCCTGCGTACCACCAAAAAAATATTAATTAATTAATTAATTAAAAAAATTTAAAACAGGATATCAGTTGAGTCTTTATCTTTTCAGAACTTAGACTAACAGAAGAAAGAGGGGACACTTAAATTTTAGCACCTGGGATACCTTATTGAAAAGACTATTTCTCTTTGAAGACAAACCAAAAGAAGTGGAGTAGGGGATGTTTATTTAACAAGTGTTCCTACCCCTTGCAAAATACTAAACAGGGAGGAATTTTGGCTAGTCACATGGTAGATTCTTATAAATACAGTTTGTGTAAATGTGTTAGTTGAACAATATTTAATTGAACTGCCTTTCATTTTATACTTGAAAGAAATAATGGTAGAAACTTGGGATCAAGAAGCTTACTCATGACCATTATACGGTTTGTTAATAATCACATGTACAGTATCATTCCTACACCTCTACTACTCACCACGCCAATCCTTTTTCAGTCCCCCAATCTTAGGACAAGTAACAGGCAAGTGAGAAATTTAAGTTATGCTTTGTATAAATATTTGTCTAACCAGACATTTTGATAGTTTGGTAAATATTTTTAACCTAATTGCTCTGACTTTAAGTTATGCTTTGTCTAAATACTTGTCTGCAGACGTAGTTAGATTAATTGCCTGTGATAAGGAGTGAATTGGCTGATCTTAAAAGTTTACTTATTCACTCATTCAGCAAATACCGTACCCTTCTATGTGCCAGACACTGTTCTAAGGTACTGCTAACAATTTGGGTAGACTGCTTATTTGCTGCTTATTTGACTCATTATGATGATACCCATAGATACAGAGATACAGTTATTCTTGGATAGATAAGATATATGAGTTTTTTTATAAGCACTTTGATGTGGATTGTACAAGTTATTTTGTGATTTTCTGCATTCTGTATTAGCAGCTTCAATGTTTACAAACCTTATCAAGAACCAGCATTGGAAACATTTGTTCCCAAGTGTTCTTTTAAATATTTATTTATTCTTCAGCATACAAATTATAATTTAATTTATGAAGGCTTGCTAGAGATCTGTAATGACCCATAGATCCTGGTTTGAACCAGCAGTTTTTCAGACCATAATGTTTTGGCCCAGGATTTTGTGATGTTGTATATATGTATCTAGTCTATGAAAATGAGCTCCATACCCCTAGTATTTATATAGCTGCACTTCAAACACTTTCCTACTCAAACAGCTTTAACAGAGTAAAAATTTAGTAGATGTACTCTCATTTGATGATGATGATAATGATGCCACTAGCACAGTTTAGTGAATTTTCCATTAGTGGTGGTGGTAAATCCTGAGTAACCCACATGCTTTGGCAGTCCGTAAATTTATAAATACCTTAAAGGATTGTGTATTCATTCTCATCTGGTTGTACAAATTAATTACAAATGATAATTTATCATTAAACGTCTAAAATTAAAATGTGATTATTGCAGAACTAAAAGAGTTTTCTGCAAAAATTTAGCCAATTTTCCTTTATGAAAATATTTTACCTCTGTTTTTCTGGAAGACTTGTTATTTCTTTATTGTAATCCAGTTATAAATATAATAATATAGAACTTGGTCTTAAATGTTTGATTTTACAATTAGATTATTTGAAATGCTGATTAGTGTTTATGCTCCCTGTTATCTCACTCCAGCTGGAAGGCCATAATGAGCCAGTAGTGTTGCAGGTGTTTGTGGGCAATGACTCTGGTCGAGTGAAACCACATGGATTTTATCAGGCCTGCAGGGTAACTGGGCGAAATACAACTCCCTGCAAAGAAGTGGACATTGAAGGCACTACTGTTATAGAAGTCGGCCTTGATCCGAGCAACAATATGACACTGGCGTGAGTACTTAGTAAAAAAAGTTTTTGTTAATTCGTTACACTTTTGCAGTAGGCAGGAAAATTTTTTAGTTTCTAATGTATAAAAGATATTGAGTATTGTACTGAAATGTTTTAAACATAACAAATAAAAAGAATAGTTTATTGCAGAATGGTAATGGGTGAAAACGAACTCTTTTGCCCTTTGCTAGAGAATTCCCATAGTGAAAGACAAGGATATAAAAGCCAGGTGGAATGCTGGCTTTTTGGAAAATAATACAGACTTATATGTTGGAATTAATAATATTAACATTAAAAAATAAAATTACAAACAATTTGATTTGCTTTCCTAAATTCTCTTTTGTTAGTGTTTGCAGTAGAAACTGACAGAGATCATTCATGGTGCCTTGACCCATCTTGGTATGAAAAAGCATATTGCTGGTCTAAATTTACCTTCTGTTTCTATTTTCCTATGTTAAAAAATTGTCCTGGGACTACCTATTTTTCATCTTATGCATTTTCATTTCCTGAAATATATTAGAAACGATTTAAATTAATTTTTTTCCTTAATCCTTTTATTAAGGACCTTTAATCCTAACAGTAACCATAACAGCAGCAAATATTGATCTGGGATAGACCTGTTCTGTAATTATCCGTATTGGATAGCTAAAGACTTTTCTCTACTTGGTTTTCAGGTTTTGTTTTTTTTTTTTTGAAAACCATTTTGAATAAGTTAGTGAGAGGATAGTTTGAAAAGGGAAATTTTGAAACATATTTAGTGAAGGTTTATTTATTTTTTAACTTTTGAAATTGTAAAAATAAATGTATATGGTGGAAGATAGGGAGTTACTGATTATAAAAATAGTACTTATTCCTTATAAGTTGAAAATACAGATTAATAAAAATCTCAATAAAATCTAGTAGTAATATAAAGCTAAAAACATACCCCTCAAACGCCAACTTCCAACTTAATAGAACTAATTACTGTTTTGACATTTATTTTTCCATCCTTTTTTCTGATAAAATTGCGATGATACTCTACTCACTGCTTTGTAACCTGCTCTTCACTTATCATGAGCATTTTCCCATAACATTAAATATTATTTATAACATATGTTTTAATGGCTGTGCAGTGTTACATTTTGGGGGGGGGGAGACAGTTACTAATTTTTTTCAAATAAAATCCGTTTCTCTATTTTAATATCTGAATTAGGTGCAAAAAGAAAGAGGATAAATTTAATTTTTTAAAGCAAAAGTAACTCTTGTAAACCATTACTTATGTTCAGATTTTGAAATAGTGATTTTACTTCTGTACTATTTTTTCCATTATTATTATAAATGAAAAGTTGACAAGATGAGAAGTTATGAATATTCAGAACTTACCCTTCTCTGTTTTTTGAATTTGGAACCGTATAATTATATTACATACTCAAAAATTAACAAGGAAGCAAATTATTTTTAAAAAGAAAACTTGTTTGATTAAGAATATTGTACTATTTATACAACAGAAAATATCAGTTAATATATTTTTTCTGTATTAGGGTGGACTGCGTAGGGATATTGAAATTGAGGAATGCTGATGTTGAAGCCAGAATAGGAATTGCTGGTTCCAAGAAAAAAAGCACTCGTGCCAGATTGGTTTTTCGAGTTAATATCACAAGGAAAGATGGCTCCACTTTGACACTGCAAACACCCTCTTCTCCGATTTTATGTAGTAAGTAAGAAAATATGGAGATATTAAATATATGGAGTTTTTTTTTTCATTTTCTATCAATCTTTTGATATCTCTAAATATCAGTTGTTTTTCATACTCCAGCTTGTGATCATGAAAAATTTGAAACATTTTCAAAGCTATAGTTAAATTTCCTAGGCTAAATTAAAGGTGGGTAATTTCTAATAAAATTCAAAAGGAATGTAGCATTTTGTAGTTTCATCTTATCATCCTATACTGATTTAAAAAGTAGTTTGAACAGTTTGCCTGAAGTAAATTGCAAAGGCACAGGATTTTCACAGCATCTTCATAGTGTGATAAATCGCTGTGATTCTAAGTGTTTGTATTAGAATGTAAGAAACAATAAGGTAAGCAGAACTTTGTAACTATATAGCAGTTGGAGTTCTGATTACAAATTAAAGTATTATAGTATAGTGGGAAATGAAATTCTTACTTTGCTAACCTTGGCATAGAAAGTAAATGACGTGTGTGCGTAATTTTTTTTTTTTTTGGCTGTGTTGGGTCTTCATTGCTTTGCATGGGCTCTTCCCTGGTTGCGCAGAGTGAGAGCCACTCTTCGTTGCGGTGTGCGGGCTTCTCATTGTGATGGCTTCTCTTGTTATGGAGCACGGGCTCTAGGTGCACGGGCTTCAGTAGTTGTGGCACGTGGCCTCAGTAGTTGTGGCACATGGGCTCAGTAGTTGTGGCTCACGGGCTCTAGAGCACAGGCTCAGTAGTTGTGGCGCACAGGCTTAGTTGCTCCGCGACATGTGGGATCTTTCCGGACCAGGGATCGAATCCGTGTCCCCTGCATTGGCAGGGGGATTCTCAACCACTGCACCACTGGGGAAGTCCGTGTGTGTGTATTTAAATTCAGTCATGTTGTATGTGCTTCAAGATATAGTCTGGTTTCCCTGTAATGAGTATTATTACAAGTAATAAATAGGAAAACTTTTTCCTTTGTACATCCCTTAAGAAGATTTTCATTAACTATTATTTTCTTTGGCCTTGCTTCTGAATTCAAAAGAGCAGAAGAGACTGAGTTCCATTCACTTGAATTTCCTATTGGGTCGTTATGGGTATTATGACCTTGGTACCCCCAGGATACTTACAAAGCCTTTGTTATTTAATTGTAGCTTAGTTTTGTCAAATTATTCACCCTTGGTAAATCTTATTTTTCCCTTCCTTTCTAATTCATCTCAGAAGTGACTATACCCCTATGTTAGCTTGGCAAACACCCTCATTTTTAAAATTTATTTATTATTTATTTATTTATTTGCGGTACATGGGCCTCTCACTGCTGTGGCCTCTCCCGTTGCGGAGCACAGGCTCTGGACGCACAGGCTCAGCGGCCATGGCTCACAGGCCCAGCCGCTCTGCGGCATGTGGGATCTTCCCGGACTGGGGCACGAACCCCTGTCCCCTGCATTGGCAGGCGGACTCTCAACCACTGTGCCACCAGGGAAGCTCCACCCTCATTTTAAAAAGAAAGTAGTAAATATCTTCCTGATCTCAAGAGAGCTCATTTGGGGCTTCCCTGGTAGCACAGTGGTTAAGAATCCAATCCCTGGTCTGGGAAGATCGCACATGCCACGGAGCAACTAAGCCTGTGCGCCACAACTGCTGAGCCTGTGCTCTAGAGCCCGTGAGCCACAACTACTGAGCCCACGTGCCACAACTACTGAGCCCATGTGCCTAGAGCCCGTGCTGCACAACAAGAGAAGCCACTGCAGTGAGAAGCCCGCACACCGCAACAAAGAGTAGCCCCTGCTCACCGCAACTAGAGAAAGCCTGTGCGTGGCAACAAAGACCCAATGCAGCCAAAAAATTTTTATAAAATAAAATAAAAATAAAGAGAGCTCATTTGGATTTCTCTATTTTTCATTATTATGAAAAATTTGTTTTGATACTAGTATTTCCTTGGGCTATTTCTGGATAATGTTCAGTTATAAATATACTGCTTTTAAAGTTTCTAGGTTCCATGTCCATTCTGTTGTGTTCAGATAGGGACAGAATAAATAATCTGTAGATGGTTTATTGAGTTATAAAGCTTTTCTAATTTAGGTGCTAATTTACTGTAAATCACAATATGTCTCAACTTGAATATTATTAGAATGGAGTTTCAATTTTAGTGGGGCATGTGCAGTTCTTCTTTTACGTGATCTAATACTTTGAGCATGACCATAGCCACTCTATGTTCCATTATGGGTTTATGGTTTGTGTTTATTTCCGTGAATATAACCTTTTTGGCAGGTTAGAGCAGTTGGGGTAGAATGAGAGGTGAAAAGGAAATAGGTTAGTAAGAAGGGTTAGAATTGGAATGGGAGGTAGAAGGAAACAGGAAGATGAGAGGGAGGTAGAAAAGGAAGAGGGGCCAAAAGGTTCTAGAGCTGGAAGGGAGGAGAGGAAACAGATACTTGATCTTCCATCTAGAAACACTCAGTGGAAAGAAGGCCTAATGCCAGAATTCATGTTGTGCCTTGTGACCTTAGAAAAACAGTCCTGCTTCTACTTGTTGGTTTAACAGTGGCCATTGGATCCATTGTCTTTTTGTTTGTTTGTTGTTAAGGGGATAGAAGAATCATCCCCTTTTACATTCTTCACACCTTTAGATGTCTCCAGACAATACATATATACTAGATCAAATTAAGAATATCAATTTTCACACCTTTTTAGTATCCACCCTTCTATAATAATTTTTTAATATGGCAAAATTAATCATAGCTTTCTTCAGTATAATGTATTTTAGATTTTGTCTTACTAATGCTTATTGTATTAAATCTTACTGAATTTAATGAGTTCCTACTTTCCTTACTTCTAGCTCTTCCACAACTTTAGAAAAGGGATAATATCATTGAGTAAACTTCTCTTCACAGACATTAAAAAGCCTTACTAATTCTTTTGACAGGTTGAAATATTTGCTTTGTTATTTTTCAGTATTCAGATATTCAGTATTCAGATGTTCATTAATTTTTTTCAGCTTTTTATTTTTGGCTGTGTTGGGTCTTTGTTGCTGCGCGAGGGCTTTCTCTAGTTGTGGCGAGCAGGGGCTGCTCTAGGCATGCGGGCTTCAGTAGGTGTAGCATGAGGACTCAGTAGTTGTGGCTTGCAGGCTCTAGAGCACAGGCTCTGTAGTTGTGACGAATGGGCTTAGTTGCTCCATGGCATGTGGGATCTTCCCGGACCAGGGCTCAAACCCGTGTCCCCTGCGTTGGCAGGTGGATTCTTAACTACTGTGCCACGAGGGAAGTCCCTCAGCTTTATTTTTGTGGCCGCTATTAGAACAGCATCTAAAAGCACATTGTTTTTTATAATACCAGAAAGGTGCCTGCTTTTTTTGTTACAGTTTTTTAAAGCAATGTGATCACTTTCAAGAGTCAGCTTACTAATTACTTAAAGATAAAATTAAAACAGTTAATGCGTAAATAATCCTGACTTCAGTTCTGTTTAGTATGGAGTATGTCCTGTTAGGTAACCATTAAACTTTTTAATAGGAAAGACCTTTTAAGGTCAAAAGTTAGAAGTTAAATTGTCTTGAACAGATTAGTTCTTTGTGTAATGTAAATACAAATATATAAAAGATAAATAAATACACATTGTACCTTCAGAGGGGCCTCATTTGGCCATCTTAAGCCTTTAATACATAAAAGGAAAAAATGAGGTAGGAAAAAAGTTTTGATAATCATGAGTGAAGTGGAATTTCCATATAGTATTTTGAAAGTGGGGGGGGAAGGTTATAGACTTTCCATTCATTTTGTTAATACAATATGTGCATATAATTTTGCACCTCTTATTGTTTTCTAATCAAAATAATGTTTATCATATTTTTCTTGAATGTTGTATAAAAATAAGTATCTAGTTCCAGTGTTACCCCAAAAAGTTATAAATTCACTTAATTCTTTAAAAGGGTATGTAATTACCAGTGTGTGACCAGTAACTGTTTCCATTCTGTTCATACATTAACCCTGTGGGTTCCAGACAGTGTATATGTTTATACAATCACAATTTCTTTTAAACTCAGACATTGCTGAAAATATTATTTGCCATTCAGATATTGAATTAGGATAAGATACTTGTTTGTATTAAAATAAGTGAAGCTAAACGGTGCTACAGTAACAAACAACCAAAAAAATCTAAGTGGCTTACACAACAAAGTTTTACTTCTTCCTCATTTTATGATAATATTGGGTGTAGTTTGGAAGCAGCTCCATTTTCTTCACTCTGGGAACCAGGCTTTAGAAGCTGCCCCTTTCTGGGATATTGCCATTTTTGTAGTGGAGGAAGATGGTAGAACCACGTGGGGCTCTTAAAGCCTGGAAGTGGCACATTACTTCAGTTCACATTTCATTATACGAACAAGTCACATGGCCAGTCCTTACATGAGTGGAGCAAGAATGATGTTGAGTGGAGCAAGAGCCTTCCCGCAAGGAACGGCAGGCCTAGGGAAAGAGGGGCAGTATTTTGACAAGGATAATTTCCCATATTACTTTCTTGTAAAGATAAAATTAACTATTAAATATGTAAGTATTTAATGAGAAAAAAACTTAAACTTTTCCTAAAGTTTAATAGACTATCTCATTAATTTAGAAGTTGATAAGTTATACAACCATGTTAAAGTTTACCTTTGCAGTATATATGTTGTTAGGGTTTACTAAAACAACGAATAGTGTGTTCTGTTTCAAAGTGCTTAATCTTAAGGAAGCAGGTTTTTGAGTACCTAAAAAGTATGTATTTGCATTAACCAGTATCCCAGGGAGTATTCTGGTGGAAAACTAGTCCTTAGGCATCAATATGGAAGAATGTTTCTGGAGTCAGATATGTTGGGGGGACTGTGTACTATACTCACTTCTTGGATATTTACAGTGTACATCAGAATGTGAAATGCTTGGAGAAATCCTATTGTTCATTTACCTTTGCTTAACTCAGTAATTCCCAGATACACTTACTTTGGAACCTGTTTTACTATGCAGTACATATTAAATTTTCTTAAGGAAATCATGACATGAGGAAGTTGGTAGGCCAGTTACAATTTCTTAGATCTGGCTCCTGCTCAGTACTAGTCAACCTCTTTGTTACTTGTACTAGTGGTTAGTTAGTCTTTGTAATTGAAAAACAAGTGCATTTTATCTTTAACCTCAGGATATCCTAGTTCAAGGAGATCCCCTGGTAGAAAGAATTACTCTGAATTGCATTCAGTCTGTTTTCAAGTGTTCTTTTGGTTTAGGGCCTGAGTCCTGGGTCTAGATCCTTAAAGATGCCCTCAATACCACCCATAGGCTCACATTGCCTCAGAAGTCTTGTAATGGCATAGCATAGCTGACATTTTTAAGGTTAAGATTGTGAGATAAAGTTGTTTTTAAATTGAATTTTTAAAAAATATTAAGACAAAAACATGACCAAATTCATATTTTACACCTTTTTTTGTTCATGTAATGAGAAAACAAAGATGACATCTAATAAATTAAAATGTCATCGCAGACATTAATCCATCCCTATAAAATCTTACAATAGTTATTAAAAATTAATACAGACTTTTCTGTTTTTTCTTTGCTTTCTGTTATGGTAAAATTTAATATGCAGAATAAAAGAAGTCAAATTCAGGGGTCAACAACGACAACTTATAGAACTGGATAATTGAGAGTTGATTTTAGATAAGTAAGTGTTGGTGGTTCTTTTTATGGAATGCTTATATATATCTACAGCTCAGCCAGCAGGAGTGCCAGAAATCTTAAAGAAGAGCTTACATAGCTGTTCAGTGAAAGGAGAGGAAGAAGTATTTTTAATCGGCAAGAACTTTCTGAAAGGAACTAAAGTTATTTTCCAAGAAAATGTTTCTGGTAAGTAGGCACAGTACTGCCTTAGAAATTGTTGCGTGTTTCACTTTGTTATAAAGATATAGTTGTAGCTACAAAGTAAAAAATTTTTCACAATTTTAGTAAGTCACTGTTTTTATTTCAATCAGATGAAAACTCTTGGAAGTCAGAAGCTGAAATCGACATGGAATTATTTCATCAGGTATAATTTAAACTTTTTACAGTTTGATTGCTTACTGAGAAATTGAGTTTTGCTCCAAAATTTTCCTGCATTAGCAAATTTCTTCTTTATATGAGGTTGACGTAAATCATTTAAAGTTTCTTTCTTGGGTTTCTTTAACTGAAATAGATTTATTCCACTGATGCTAGAAATGACAGTTCTCTATTTGAAAAAGTTAAGAGCATTAGCAAATTACCATTGTTAATGAATGAAAGATTTCCTAATATTTATTTGCTCTGAGGATTTGGACTATCTTAACGTACTATTTAGTTAAATCACAGGGAAACATTTATTGAGTACCTGCTATGTGCCAGGTGTTTTATACTTGTTAGTTACCTTTTTGCATTCAGAAGCACTACTTGTTACACTTAAAGAGTCTATATTTGTAGGACCTTGCTATTTATTGTTTTCCAAATAACAAGGAAAAAAGTTTGAAAACAAGGATAAAGAACTGACTTAAGAATTAGTATGTAGAGCAGATAAGACCAACCTCATAGAAGTTGAAACTAACAAAAGAGAAAGACAAACTTATGAGTAAATCAGATATAAGGCATACGCAGAAGACTGGTATGTATAAGTACAGTTCATAAAGAACAGAGAAGCAAAAGAACACAAATCAGAGCCAGCCAAAGGGAGAGACTATACATAAAGTAAGGTCTGGGAGGGTCCTGAAGGTGAAGCTTCCTGTCCTCAGGGATGCCTTACCTTCTCAGCACATTGATGTGTGACAACATAGGCAGTACATACAGAGTACTGCCTGTTAGGAAGCTCATCCAAGCTATTGGTATTCAGAGTTTTTATTTGGGTTGGATCACATACTGCCCGTGCAGCTAACCTTTAGTCTCCAGTTCCCCCAGAGGTTGGAAATGATATGACATGTTTCAAAGCTCTCTTCATAAATTACATTGTTAAACTTTACAGTGGCCAAAGCCCCTAAACAAACGAAGATACTTCTGTCAGACAGGACATTCTAGGGGCCTAGAGATCACCTCCCAGTAGACAAGGGAAAAGACTATACCTCACTTTGAGTTAAATGAATTCTTCACTACATAGTATCATTTAAGGTGGAGCTTCCTATATACCTAGACAAATGCTATGCAGAAAGTTTTCCTACATGCTGTCAAGAAGAGATAATAGGACTCAGCAGCCATTCCTTTGTCACATTTACCATCAGACAATCTCTGCTAGACTAGTCTTAACTGAAATTCTAGTACCTTCTTTGTCACTAACAATCTGTGTTACCTGTGTAAGACAAGTCTCTCTTTTGCCCCACTTTTCTAATCTGTAAGATAAACTCTTTTACTAGATTATTTGAGGTTCCTTCTAACTCTGGCATTTTATGATTTCTTGTATAACTTGTTGATCAGACCATTCCCACTTCAGAGCTTGTAAGCTCTGAAAAAGATTATCTGCTGGAAAAAAGAAAGTCGTTACTTTGAATCCAAGCAGATTTTTCTAAGAAATTAAAATTCAGGGACTTCCTGGTGGTCCAGTGGCTAAGACTCCGCACTCCCAATGCAGGGGACCCAGTTCAGTCCCTGGTCAGGGAAGTATTATAGATCCTACACGCATGCTGCAACTAAGAGTTCGAATGCCGCAACTAAAAGATCCCGCATGCTGCAACTCAGACACGGCACAGCAAAAATAAATATTTTTAAAAGATAAAAAAATTAAATTTCATATATTCTTCTCTTTTTACCTCAGAGAACATTCTGCCTGCTCCACAGGTTTCCCAATCCTTTGTGTGTTTTGTCTGTATTGTACTCCTAGCTCAGTGGTAGTTAATTGCTCTTAATTTTTGAGAGTAGTATTTTTAAAAAGCTTACTATCACTATCTACAATTTACTTAGTTTTTAATTCAAACCACTTGTAGAATTTCTGGATTCAGATTGAGGAAGTAAGAAGAATTAGTATGAAAATAGGTTCATTTGGCTTTTAAAAGGTTTCGGGGGCTTCCCTGGTGGTGCAGTGGTTAAGAATCTGCCTGCCAATGCAGGGGGACACGGGTTTGAGCCCTGGTCCAGGAAGACCCCACATGCCGCAGAGCAACTAAGCCCGTGCACCACAACTGCTGAGCCTGCGCTCTAGAGCCCGCGAGCCACAACTCCCGAGCCCGTGTGCCACAGCTACTGAAGCCCACGCACCTAGAGCCTGTGCTCCACAACAAGAGAAGCCACCACAGTGAGAAGCCCGCACACTGCAACAAAGAGTGGCCCCCGCTCTGCGGAACCAGAGAAAAGCCCATGCACAGCAACGAAGACTCAATGCAGCCAAAAAATGGAATAAATAAAATAAAATAAACTTTATAAATAAATAAAAGGTTTCAAATTAGATTTGCTTAAATACGCTCTCCAAAGCAAGTGGAGTAAAAGGTTTGTTTAAATAAAATATGCATCTGACTTTTAGATACTAATTCTGTTACTAATTACCAAGAAACAACTTTTTATTCAGAAGAATAATTTCAGTTATTGAGTTTGCCCAATATGTAATTTTAAGACCGGGAAGATACTTCACAAATCCATCCATTCAACCATCTCCTTAACTGTAGGTAGGACTGCTTTGTGATGTAGTTGCAGTGTTTAAACAAAGGAAGGTGGGCAAGATTTTAAGATTCTGTTTCTTAGAAGTTGGATCACTGCAGGTACATTTTTTGATGGCCTCATGGGCAATTGAGTATGTGCATTCAGATTTTTGCCCCCTAATACCTGTGTATGTACACACATTTATATATGTTTTTGCACCTGAATTAGAAGTGTGATTTTTTTTGAGATGGCTAACTGGACTCAGGAAGCATTCTATTAATGCCATAAATAAGCTATATATATATATTTTTTAATTTATTTTTGGCTGTGTTGGGTCTTCGTTTCTGTGCGAGGGCTTTCTCTAGTTGCGGTGAGAGGGAGCCCCTCTTCATCGCGGTGCATGGGCCTCTCACTATCGTGGTCTCTTGTTGCGGAGCACAGGCTCCAGACACACAGGCTCAGTAGTTGTGGCTCATGGGCCTAGTTGCTCCACGGCATGTGGGATCCTCCCAGACCAGGGCTTGAACCCGTGTCCCCTGCATTAGCAGGCAGATTCTCAACCACTGCGCCACCAGGGAAGCCCCAAGAAGCTATTTTTAAATGTATAATGTGACTATTTCAGAGAGTGTTTTATGATGGCTTAGAAACAAATTAAGCTCAAAAATCAAAATCTTGGCCTCATTTGTCACATGTTCTATTCAACTGAGTCAACCAACTACTATAATCCAACTAAGTAAAAAATGTCATCACATTCACTTCATCCTCAGCTATCACCATTGGCCTCCTGCATATCACATACTCAGTATAAAAAGAATAATCACTACCCCTTGATATTCCTTCCCAATACTATAACATACTAGGGAAGAAGAGAACAAGTCAAATGTGGTTCATTGTGTCTTCTAAGAAGAATAAGTGCTGCTGAAGCATCTATGGAACTCTTCCTTTCTCTTAAAAGGATGCTTCTACCACTATTTTCACATACAAAAAAATGACTTTGATCTACTGAGGTTTGGGTAAACTGAACCCTATTGACTTTAAATGAGAATTAAAGTGGTTAGGAAGTAGTGAACTGCATTGTATGGTAACTGACATTATGCTTGGTGGACATATTTTTTTCCTGAATATATATTCATTCTTTTTTTCAACAAATATATTTGAGTATATTTTGTGTGAGTTGCTTAACCATGGAGATAGAATGAAGAACAGAACATCCTAGGTTCTCATGGAGGTTACATTCTTTTGGTTGGAGAGGGACAAAAAGAAGCAGATAATCACAGTAATTTCAGGTGGTGATAAGTGTTATTTTAGAAATAAACAAGATTATGTGGTCAGATTGGAGAGGGGTGCTACTTTAAATAGGATTGTCAGAGAGGGCTTCTCTGAGGAGATGACATTTGAATGAGACCTGAAAATGGATAAGGAACTAGCCATTTGAAGAGGTAAAGGAAGAGTTTTCCAGTGAGAGAGAACAGAAAGTTGTAAAGGCTCTGAGGTAAAAATGAATTTAGTGTGTTAAAAGAATGAATTTACTGTGTTAGTGTAAGAAGGTCAATGTGACTGGAGTGTAACAAGCTGGAGGAGAAGGGGAATGAGATAAAGTTGACAGGGCAGGGACCTTGTAAGCCATTGTAAAACACTGGTATTTTACCTTAAAAGCAGTTTTAAGATTAATGTCCTGATGCTTTTAAATACTACGTTTTTTCCCCTAGTCAGACTTTTTAAACTTTACAACTAACAGGAAATGTACTTAATTATCATATTTTATTTGAAAATTTTAATTTAAACATTACTGCTTTTCTGACTCTTGTAATTTTCTTTCAATTAGAATCATCTTATTGTGAAGGTTCCCCCATATCATGACCAACATATAACTTTGCCAGTATCAGTGGGAATATACGTAGTGACCAATGCTGGAAGATCTCATGATGTTCAGCCATTCACTTACACTCCAGACCCAGGTATGTCAAAATAAAAAGTTCTGAATCAAAAGGAATAATTAACTTCTAGTTCTTTGGAAGAATATGAAGAAGACCAGCCAACTTAAAAGAGAAAGTTGTGTGCTAAGATGAATTGATATCAGTATTTTTTGAAGATGGCATTATTTCCTAAGAAGATGGCCACCAAACACTGCTTTTACTCTTATATTAAGGGAACTGTTTCTGCCTTATGCTCTAATAATAAAAGAAAAGCTAGAAGTGCTCTGAAGTCAGGCTCTCCAGAGTTGTCATACAAGTTACTCCTTGGTAAGAATTACCATTCATTGAGTACCTCTTATGTGCAGAAAGGTGAAAGTGACGACTTTGAGAAACTGCTAATAGTTTTTAGTCTGGCTGGCTTATAGGATGCATTTTGGGAGAGGTGAGAGATAGCTTGGAATGATAAGTGATAATATCACAAATAGAATCATATGCCTGTAACATTTTCAAATTTGTGTTATCAAAAATATCAAAGACTTCTGGTGAATAAATATTTTATATGTAATTTTAAGCATTTAGGTAAAACAGGTGCTTTAGAAACCAGAGCAGTTGCTTATAAATTTAGATCTCTGGGTAAGAAGTGTCCTAAGAGTTTTTTGCCTACATTAGTTTAGTTGCCTGAAGAAGAGAAGGCTTTTCCTGGAGAAGCAGAGAGAACATTTTGGAAATGGAAGCTCTTCACATGTTTTGTTGACCTAGGCTTGGTTTCTGCCATGCTTACCATGGTTTACTCCATTCCTATCTCAGGAATCTTTAGAGCTAGAAGTTCTTCCATATCTTTACGTTTACCGATATGTTATTCCCAAATAGTTCAGGATTCAGTGAGGTACAAAGTGGAAAATGGTAGCAAGGAAAGAAAGCCCTGGCAACAAAAGTGATGGAAACAGTCGCTAGGACAGAGTTATAACTAGTCTTGATAATTACATTCTATCACTTAATGTGATCTGTTCCCTTTTTGTTCTTTTTAATCATGTCTGAGTTTGACAATATTGGTTATTTCCCACCAGTTTGCTACAAAACTGTGCCATAGTATAGCACTAATGAAATCCTTTTAGTATTTATCTCAGAATAAAAGATCACAAGTAGAAATTTCAGACAGAAAAAGACAAAGTTTGGAAATAATATACTGGCTTCAACAAAACTAGGGAAGAGGATATTGGTTTATACTTAAAGATGAAATAGTTGATTGTTTTCTTTCTAAGAAGGCCTCAAAAATCCAAGAAAATTTGATTTAAAACTAATGGTAGTTAAAGCATTTTAGTAACTGCTAGTTACTAAATATTAACATTTAGTATTTGTGTGAGGAGGAGTTTGCTCATAGGGGGAGAAAAATGGCATACAGTAATTAATTGTGTGGGAAGGGAAGAAGGAAGTGTGTGTGTGTGTGTGTGTATGTGTGTGTGTGTGTGTGTGGAAATAGCCTTAAAGTTTTCGCCATCCTGAAAATACTGAGGTTTTGTTGTTTTTGTTTGGTTTTATGATCAATAATAA
This sequence comes from Monodon monoceros, assembly GCF_005190385.1. Taxonomy (NCBI): domain Eukaryota; kingdom Metazoa; phylum Chordata; class Mammalia; order Artiodactyla; family Monodontidae; genus Monodon; species Monodon monoceros. The sequence goes on along the minus strand of NW_021703766.1, from coordinate 17,060,681 downwards.
AGAACTTCAGGACTTTGAAGTGCTTAGCATCAGCACTATGAATCTTCATTTCTTAGTGATGAATGCTGATTATTAAAAATTTCCCTTTAATAAATTGCCAAATAAAACAGCTTTTAAGTGTTCTGTTTTAAAGCCTACACTAATCGGCTATATTTGGCCACATTTAGGCAATCACTAACATAGTTTATTCTTTTAAGTATTTCCCCCTTGTATACATCATAGATAGCAGTCGCCCTCAGAAACTCTTAATTGAATAAATATATAATATGCAAATTTTATAGTGAGATCCAATGCTTCAGTTTCTGCCTTTATGATATAGCTAATTAAAGAATCTTCCCACAATTTCACTTTTTTTATATTTTATAAAATGTGAGCATCTTTTTAGGTGTTCATGTGAGAGAATATGATTTCAGGAAAACTTGGTTATAGAAAATTTGTACTGTCTCATTATGATAAACTAATTGCTTTTGTGATTCCTCCAGGGACTGTGGTTAAACATTTGAATAGTCAGTGGTGTATAGTAATTGTAACAGCTAGAACAAGGCCCAGCATAATTTTTGTGAGTCAAGAGTAGAAATGGCAACTGCTACACCATTTTGCCTAAATATTTAAAAGTTATAGATAAAAATAACAAATAAATAAAGTATATTCTATCCTCCTAATTTGACCAAAATACCTTCATAATAACCTGGAAGGCCAGATTCGAATTGAGGATTTTCAAACTGCTTGGAGGTCCAAACTGGGATATGACAACATGAAGAAAGAGGAATCCCCAGGCTGGCACCCTTCTTTTCCCTCTCCTGGCTCCATCCTCTACCTGGAGGGCCCTGATGCACTGGCCAGTGCTCGTAAGCTCTGTTCACCCTATAGGCCTGAGATTTCACACATGGTCTATAGAGTAGTTGTGCAGAAAATTTTGGGATCTTGTATACTTGGTACACGGTCTAAAAGTAGGATTGGGGCAGGGGCTCAAGTGTACATAAACTGGCTGGCTCCGCATGCTCTGCCAGACACAAGCCCCTCTAAAGCCTTCTGAGTCTATACTGCCAAAAATACATTGCATGTACATGCTCTTAGGCACTTAACTTTGCAGAGTCATAAAACCTTTGTTTCATTGCCAGTTAGTCACTGAAGCATTGCTTAGCCATTGATTTGTTTTACTTCCATCTATTAAGACACAGAAATCTCCTTAGTTATTTTTTGCAGTGACTCTGCAGTAGTAATTGCTATAAGAAATGGAGGATAAAATATTTATTCATAATTCTTTGTTGCTCTAAAGACAAATGACTAAAACTTGTTTTAAAAGTAGAAATTTAAAATTTTTTCAAAGATGAGTTTCCATTTTTAAATCTGTAATTATTAGAATTAATGTTATGCTTTAAAATTGTCTATGGATTTTTTTTCTCATCAATTCTATTCAATTGATAATTTCATTCAATTGATAGTTCATTCAAATTATCATTTGTTGGACCTCGTGTGCAGCGCAGCATGCTTAGATAAATTTTTTTACTTCATTCTTAGAAGATGTGTACATTTTGTCTCTTTATTCACAGTTAACTGTCTCTTTATATTCTCTATAACCATCATTTTGCATTGTCATGTGAAAAATACATTGAAAATAAGTTGACTCAATTCCCATTTTGAATAAATAAGGGAATAAATAAAATAAATAAATACAATGAAAAATAGAAATTAACATCTATTTAAATAAAATTATTATACAGTCATTTTAAGTAAAAACCTGTTTATTTGGAATTTATTTAACTTTACCATTCAGAACTGATCTCTACTCTCACGCTCATTAAATTTAAAGTTTTCATAGTAGATGTACTTGATATGTATAGATATAGTAGTGTAGTAATTCTCCTTTAATAATAGCAAAGATTATGTTTTCTAAGGCTTGCTAAAAAGAATAATCATAATGTTATAGATTTTGTATATTCATCACAGTTTTTAAAAAAATTTAGCTCAATTGACTCTGAATCAGTATTATTTTAAATAAATCATTTATGTAGGTAAATGTTGAATTTTTTTTTCATGCTAGTGTTACAGTATATTTGGTAAGTTTAAAAATCTCATATCAGTCTTCTACTCATCTCATATAAATATGTGTACTGTTACAAGAAAGATTTTTTGAAGTTGCAGTTGTTTTTATTTTGTTTTAATAAGTAAGCATATGTTTCTGCCCACTGGGAGACAGGTGCATTTTAGAGCGTAGACTGGTGATTATAAAAACTCATCTGAACCTAGAATTTCTGCTAAACAAATAATTTAATAGTGCTTTGTGAGAAGATATTCCAGTTAAAGAATTTTAAGATACACGTTTTGTTAGGATAAGTTTAAATAAATACATTAATCCTTTTTGTTTGTCTTAATAGCAGCAGCTGCTGCTCTGAATGTAAACGTGAAGAAGGAAATATCTAGTCCGGCAAGACCTTGCTCTTTCGAAGAGGCCATGAAAGGTACCAAGTTAATTCTGCTCAAAAATTGTAAATTAGTGATGCTATATATTTTCTCTAGCAAACCTTACTATTTTATTTTCTCTTGTGTACTTGGAACACTTTGCAGGTTATCTTCCATATTGTAAAATAAATACTTGTTTGACTTTACTGAATGCAGAGACTTGCTTCCCAACTTGATATTTCCCTTCATTTACCATATAAACAACTTTTTTTTTAACATGTGTTGGAATAGAGAAGTTTTTGTTTTGTTTTTTATTCCCTAATATTAAAAATCTTAAAAGTATATATAGAATACAATAATGTATATAAAACAGCTTTATAAAGCTTCTTGCTGCCAATAAGAGTAGTTGACATTGAGACTAAAGAGACCAAAATAGAAACTATTGGCATTTGGAAAAGTTGCTTTAGGTTCTTTAGGTACCATTCTTTCTTCTGACACCATTATTTCCAAACAGAAAATGAAGATATCTTCAGGATGTTATAATGTATTTCTCAATTATGATGCTTTTGTGCCATTACATATGAAGATGTCAATTGCATAATGGCCATTGATTTATTCCTGTAATTCTAGCTTTTACTTATATTTTTCTGCCATGAAATTCATAAGTTAAATTAAATTTTAAAATTTTGTATACTTATATTTTTAAGGGGCATAATATGCTTAATACATTTTATCAAATACAGTGGACTTTTTTTCCTATTGTCATAGTAAAATTCAGCATTCATATATGTATTCAGTTTAGTATAGCTTGCCATTATAATTTCTATCAACAGTTCCAAAATAGATTAATTAGGAATTATGCACAAGTAAGTGCATAATGATCTGATTTAACTACAGGAAAATTTACAAGTCTCTGCTAGGGATAACCATGGCTAATGTTTCTCGAACATATATTAAATGCTAGGCAGCATTCCACACTCTTTACCACCATTATCTCATTTAATCTGCCAAGTCTATGAGATAGGAAATTTATGATTGTCATTTCACAGGTGAGGAAATCAAGGTTCCATAGAGGAATTTAAAAAGACAGGTCGAGGGGGCTTCCCTGGTGGCACAGTGGTTGAGAGTCCGCCTGCCGATGCAGGGGACGCGGGTTCGTGCCCTGGTCCGGGAGGATCCCGCATGCCGCGGAGCGGCTGGGCCCGTGGGCCGTGGCCACTGAGCCTGCGCGTCCGGAGCCTGTGCTCCGCAACAGGAGAGGCTGCAACAGTGAGAGGCCCGCGTACCGCACAAAAATAAATAAATAAAATAATAAAAAGACAGGTCGAGCTTTAGTGTATAAGGTAACATCTAAGCAATAATAATTCAAACGATGTTTATTAGATGAATAATACCATAATTAATCAATCATTAAAGAAAGTCAGGGACATTTATGGTCTGTCCTTTGCCAACTTTGATGTGTTCCTGCTTTTCTGCAAAAACTCCTTCATGCTTCTTTCATAGAGTATCAGGCTGGTGGGACACTAATGTAATCCAGTGTGAAATTTCTCATAGTGAAGGTTAAAAGGTTTTAAATGCTATGTTTAATTTTTGGTAATAAAATGATTTAGTCATTTGATCAAAATCTTACAAGCCTAAAAAATGGGTAAGAAACACACATACACATATTATTATTTTTCACAATTCAGACCTTCTTATTTTGACAATTTTATCAACTGAAATCATGTAAAATAATTTTATGAAGATATAAAATTAAATACTAAACTATCTTATCAGTTAAAATTTTTCATTTGTCATTTTTAAATACAGTATCATTAATTGGAGATTCCTGATCAGTTAAACCAACAATAGCTTTCAATAGTTAAACAATAGCTTTCAACTAGGAATTTCCCTTGACAAATAGCTTATTTTTGTGATTCCTCGAAATCAGAGCTTTGGTATAATGCCCAGGTGCCCTCTGAGAGATTTAATTAGGTATGCTTTAATGATGAAGACTGAGCAACATAAATGACTTTTAAATTTGTGTTATGGCATAACCCTCCACATAACATTCTTTAAAATAGCCATCAATTACAGTAAGATTTAGAACTTGATACATAAATAGGACATTATGGCCAGACATTGAAAGCTTTCACTCTGCAACAAGTTTCTCATTCCTCGGAGAGGGTTTGCAGGGGGAGGTGGAGAGTAAAGGGGATAACTGCACAACTGCTCAGTGAGATATTAAGGCTAGTGGTAAAGCATCATGATTCATTTTTCAGTTTTACCCAACTGTGTATATATTAACACAAAAGTAATACAAATTACATAAGATAAAGTGTACAGTGTAAACTATTGTTAACAGCTTCCAGAAAGTTTTCTATATCTATATACGTACAGGAAGATGTAAGTGAAAATTCTAGACAGATCATTCAAAAACTCTGTGATGCAGGTTTAGGACCCAGGGATAGAGTATTGATGTGCAGTCTCTCAGTTTTAGCTTTGTAAAGAGTGGTTAATTGGATGAATGTGAAAAAATAGTTGCCAGCATATGTTTTTCTCTAACTGGTTGCAATTATGTGAAAAGTTTTAGGAGCTTGTAGGAATCATAGAGATAATGTAGTTCAATCTCATTTTACAGGTAAATAAACCAAAATTTAGAGAAGTTAAGTGATTTGCTCAAGGTCACACAGCTAATAACTGACAGAGGTTGCAACTTAGATTTCCCCCAAAATTCTTTATTCTTTTTACTCTATTATTTCCATCCCTTATAAATCTTAATTTGTATTTTAACCAAATGTATTTATATATGACCTAAGTGCTGCTTGATGACAACAAACTTAGCAAAGATTTTTCTAAGTTTCCAAAATTGTTATTATTTGGCATGGATGGAAGGAGAACACTCTTTAAAAATTATTTGGCATAAACTATCAATAACAGTAGTCTTCATAAATTCAAATTGATATGGGGATGGTTAAATATGTCTGTCTAATTTACTTTCTGGGTAATTCCCTGGTGGTCCAGTGGTTAGGATTCCACGCTTTCACTGCTGTGGGGCTCGGTTTGATTCGCTGGTCAGGGAACTAAGATCTCGCAGGCCATGTGGCATGGCCAAAATAAAAATTAATAATTTACTTTGTGGATTTTCTGAATTGGCTTAAAACTTCTCCCCCAACTTCTAGGTAGTACAGACTTTACTTGTTTGTATGTTTTTCCTCCTTCACTAAAATGTAACCTCCAGGTAGTAGGGCTTTATCCATCTTATTCATCACTGGATCCTCATAACCTAGAACAGTGCCTGGAACTTTGTAAGGGCTCATTAAATACATAGTGAAAATGTAGGAAGAAAAGATACTAAAAGCCATTTAGTATTATTTGCAAGTCCGTTAAGATACAGTTGTGGGTTCTGAGAAAAGATAGTGTAGACTTAGCCCAGGCGGTGGTGTAAAGGTGACGAGACATCTGGTTCCTCAGTTTCCTTCTTTCTCCATTCCTGGATTGGAGGAAACACCTGAACATGTGGAATCCCAATGCTGGGCAGCCAGGGCCAAATCCATACCCCCTAACATCAGGTACCCTGGAGGTTGCAATCCTGCCCATCCACCACCTGCCAACCCTACCTTTCCTCCAGGCCCCTTTCCCACTCCCCCAGGATCACCCCAGGGGAATCCAGCTTTTGCCCCTAGTGGACCTGTCATCCTGTGCCACAACCACGTAACCAGGATGCCAACCCACAGGTCCTTACCCCCCCTGCATACCCACCACCTGCCCTTGGCATGCATCCTGTGAATCCTTTGGCTCCTGGCATGGTAGGACCAGGAATGGTGATCCACAAGAAGATGCAGAAGGAAATGAAAAAAGCTCACAAAAAGAAGCACAAACACCACAAGCATGGCAAGCATTTCTCCTCCTCCTCCTCCTCCTCCTCCTCCTCTTCCTCCTCTTCCAGCAGTGACTCTGACTGAATACAGGGCCTGGACTCTTCCCTCAGGTCCCTCCAGTTGTGCTCTCCCATCAAGCTTCAGATGCCATCTTGTACTGGGGGAAATTAGCCCTTGAGTCTCTCCCCTCCCCACCCCAGCAATCTGAGCCTTACTCTGCTTTTTAACCCTAACTGGCTAGGGAAAATGGGAAAAGAATTGCCATGGGCTAGCGAAGGCCGTATTCTCACTGCTTGGATAGAACTTTTTTTTTTTTTCTTTTTTTTGCGGTACGTGGGCCTCTCACTGCCGTGGACTCTCCTGTTGCGGAGCAACAGGCTCTGGACGCGCAGGCTCAGCAGCCACGGCTCATGGGCCCAGCGGCTCCGCGGCATGTGGGATCTTCCCAGACCGGGGCACAAACCCATATCCACTGCATCGGCAGGCGGACTCTCAACCACTGCGCCACCAGGGAAGCCCGGATAGAACTTTTAGCTGATGAGTTTTACAAGAGTTTTACTTTTTGAAGATGGTGAAATTTGAGCAAAATGCTGAAGACAAGTCTAAGATCTGTAAAATGTGATTTTTTACTTCTTTTTGTAATACTTTTGATTGGGGAGATGCTATGGAAATTTAATTATGGAAAACAAAAAAACAACCTGTACCTTTCTTGTAATTGTGGCATGCTTGGGTGATTTAGTGGCAAATAAACATTTCCCAGCAGGCCTTTTATTGATTGCACTTACTGCAAGCCTGCTGGGAAGTGGAGCCCATTTTTGGCTGATGAGCTCTGACTGCCATTTTGGAAACTAATCTCTACTCCTTAGCTCAGTATGCTCCCTCAGGTCCTCCTCTCATCTCCAATTCTCAGTCCAAATAAAGCTGTTTTTCCTGAGGGGGTGGTGGGGGAGATAGTATAGACCCACTTTTCCCTGTTTCTCCTTTCTAAATCTACTTAATACCTTGGAAATATTCAGCAGTATAAAATGACTTTGAAATATAGAAAAAAGGAATAGGACTGGCTAAAGACCTTAGAACTTACAGAACAACACCAAGTGAGTTAACTGGTTTTCTTTTTATCTCCAGTTTATCTGAGTTGGGCAGCGGTTGCGACTCAGAACTGGCAACAGGCATAGACAAAATAATAAATCTGTAAATAAGCATGAAAAGCCTGTTCTCTTTGGCCAAAAGATCAGGAAAGGGAAAGCCCAGTAGAGACTTAGTGAGATGACTCGTACCAAGTGACAGCAGCTGACCCATTAGCAGTGTTTGGGGGCCAGCCCATCCCCTACCCCAACCTGCAATAACAGCAGCAGAATTTGGAAGGGTTTAGCCCACCCCATTCCCCACATCCGCCAACTAGTAATGGACCTGATCTGCCAACAGTGGAACCAGGAGGCCCAAAACACAGGACTCGTATGTGCCAGCAGCAGCAGGTCAGTACGTCTGCAGGAGTGGCAAGGGCAGAACCCAGGGGGCCAACCCATCCTCCACCCCACAGCAGGCAGCAGCACACAGGCTCCCTCCACCTGCACTGGTGGTACCAGTAGGCCCTGTGTGTCTCTATCCTTCCCCCAACAGTGGAGAGAGAACTAGACCTGGCAACACCTGGCCCTCCACCAGGGCCATAGTAAGATCCAGACCAGGTGTCTCCCAACCCTCCATCCAATGGCAGAAGGCAATCCAGGGGCAGAAGGTAAACTAGACCAGGGTCTCCCAAACCTCTGCCCAGTGGCAGAGAGCTATGCAGCCCAGACTCCACAGTTCTTGACCTTGTACCCAGTGGCAAAAGACAGCCCATGTAGTTGCTTCCCTTCCCCAGCAGCACCAACAGTGATATAATGGGAACCCCATTAGTACCAGGAGACCAGAGAACATACCAGGAGAAAGGTTTTCCCTCCTGCAGGTCCAGCACCCCTCACCCCCACCTAATGACACCAGGCAGCCCAGGGAAGCACCTTCCACTCCTTCAGGCAGCACCAGCAGGATTCCAGCTGGAGCTCACGCAAAGCTAACACAACAAGCAGACCAGAATAGGGCTCAGAAAACTAAATTATCATTGGCTGTACAAAGACTTTATGCATATGGCCATAGAAAGACTTGTATCTTTGAGCATTAGACAAAAAGTCCTTTCCTTGTTTGTCTACACTAGTAGACATACCTATTTGTGAATAGTCTCCTTAGGAGAAGTAAAAGACTCTTGCTCAACTTATTCCACCTATTCTCACTTGCCAGAAGAAGAAAAATCACACTAATAAGAATTATTCTCTGGGAATTCCCTGGCTGTCCAGTGGTTAGGACTTGGGTTTCCATTGCCGTGGGCCAGGGTTTGATCTCTGGTCAGGGAACTAAGATCCCACAAGCCGTGCAGTGAGGTCGAGAGAGAGAGAGAGAGAGAGAGAGAGAGAGAGAGAATTATTCCCTAAATAAATTTGGGGCAAATATGCATATAGATCTGTTAAGCAGTAACTGTGTAGGTGATGCATTTGTTTGTCAATGGATATTTATATGCAGTGTCTAATTGAAATGTAATATAAACTTGTTTTTAGATACTGAAATTTTTTAGGCCAGAAATACTGTTAATGAAAATATGTAACACTATAAGATTAACCAAACAGCCCACAACAAACTAAATTGACTACGATAAAGGAAAAGTAAAATTAATTCATTCATTTCTTCATTCAACAAATATTTATTGATTACCTACTATGCATCAGTAAACAACAACAAAATCTCTGCCTTCATGGAACTCATATTCTAATAGAATTCAAAAGCAAGAATAGCAGTTGATATTACAGGATCAACGTAAGACAACACTAATGGTCTTTCAGATTGTCTTGTGGGGTGGGCCTGAATTACTTCTAAATGCCTGCCCTGTGCATGATCTGAAGCTTTGTCTCAGACAGAATTGGATTGTGAGTTGAATCATATTGGTATTGATAGTATCTAGGTGAAAATAGGTCCAGAGAACTCATGAGTAAATAATTAATTTCTTAGAGTAATAAAGCATAGAATATTGAAAGTTAAATGGGCACTTTGCCCTCCCCCAGTATAATCAATTTCCATAGGAATTGTTTCTAGCCAGCTGGCTGTGAGACAAGCTGAATAAAGACTAGAAGGTTTCAAATATTTTTAAATCAAAATATTTACAAAGATAACTATCCTGCTCGTATACCATATTCCATTTTAAAACCCTCTTTGTAGCCAGGATTTCTTCTCAATATCAAATTAAGAAATCTATGTATAAAGATATCAAATCACTATGTTGTATACCTAAGGCTAATATAATACTGTATGTTAATTATAATTCAATAAAAAAAGTTTAACAACTGAGCCTTCTGGGGAATCTATATTTCTTTACACAGGGTCTCAAAGTAGTGGTAAACCTTTAGATCAGAATTTGGCTATGTGTTCAATTTAGAAGACTGCCATTAGTGATTATCAGTATGCTCCACTAAGTGCCAATGGCAGGCTTAAATAGACGAAAAAGAAGAAAGAGAATCAAGAGGGAAAAATAGTTATAATGAAGTGGTAGAACTTACCTATCTGCTATGTATTGCCTTTCCTTGGTTGTTAATCTATAACTACTTCTGAAAATAGAAGTAGATGGAAGTAGAAAAATACTTGCTGGTTTTGCTTTGGAAATTTAATTGGTAAACCTAAAATAGGACTTAAAATTTTTTCTTTTCAGAAGTTTAAGTACTATCTAAAAGAGAAATGTGTTCATGTGTCAACTTGGCAAATTCAAGTTTTCTAAGACATTAATTTAGAAAAGTGAAATCTGTTTGGTTAATTGGTGGCATCTTTTAATGAGAAGCTTGAGTTTTGTTGAGGAAAGAAATGTTCAGACAATCCTATGGCCTTTAAAAAGTTTGGCTTTATACTGCCAGGCAGCCACATACTAAGAGGAGAACATAACAGTTGTAATTGAGTAGCTTGAACCTCCTAGAGATTTCCAAGCTGTATCCTATAATATATTATGGTCATGTTAAGCAGTGTATTCATTCAGGCACCTTGGAAGGGTGCTGGGGAGTATCACTTGATAACTGAAATGCTCAATTGTCGATATTTAACTCATAGTCTCAGGCTCTTACCAGGAGTTCTCAGGGCACTGATACTTAAAAAGAGGGAAGGCAAAGAATTCCCTGGTGGTCCAGTGGTTAGGACTCTGCACTCTCACTGCCAAGGGACCTGGGTTCAATCCCTGGTCAGGGAAATAAGATCCCACATGCCGCGCAGCACGACCAAGAAAAAAAAAAAGGGCACATTTTGATACACCAGTTTTGTATCTCATGCTACCATCATAGCATCAAAAAATAGACGTTTAAATCATGACTAATGTCAACACACAGTAGAATGAAATAGTTGATGATTTCAGTGATTTTAAACTTTTCTTTCTTTTTTTGATATGTGTGCAGCAATGAAAACTGCTGGATGTAACTTAGATAAGGTAAATATTCTTTCTAATGCTCTGATCACTCCACTCATATCAAGCAGTGTGATTAAGAGTGAAGATGTTACTCCAATGGAAGTAACAGCAGAGAAAAGATCTTCCCCTATTTTTAAGGTGAGCTGCATTGACTAGTGCCCCACATGTTAACCTCAAATATAAAAATTGCTATATTTTGAGTAGTTTGATTTCTTTTCCCCATATTTATGCTTTTTACTTCTCCTATTTCTTTTATATCTGTTTCTCTTTGGATTCACTTAATGAATTTTGCTTTGCAGAGTAAATGATTTTATATTCAAATAAAATAGCCTGCGAAGCAACTTCCAAATACATGTTTTTTAACATCTTTATTGGAGTATAATTGCTTTACAATGGTGTGTTAGTTTCTTCTGTATCACAAAGTGAATCAGCTATACGCCAATATACATTTTTGACAAGGGAGGGATTAATACATTAGCTAGACCTTTGTGATGTGTGGTATTAATGAAAGTACTGGTTTTAGCATTTTCAAAACTAGAGACATTTTATTTCCTTTTCTCCACCACTCTTTTCCTAAAGCTCCTTTTCCATTTTACCTTTGTTCCCCCCTCTCAATAATGTTACCAGTGATCCACAAATGGACATATTTTTAATTTGGCTACTAATCCATCAACCATAGAATTATTGTGTTCTTACTCTCCAGTAGCTGATGATTCTTCTACTTATTTGACTATCTTTGCTTATAATACTTATTTAAAAATCCCGATGACAGTAAGACATAATGTTATCACTGAGAATCACAGTCTTACACCTGTTTTCCAAATAATAATATAGAGGGTAAAATTGGCCCTGCATATGTTTTTATAATAATAATAATTTTGAAGTATCATATGAGTTCATTTAATATTTATATGTACATGTTATTTGGCAATTTTTATTTTTTAGACTACAAAGACAGTTGGATCCACTCAACAAACATTAGAAAATATCTCTAACATAGCAGGAAACGGGTCTTTTTCATCATCATCATCATCTTCCCACTTACCTTCTGAAAATGAAAAGCAACAACAGATTCAGCCCAAGGCATACAACCCAGAGACCCTGACAACTATCCAAACACAGGACATTTCACAGCCTGGTACCTTTCCAGCAGTTTCTGCTTCTAGTCAGCTGCCCAACAGTGAAGCACTACTGCAGCAGGCTACACAGTTTCAGACAAGAGAAACTCAGTCTAGAGAGGTATTACAGTCAGATGGTACAGTGGTTAATTTGTCACACCTGACTGAGGCATCACAGCAACAGCAGCAGTCACCACTACAAGAACAAGCACAGACTTTACAGCAGCAGATTTCATCAAATATTTTCCCATCACCAAATAGTGTGAGTCAGCAGCTACAGAATACAATTCAACAGCTGCAGGCAGGAAGTTTTACAGGCAGTACTACTAGTGGCAGCAATGGAAATGTTGACTTGGTCCAACAAGTTTTAGAGGCACAACAACAGTTATCTTCAGTTTTATTTTCTGCTCCAGATGGTAATGAGAATGTTCAAGAACAGCTTAGTGCAGACATTTTTCAACAAGTCAGTCAAATTCAAAATAGCGTAAGCCCTGGAATGTTTTCCTCAACAGAGCCAGCAGTCCATACCAGACCAGATAATTTAATAGCTGGAAGAGCTGAAAATGTTCACCCACAGAATGAAAACACATTATCTAATCAACAACAGCAACAACAGCAACAGCAAGTGATGGAATCATCAGCTGCAATGGTGATAGAGATGCAACAGAGTATCTGCCAGGCAGCTGCCCAGATTCAGTCAGAGCTATTTCCTTCAACTGCTTCAGCAAATGGAAACCTTCAGCAGTCTCCAGTTTACCAGCAGACTTCTCATATGATGAGTGCGTTATCAGCCAATGAGGACATGCAAATGCAATGTGAATTGTTTTCTTCTCCTCCTGCAGTTTCTGGAAATGAAACTGCTACAACCACCACACAGCAGGTTGCAACTCCTGGCACTACCATGTTTCAGACATCAAGTTCAGCAGATGGAGAAGAAACTGGAACACAAGCAAAACAGATTCAGAACAGTGTCTTTCAGACCATGGTCCAAATGCAACATAGTGGAGACAGTCAACCTCAAGTTAGCCTTTTTTCATCTACGAAAAGTATGATAAGTGTTCAAAATAATGGTACTCAGCAGCAAGGTAATGGTTTATTCCAGCAAGGTAATGAGATGATGTCACTCCAATCAGGGAATTTTTTGCAGCAGTCTTCTCATTCACAGGCTCAACTCTTTCATCCTCAGAATCCTATTGCTGATGCTCAGAACCTTTCCCAGGAAACTCAAGGTTCTATTTTTCATAGTCCAAGTCCTATTGTCCACAGTCAGACTTCTACAACCTCCTCTGAACCAATGCAGCCTCCAATGTTTCACTCTCAAAATACCATGGCTGTGCTACAGGGCTCTTCTGTTCCTCAAGACCAGCAGTCAGCCAACATATTTCTTTCCCAGAGTCCAATGAATAATCTTCAAACTAACACAGTAGCCCAGGAAGAACAGATTTCATTTTTTGCAGCTCAGAATTCAATTTCTCCACTTCAGTCAACATCAAACACTGAGCAGCAAGCTGCATTCCAACAGCAGGCTCCAATATCACACATCCAGACCCCTATGCTTTCCCAAGAACAGGCACAACCCTCCCAGCAAGGTCTATTTCAGCCTCAGGTTTCCCTGGGCTCCCTTCCTCCTAATCCAATGCCTCAAAACCAACAAGGAACAATCTTCCAGTCACAGCACTCAATGGTTGCCATCCAGAGTAACTCTGCATCCCAGGAGCAGCAGCAGCAGCAACAGCAGCAGCAGCAGCAGCAGCAGCAGCAACAGCAGAGCATTTTATTCAGCAATCAGAATACCATGGCTCCAATGGCATCTCAAAAGCAGCCACCACCAAACATGATATTCAACCCAAGTCAAAATCCAATGGCTAATCAGGAGCAGCAGAACCAGTCAATTTTTCATCAACAAAATAATATGGCCCCAATGAATCAAGAACAGCAGCCCATGCAATTTCAGAACCAGCCCACAGTTTCCTCACTTCAGAACCCAGGTCCTGCCCAGTCCGAGTCATCACAGACCTCCTTGTTCCATAGCTCTCCTCAGATTCAATTGGTCCAAGGGTCACCCAGTTCTCAAGAGCAGCAAGTAACACTCTTCCTTTCTCCAGCATCCATGTCTGCATTGCAGAACAGTATAAACCAACAAGACATGCAACAGTCTCCCCTTTATTCCCCTCAGAACAACATGCCTGGAATCCAGGGAGCCACATCTTCACCTCAACCACAGGCTACTTTATTTCACAACACTACAGGAGGCACAATGAACCAACTACAAAATTCTCCTGGCTCTTCTCAGCAGACTTCAGGAATGTTCTTATTTGGCATTCAAAATAGTAAGAAACTCTTTCTAATTTCTCATTTCTTAAATGTTATTGGTCGAAATGGTCACATTATTATTACTAGAAGAAAGCACAACATAGTGGTTTTAAGAGCACAGATTGTAGTTAGACACAATTGAGTTCAAATCCCAGCTATACCACTTACAGACTGAGACCTTAGGATATTTGACCTGCATGAACCTCAGTTTCCATATCTAAAGTGGTGGTAATATTACATACTTGAAAAGGATATTGGAAGGATTAAATGTGGTAACATATATAAATGTATGTGTTTGCCATTTTAAGATATAAACTTGAAAGGAAAATGAAGTAAGAATGACAGAAAATTTTTCAGCCAATTAAAGTAAGTAGTTTCCAAGGATGTAGAAAACCATGTTTCTTTAAATGTTTATATAGCAAGGAAATTATATAGGACTTATGGTGATAACTAAGCATTGTTGTATTTTTATACTGCTTAGAGGAAACCTAGGATGAATTCTACTACTGTTCAATGAAAACCTTTTTGGAGGCTGTCAGGTGCGCCTCACTTTTAACTCTATAATGAGCAAACACAGTAATGAATTTATCCCAGCCACTAATAAATACCTTCTTATGAATCTTAACAGAAAATAACTAATCAGGTAGCTTCTCTATTTTAAATATCTCTGCAGACTGTAGTCAGCTTTTAACTTCTGGACCAGCTGCATTGCCAGATCAGTTGATGGCCATAAGTCAGCCAGGCCAACCGCAAAACGAGGGCCAGCCACCTGTGACAACACTTCTTTCTCAGCAAATGCCAGAGAATTCTCCATTGGCATCCTCTATAAACACCAATCAGAACATTGAAAAGATTGATTTGCTTGTTTCATTGCAAAACCAAGGGAACAACTTAACTGGCTCCTTTTAACTGGATATGTGAGTATTGCATTTTGGCTTTTTTCTTATTGAAAAGCATCAATAAATTTTATTATTCTTAGCAGATTTGAGTTAAGTAATAACACTGTTAGGACTCTGATCTTTTAAAATATGGCTTTCTCACAAGATGGTACTTTTTTACCCTAAATAAATTACTCTGAATGATAGCTTAGGTCATATTGTTAATACTGGGCATTCCTTCTGGCTCTAAGCTTCTTTTCCTTGGAATGACAGA
Organism: Monodon monoceros; assembly: GCF_005190385.1. Lineage (NCBI taxonomy): Eukaryota > Metazoa > Chordata > Mammalia > Artiodactyla > Monodontidae > Monodon > Monodon monoceros. Next base: position 17,045,367 of record NW_021703766.1, on the reverse strand, counting down.
ACATCCGATGAATGTACTATATATCAGATATAATTATGTCTCATATCTCCGTTCCTCAAGAAATAAATATTGAATCTGAAAAGTCTGACAGTATAAATATGATAAAGTATCATTTGTAGTACTGTAATATACTTTGGGATCATTCAGGGCTACGGGAACTTTGTAAAGGCTTTCCCTCCCTATTGAGTTATATTAAACTTCTTCTTTTTTTAGAAATTCCATGAAGAAAATCCTGATTTCAAGATACCCTGAGATCTTGTGATTCCATGAGGATTATTGAACTGTTACTTTAAAAAGAAAACAAAATATGAAAAACTGTGATTGAATAAATGGATGGATTTTACTCTGACTGCAAAAGAGCACACCTGTGCTGCCTATTGCAGTGATTAACCACCATTGTTAACATCTTTTTATTTTATATTCCTAATAACAGTGATGACTGAGAATCTATTTGAGTTTCCAGCTGACAGAATTAATTGTTGCTATTTTCCTAGGCATTATTTCTTTAAAAGTACAGTTTAAATTGATAAGCTGGATCACTCAGTTATTATTGCTATTAGAAAATAATTCATGTTTCATGTTTACTTTTGTTCTTCATTCAGATTTTCTTTCCTGCATTTAGTCAAGTAGTGGCTTTTGAAAAAGGAAAGTTCAAATCATAACTTAGGCTGTGATTTTTGAATATAAAAAGCACAGCTATTGGCCAAAGTGAAGCAGTCTTCATTCAGTTTTTATAGAGAAACTGAAGGGGTAACATTCTGACAGGTAAGCTGTATTAAGAGCTCTACACAGATAAGAGGACTCTATTTATCACAGACAACACACAAACTGGGAACAGCTGGAATGCTATTGATTTTATTTTTCAGAGAGTTGTTAATTCTCTGTGTTTCTGTTAAGGGTTTTAGCCATAACTGTGCATAGAAAAATATAAACATCTTGCTCTATTTAAAAATGAAGGGGATAATATATGGTAAATTATGTTCTGATATCCTCCTACAATAGTTAAAACTGACAGAGTAATTCAAGTCTGTTTTCTTCTTATCCCAGTCTTGAACTGGTATTCCATTTTTATGTTCAGCGATACTATTCTTCCCCTCTTCTTCACTTTATTTTAGACAATTAGTAATATATTACTAGCTTTGTGATCCTGTAGTAACTTAAATGAAAAGACCACTTTGATCTGGGGTAACCCAGCAACTCCTGCAGCACAGGCCCGGGGGTATCCTTTCAGGAATGAGGGGAGCTGACTCCTGAGAAACAAGAAACAATGCATTTTTTTTCCATGAACGGTGCTGTTCTGAAGTCTTCAAATTTTTCCCTCTAATAGGAAACAGTGTAAATGTTAATCTGAAAAAAAAAAAAGACAAACTAAAATTTCTTGAAACATCACTTCTCCCTGAGCTGCAGTGAGTGTAATTCACTTGTCACCTCAGTGCTTTACAGTTTGAAGTGGTCACTTATCTGATGGTTCCCACAAGCCTTAGGCTTTACAGGGTCATATCATTGACTTAATATGAAGAATTAATTTGTGTTACATCTATAGAGAGCAAAATAACACACTCCAGAACTTGCAGTTGTAGCATTAGTTATACAGATTTGGGTGTTCTCACCACCCATGGGATGCCTGCTTCTCTCTACAACCTGTTGTCTGGACACATGCTTATGTCTTACTCTCCTTTTGGCATGTAGAAAGCTGTTAATACAGTTTAAGGCCAAATTGTGTGTGGCTTCTATATGTAGATAAGATGTTTTGGCATTCTTGTCAGTTTCATTTATTTTTTAAGTGTACAAAAAATAGCCTGTTAATTGTTTGTTGAAGGCTACAATTCTGTTTTTTATTTTTTCTATCCGATACATTTAGCTGAACTTTGTGGAATTGTGGTGTTGGTTTTGTTTATACAGTCAGATTTTTCCCCCTTTTTGTGATGGTCTTCCTTGGTTCTTTGTGCTCTTCTTTAATTTGTTTTTCTCTTTGGTCTCATTTATTCTTCCCTCCACCCCCAACCCTTTCTTTCTCTCTCTGATTGAGAGTCATTGAATTATGTTTTCAGTAGTACAGGCTTCTTGCCGATATGAAGGGAACTTTTCAGAAAGAGACCTACTCTGGGTCATTTAATTTTGAATACAGTTTTCAATCGTTCAAGTTTTGGATGGTTTATATCTAATGTGTGTTTCATTTTTTTGGAAAGCTATATTTTGTATTTAGGAAATGGTATACTATTTTGCTATTTGTACTGAGTGAGTACATTGGCATAAATATAGAAATTTATATATATACATATATATAAACTATTCTTTTTTTGCCACACATTTTTGTGGTAAATTTGTGAGTTTGTCTGATGTTCTACCACAACGTGGCGTCTGATAAAAGTGAGGGGGGGTTTGTTATGTCTTTATTGAGTATTTAAGTATCTTTTGAAACAAATGACCTTTTCATCTGTGGCCATTCCATCAGGCGGTTCCTTGATGTGATTAGTGGGCTAAAGGCAGCTCACTGTGTGTTCGCTGGATCTTTCACTCAGCAAAACGTTAGAGTAAGGAAACCCATCCAGGCAGTTGTGTAAGTTGAGTTTCACAAGAATGAGCCATTCAGTCTTTGCTCACTATATATTTAATATTTTATTGTTGTTGTTATTGTTATTATTAATTGGCTTTCTGTATTCTATGCCTTTTATTTATAAAGACACTAAAAAAAACCCATGTTTGTAATTTTAATAACATTTTCCCCATCTTGTAATATCCAGAGCTACTTTATAAATTCTCTAAACCAAAAGCATTTTCCTCAATATATCTCTCTCTCCCCACCCCATCAGGAAAATTTACCCAGTATAGTTCAGGGTATGAGAAGGACCACACAATCCAGTGCTCCAGTTTTAAAATGTAAAACTCTTAACTGCAGAGGGTTGACTCATGTCAGTAAGCTTATCCACTGGTATAAAAATAAGAAGTAGAAATAAAATGCTGTAAGTTTATTTCTGAGTTTTCTGAATTTTTTCCCAAGAGATTACACAGGAGACTCAGGAAGTCTATTTGTTCATCAAGTTCCAGTTAGAATGTTAACACTGCTGTATGGATAAAGTGGTGGCAAGAAGACTGGCTTGGGTGCTGACTTCTGTTATTTAGCAAGAAGTTTATCATTGTAAAATGCTGATTGCCAATGCCAAGTCAACAGGGACCAATTTTCTGTTTTATAATATCTAAGTTTAGAACAGAACATACACCTGAACTGTAGTGGTTTGATTGGATGGAGGCAGAAAACCCAATTTTTATTTTCATAAGTTTTGTGGTTATTTGTACAAGGGCTGTGCTAAGATACCATATTCTTATTCAATAATGATGAATTTTTTTTTTTACATTGTTAAATGTTCCTTACCCCTAAAAGGTCAATGTTAAGTATAGCATTCAGAACATACTATTTGGTTACAAAAAGTACTCGTCTTCTTATTGAAGAGTTAGCTTAGTAGTCAGTGGTTGATACTTGTGCTAATAATGCAGTTTCAAGATTACTGTTACAAGTTATATCTACATATAGGAGAGACTCCATGAGCCAACAGAGGCCTTGGAAACAACAATTTATTACATTTACTTATGGCAGAAGGACCTAAATAAACTATAAACCACATTTTATTCCTTTTTATTGTTACATTCAATCGTTCTTGCTTTTAGCAACTCACATTAATGCTTGGAGCTTACCTGTGTGTCTGCGTGAGTGTGTGTGCACGCGCGCGCGCGCGTGTGTGTGTGTGTGTGTTTTATTCCTTATTGTCATTCCATTATATATCCACACCAACATGGGAGAAAATAATTAGAAGTCATATTTTGCTTCTGAGCTTTATCATGTTACCTTATTCTAATTACAAATAGAGTATCATGTTGTTATCTAACCAATGCAAATCTGTTTTCGCCAGTCTCCCTAGAACAGGTTTTTAAAGGGCTTTGTTTATTATAGAAGCAGTATTAATGAGGGACCTTCCTTCCTTTCTTTTTTTGTAATACTGTATATGCTGTAGTTGGGAATTTCATTATAGTGCATTTCTTGCCCATCAGAACCTCAGTTAATCTGCCTAGGAAAAATTGTGTCAAAGGGAATGAGAAAAGAAGTTATATTTGAGTCCCTCCAGAACTAAGATAATAATTCCTTTTGACCATTTAAGCCATTATAGATGCTTATTTTGGAAAAGTGAAGTCTGTTTAGATGCGTCAGCAATTATAGACCAGAAATTAAATGCTTTAATAACCAAAATCTCAAATTCAGCATGGTTTATAAACATTCACTAGGAGTAATTTGAGAATGTTTCATCTTTCTGGTGAGAATTTCTGTTCTAGTATCTGTTTTCCAGTTGTTTTTTTTCTAATTAATTGAAAATTATATGAGACCTATTAGCTTTACTCTGCTTCATGACCACAGGCTTCATCCCTAACCAAGACAGCCACATTATATCTGCATGCCTTTGGCTATATGGAGAGCCTTAATGAGAGAGAGAGAGACTGTATATAGTTCATCAGCTTTAGAATCTCATAACATGTATTAGAAAAAGGTTTTCTTCTCTGCTTATTTGTGTCACTAGAGCTAAATCATGAAGATAATGTTCATACTGTAGTAAATATCAGAATAATACCTAGAATATCATTTGTGAATTGTCCCAGTACTCTAATTGCTTCTTTAATCCCCATTTGTTTTCATGTCATTCTAGCCTCATTTATTAATAAAATTCTATTTTTACTCCATTTTCTCTTTCAGGAAATTTTTTTAATTAATATTTTAGAGCTAGATTAAATGCTTATGGAAAAGTGCCTTTTTACCATGTTAGTGCCCCTTTCTTGTAATTTCATTTTTCACTGTTGCCAAAAACACATAGCAAATGACTTTAATAGTCTCAACTTTCATTTTTTCTATTTAGTCATTCTTTTCTCCATTTCTTGATCACCATAGAAACAACTTCATAACTTTCTAACACCCTTTGGCATAGGAGGAACAGAAAAGATACATAGCTAGAATTGTTTCTTTGAAGGAGGCTAAGTAAAAGATCACAAAATTATACTATTTAGCATTTATAGAAATTAGCTAAATTTGTCTTCATCTTGACCAATAATAGGTCTTATCTGAATGCTATCGAAAATTTTACTATATGTGAGACTATGTACACAAATATGGATAGTTAAATTTCAGAAAGGAAGTGTTTGAAGCACCTTCTCTGATCTTTATTATAAGATGGGTGAAAATAAACCACTAACACATAGTTTAGGTAAAGCTTAGTAATGTCAATTTTTCTAACCATACGGAGTCAAATAATTCATTATAGTGTACTTCTCGTCCATCAGAACTTTAGAAATCTGCCTATGAAAAATAGTGTCAAAGGAAATGAAGTTGTATCTGAGTCCCTCCAGAACTAAAATAATTCCTTGCAGCCAAATACAGTTGGATTGAGTATCCCTCTGTTTTTTGTTAATTTTGCCTATGTTCCAGCTCCTTACCATAGTGGTGGTGCCTGAAGAAAGAGCCATCAGCAACAAACAGGTCAGGAGAGTAGTAGCTTAGGGATAGAGCTGCTTTCCCCATGTGAGTATTTCTGTGACTGTTAGTGGCACTAAAGACTTTTTGCAATATTCTCAATACCCTAATGATATTATGCACTTTAATCATTCCAAAGAAGTCAAGAATGCTGTATAGTTATGATTCCTTCTTGATGAGTATATCTTAACTGTTTAGAATATTTATGTCCCTTTTTATTTTGGATAGCCAACTTGGTATGTTATGGAAATATTTTCTAAAAAGTATAGTAGGACTTAAGACTTTGAAATGTAACTGACTATAAGGGGAAATTATTACACTTCAGAAAATCATTTTAGAAACATTAAAATGTTCGGCTTTCTAATGATATGTTTGAGAGTTAATTACAACCAGCCCTCTTCCTATATTTTTTGTTTCATATTAATAGCATTATAGTATATAGTTTTCTATATCTATAGTATGTATAAACCAATGGTTCTCAAAGTGTGGTCCTCAGCCCACCAGCCAACATCCGTATCACCTGGGAACTAGTTAAAAATGCAAAATCTTGGGCCTTATCCCAGACATAGTGAATCAGAAACTCTGGAGTGGGACTCAGCAATCTGTTTTTTAACAAGCCTTTCAGGTGATTCAGATACATGCTAAAGTTTGAGAACCACTGGTGTAAACTGTATACAGTAAGATCTAGAAAGGGCTTTTTTTTCCCACTCACACAGACACAGTTATACATTGTTTTTAATGTAAATTCAATTTAACCTGGTTATCTATAATCATTTATTGGCAATGATAATTTATTCTCAGTACTGCCTATAGAAATACAGTATATTTTATGTACATATACAATTAGTCTAGTTATTGATAATTCAGTTAACTTAGTTTGGCATTTTCATACCACTTACTAAAAAGTTTACATTAAATGACTGATTTAAATATATAGGTGCAATGTTCTGTGTTTATTTTAACTATTATGACAGTTAAGTAGCTAATACAATTGACGGGTGCTAAAGTCTCCTGTTTATCCATAAAATGGATACATTGTGGGCAGTGATAATAAAAGCTTTCTTTTCATTGCCTCTTACTTTACCAGCAGACCACAATTTTGGCCCATCTAGACCAACTCTCAGAACAAAATTATTTGTCATTCCTTATATTTACATTTGTATCTGAGCTATTAAACAACATAGCTAGCCAGGTCAACAAAGCATCTTATTTAATTTCTTTTTTTAATAGATAAATCTTCTTTTAAAATAGCTTGCTTTGTATGAGAATTGATGCACTAGAAATATAACTATCCTTGGAACTTATGCTTCAGACAAGATGTTAAACAAGACACTGTATTATTTAATTTGAGCATTTCTCCCTTCCCAGTTATATGCATCCTGTTAAATGTAAACTAACCATAAGATAAGTAGATTTATTCATTCATTTTAATCTCCCTGTATAATTCAGTACCTCCATAATTGTTGGTGTTTACAAATCACCAATTAATAAACTCATGTAAGAAAAGTAAACATTTCAAAATGAAAATAATTGTACACTCACTTTATGAAAATCACCACTGCTGTCTTTGCTTAAAACTAGCAGTGGAAATACAAGTGGCTTACTCTGCAAACTTTGGTGCTGGAAATACATAGGCAGGCTGTTGGGAGATGCTCTAGCTACATTCCTCCTTTCTTGTTCCCCTTCCCCTCTTCCCCGCTTTATTGCATACTGTATTTGTATATCCAAAGCATTATACCATACCACAGTTCTGTTCAACTCCAACTTGTAATATTTCCTTTAAAGGCTCTGTGTTTAACCGTATCACCCTGTTTTGTTCTGTTTTTTTTCCAAAAGTAACTTGCCTGATTTGAAATAGTTTGTATTATTATTATTATTATTTTAGCTAATGAACCTCAGGACAGCACACACACACACACACATCTCAGATGTTTGAGAGTGGCTTTGGAATCAGACTGTCCAATAAAGAACTGTCCTGCATGGAAGTGTTTATGACTTTCATAGCGACAAACTGATTCCAATGATATTGAGCTAATTTCCTTTGATCTAATGAATGTATCTGCTCACCTTGTTCCCTTACATTGAATTGATAAGCTCCAAGTATTTATTACTTTTTTTTGACAATTTTTACTGTTCCATTCATTTCTTTTACTTAGTCTTTTAATGAATATACTACAGTTATGTTATTAACGTGTTCTCAAGTGGTTTAGCTACCATTCTGCCATTTAATTTTTTAATTTAATTTTATTTGCTTGAGCACACTGATCAACCACTGAACTGCCTTCTTCCATTGTCCTGCAATGATGTAAGTAAGGGTTACATTTTTGTGTATATGGCTTTCTTAGTTGGGATTTCAGAGCACTGACACCAGATATTTTCAGTTTATTCTCTGAGGGAATTTCATTTGCATCTATGTTTTTAGCTATCTGTGATAACTTGTTAAATATTAAAAAGATATTTTGCTTCTATTGGAACATTTGTATACTTGCAACTATATTTCTGTAAACAGCTGCAGTCAAAAATAAAACATTGAAAGTTTTCATTTTGTAGTAGTTAACTGTCTTTTTTCCTCAGATTTTATGAATGAAGTCATATCCGTGAATGTCAGTTTTGAGCGACATGAGTATGTGATTGAACTTAAAAAATCAGTAGGAAAAGGTATGAAATATAGAAATATTTTTGAATAGTTACATTGTACCAGGAAGTGTACCAAGTGACTTAGTGTAATAGAATTTTTGTTTGTTTTACTTAGTTTAAATGTTTCATGTTTAGTAAAACAATATATACATATGGTGACAAATCTTGTATTATGGAGGTACTTTTGATGAAAACCACATCTCTCCAGGCCTCAGTCCCACATCCAGAGGCAATCTCTTTTTATTTTTCTGTAAGTTATTTCCATATATATATATCAGAATGTGGTACATATATCACTAGTGGTACCCAAAATGATTTCAGGTGATACATGGGTAAACATTATCTTTAAACATATATATATATATATATATATATACATATATAAGGTTTGGATGTACATTAGAAAAATACATAATGTGTCTACTTACTAGACTATGGGGAAATGTGAGTCAAAGACAAATAATAAATACTAATACAGGTGATACATGAATATCATGTATGTGATATATAAATAAATAACTGAAGCTTCAGAAGCACTGCTTTAAACAGTATGCTTATACCTTCTTATCAAATATAGATAGTGTCTGTTGATTCTGTGAAAGTGACTGAATTTTTTAACACATCCAAATGTTTATATCTAAATGAGTTGTCACTTTAGGAGTCTAAAGTGACAACAATGCTGCTATTGTTCTAAATATGTTTAAAAGTTGTCTTTTGGCATTATTGACTGCAGCAGCAGTGGAAAGGAGTAATAACCAAATGAATTTAAATAAGTATAAATATCAAAAGTACTGGGGTCCAAAAAACAGCGTATGTGGGCAAAAGACTGATCCGAAAATGGGACTGCATGTGAGTGGCTGCCGGAAAGGCTGATGCAATCCTGGGTTACATAATTTAAGTTACAGTGTGCAGAACAAGGGAGATAGCTGTCCTGCTTTACTCCAAGCTGGTAAGAGTCCTGCTCTATTATCTTGTGAGGAGCAGACAATTCTCAGCAGCCATATAATTAGGCCTGTAAAAGAACCGAACACCATTTATCCCTGCTCAGGACACAGAGGGACTCTAGAAGTATAAAAGCAGCTATAGTTTCTCGACAGCAACACTTAATGGTCTTTCTCTCAGGAAGACAATTGATTACTAGTCTTGTGCTCTATTTCATGTTGTCATTGTCCCTGCCTGCATAGTATTTAAAGCATAGGCTCTTTTTTTTTTTAAATAAATTTATTTACTTATTTATTTACTTTTGGCTGCGTTAGGTCTTCGTTGCTGCGCGTGGGCTTTCTCTAGTTGCGGTGAGCGGGGGCTACTCTTCGTTGTGGTGCGCAGGCTTCTCATTGTGGTGGCTTCTCTTGTTGCAGAGCATCGGCTCTAGGCACGCGGGCTCTAGGGCGTATGGGCTCAATAGTTGCGGCTTGCGGGCTCTAGAGCTCAGGCCCAGTAGTTGTGGCACACGGCCTTAGTTGTTCCTAGGCATGTGGGATCTTCCTGGACCAGGGCTCAAACCCGTGTCCCCTGCATTGGCAGGCAGATTCTTAACCACTGTGCCGCCGGGGAAGTCCAAAAGCATAGGCTCTTGAGTTTGCCTGCTTGGGTGAAGTTCTGGCTCCTATACCTACTGTTTAACCTCTCCATTCCTCAATTTCTTTATTTATAAAGTGGAAAGAAAAATGAATGATCCTCTTAGGGTTGTTATAAGAATTAAGTAAATTAAGGCTTCCCTGGTGGCGCGGTGGTTGGGGGTCCGCCTGCCGATGCAGGGGACACGGGTTCGTGCCCTGGTCCGGGAAGATCCCACATGCCGCGGAGAGACTAGGCCCGTGAGCCATGGCCGCTGAGCCTGCGCGTCCGGAGCCTGTGCTCCGCAACTGGAGAGGCCACAACAGTGAGAGGCCCGCGTACCGCAAAAAAAAAAAAAAAAAAGGATTAAGTAAATTAATCAGTGTAAAACTACTTAGTTCCTGGCACACAGGAGCTAAGTGCCTAATAAGTGTACCAGTCCTGTTGCTACTTTGCTCTTCTGCCTCTGGTGCACTGGATCCATATCCTTTTGCTTTTTCAAATACATGCTCCTGTTCCTTTAATTGTCCTCCTTCTTTTTTTAATTTTTAATTTAATTTTTATTTTATATTGGATTATAGTTGATTTTATGTTATGTTAGTTTCAGGTGTACAGCAAAGTGATTCAAAGTGATTCAATTATACATATACATATATAATTGTCCTCTTTCTCCAGCATCAAAACCTTTCTCTCTGAGTCATACCCACTGGTATATAAATTTTCTGTAATGTCCCTCATCTCTTAAAAATATCAAACAATTTTCTTTGACCACACATCCCCACATCCCCCATACATACTATTTCCACTTTCTCTTATTCATCCTCTTGAACCCATTCCAATCAGGTTTTATCACCCTGCTCTACTGAAATAGCTCATCAGCATCACCAATGGCCACCCAAAAGTCAATTCTGAGGGCTGTTTCACTCAGTTTATCAACAGTATATGACACGCTTTGAAACACTTTCTTCACTTGGCTTTCAGGACACCGCACTCATCTCTCCTGCTTCACTGGCCTTTTCCATTCTCGTCTTCTTGACCTCCTAACATTGGAGAACCCTAGAAGTCAATCATCAGATCTCTTCTCTATCATAACTCAATTTTTAGGTGTGCTCATCCAGTCAGATTGCTTTATAGACTATGTGTTGAAAATTTCCAAATGTATATCTCCAGCCATAACTTCTTTAACTCCAGGTTCCTATTATCGAACTATCTACTTGACAGTCTTAACAGGCATCTCAGAAATAACATGTCTGAAGTGAAATTTTGATTCTCCCCTTCCCACTCCCAACTTCTGCCGCCAATACTCTTTCCAGATTCTTCCCCATCTAAGCAAATGGAATTTCCATTCTTCTAATTGTTTAAGCCAAAATACCTTTGAGGGTTGGTTGGTTTGTTTTTTGACCTTGATCCAATCCATCATCAAATCCTGTTACTCTGTCCTTTGAAATACTTCCAGAATCCAACCACTTCTCAATACATCTATTGCTGTCACTTTGATCCAAAGCATTTGTTGCCTAGATTGTCATAACAGCTTCCTAGCAGTTCTCCCTGCTTCTATCATTGCCCCTTATACTTGATTCTTCACATACCAGCCAGATTTAAATGTAAGTCATATGTTACACCTCTGCTCAAAACCCTCTAGTGACTTCCTATCTCTACATTTCACAATGCTTGTAATGCCCTTTGTGGTCTGATTCCAGCTTTGTGTCTGACCTATCCCTCTCTTGCTTTCTGTGCTTTAGTCACACTAACTTCCTTGCTCTCCCTAAAGCATACTGATCATGCTGCTGCCTCGTGGGTTTGCACTCACATCACTCCTGGCATGCTCTTCCTTCAGGGACCTACATGTATCATTCTCTCACTTTATCAGGGCTTTGCCCAAATATAACCTTATAGGAGAGATCTTTCTTGATCACCCTGTATAAAACTCGTATCCCATCTCTAACCCTCTTACCCTGCTCTTCCTTCCTAGCATTTATCACCACCTGACTGACATTTGTTCTTCTCTCATTCTTTACTAAAATGCAAACTTCATGAGGCTAGGTTTTTTGTCTGCTGTATTCCCAGTGCCTCTAGAAGAATGCCTGGCCCATTGATTAGATAAATCAGAATAAATCAGGGAAATCAGAATAAATATTGCTCCTTGGCATTTGTTTATTGCATTCTGTGTTTTTCTTGATTTCTATACCACTCTCTTTCCTGGATCTCCTTAAATGTCCTTTAAATTCCCTGAGAGAATCTTAGTAGGTTCCCTTGCCATTCAGAATGAAGCAGCCCTATTGGGCAAGCTCTCAAGCCAAGTCACCATATAGGCTTCTGGCCACAATTTATCACTGAATCCTCTGATTGCTTCTTGCCCAGTAGATTCCACTTTTGCCTGAATGCCTCTGTCACTAGCTTCTCTGAAACCAGTGAGTGTGGGTCTGTTTTGTAGAAATGGATTTTATTTATTTCATTTGGAACTTTTAGAAATTTACATAAAACTGCAGTGAAGATGAAGGCAACAGTAAATGTTTTCATATGTTTTCAAACTGAAGCACCCAGCCATCTGCCATTGTGGATATTGTGGAAAGAATACCCAGTGCCTGCTGGCATCTGGCACATGAGGTTCTCCATCCTGACGCCATCATTTCCTTGGCAGGTAAGAGGCTGTTGCCAGTTTCATGCAACCTTGCTTTGCATCATTTTCTCATGTTTTCTTTCTATGCACCACAAGAGGGCGTTCTTTCATCATTTTCTACTTAGGTTATACCAACAGCGAGTAGAGGTGCACCTCAATCATTTAAATACGAAGTTAGAATGTTACGCCAAAATTGTTCACCAAAGTTAATGAAACTCTAGGCTCACAATTTTGTCCCTAAATTCATGAAACCAAAACACATCCTTAAAAGGCAAGTCATCAGTTTATCAATGATACAGGAAAAACTTCCAGAAGGTTAGTTACATGGATCTGAAATAAAGTACTGTTTGTGGCAAGCTGTTTTTAGATACTGGGAGTACTGTTTCCTTTCGTGAATTCATTCATTGTAGCATATGTAGTGTTTAGAGGTGTTGGTTTATTTGCAGACATTAAATTAGAAGATTGAAGTAAAGAGGTTTTTTTTAGCTTTTCATTTCAAGGTGTCTGTGTGCACTGTATAGAAACAACAAAAGCTGAAGGAGAATGACACTCGTATTAGGCATAATAGTCATTGTGTAGTAATTAAAGCCAATATATCTCACAAACAAGCAGAGAGTAGTAATTACTAAACAAGTCCCTTAGGTCAGACAGATTTCGTCATTTCTTTCTCTGAGCAATTCCCTTCTGCCATAAACCACAGAGAGGTAATTAAAAGAAAAATAGATCATTGAGGAGTTGGATGCTCTCTAGCCAGATTTATTCCTAAAAATGTATCTCTAAAGAGAGGAATTAAATTGTGTAGAGGACCTTAAAGAATACTGTCTGGGATCTTTCTACACCCTTCTCTCCGGCTTTACGTCCTAAGCCTGAGAGGCCTTTTGAGCCTAATCAGATTTTGCCATGATAGCAGTTGGTTACATTTGGGACTTCCCTGGTGGCATACTGGCTAAGAATCCGCCTGCCAATGCAGGGGACGTGGGTTCAAGCCTTGGTCCGGGAAGATCCCACGTGCTGCGGAGCAACTAAGCCCGTGTGCCACTACTAAGCCTGTGCTCTAGAGCCCACGTGCCACAACTACTGAGCCCATGTGCCACAACTACTGAAGCCCATGCGCCTAGGGCCTGTGCTGCACAAGAGAAGCCACTACATGAGAAGCCCGTGCACCGCAACGAAGAATAGCCCCCACTCGCTGCAACTAGAGAAAGCCCACATGCAGCAATGAAGACCCAACGCAGCCATAAATAAATAAATTAATAATTAAAAAAGAAAAAACAGAATCGGTTATGTTTAACAAAACTATACAAAAATATATGAATATAGTCTGTTCTATCCATTCCTTGTGGCAAAAGAAAAACACAAATCTTAAAAACTAAAGCAAGTCAAGGAACCCCAAGAAAGAAGTCTAGATTTGGCTATATTTTAGAAGGAAATCAAGTCTTGTGAATCTTATTTTCTGGCTTTGATCTGGTTGTCCGTCGGTATGGACTTGCCCGAGTGATGGCCCACTGAAAGGCCAAATTTCTTATTTTTCTGTTGATCCTGTACCTCCTTGTTCATTAAGAATCCTGCCTAGAAGTTTAGGTCAAAGAGGCTACTTGGAGCAAAATACAGTGGCATCTCATCCCAAATATTCTCCAGGCGTTTCTTCCATCCTTCCAGGATCTGAATTCGGACATCCTCGGGAGTGTGCCCAATGCTATATGTCAGTTGAGGTTCCAAGACTTGGAAGCCACAGAAATGCAGAGTGCCACTCTGGGGATACACAAAGCACAGAGGTGAGTTACAGATCAAACCCCACAGACCTTGTACCATATACAAACAACAAAAGTTAATCTGGGTTTCCCAACAGGTCACTCTGATGTGGAGGCCTGAGGCACCCTGGAAAATTAGTTCATAGCTCCACCCTCTCACCTTGTGCTTTCTGTACCTAGTTGTTACCTATTTTAGCCTATTCAGCTGTGCTCTTCTTTGAATAAAGAAAACTTTGAAACTGTGCCAGCCTGGCATTCTCTGCCAAAAGTGCCCAAAGTTCTATTACCTAAGGGTGAGTTTCAGCTTCTTGGCAACTGACCCTTGCCAAGGCATGCACATGTGCATTTCTCTGCCTCCCCACATTACTAGACAAGTCTTAATAAATTATTCTTACCATTTATTCTCCAATGTTAATATTAATTCCCTAATCCTATAGGTGGCCCCTTTTTAAAAAATATTTATTTATTTATTTGGTTTCGCTGGGTCTTAGTTGCAGCAGGCGGGCTCCTTAGTTGCGGCATGCACACCCTTAGTTGCGGCATGCGTGTGGGATCTAGTTCCCCGACCAGAGATCGAACCCAGGCCCCCTGCATTGGGAGCGCGGAGTCTTAACCAATGCACCACCAGGGAAGTCCCTCCAAGAACAACTTGAGAGAGTAAACTTTTAATACCTGGCAAACCAACCAATTCTTTTTCAGCCCTGACTGTAGAACATTCACAAGGGACCAAATCTACTTGCCTAAACAACCTGCACATTTATCCTAAAAGCTGCAGATCTGGCCCCTCACAATTGGAGCATGATAAGTGTGAGAATGTGAGAAGCTACTAGAGATACCTCAAGCCCCTCTTTTTACTGATGAGGCAAATTACTGGCAGATTCAGGGTGAGAAACAGGTCTCATTCTCAGTCGTGTCCTAAAACTCTACTTCCTTATCCCCTTTCCTGTAGGTCAACCACCCTTCAAAGAGAGACCTATCAAGTCTTAAAAATTCTTTCTCTGTCCTAGTTTTGTTTTTTAACCTCTGGGCATGTTCCTGTTGTTACTGCCTTTAAGTGAGTCAAGAAGAAGAAATACTGGTATGTCCTTGC
The DNA here is from genome assembly GCF_005190385.1 of Monodon monoceros. Taxonomy (NCBI): domain Eukaryota; kingdom Metazoa; phylum Chordata; class Mammalia; order Artiodactyla; family Monodontidae; genus Monodon; species Monodon monoceros. The sequence goes on along the minus strand of NW_021703766.1, from coordinate 17,030,200 downwards.
TTAGCTTTTACCAGGACAAGAGGCCCAATAGGTCTTTCTCATGGCAATTCCCTGATGAACTTAAGTCACACAGATCATTTGTTTGCATATGTGAGTGGTTCTGTTTATTCTAAATGATAGGATTTTAAATCCGTGAGCACAAGGTACAGGTTTCATATTTTTGAAACCACACCCACAAAAGCAAGCTTTTGGGAAAATATTGATTTAGGCAACACACACTGAAGCCAACTTTGCCTGCAATCCTTGCTGTTCAGACTTGGCTGCCAAACGTGATTTCATAGAAGCAAATCTTATTGCATGTGTTTCTTCACACCCACCCAATATTTGTATTTTTAGGCAGAAACAGGAGTGTCAAGTTGACTGACCAAGGACAATAATTTTCTTTTCTTTAAAATTTTCTTTTCTTGAATGTGCTAACTCCTCCAGAAGGGATGACAGGTCCTGAAGAAAGTTCGCCCCTCGGTGACATCATGGGTAGCAGCTAAGCACCCTAAGTCTTCTATTTTGGGGGTGTTCCCCATCTGACCTCTTTGTCCTCTGCCCCACAGTTCCCCCTGCAGTGGTTTGGAGTCCCTGCCATCCTGAAAGGCTGGTTTGAGTGAGTGCTCATAGGGGAGTTTGCTTACTCGTATGCTGCCGTGTATGACAAGGGACCTTTCCGGGTAGGTTGATGGTTCTGCTTTTTCTAACACCTGGATTCTAGGTAGATTCTGTCCTGAGGCAGAGTTTTGAGCACAATTAGATACCAAAATCAGGCTCCAGGTCCCTTAGGGAGAGATGCATGTCTCTCCCAAAATTTTTAATAGATATTTTCATAGATATTTTGACATGATGTTCAGGATTTTCTTTAAAATACTCCAGGAAAAAACAGGAGTGAGGGGATACTGAGAGTTGAAGCTGGGTGGTGGATGCATCACTATACTATTTTCTCTTCTTTATGTGTGTTTGAAATTGTCCATAATAAAAAAGTCAGTCTGTCTTCATTTTGCAGACACCCAAAACTATACAAGAAACATTTTTAGAGCTCCTGGATTACAAGCCTAGATACATGCCTAGCAGTGTGCGGAGATAGATAAAAAACAACAAATAACTCCACCTAGGCACCAGCAGTCAGCACTGCTTTTGTGTTACCATGACAACCTTCACCTGATTTGCCACATCCAGGAGTATGGAATCCTGGGCCTGCCCCTCTGTGTACCATCTTCCAGGCTGGTACTTCTGCAGAGTCAATACTATGAGGCTCAGAGGAGCCAATGTATGAAGTAACATAAACAACAGATGGGAGGGGGGACCTTTGTGTTCTTTCCCCTGGGGCTGTTTCATTAACTTCCTGTCACCAAGGAGATGTGGAAGGTAATGACTTTTCTTTTACAGAATAAGAAGGCAATGCTTTCCATCTCCACTGGTGGCAGTGGCTCCATGTACTCTCTGCAGGGTATCCACGGGGACATGAATATCATTCTCTGCCCAATTCAGGTATCTCGTTTTCAGTGACCCTTCAGAGGGATTAATGAACTTTCTATGGAGTCCAAATCCTCCAGATAGCAGCTCCACAAACTATTTTCAGGATGCTTATGGAGATGGGGGCGGGGGAGAATTGCAAACTTGAGTGATTCCACAAGAAATAACTAACTGAAGAAAAAGATTAAACATACTAGGGAAAAAAAGCTCAAGGCTCAAATGTCATCTCTGCCATCACAGTCATATTTTCAAAGAGTAATACAGCCAGATTCACGACATCTGTAAATCTGTGTAACACTGCGCCTTTGAAGTAATCACCCTTCTCTACAGAGAATGCGGTCAAGTGGCTGTTACTTTCCTAAGATTACATAGCTAATTAGGTGCCAGGTCTAGGACAAAAAGAACGCAAGTGTCCCAACACCCCTTTTGATGTCTTAACCACACCTGAAAAATCACAAGGTCTGTGGCTTGCAGCTTCTTTTGTTCCGCCACACTATCTGGGCTCAGACAGCCTTCTTTATAAGCTAGAACAGACTCGGCAGGATACTGAGAGTTCCCGGGGTCCTCCAGTTTACCTGCAGAGAGGAAAAAGAGAGGCTGTCGCCAGAGGGGCCAACGTGGGGCCAGAGAACCCACAGGCGAGAAGTTCCACAAAGACCTAATTAAAGGGGAGAGCTGCTCCCACCTGTGATGTTGTTTCTGGAGATGACGGGATTGAAGTTCATGGCATACAGGTCTGACACAGTGACCTCCCATCCTTTCCTCTTCAAAGCCTCTACGGCGGCCTCCTTCATGGCATAGTTGAAGGATGTCCTCTCTGAGTGGGCCAGTAGGATCAGTGCTTTTCTAACTATTTAGACACACGCAAGGAACATGGAGAAAATCAGTCACCAACCAGCAAAGCTCTGGCTACAGGTGAGCCCGGCTGGGAGCCATAATGGAAGACGTGACTTTGTTAGACCTTGGGTTATACAGTCCATCCACTGCATCAAAAAATATATTTTCTCCTTATAAGTACCAACAATCAAAGGAGGCATTTTAAATCACTGGGAAAACAGTGGCTAATTTAATAAATGGTGTTGGCATACTTAAGCAGCCATCTGCATGAAAATAAAATTATCCCCTTAGAAAACTAATGTAAGGTGTTAGAAGTCAGTATAGCAGTTACCCTCCATCAGGGGATAGTGACTAGAAGGAGACAAATGGGCTTTTGGGGTGCTGGCCGTATTCTATTTCTCGATCTGGGTGCAGATTACACAAGTGTGTGTTCCGTTTGTGAAAATTCACTTAGAACTTGTGCGCTTTTCAGTGTGTCTATTGTATTAAAGTTTTGGGTTTTAACTATCCCACTAACACACCACATACAGCAACAATTTGCTGGCAGATTAAAGATCTACATTTTAAAAAATAAAACTATTAGAATAGTATGGGATAGGGAACCCTCTTGCACTGTTGGTGGGAATGTAAATTGATACAGCCACTATGGAGAACAGTATGGAGGTTCCTTAAAAAACTAAAAATAGAATTACCATATGACCCAGCAATCCCACTACTGGGCATATATCCCTGAGGAAACCATAATTCAAAAAAACACATGCACCCCAATGTTCATAGTAGCATTATTTACAATAGCCAGGACATGGGAGCAATCTAAATGCCCATCGACAGATGAATGGATAAAGAAGATGTGGTACATATATACAATGGAATATTACTCAGCCATAAAAAGGAACAAAATTGGGTCATTTGTTGAGACGTGGATGGATCTAGAGACTGTCATACAGAGTCAAGTAAGTCAGAAAGAGAAAAACAAATATCGTATATTAACGCATATATGTGGAACCTAGAAAAATGGTACAGATGAACCAGTTTGCAGGGCAGAAATTGAAACACAGATGTAGAGAACAAACGTATGGACATCAAGGGGGGAAAGCGGTGGGGGGTGGTGGTGGTGGTGTGATGAATTGGGCGATTGGGATTGACACGTATACACTGATGTGTATAAAATTGATGACTAATAAGAACCTGCTGTATAAAAAAATAAAATTCAAAAAAAAAACCCACCAAAAAAAAAAAGAATAGTATAGGATGCTTTGTGCACTCTGTTGCTCTATGTCTCATTTTTAATTGAACATTAAGGGATTGCAGTATTTTAATCATAACTCTTGCCAATATCTTTATCTAGAGGCCTGTTGCCATTTTTGTCTTTTATGAAATTTTTGTCGCCAAGAAAGGCAGGATTACATTTTTCCCTTCCAGACTGAGTTGGTATAGTGTATTCTTGGTTGTGAAAATACTCATAGCTTTGGGACTTTGAAATGGTAGATATTCGTGTATGGTCTTATTTACATAAAAATGGATGCTTAGTTGTGTAGCTACCTACATAAACAAGACCTAGAAGGACACATCAAACAGTAAACTATTTGTGATTATGGATAACTTTGTTTTTTGCTTCTAATGATTTTTGGTTTCCTGTTATGCACATGTTAACTTTTAAGACATAAATGTTATTTTTTGTTTGTTTTGTTTTGGGTTTTTTTTTTTGTGGTACGCGGGCCTCTTACTGTTGTGGCCTCTCCCATTGCAGAGCACAGGCTCCGGACGCGCAGGCTCAGCGGCCATGGCTCACAGGCCCAGCCGCTTCGCGGCATGTGGGATCCTCCCGGACCGGGGCACGAACCCGTGTCCCCTGCATCGGCAGGCGGACTCTCAACCACTGCGCCACCAGGGAAGCCCCATAAATGTTATTTTAAAAACCTTTAAAAAAAAAAAAGAATAGTATGGGATGAAAGGGAGAATTTGTATAACCTCTGGACAGAGGCTACCTTTTAAGAAAGACTAGAGATTCAGAAACCATGAAGGAAAAGCCTGAGAGATAAAGCCACATAAACATCAAAAATTTGTATTTAACAAAAGGTCCCATAAACAGAAGCAAAAGACAATCAGGAGAAGATATCCAGAACTCATCACAAAGAGTTAACATCCTAAAGAATGCCTACAAATAATTAGGAGAACACAATGCAATAGAAGAAAAAGTCAAGGATATGATTCAGGGAAGGAAATTGCAAACAACAATAAACAAATGAGAACGTGCCCTGTCAGGCCTGCAAGGAAAAGCAAATTAAAATAAGGCATCATGGGACTTCCCTGCTGGTCCAGTGGTTAAGACTCCACACTTCCACTGCAGTGGGCACGGGTTTGATCTCTGCTCAGGGAACTAAGATCCCACACGCGACGTGGTGTAGCAAAAAAATAAATAAAATAAAAATAAAATGAGACATTATTTACCGATCAGTTGGCAAAACAATTTAAGACAAATAACATCAAGGGCAATTTAAGATTTCAGGAAGGGCTTCCCTGGTGGCACAGTGGTTGAGGATCTGTCTGCCACTGCAGGGGACACGGGTTCGAGCCTTGGTCTGGGAGGATCCCACATGCCGCGGAGCAACTAGGCCCGTGAGCCACAACTACTGAGCCTGCGCATCTGGAGCCTGTGCTCCGCAACAAGAGAGGCCACGACAGTGAGAGGCCCGCGCATCGCGATGAAGAGTGGCCTCCGCTCGCTGCAACTAGAGAAAGCCCTCGCACAGAAACGAAGACCCAACACAGCCAAAAAATAAATAAATTAATTAATTAATTAAAAAAAAAAAAGATGATGGAGGAGGCGGGGAAGGGTGAGGTAAATTAAAAAAAAAAGATTTCAGGAAAACTGGCACGTTGCTGGTGGGAATATGAGTTGACTCAGCCTTTGGGGAAGGTAATCAGGCTGAATCTTTAAACATTTTAAAGTCACATAAATCTTTGATCTAGTTGTTCAACTTTGGGGAATCTGTCCTACAGACTGAAAGCATCAGGATGGAAGAGCAAGGATGTGTACTGAACCATTCTAGTCATTGGCAAAAATTAGATATAACCCCGATTATCTATTTCTGGAGCACATTTGAATATATTACGATACACACATACTACAGAATATTTGCTCTTAACAAGAATGAGTTAGCTACACATAGTCACCCTGAAAGATATCCAGGATATATCGTTAAATGATAAAATGAGTGAATGTGAATCCACTTTTATTAACTCCATATGTATAGGTAGATTTGTAGTATATTGGTATGAGGGGAAAAAAAGATGTGGAATGATCACATGAAACCGTTACTAGTTTCCTTAGGTAAGTAAGAGATGGCAAGAGGGTAGAGGCAGAGGGGAAAGGTGAACTTTTTCTTGGACCTCCTTTGTGTTAATAAAGTTGTTAGAACGAACCTGCTTTACTTTTGCAATAACAGCATGTAAAGGGTGCTAACTACGTGCTAGGCACTGTTCTAAGTGCTTTGTATTCTTTTTCAGTTGTCACAGCAACCCTATGAGGTAAACAGAATTAGTATCCTCATATTATGGATGGGAAAACAAGCACAGAAACCTTAAGCAGTTACCCAAATGTGCATACTAAGTGGTGAAGCTGGAATAATTTAAAAATATATAGACATAGATAAATCTATGCAACAACGTATAGGATGTGGGGAGGAGTACTAGAGAAAGGAAGTTTACCACCACCGTTCTCCCAAAAATTGGTGCCACAATTTCATACCTTAAGAACTCTGAACAGCAGCGACTGTGGGTGGAGCTGGGAAAGAATGCACCTGCAACTTTTTTCGCTATTGTTTCAAGAAAATTAACTAGAAAGGGATGTGTGAAGCTTCAGTTCTTGCCCTGCTTTCAGTATTAACCACACCTGGTGTAGGCAGCGCCTACTGGCTTAAATTCAGCCACGTGTAAGCTTCAGCCACGTGTAAGCTTCAGGCAAGCTTTTGGCGCTTGCCAAAATAGAGCATTTCCAAGCTTGGTCCTGGCGTTTCAGACTCCATAAACTCAGATTTGGTGGAATATAAATTTGATGAGGATTTAAATGCTACAGAAGTGATATATCTGCTTCTGACGCTGCCTGGGAAAATGGAAAGGAATTCCTGAGCCTGCCTCAACAAATTCCCACCCCCCTTTCTTATCAACTCATGGACTGAACGCTACTGAGAGCGATGTGAGTATATTAATCTCTGATATGCATTTTCTTTGTGATTTATCTTTGCATTAGTCACATCAGTGTTTACTAAATACTGCTTTGTCAGTTTTTATTCTCTTGGCTTACTCCTTACCTACATATTTTTAAAAATATATATATGTATATATATATATATATTTTGTGTGTGTGTGTGGTACGCGGGCCTCTCACTGCTGTGGCCTCTCCCGCTGCGGAGCACAGGCTCTGGACGCACAGGCCCAGCGGCCATGGCTCACGGACCCAGCCGTTCCGCGGCACGCGGGATCCCCCCAGACCAGGGCACGAACCCGCGTCCCCTGCATCGGCAGGCGGACTGCCAACCACTGCGCCACCAGGGAAGCCCAAAATATATATTTTTTTCACTTATCAACATTAACAAGCAGTTTTTAAAAATTATTTATTTTTGGCTGCATTGAGTCTTCGTTGCTGTGTGCAAGCTTTCTCTAGTTGCAGCGAGTGGGGGGCTACTCTTCGTTATGGTGCATTGCGGTGGCTTCTCTTGTTGCGGAGCACGGGCTTTAGGCACACAGGCTCAGTAGCTGCAGTGCACGGGCTTAGTTGCTCCACGGCATGTGGGATCTTCCCGGACCAGGGCTCGAACCCGTGTCCCCTGCATTGGCAGGCTGATTCTTAACTACTGCGCTGCCAGGGAAGCCCTAACAAGCATTTTGTAAGCAGTGAAAGATAAAGGCGCTTCCTAGAAAATGAGAAAATCAGGACATCTATCCCTTGCTTTCAAAGAGCTTACCATCTACTAACTGTATACAGTATAGGCATGACAGTTACCTTCAAAAATAAGAAAAAAGACGAGATACAAACAGGAAGAATATATTTGCAAGAAATATAACCAACAAAGTTCAGTATCTGGAATATATAGATTCTTAAAAACAACCCAGTAGAAAAATGGTCAAAGGCTATGAATAGGCAATTAACAGAGCATTCATTTTCAATTAACAGAAAGGTCATGTGTATTTGCCAGAGATAAGGGTAAAGAAAGAGATTTACTACCAAAGCATAAGCCCGAGTTGCTTGTTTGCAAGTCATTTTTCACAGCCAAATCTGAGTTTTTTTGGACTTGGAGGGTTCAGTTTCCCTTCCTGCCATTTAACTAGCTACAGGACAGGCTTGACTTTCTTGAAATTTACCCTAAGAAAGGTGTAAGACACATACACTAATAACTAATAGAGGAAAACTGTTCACTTCAGGGCTGACCCCTCAGCAAAGGCCTTCAGAAGGAGCTGCCATCTGAGCTGTCTTGAAAGACAAATGGGATTATTACCAGTACCTCTAGTTTATCATTCAGTTTTTCTTATCCTGCACATCGACAGAAGTGACCATCTAACATAGCTAAGCACATCTTGTTAGTGCTTCTCTCTCCCTGCACCGGTTCCCTTTCAGATCTCAGGCCCTAAGTAATATGCCCCCAATCCATTGTCACTTCTTTATGTCCTGAAAGCCCTTGTGCCTTCTTCACCATCCTACATTTTCTATTTCCACCCCACATCCACACTAGCCAACCTTCTTTCCCTGCCTTGAAATGCTAATATTCTCACTGACCCATCCTCTCAGCCTCTCCACCATGGTTTATTGAGCACCTACTACACACCAGGCACTGCTTTAGGCATTTGGAATATATCAGTGTACAAAAGAGACACAAATCTTTGTGGAGAGTACATTCTGGTGGCCAGATCATCCTGTCTCTCGGGGACTGACCTCTGTCCCCATCTATTGCTCTGACATTCCTACAATTCTCTGGCTTCATACTCAGGCCAATCTGAAACCAAGAGTTTTTACTAACCTCTCAGATCAAACTGTACTGTCAACCTGCAGTTTCATTGATGACCAACATAGAACTTAATGACAAAAAAGATAAAGCTGGCACAGAAGGAAAGGGATTGTGGTTCATCATGTCAATGTAAAGCATGTCTAGATCTCTTTAGCAGTAATAAACATCTTACCCGCATGATCGTTTTGGCAGGAAGAATAAGCAATCAAGGCAAACCTATTGGAAATATAATAAGGGCAGACTCTCAAATAGTTTCATGCATTCTGCTTCTACCCTCTGGGCTCACTGAATTCCTCAAGGAATGTGCTGCCAGTTGGATGCATCTGTTACTTGCAAACAAGTTCTCTGGATGATTCAGTTCACCTCGAGATTTGGTTAACTGGGTAGGCTAATACTAGTTATACAAGATCTACATCTTCCCATTTTCCCTCACTAGCTCCCCCCCCCTTTTTTGTCTAAGTTACACATAAATACAGAACATTCTGTAGAATTAGAAAATCAGGAAATAGTTTTCGCCCTAGTATTTCAGGAGAGGTATTGGTGCCCTCCAGCAGCTGAAGAAGGAATAACCTAGAGGGAAACAGCTGCTCCCAGATGCTTCCACTCTAGGCCCCCAGAAATGGGAAGTCCCTGTTGTCTTGTTTTAAACAATGCCTCGTTTTGATCAGACTCTCAGCCTGAGAGATGTGATTTAAAAAATAAAAGAATTGTTCAGGCTTTAGTGCTACTCCAAACTAAACTCTGGAATTCTCAAAGTTTTTGCTGAGTCTCTGTGTGGTATTTATTCACAGTTGACAATGCTGTATCGTGTTCACTTTCTTTAAGTCGGTCTTTCTCTTTGATCCTGTTCTGAGATTCTAGTCTTAGGGAAATCATTAGCTTGGTGGTTAGCAGTTGCAAATATGCATTTAAAACTTTTGAGGGCTTCCCTGATGGCGCCGTGGTTAAGAATCCACCTGCCAATGCAGGAGACACGGGTTCTATCCCTGGTCCGGGAAGATCCCACATGCCGTGGAGCAACTAAGCCCGTGTGCCACAACTACTGAGCCTGCGCTCTAGAGCCCGTGAGGCTCAACTACTGAAGCCCATGCACCACAACTACTGAAGCCCATGCACCACAACTACTGAAGCCCGTGCGCCTAGAGCCCATGCTCCCAACAAGAGAAACCACTGCAATGAGAAGCCTGCACACCACAATGAAGAGTAGCAACCAGAGAAAAGCCCACGTGCAGCAACAAAGACCCAAAAGAAGCCAAAAATAAATTTAAAAAAAAACAACTTCTGAGAAAATACAGTACACCTGGAGACAACTATGATTTTTATAATCAGGAGTGTCTGGAGTGCATTTGAGAGCCACGGTCCCCAAGACCCAAACCAATCAGAATCATGTACGTCAAAGACCCTGTTGAAGGAGTTACTTTTAAAAAAATATTTATCTACCTATTTATTTATGGCTGCGTTGGGTCTTTTTTTTTTTTTAACGTCTTTATTGGGGTATAATTGCTTTACAATGGTGTGTTAGTTTCTGCTTTATAACAAAGTGAATCAGTTATACATATATATATGTTCCCATATCTCTTCCCTCTTGCGTCTCCCTCCCTCCCACCCTCCATATCCCACCCCTCCAGGCGGTCACAAAGCACCGAGCCGATATCCCTGTGCCATGCGGCTGCTTCCCGCTAGCTAGCTACCTTACGTTTGTTAGTGTGTATATGTCCATGACTCTCTCTCGCCCTGTCACAGCTCACCCTTTGCGTTGGGTCTTAATTGCGGCGTGCAGGCTTTTCTAGTTGTGGCGTGCAGGCTTAGTTGCCCTGCGGCACATGGGATCTTAGTTCCCTGACCAGGGCTCGAACCCACATCCCCTGCATTGGAAGGTGGATTCTTAACCACTGGACCACCAAGGAAGTCCAGAAGGAGTCACTTTTTAAAGTCAACTGGCTTATCCAATGGTCTTATGTGACTGAGTCTCAACTTTCCCAGAAGTGTCAGTCCAAGTGTAGCAAGTGGTATGGGCTACAGCGCAATTACCTCCCTGCTCAGCAAAAGATAGTCAGGGACTCTCCTATTATCAAGAACAACTTTGACCAGAGAGTCTAGCGAGTTTTGTTGGGCAGATATTGCTTTAGCAGCAGATTCTGTGATATCTTCAAGAGTTAAGGAGAGATCCTTGATCATAGCCTCATTTGTACTTACTCTTAGCCTGGGCAGTAGGGATCTACCAACGGAAGCAAAGTTTGAATCATGATGCTTCCTAGTAATCTTTGTATGACTCTATGACTTGAGACTGGAAAGGTGACAACCAGGAAAATTTAAGGTCTGTAGACTGCACAGGCAGTTTTATTCTGGTTACCCTTATCTTGTGTCTTTGTATGAAGCCTGGATGCAAGTTTCCCCAGGTTCGGGGTTGTTAACCAGAGTCAGGGAAATGGACCCCAGGGCTAGGGAGTCTGACACAATAGAGAGGGAGCTAAGTTTGTTCCAGAGAAACTGAGGCATTAGAAGTCAGGGAGGGGACTTCCCTGGTGGCGCAGTGGTTAAGAATCCGCCTGTCAATTCCGGGGACACAGGTTCGATCCCTGGTCTGGGAAGATCCCACATGCCGTGGAGCAACTAAACCCGTGCACCAGAACTACTGACCCTGTGCTCTAGAGCCCGCAAGCCACAACTACTGAGCCCACGTGCTGCAACTACTGAAGCCCGTGCGCCTAGGGTCCGTGCTCTGCAACAACAACATCAACAACAAAAAGAAGCCCCCGCAATGAGAAGTCCATGCACCTCAGTGAAGAGTAGCCCCCGCTCACCTCATCTTGAGAAAGCCCACACACAGCAATAAAGACCCAATGCAGCCAAAAATAAATCCATTAATTAAAAAAAAAATTAGGGGGAAGTTTGTGATGGGTAGAACTATAGGATCCCCAGCAGCATGGCAAGTCTAACAGTCATTTGGAGGTTTGATTATCCCCCTTTGCAATGGCCTGAGATATGTGAATAGTGGCATTGTCTTTCCAGGCCAGAGCAAGGCAAAAGAATCATAAAGACCTTCATGGTGTAAGAACTGGGAAAAGGAGGGACTTCCCTGGCAGTCCAGTGGTTAAGACTCAGTGCTTCCACTGAGGGGGGCATGGGTTCAATCCCTGGCCAGAGAACTAAGATCCCACATTCTGCACAGTGCAACCAAAAAAAAAATTTGAGAAAAGGACAGAGAGGGAAGGTAGAATGGAAAGAAATGTTGTTTTTTGTTTTTTTTTTTACTGAAGTATAGTTGATTTACAATGTTGTGCTAATTTCTGCTGTACAGTAAAGTACAGTTACCCATATATATACATTCTTTTTTATATTCTTTTCCATTATGGTTTATCCCAGGACATTGAATATAATTCCCTGTGCTATACAGTAGGAGCTCGTCCGTCCATTCTATATGTAATAGTTTGCATCTACTAATCCCGAACTCCTAATCCATCCCTCTCCCACGCCTGTCCCCCTTGGCAACCACAAGTCTGTTCTCCTGTGGTAACTCTGTTTCTGCTTCGTAGAGAGGTTCATTTGTGTCATATTTTAGATTCCACATATAAGTGGTATCATATGGTATTTGTCTTTCTCTTTCTGACTTCACTTAGTATGATAATCTCTAGTTGCATCTGTATTGCTGCAAATGGCATTATTTCATTCTTTTTTGTGGCTGAGTAATATTCCATTGTGTGTATTTTATATATATATATATATATATATCACATCTTCTTTATCCATTAATCTTGTCAGTGGACATTTATGTTGCTTCCATGTCTTGGCTGTTGTGAATATTGCTGCTATGAACATTGGGGTGCATGTATATTTTCAAATTAGAGTTTTCTCTGGATATATGCCCAGGAGTGGGATTGCTAGATCATATGGCAACTCTATTTTTAGTTTTTTAAGGAACCTCAGTACTGTTTTCCATAGTGGCTACACCAATTTACATCCCCATCAACAATGTAGGTTTCCCTTTTCTCCATACCCTCTCCAGCATTTATTATTTGTGTGTGTGTGTGTGCACGTGCATATATATATATACACACACATATACATATATATATATTTTTTGGCAGCACTGCATGGCAGATGGGATCTTAGTTCCCCAACCAGGGATCGAACCCACACCCCCTGCAGTGGAAACGTGGAGTTTTACACACTGGACCACCAAGGAGGTCCCCTGTAGATATTTTGATAATGGACATTCTGACTGGTGTGAGGTAATACCTCATTGTAGTTTTGACTTGCATTTCTCTGATAGCTGTGTTGAGCATCTTTTCATGTGCCTGTTGGTCATCGTATGTCTTCTTTGGAGAAATGTCTACTTAGGTCTTCTGTCCGTTTTTTGATTGGGTTGTTTGGGGTTTTTTTGTATTGAGTTGTATGAGCTGTTTGTATATTTTGGAAATTAATCCCTTGTCAGTCACGTCTTTTGCAAATATTTTCTCCCAGTCCATAGGTTACCTTTTCATCTTGTTTATGATTTCCTTTCCTGTGCAAAAGCTCATAAGTTTGATTAGGTCCCATTTGTTTATTTTTGCTTTTATTTCTATTGCCTTGGGAGATGACCTAAGAAAACAGTGCTACGATTTATGTCAGAGAATGTTTTGCCTATGTTCTCTTCTAGAAGTTTTATGGTGTCCTGTCTTATATTTGTCTTTAAGCCATTTTGGGTTTATTTTTGTGTATGGTGCGAGGGAGTGTTTTAACTTCAGTGATTTAAATGCAGCTGTTCAGCTTTCCCAACACCACTCGCTGAAGAGACTATCTTTTCTCTATTGAATATTCTTGCTTCCCTTGTCAGAGATTAATTGACCTTAGGTGTGTGGGTTTCTCTGTTCTGTTCCATTGATACATATGTCTGTTTTTTGTGCCAGTACCATGCTCTTTTGATTACTGTAGGTTTGTAGTATTGTCTGAAGTCTGGGAGGGTTATGCCTCCAGCTTTGTTTTTTTTCCTCAGGATTGCTTTGGCAATTCTGGGTCTTCTGTGGTTCTCTTTAGAATCATTTGGGGAAAATGTCAAAAGGTTTGAACATTTGATTAAATAGGATCACAGATCATTATGAAATAATACTGAATTATCTATTTAACCAAAATGACAATAGATGATGTTAAAGGCAAATACAGAAATTCACCTAAGTGTAAACAAAACTTAGCTCTTTTGAGAAGACAGTGTTGTCTTTATCAGGTTTTTGATTACTTAAGAAAACATGCACAGTAAATTATTTTGATAAGACACAAAATCTTTGCTCTCTGGGCAGATTACTTAAAACTTAAGGAAACTTCCACAATCTTTCAAAAGCAGACCAAAAGTCCAATAAAACTTTTTTCTTTTTAACAGAGAGAAAACTAAATTCTAATTTTGCACCAGTGTACTGTTGATATTAAAACTTTTTAAAAAAAACTTAAATTCATTCCAATCTTAGCCAGCTTGACTACACATAAAGTTCCTTTCCCAGGATTCCTTTTTTATAAACCTCATAACTTTATGTCCATTCAGATCTTGTCCTGTTTATTTTTTTTCCTTTTTCTCATTCTGGAACAATGAATCATTTTACTTTCCTTATCTACTTTTCATACAGTTGTTGCCTTTAACTGTTAATTTTTCTAAGTAGTTTTTAAAAATTGAGGGACTTCCCTGGTGGTCCAGTGGTTAAGACTCTGGCACTTCCACTGCAGGGGGAGCAGGTTCGAGCCCTGGTTGGGGAACTAAGATCCCGCATGCCATGTGGCACAGCCAAAAAATGAAAAAATAAAAATAGAAATAAAAATTTCAAAAATTGAGATGTAATTGACATTGTGTAAGTTTAAGGTATACAGTGTGTTGCTTTGGTACATTTATGTATTGCAATATTATTCAGTAGCATTAGCTAACACCTTTATAATGTCACATATTTATCATTTCCTTTTTGTATTGAGAACAGTGAAGATTTAGTCTCTTAGTAACTGAAACTTATAATACAGTAGAGTTGACTATAATCATTATGCTATGCATTACATCTCCAGAACTTATCTCCTGGTTGTAAGTTTGTACTCTTCAACAACATCTCTCCAATTCCCTCACCCCCTAGCCCTTGTTTTTACAAGTTCAGTTTTTCGATATTCCACATATAAGTGACATAATACAGTATTTGTTCTTCTATGTCTGGCTTATCTCACTTAGCATAATACCTTTAAGGTCCATCCATGTTGTCGCAAATGGCAGTATTTCTTTCTTTCTCATGGCTGAATAATACTCCATTGTATATATTTACTATATCTTCTTTATCCTTTCATCTGTTGACAGACACTTAGGCTGTTTCCATATCTTGGTTATTGTAATTAATTCTTCAATGAACATCATTGTGCAGATATCCTCTTGAGATACTAATTTGAATTCCTTTGAATGTGTACCTAGAAGTGGGATTGCTGTTTCATATGGTTGTTCAATTTTTAACTTTTTGAAGAACCACCATAGTGTTTTTCATAATGGCTGTAGTAAGTCATTTTAATTACATATATTGATTAGAAATTTTAACCCGTAGAATCTTTTATTCCTCCTGAAACTAAGAAGTAAGCAACTGTGGACTGTCTGTTACACTAGCATTCCATGGATTGGCAAATTTATGAATACATTTTATAATTTCTAGAAGTATATTCTTTCTCATAGTAAATGTTTCTATGTGGCACACAAGATATTTACTGATAGACCCAAATATTTTTAGTTTCTCTGTAAAAGGAAACCAAAAGTGGATACACCAGTAATTAATGTTTCAGTATTTTATCTTGTTTGGAAATGACCTAGATATTTAATGAATATCCATCACTTAACTTATCTCAGCATAACTTTAAGGTTTCAAGTACCAAAAAGAGTTTGGAAACTTTTTTTTTTTTTTTTGTCTGCGCCGCGCAGCTTGTGGGATCTTAGTTCCCCAACCAGGGAATCAACCTGGGCCCTTGGCAGTGAAAGCGCAGAGTCCTAACCACTGGATTGCCAGGGAATTCCTGGAAACTTTTTTTTTTTTTTTTTTCGGTACGCGAGCCTCTCACTGCTGCGGCGTCTCCCGTTGCGGAGCACAGGCTCGGGACGCGCAGGCTCAGCGGCCATGGCTCACGGGCCCAGCTGCTCCGCGGCATGTGGGATCTTCCCAGACCGGGGCACGAACCCGTGTCCCCTGCATCAGCAGGTGGACTCTCAACCACTGTGCCACCAGGGAAGCCCCCTGGAAACTATTTTTAAGTTGACATACTGTGAAGCATAATTATTGTTGAAAAGGTCAGTTATACATTTTTAAAAATTGTATTGAAGTATATTGATTTATAATGTGTCAATTTCTGCAGTATAACAAAGTGATTCAGTTTTACATATATGTATTCTTTTTCATATTTTTCTGTTATGGTTTATCACAGGATATTGAATATAGTTCCCTGTGCTATACAGTAGGACCTTGTCGTTTATCCATCCTATATATAATAGTTTGCAGCTACTAATCTCAAACTTCCAATCCTTCCCTCCCCCATGCCCCTTTCCCCTTGGCAACCACAAGTCTGTCTCTGTATCTGTGGGTCTGTTTCTGTTTCGTAGATATCTTCATTTGTGTTGTATCTTAGATTCCACATATAAGTGACATCATATGGTATTTGTCTTTCTCTTTCTGACTTACTTCACTTAGTATGATAATCTCTAGGTCCATCCATGTTGCTTGCAAATGGCATTATTTCATGCTTTTTTATGGCGGAGTAATATTCCACTGTGTGTGTGTGTGTATGTATATGTATATATGTGTGTGTGTGTGTATGTATATATATATATATACATACACACATACACACCACATCTTGTTTATTGTTTATCCATTCATCTGTTGATGGACATTTAGGTTGCTTCCACGTTTTGGCTATTGTAAATAATGCTTCTATGAACATAGGGGTGCATGTATCTTTTCAAATTATAGTTTTGTCTGGATATATGCCCAGGAGTGGGATTGCTGGATCATATGGCAACTCTATTTTTAGTTTTTTGAGGATTTTTAAATTATCTTACCTCTATTTACTTTTTCTTAAAAATTATGTTTAGATTACTCAAGAAAATTTCATGAGACATTAAACAGCTAACCATCATGTTACATTCTTTTTCTTGCTGACAAATTCTGTAACAGAGATAACGTGAACTTATTTGACTTCTAATAAACCTAGGTAGAATAAAAGTATTATATTTAATGCTGACAACTCTAAAGGCATGCCTGTTTTAATTAAACCACAAACAAACTAGCTTTTATTTACCAAAGATTATCCTAGACCACATGAACTTGAATAGAACTCTTTACAAATACCATCTGGAGGTAGAAAAAAATTACACATTTATAACATATAGACATACATAAACATACAGATGCAAATAGGATCTTATAGGTTTCATTGTATAATTTTAGCTATGGGACAGGTACAATAATGCAAAATTTACTAGTTTAAAATAGAACAGTTGGATCCAAATTGTATTTCTGGCAGATGGAATAAATTAAGGTGTCCTACTTAGATAACTAAAGCTTTTCAGTAATACTTGTGGTGAAGATTTTTAAGATTTTTCATGGGCCTAGTTTTCAAATAACCTTTTTCCCCCTTCTGATAAGAATTACCTTGGTTCCTAGAGGGAACTAGGTAGAACATTTCCATCTCAAAAGGCACAGAGAAAGAATGTAAGTTTCACCAAGAAAGACTTTTGTTCCCTAAGTCCAGATGCTTTACAATATCTACAAGTCTTTTAAGATGGATAGGGGAGGTTTGGGAATTGGTAGAAAGGAAAGGTGGGCTTTGAATTGCTTCTAGAGCTGCATTTCAGTTCTTGTAAAGACCCAATCTTCAACACAAGGACAGTTGTTTTTAATTCCTGGAAAAATTGGGTTGCAACTTGTTTGGATCCACCCGTCCAACTACATTATCTTTAATTTGCTTCTTCATAGCAAGGAGAAGCTCTTCAACTAAGATGGAAATCAAAAGGTTCCTAGATTCCTATGTTCTAGATTTAGAGCTGTTTGGGATGTTTTTCTTTCCCCCTGGGTACATAGTTTCATTTAGCTTAGGGGAAAAGGCCTTAAAAAAAAAAAAACACTCACAAAATTCCTATCAGGCTCTGAATATCAGCTTCTGTTTTGGCCAATTCTGACCATAGCGCTGCTTAAAAAACAAACAAACAATCCTTTCAAATATTTTGTCAGGTTTCAGCCAGCACAGAGAGTAAATATTCCTGTCAGTATTAAACAACCACTTGGATACAAGAGGAGTCTCCAAAGAGAGTGCAAAGGGTACTCCTCCCTCCATTCCCCAAGATCCAGAACCTTCCCAAAGACAGCCCAAATAAAGACAATTCTCTTGAGAGTTGCCAATAGTCGGTCCTCACTGCAAATGGAGTGCAACCCACATCTGTCTGGCCATGTCTAGCTGAAAACAGGTGGAAACCCACATTTCTGCCCAGTCATATTTTGGGGCGCCCAACCTGATGGTTGAGTTTCCTGCTTATGCAAGGACTGACAACCAGACAGAAAGCCAAGCCAAGTTCACAGGACAAAACAAGACAAATGAGAAGGCAATAGCTGTCCCTGAGAGAGAAAGATCAGTAACCACTGGGTACCTCAAAACCAAATTCATGAGAGTCTAAATTTGGAAAGGAAGGGACAATGTGGACTTTTACCTTCCTCTCTTGACTGGGCACTAGAGATCCAGGAGAGTTGGCTCTTGTAAGAATTCTCATCTTTTGCCAACTTCTGTCAGTTTTCCCAGGATCCCATCTGCAGGCTCCAGGGCAGGTGGGGCTTAAATTAGAGAATGTAGCCCAGGTATCTACCAGAATTTGGCAAGGTTTTTCACCAATTTTTAGTTTCCCCTTGGATATTTAAGGGAATAACTGGTAGAGTTTACCAGAAAATCCCTTGGAGTCCCATCCACACGGGAGGCACCCTCTTGGGGGCCTCCTTCAAGGGTGGATACGGGGGCCATTCACTTTGCTGTAGAATGATTTGACAAAAACCTTTTTTCTAGTGTCCTGGTTGATTGCAAATGAGACACCAATTCTGGGCCAGTGTTTTGTTGATGGACCCCTAGGAGGGCGCAGTGAGGGAGTCCCAGGTGTTTCAGGTTTCTGGTCTTAGAACTGGTTGCAGCTGTGAGGCCACTAACTTGGTCGACTTTTGTTACAGTTTTATAGTTTATTCAGAGTGGAAAGGCACTTCAGATAGAGGACTAATAGACTGAGTACTCAGGGAAAGGAGGATAGAGAGGAGTAGTAGAAGCTACCTCCGTCTTAAAGTCTTTTGTTTTAAGTACCTACTGCACCTTTAATTTTTCATTAGCCTTTTGCAATGACTCTTTCAGTGAAGTTATTTTGGAATCTTAAAGCCTTTCCGAGCCTTCTGCATACCACTTAAAATAAGTGTTCCATTCTTTCAAGTGCACTTCGTAAAGTGAACAAACTTGTGTAATTAGAACATTGCCCATAATGGCCATTGCAACTCTAAATTGCCTTAGTAAGATTTTGCCATTTTAGTAGATATCTACAGCTTCTGGGACCACAGTTCTTAAACATAAAACAAGCAGTTGTGCCAGGTGGTGCATGCTCAATTCTTTGAAACGTGAAGATCTCATTTCTTTAGTTAAGCGTTGGGTCTCTTGGAGCCAAATTAATACCTAAGAGGGATGTGCCACGGGTCTGGGGATTTTGTGGTGTTTTACAATATACCTCATTGTATGGAAATTTTCTTGAGGTGGCAGGTGACCTAGTGTTGACCTATCCCATTCCATGACCAATTTATCTTAACACAGGATTCTTACAATTAGATGGCGCGCATTCTATCAGCTTTTAAGTGCTCAACCTGTGCCCACCAATTTTGTGGTTTTGGCTTCAAGATGCCCATTAACAATAGATCTATTATTCCTTTACCCCATATGCACATTAACAGAAACCAACAGTAACCAAGGAAACGGAACTGTGGACACTGCAGTAACCAAGGAGATGGCACTGTGGACTGGCCAAGAGAAGGCCTTAGGTGCTCATCACAAATGGTTCCCAAAGTGGAACTACAGACCAAACCAGCAGAACCCAACAAAAGGGGACTAATGGGCTTCCCTGGTGGCGCAATGGTTAAGAATCCACCTGCCAATGCAGGGGACACGGGTTTCGAGCCCTGGTCCAGGAAGATCCCACACGCCGCGGAGCAACTAAGCCCATGCGCCACAACTACTGAGCCTGTGCTCTAAAGCCCATGAGCCACAACTACTCAAGTCCGTGCACCTGGAGCCTGTGCTCTGCGACAAGAGAAGCTGCCGCAATGAGAAGCCTGCGCACTGCAATGAAGAGTAGCCCCTGCTTGCCACAACTAGAGAAAGCCCGCACGCAGCAATGAAGATCCAACACAGCTAAAAATAAATAAATTTAAAGAAAAAAGGGGTGGGGGACTAACTGAGCCCTCAGACTAACAGAGCTGGGGACTTGGGT
The DNA here is from genome assembly GCF_005190385.1 of Monodon monoceros. Lineage (NCBI taxonomy): Eukaryota > Metazoa > Chordata > Mammalia > Artiodactyla > Monodontidae > Monodon > Monodon monoceros. The sequence goes on along the minus strand of NW_021703766.1, from coordinate 17,010,415 downwards.
TCCAGGTGTCAGCTCAAACTGACCCATTAAGCTGTGTCCTGGGACCACAGACTAACCAAGGGCTAAGGACTGGTGCTCTGTTAGAGACTCCTGTCAGTCTAGACCAACCCATGAATCCTGGACTGGAAAGCCAATTAGACCAGAAGCTCAATGTAGAGAGTGGAGTTCATATCAAGAGGAACTTACCCACGGCCCTCAGAAACAGTGACAAAGAAAGAGAACTCAGGGACTTCCCTGGCGGTCCAGTGATTAAGACTCTGCACTTCCACTGCAGGGGGCACAAGTTCAATCCCTGGTCAGGGAACTAAGATCCCACATACTGCACAGCCTGGCCAAAAAAAAAAAAAAGAACTCAAAGCATTTGTGGATATCAACACGTGTATTTCTTGTTGTCTATGAAGTCATCAGGAGTCTTCAGATCCCACCACTACTACCAAAACTTAAAATACAAAAATCAACTGGGTAAATTTTAAAGCTCTTATTGGCTTTATTTAATGATTCATGAATCAGGCAGCATCCCATCTAGCACAAAGAAAGGAGCTCCAAGGAGCTGTACAAAATAAAGGACTTTTATAGGTAGAAGGAGTTACTGAGTCCAAGCTCCTACTGCTCACTGCATGACAGGCCAATAAATCAAGAGACACGTTGTTGGGGCAAGGAACAGCAACTTTATTCGGAAAGCCAGCAGACCAAGAAGATGGTGGACTCCTGTCCCAAAGAACCATCTTACCTGAGTCAGAATTCAGGCTTCTTTTATACTAAAGAGGGAAGGGGTGTGGCTGGTTGTTGCAAACTTCTTGGTGCTGCAATCCTTTGCTCTTGCAGCTGTCCATGTCCAAGTAGGTCAGGTCACAATGTTCACATAAACCTCCTGGATACACACAGGCCAAGGGATGGCAGGTTCCACCACAAACCCAACCCGAGGCACCACAGTGAGTCCTGGGGCAGCACTATGGAAGCCAGGCCTCTTCTGTGTCCAAGTGGTTGTGGAGTTGGCACAGCTGGGGACCTGAGACATGGGTCTCCTGGGCAGTCACAGCATCAGTCCAGCTTGCCTGTGGAGCTCACGCTTCACCTTTTCTTCACAAACTTCTTTCTGGAAGCATTGGGATTTAACCGTCTCCTGCCGGCTCCCAAGGTGCTGTCTCGGACCTGCAAGGTAGCTGACCGGCTGGAGATATCATTCTCTGCAAAGGGAGACACCCCAGCTATGTAGTCAGGGGCAAACACGTCAGTTTTCTGCCTGGCCTTTCGGGAAAGTCGCAGCTGAGGGAAGCGCTGGTCCTCGGTCAGGTGGGGGTTGATGGCGTACTTGCCCCCTTTGGGAGTGGGGAGTGAATACTGCAAATAAGACGAGGAAAGGCCATTAGGAGGACGGGGATTCGTATTTATGCACATCAGATCCTGTTACGTAAAGCTTACCTGACAACTCTGCACGCGGGCAGACGACACCAACGGAGTCTATCGTCACTGCCTACTGTGCACTGAGTACATGACATGCATCTTCCCACCTGAGCCTACTCTCACCTCACAGATGAAAAGCAACACGGTATTGTGACTACATTCCCTCAACAAAAGACAGAAAGAATTACACTAAAACACAGAACCCTAGTAGGCAGGTACCATTTTCATAATGGTGTAGGTTAGCACTTCTGAAATAACCACACACACACACACTCCAGTTGAACAAAATTATAATTATGGAAAATGGTGTTATGAAGGGTGTTATGGATATTAGAGGGAGGGCTAGAATGAACTCTGTGGTGTTGAACTGAATCTGAAGTTATAAATTCAATTTTTAATACAGGTAAGAGAAAAAGTATTAATATGTGTATTTATATATAATATTTCCCATCTTTGTCCACTGTGGACCTGGAATTAATGCCACCCTAGGACAATAAGCATACCCACTGTCCAGTGCCCAGATCTTTGCTTCTAAAAACTTAAGAGCTCCTTAGAGAAATGGCTGATTCCAGGGCACAGGCAGGGAGGTATAAGAGTCGGAACAGCTTGCTGTGCCAGAAAGTAAAATTGTTCAAAGAATAACTGGGGCACATCAAAAAGACACAGAAGCCATCCTGAAGGGGCTCCATGAACAGTTTGAGTATCAAAATAAATAAGGATAGCAATGGATCACAGCCTACAGACTACAATAAAAATACATGCGACCACACTCATATAAATGATATATGGGAAAGTTCCTCTTTACAGCAGAATGGCAAGTAATAAATATGGAGAAGAAATGATGCAATTAGAAAATCACCATTTGGCAACCTTCATTGTAAAAACTGATTCAGATGACTTTAACCAGTAAAAGTTTGATGAGAAACAGTATTCACACAGTATCAGACTATCTTTCTCTAAGTTACTTATTAATCACGGATAATAACCTTACAGGAAATTTGGTAATCTTGGTTTTGTTAATTATATTGTGGTTACACAAGAAACCTCCAACTAAGTGATCAAAGTTATTATCAGCAGCAAATTGGACACAGCCTGAATCTAACCAGTTGGAAACACCAGACAAACCCAAGGTAAGGGAGAGTCTACAAAGTAACTGCTTTGTACTCTTCAAAACTGTTCAAAACTGTCAAGGTCATGAAAGACAGCAGACCTGAGAAACTACTTCAGTTTAAAAGAGACTAAGGAGACAGGACAATGAAATGCAACAGTGAAATGCAACATGTGATCCTAGACTGGATCCTGGACCCCAAACAAACCCCCTTCTCTTGCTGTAAAAGAAATCTGTGGCGAAGTTTGAATATGGTCTAAGGACTCCCCTGGCCGTCCAGTGGTTAAGACTCTGCACTTCCAATGCAGGGGGCGTGGGTTCGATCCTTAGTTGGGGAACTAAGATCCCACATCCCACGTGGCACAGCCAGAAAAAAAAAAAAAGTCTGGAGCTTCCCTGGTGGCACAGTGGTTGAGAGTCTGCCTGCTAATGCAGGGGACACAGGTTCGAGCCCTGGTCTGGGAAGATCCCACATGCCGTGGAGCAACTAGGCCCATGAGCCACAACTACTGAGCCTGTGCGTCTGGAGCCTGTGCTCCGCAACAAGAGAGGCCATGATAGTGAGAGGCCCGCGCAGCGTGATGAAGAGTGGCCCCCGCTTGCCACAACTAGAGAAAGCCCTCGCACAGAAACGAAGACCCAACACAGCAAAATAAATAAATTAATAAACTCAAAAAAAAAAAAAAAAAAGTCTGAATATGGTCCATAGATTAGATAGTATTGAAGTAATGTTAACTTCGTGGTTTTGGTAATTGTATTGTGGGTATCTAAGACGAAGTCCTTGTTTCAGGAAACACACACTGAAGTATCTAGGTGCAAAAGGGCGTCATGCATAATTTACTCTCAGATGGTTTAGGGGAAAAGAAAAAATATAATGATAAAGCAAATATAGTGAATGATTAAATTGGGAAATCTAAGTGAAAGCTAAATGGGAATTATTTGTACTATTTTTGGCAACTTTTTAAAAAAAAAAACTACGAGATACCATTAAAAAAAATTATTTCAAAATAGAAAGTTAAAAAAAAAAAACAACCTTTCTAACGTTAGTGGCATGCACCATACCTGGAGAACTCAGAGCCAGGTCAGCCACACTCATACTTGCCTGCCTGTCAACCCTTCTCTCCTGATTCCTCAAAACAAATCCACCCCGCTGTGTATCCAGCCCAGGACTCTCTTGTGCTGAGTATTTACACAACCTTCCCTTGTGGTTCTTGAAGCTTCTAGACATTCTACCCATCCTCAAATTCCCACACAAATCCATCCTCCACCGTCCTGCAAACCATCCCTCTTTGACCCCACATATATTTGGCCCTTGCTTTTTACCGTGTGGAATTACTGGTTATTTCTCCTTAGACTGCAAACTCCTCAAAAACCTCACAGGGAGGTTGAGTTGTGAGCTCTCCCCACCTGCCTTGGTCCCTGGATCACAGGCTTTCAATAACTATCTTTAGAAACCAGGAGGGTCTGTTTGTCCTCTCTGATCATTTCGATCCTGGTGCTAAAAGGTCTCGCTTCCCCGACCTGGGCCCTGCTGTTAGGGGAGCGGGAGATGCGCCACTCACCCGGAGGCCCCGAGGATTCAGCACCTTAGGGTTGCGGGAAAAGTGCATGCGCAGGGTTCCATCGTCGCTGACGGTCACAGACACCTTCTTCAGTGTCTTGTTTCCACACTGTGCACAGAACACTCTGCTCATGTCAGATGTTGTCCTGCAGAAACAAAGGAGATGCATCACACTGGAGCCAGAGGCAGCAAACCCCATCCCCAGAGCGCAAGGTGAGTCTCGGGCCTCAGAGGAGGAGACACAAGAAATGGGGACAGGCTGGACTGCACCGCACACATCCCAGACCAAGGCCACCTGCCCTCATGCTGCTGATATAAGCACACTGCTGCTGCACGGCTCCCACAGCAAAGGTAAATGACATAAGGAGCAAGTTAGTAAGTAAGAAAACTGAGCAGGATGTTGTTACAGTAATAATGAACTCTTACTGAATTTTGTTAGGCATTATTCCACAAGTTTAATGTCAAAATAACCCTATGAAGTTAATATATCTCCATTTTACGGATGGGGAAACGAAGGCAAGGTAAGGTAGCTTGCTCAAGGTCACAGAGCTAGTAAGTGGCAGGTATAAGCCCAGGGAATCTGGCTCCAGAGTCAGTGCTCTTACCACCACCATACTTTCTCAAGGGTCATATTATTACATTACTCAACTATTTCTGAATACCTTGTGCCCAAGTATCAGCCTAGGCATTAAGCCAGGAGGTGGCTCTGGAGGTGCTGAGAATTTACTAACCAACAGGACACACTATCAAAGCTGCTATGATTAAATGGGTGTGGGTGCTGAGGCAGACCCACAGGCCTTGCCTCTCTCCCACCCGCTCAAGGCCCAACAATGGACCCTGAACAGGCAAAGCTGCTGTTGTCAGGGACCAAGCAGGAGCCCTGGTGTCTGTCCTTGAGGAATTCTCCCTCAGTTCCCAGTGGTAAGGACACAAGAGCTGCGTGAAACTGCCGGAGAAGCCAAGCCCTTTCCTGAAGTCTCTGCGAGTGAACTAAGCAACACGGGCTAGGAAATAATTATTTTGTGCAAGAAACCACTCAGTCACTGGGGTTAATCTAACAAGAATGGAGAACATTTCCAAGTGTTTCTAAGAACGAATGTTAATTTGAGGAACTTAGAGCTTTTGTAACAAAGGACAATGGGGGAAATGAGATTTCATGAAGCAAAAAGCTTTACCGACATGAGCCTGGCACGTTTAAACACTAAAGATTCAAAGAATGCAGAGGCAGTTTTGAGGAGTGGCTCCCCAGCAGACCTGCAGAGGACGGTAACAGAGATGGGCCCCGAGCCACGTCGGGGAGGGCTTCATCCAGGCTACTCCACCGTCAGTGGAACAGCACTGGGGACACAGGGAGAGACACCTTACTGCTTTGGAAAGCAGTGCACACAGGCCTCCACAGTAAGGGGCTCCACCAGATACCTGACATGATGGCTACCATGTCTAGACTGAATCTGTGGAAAGGCTGGAAGCCACCAAGTTCCCAGGGCCACGCTTCACTCAACAGCAGGGCTGCAGTATAGTCTCTTCCATTCCAACCAGATCTCGGATCCGGGGGCCTCTCCACACAACACCAGCCCTCACCACGAGAAAAACCAATTCATGAGGCAGAAAAGAAATGGGGAGGAGTGCATGGTCAATGAACTAAACAGTTCACGTCAACGGAGCACTTCCTATGCGCCAGACAAGCACTCTTTTATGTGACGATCTCCCTAGTTCCTCACAACCACCTTTCTAATTTTACATAAGAATCATCTGAGGTACAGAGAAGCTGACCAACTTCTGCAAAGTCACACAGCTACTAGGAGACAGAATCTGGATTGGAACCCACCCACATAGTCTGGATCCAGAGTCCACTTTTTTTTTTAAACAGAAAATTTCAAACATGAAGTAAACCAAAGAGCACAATGAACCCTCATGGACCCATCACCCAGCTTCATCTCTACCCTCACCCATTCCTCCCACTTCTGTTTTATTTCAAAGCAAGTCCCAGACGTTATCCCATCCATAAACATTTTGGCACTTACTGCTAAATGACTAGGGCTCTTTGCTCCAGAACCCACACCCTTAATCCTATACACAAAGGTAAGGACAAAAAACACCCGCCCTGGCTTTGTCAGGTGGGAGGTCACTGGCCACCTCTGTCCCAGGGCTTTCAGTGCCCTGGTGGGGGCAGAACCTGGCCTGAGTAGGAATGACAAGGTGGAGGGAATGCCTGTACACAAGGCAAGGTTCTCCTTCAAGAAGTCTCTAGAAGGTTTAGGAACAGAGGAGTGTTCAACAGAGGGGCACTGAGCCCAGGTTATTGGCTACATACTTGAAACAGCCGTGGCAGCGCAAGATGTAGCTCCGGGCCTCGCGGATCAGCATGCCGTTCACGGCCAGCACATGCAGCCCCATCTGGAGCAGGACATTCTGCAACCAACAAGTTAAAGGGAAACTGAACTCATAGCAAAACCAAGAATTGTTTAATATCTGCATAATCACAGTTAAAAGAACTTCCCAAACCCTGGTTTGGCTCATAAAGGGCTTCTACTGAAGAAAAGCAAGCTTAGGATACCTCTCAAGACATGTAAACTAGGACAAGGACCCAGATTTTTCTTCTCTCAGGTGCCATTGACCGAGATCATCATTTCGCCAAGGCCTCCTTTAGCAATCTCTCTTAACAGAGACATTTATTGTGTGAGAGCAAATATACTCATTTCTGGACTCAAAACCTCTACAGTCTCCAAATACTTAACTGAGCACAGGACGTTACACACACTGAAAGAAAAGCAGCAACAGATCATGAATACTGAACATCAGAAATTTAATATACCACATACATTCTGCAGGTATACTATGATTCCCTAACCTCCAAGCAAAACTAAAAATTACCAAAGAGCACAGGCAAAGTTTCTAGAGCCAGGAAAAGAAGCATTACACAACAGCCCTGTACACACCCCCAAACCTCCAAAGGACCACTGCCTGTAACAGGTATGACACCAAGCCCAGGGCCAGCCGATGCCCATTCCACCCACCTGCATGGCGAAGTCTGTAGTCACACAGCCGACCCGCACATCCTTCGGGATGGCACACTGCTTCATCTCCTGCTGGACCTGCTTGATGTTGCTGGGGGTTATCCACCCACCCCCGTCATCATCACTGTCTTGGTCCTTCCTTTCTTCAAATCCATTCTCTTCGTTCTCTTCCTCACTTGGAATAGCCTCACCTTTGTCAATCTGAAACGTTAACAGAATTCAAACTTCTCGCCCAAAGGAGCAGCTGGGAGGCGCTAGTCTGTTGTCATCAGGAGATCATAAAGCAGGGCCTTACCAGCAGCTCCTGAAGTTCATGATCAATATTAGGCAAAGGATTTCTCCAGAACACAAAGGAACTGAATTCTAGGTCCTCAGGCTCACCGACTGGGTGTCCACGTTCTACTGTTCCTCGTGCGGGTTTAGGCTGAGGTTAAAAGAAAAATAATTTTAAAACCTGAAAATTGAGAGGGTTATAAATGAAATGATATACGATATACAAGCCAGATCAGACAAGGATGGACAAACTATGCTATCTGTCTAGGTAAATTTGGTTCCCTCTAAACAGACAATTTGTGGAGATCTGACATGTAACAGAAAAGAGCATGAAGAGCCTGGCTGGCCTGTCTAAGAAATTACCTTTGAGGGCAGATGGAAACCAGAAATGTGTAGAGGAGTTTCTGGGTGCTGAATTGATGAACTCACTTTAACCTTTAAAAAGAAAAGAAAAAAGTGACAGCTCTAAGCAAAGAAATGCAGGTTGAAAATTCAACATGGAAGAGTAATTTAAAAAACAGAAAACAAAATACTTCCCCCTGGTTATTGAAATAAAAGATATTCAATGTTTTTTAAAAAGTGGGAAACATAAAAATATATGTAAAGAATTTTTTTAAAAAATAAATTTATTTTTGGCTGCGTTGGGTCTTTGTTGCTGCGTGTGGCCTTTTCTCTAGTTGCGGTGAGCAGGGGCTACTCTTCATTGCGGTGCGCGGGCTTCTCACTGCAGTGGTTTCTCTTGTTGCGGAGCATGGGCTCTAGAGCGCAGGCTCAGTAGTTGTGGTGCATGGGCTCAGTAGCTCTGCGGCATGTGGGATCTTCCCAGACCAGGGCTGAACCCGTGTCCCCTGCATTGGCAGGCGGATTTTTAACCACTGAGCCACCAGGGAAGCCCGTAAAGAATTATTCAGGGATTCCACTACTACCAAATAACCACTTTAGGACATTTCTTTTTTGTCCCTAGACATAAAGGTTTAATGAACATCATTATGTGTAAAACTTGGAAGTATCTTTGGTTATATCCTTAGGATAAATGCCTAAGAGTGGAATTGCTGGGTCAAAAGATAGGCTGTTTTAAAGCTTCTGATACAAAACAGCTAATTCCTGCCCAAAAGACTGCAGGAAAGGGCAATTTTTAGGAATCTCAAATTGACAGATGCCAAAGCAGAAACCCAGCTGAGCCACAAAGTCAGAGTTTATATGAAACTATTCCCTTCACTCCCATCGCCCCAAAACATTCTGGTGACACACAGATGTCTATATTTTAGGCATCACTTTTAGACTTCTTGGATTGGAGGACTCTACACTTGGTTGAAAACAAGTGAAGGCAGTTCTGACTAGAATAGAATCATGAGCCCACTACAGTTTTGATGACCTTAGACAGTGGAGATCAAGTAATTCTTTGCAAACACTACTTGAAATTACTTATTACAGTATAAGGTTAATAATCTATCTTTCAAAATCCTCTGGCCTAGAAACAGGTAATGGGGTCCAGGCACAAAACCATTAGTCTCTTAAACTTAGCCAAGCTGGACAAGTCCCTAAAAGCACAACAGGAACCCAGAATTTTGAAGGTAGCAAGAGTTGAAAAAAATGGTAATCATTTAAAGTGTTCTTTCTTGCTTGCTTCTGGAAAAGAATTCTATTTTTAAAAAACTAGTGAGAGGGGCTTCCCTGACGGCGCAGTGGTTAAGAATCTGCCTGCCAATGCAGGAGACACAGGTTCAAGCCCTGGTCCAGAAAGATCCCACATGCCATGGAGCAACTAAGCCCGTGCACCACAACTACTGAGCCTGTGCTCTAGAGCCCGTGAGCCACAACTACTGAGGCCTGCGCACCTAGAGCCCGTACACCGCAATGAAGAGCAGCCCCCGCTCGCCACAACTAGAGAAACCCTGCCCGCAGCAACAAAGACCCAACACAGCCAAAAAAAAAGAGAATATTTTTACTCTTTCTGCATTTTATTATTTTAATTTAGTTTATCTATTTGGTTGCACCAGGTCTTAGTTGCGACAGGCGGGCTCCTTAGTTGTGGCATGCAAATTCTTAGTTGCAGCATGGGGATCTAGTTCCCTGAGCAGGGACTGAACCTGGACGCCCTGCACTGGGAGTGTGGAGTCTTAACCACTGTGCCAGCAGGGAAGTCCCTGCATTTTTAAATTTAACCAACGTTACCAAGAACCTACAGGTCAAGACTGAGACATGTTTGCTAATTGTAACGTATGAACCTTATCTGGATCCTGATCCAAACAAGTAAACTATTAAAAAAATTTTATAAAATAATTGAGAAATGTGAACACAGATTGGATATTTGATGATATCAGGGAATTACTATTAATTTTGTGTAGGTGTAATATTGGTTTTGTGGTTATTTTTTTTAGAGACATACCTTATCTTTAGAGACACACCAAGAAATATCTATCAGTGAAATGTTAGGCTGTCTGAGTTCAAAATATTCAGGGCTGGGGTTGGGTAAAGATGAAAACAGATCATGAGTTGACAACTGTGGAGGCAGGATGATGGGGACACTGGGTCCATTATACTATTCCCTCTACTTCTGTACATCTGATAGTTCTCATAATAAAAAAGTTAAAACAGGGCTTCCCTGGTGGCGCAGTGGTTGGGAGTCCGTCTGCCGATGCAGGGGACACGGGTTTGTGCCCCAGTCCAGGAAGATCCCACATGCCGCGGAGCGGCTGGGCCCGTGAGCATGGCCGCTGAGCCTGCGCGTCCGGAGCCTGTGCTCCGCAACAGGAGAGGCCACAACAGTGAGAGGCCCACGTACCGCAAAAAAAAAAAAAAAAAAAAAAGTTAAAACAGATAAAACCAACAATCTTTCTTATTTACCTTTTCTGGTTCTTGTTTTAGGTGAGACACCCCAACAAACTCTGCTTCCAGCTGGTAGGTAAGTGCCAGTACTTGGATATCTGTGGCAGAGAGGCTGGGATAGTCTCCAGTTTTCTTTGAAAACTCAGTCACTGTAAACAAGAGATTCCCAACTTCAGTTAAAAGCAAAGAGCTATATGACCTTGGATAACCATAATGAAAGTATGAAAAGAACTTAGGATCAGTATCCCAAGAAAAACGGAAGCCCCAAATCTTTTTTTTTTTTTAAACTGAAGTATAGTTGATTTACAATGTTGTTAATTACTGCTGCACAGCAAAGTAATTCAGTTATACATATACATACATTCCTTTTTAAAATATTCTTTTCCATTATGGTTATCATTGGATATTGAATATAGCTGTCTGTGCTATACAGTAGCACCTTGTTGTTTATCCATTTTATATATAAAAGCTTACATCTGCTCACCCCAACCTCCCCCAACCCCCTTCCCCTTGGCAACCACAAGTCTGTTCTCTATGTCTGTGATTCTGTTTCTATTTCAGAAAGGTTCATTTGCGTCATATTTTAGATTCCACATATAAGATATCATATGGTTATTTGTCTTTCTCTTTCTGACTTCACTTAGTATGATAATCTCTAGTTACATCCATGTTGCTGCAAATGGCATTATTTCGTTCTTTTTTGTGGCTGAGTAGTATTCCATTGTATACATGTACCATATCTTCTTTATCTGTTCATCATCAATGGACATTTAGGTTGTTTCCATGTCTTGGCTGTTGTGAACAGTGCTGCTATGAATATAGGAGTGCATGTATCTTTTTGAATTACTATAGTTTTGTCTGGATATATGCCCAGGGGGGGAATGTTTCAGCCCAATCTTATGAAGTAAATACTGTTAGTATTTCCTCAAAAAGATTAAGTAACTTGTCAAAGATCACACAGCTAGGATGCTGGAGAAAGCTAAAGAAGTCACAAATAGTGTAGGTAACAACATCTCCATTATCAGGCCTTTAAACCCTAAAACACTTCCAACCACCTAAGTCCTTTCCTGGGCAGGATCATCGCCTTGATCCCTACAAGAGAACAACGCTGACTCCTAAGCCAAGTGAGAGTTGTTTAGTTTTCTTTCAGGACTAATGTAAGGCCTAAAAGCCATCCCTTTTTCTGACTTGAGGCTGGCCTCCATATCCAAAACAGTCATCACTCTTATCTACTGAAAAGAAATGGGCGAGAGTAAGAGATCTGGGTTCTTCTATTTTTTCTTAATCTTTTTAACATCTTTATTGGAGTATAATTGCTTTACAATGGTTAGTTTTTGCTGTATAACAAAGTGAATCAGCTATACATATACATATATCCCCATATCTCCTCCCTCTTGCAGCTCCCTCCCATCTTCTATTTTTAATCCAGACGAATTTACTGAATACTTACAAAGCGCTGGACACTGCTGAGTGACATTATTCCTCATTTAATGCTCCCAGCAACCCCTCGGGTAGGTACTGTTAATCCCATTTTACAGATGGAGGCAACCGAGGCCTAGAGCGTCTGAGTGATATTCCCAAGGGCACATAACTAGTAACTGGCAAGGCCTGGCTGACTCATGACCCAGAACTCCTCTCTCCCACCACGGTCTCCTAGACCGTGGAGTTTCTTTTATTTACTTATTTTTTGAATTTCTGAATTTTATTTATTTTTTTATACAGCAGGTTCTTATTAGTTATCCATTTTATACATATTAGTGTATACATGTCAATCCCAATCTCCCAATTCATCCCACCACCACCATCACCACCACCCCCTGCCACTTTCCCCCCTTGGTGTCCATACGTTTGTTCTCTCCATCTGTGTCTCTATTTCTGCCCGACCGTGCAGTTTCTAAATCAACTCTGATAAAGCATCCAGACTCCGACTAGAACCAGAGCAGGTTCAGTCAGCAACCCGGGAACCAGCTTTGCCAGTAACACCGGGCAGAGACACTCACCCAGCCGCACGTATTCCGGGAAGGGCTCCCTGAAACGTAGCTCGTAGGGCAGGACTGCGAGCCGCCTGCGCGTGGCCTTATCCCGAATCTCGCTGACCACATCCCGAATGGTGTAGATGTTCTTCCCGATGTCCTGAGGGGAGACCGGCCCAACTCACACCCGCCCGCACCACGCAGCGCGCTGCCCGATTTCCCAAGCTCCTTTAGGGGCCACCAGCCCAGACCCCGCTCCTCTCCGCCAGAGCTCCCTGTACCTGCAGAGCCGCGTCCTGCAGGAAAGCCCCTGCATCGGCTACAACGTGCTCCACCGGCGCCATCTTGGTCCATGGAGGCCGGAGCGTGCATGCGCATGCAGGTTGCACCCGCCCCTCTGTCCCAACCTGGGCCTCTGGGAGCCGGGAAGAGCGGCCGCGGCAGCATCTTCCGGCTCAGGGCTCTACGAGCGCATGCGCGGTGAGGCCGCCAGCTCTGCCTGGGAGGTGTGGGCGGGGTCAAACCTTGGGAGGGGCGGGGGTCCACCCGAGGAAATTCGCTTTGGCGTCTGCTCCTTAGCGCCTTCTTTACGCTTAAATGCAAATAGTCTGTATTAGTTTCATTGTTAACAGTCAATCAATACAGATGCCCTAATTTAAAGATCACAACAACCCTATGAAATAGGTACTATTTTACGGGTAAGGGGTAGCTGCTCAAGAAAACTAGGCCCAACTAACATGGGTAGTTAGTGAGGTATCGAGATTAACACTGAAACAAACCGACTCAGAGCCGCTTTCTTACTACTGTGCCATACCGACCGCTGCTTGCTTACTTACCCCCGCTTCATTTTGAGCAACTTGGGTCCAGGATCTCTTACGCCACTTACATAAGCAAGGCTCATAATTCCTTGCTGAGATTCCATAATTATGAGATCTGGTCTATTAGAAATTCATGCTGGCGAATTTTGGCTGAATGATGACTTGAGTTTTCAGTCATCCATCTTCAGAGGTGTTGAGTTATTCTAAACTTTCTTTGTCAATTCTTCACTCCAGTTTTTACCCCTTGGTTATCATTTTTTTTTTTTTTTTCCTGTACGCGCGCCTCTCACTGTTGTGGCCTCTACCGTTGTGGAGCACAGGCTCCGGACGCGCAGGCTCAGCGGCCATGGCTCACGGGCCTAGCCGCTCCGCGGCATGTGGGATCTTCCCGGACCGGGGCACGAACCCGTGTCCCCTACATTGGCAGGCGGACTCTCAACCACTGCGCCACCAGGGAAGCCCACCTCTTGGTTATACTTTATCCATCGTACTTCCAAAAATTGTTCACTGCCCTCGGGGGTCTTTTAATAGGTGCCCAAATCCCTTTTCCTTCCCCAGATGTCTCAATTTTTTTTTTTTCTCTTTTGTGGGATCTTAGTTCCCCAACCAGGGATCGATACCCGGCCCCAGCAGTGAAAGGGCCGAATCCTAAGTGCCTAGACCGCCAGAGAATTCCCTATCATATCAATTTTTTTGTTCTTATTTCTCTATACTTTCAGTTTCTCTGCAGAATTTTACAATGCTGACCATTTCCTCTTTCTGGACTGTCTCCTTGCCTCACTTTGGTGTTTCATCACTATCCTGGTCCCGCTGTGTCTCTGATGATCTCTCACACTCCTTCACTGTCAGCTCTTCTGCCTTGCTCACGGGGCACCCACCACAGAACTGTCTTGGCCTCTGTATCTTAAGTTTTCTCCTTCACCAATACTATCTATCCCCAAGGCTTATCACAATTATCGCATTATAGGAATGCCTTTGGAATCTACGGGTCCAATCCCTGTTTATTCCCTAGCCTAGCCATTGGCCACATCTTTCTGAAATTTTTGGCATCTTCACTCAGGAGGAAGGTTAAAACTAAGGTAGTTTTCTCTCCTGCCCCCGCTTAAACTTTCTTCACTGGTTGAGTTCCTATTTTTCCGAATGGCATTACCAAAAAAGGCACTCAAGGTAAGAATCTCTGAGTCATGTTTATTCCCTCTCTCAACCCATACCACTCTTGCTAAACTTTATTGATGTCACGTCTGAATTGTTTTGAGGTGCCTGGGTCTCCTCTCCATTCATTCACCTTACTCTAATCAAGTTTTTATTTCATGCCTAGAAAATATAATCCACTCAACGCTAATATTCGTATCTCTAAGTTCTTCCTCAATTGCTCCTGTTGCCTAAAAAGGGAGGGAGTATATAGAAACTAGACTCCACAATAAAAGAGGTTTGTTGAAGTTGGCAATAATTCTGTAGACACTAGGGTGAAGAAGAATGATCTAGATCAGTGTTGTCAAACTTGACTGTGAATTAGGATCACCTGGAGAGCTTGGAAAACTAGATAGCTGGGGTTCATCCTCAGTTTCTGATTCAGTAGGTCTGGGCAGGGCGGGAGAATCTGCATTTTTAATAAGTTCCAGATGATGCTGGTGCTGCTGACCTGGGGCCACACTTGAGAACCACTGATTTAGGGGAATAGCCAGGGAAAGAAAGATCAGGCTCTGAGCCATTCACTTTCTAGTAAATATTAAAAATACTTGTTAATATAAAAGGTTTCTTGACATTTTGTCATTTTTTGTAATAGTTTAATCCCTTTTCTGTTTCCCTGTAACGCTTGCTAGTCTTCAAGTCCACTGAAGGCTTAGAAGGACTCTTACTTAGTGAACAAATAAGTACTGAGAGCTAATTTATACCACCACAATTTGGGTGATATAACAGTTATGAACAAAGTGATATTTTGTGTAGTGTCTAGGGGCACCTTCGAGCTTATGACCTTGGAGCCAAATCTTGAAGGATGAGTAGGGCAAAAGCATTGAGGTATGAAAGTCCAAAGGGAGTGTTCAGGGAGTTGAGGGTAGTGCCTGTGGTAGCACAGGGTGTCTGGGGACAGGTTCTCTCAGAAGTGAAGTGAACCCTGAAACACTTCAATTTTTTGAAGCTCCTTGTTTTTTAAAAAGTGAAGAAATCTCAAACATTATTATGAAATTATGGTCACTTGAAACAGTTTACCTTAACAAATTATCACTTTTAAACATATTTAGAACTCCATGTATAACTTATCTGGAGGTAATGACAACTTTTACATGTGAGGCCCTTTATGAAAGAAACGTCTTGTGTGCCAGTGAAGAGCTGACTTCACTTCCAGGACTGGAAAATGTACAAGCTATGAAACTATATGGTTAACAGTGGGGTAGGGGAGATAAAAACTTGAAACAGTGGAGTAGGGGAGAGAAAAACTACATGAAATCAGTAAGTATCCCTAGAATTCCTCTGAACTTTCCTGGGAGTGTCCTGGACTTTCTTGTCTCTGCCTTTGCCCTTGTTTTCTCTTCTGCCTGAAAATTCTGCTGGCCAATCCCTGCATACTTGGTCTCCAAGAAGCAGCTCGATTGTTTCCTTTGTAAACTGGTCCTCATTACCCAAATCAGATTTTTCTCCAAGGACGGATATGAACCCTTCTTTCTCACCATACTTAAGACAGTTTGATTCTATCACTCAATAAGCAGTTTTTACTTCTGCTTTGCATTGTAGTTAATTGTGTGTCTTCTTTAAGTAGGTTGGAAATCAGGGGTCTTTCTCCTTAAATGAACATTTCAATTTACTTTTTAACTTTTGCAGGGCACTTTTATGATGACATATTTCAGATTTTTTATGTCTTAAAAAAATCTCTTATATTGTAGGACCTTCAGCAATGAGTTCAGTGCTCAATAAATGTTGATGAAGTCTATGCATTCAAAGGTTGTTTAAAGAGGCCTCCTATGGGCCAGGCACTGCTTTGAGAGCTGAGTTATAGCTCCTGTCTTCATAATTTTTGTAGTGGGAAACATATATATATATATATATGTATATATACATATACATATATATATATATATACACACGCACACACACACACACACACACATACACACATATTCATATGAAAGTCAGATAGTGCTAAGCTGAGGAAATATGGAGAGAAAAAATAAAGCAGGAAAGGGCTGGTAGGAGGGGAAGGAAGAGATGAGTTGCAATTTTAAATAGGGTGATCAGGAAAGGCTTCACTGAAAGGGACAGTTAAGAAAACATCTGAAAGAGATGAGGGGGTGAGCCAACTGACTACCTGGGGAAGGAGCTTTCTAGGAAGAGGGAAAAGCCAGTCCAAAGGCCCTCAGGCCAGAGTGGCTGAAGCAGGGTACTGAGTGAAAGAGTAGTTGGAGATGAAATGAAACAAAGGGGAGGGGTGGGAGGTATCACCTAGGGCCTTTATAGGTCCAGGTATATATTTAGCTTTTACTTCCTTAATGCACAGTGAGAGCCTGCCTTGCCTAGTCCCTTTTTTCCTTTTGGTCAACACCTACTCAAATGCCACCAAATCAAAGAGGCCTTCCCTAATTCCCCTAAAAGAGAATTAGTACAACTCTCATCAATGTTACTAGAGAAATTTTAATAGTTTTTTAGATAGGAATTAAGGTGTTAAGAGAGAGCTGTAGCTCCTTGAAAGGCCATCTCCTGGATGGATTTGCAATGGCAAAATAGAGACTAAATGCTCAACCAGTTTCATTTGTACGCATAACAAGATCCATCCAAACTGGAAGAACCAAAAATAACAGAATAATTAGTGCACAGTGCTTAGAGCTAATTAGGTGATTAGTATTAATTTTAGTTAATGGTGATTAAAAGTGAAAAATTCAGCCTTCATTCAACTTGTCAAAGCTGAAGTTCTCAACCATCAGTAAAGAATACTGATTTAAAATGTTTTTTTTCTAGTTCATAAAGGTCTGTCTACTCTGTATACTAAGGAAATGGGGGTTAGTCTGGTGTGGTGGGGCACTTTATGGACCCCCAGCAAGAGTTTTGGAGCCTTTCTGCCTTTGTTTCATGTCACAAGAACGGACGCTCCACAAAAGCTACTTTTGTGTTTCTAGAGCCTAGAACCGTGCCTGGCACATAGTAGGCTTTGGGTCGTCAGACATAGCAAATTAAAACACAAGATGCCTAATTAAATATGAGTATCAACAACAAGTAGTTTTTTAGTATAAACATGTACTGTACCAGGCAATATTTGGGGCACACCTACGTAGTAATGGTTGTTTATCTAAAATTCAAATTTAACCGGGCGTCCTGTATTTTATATGGTAACCCTGAGTTCAATAAATATCTGCTGACTTGATTGAACACCTCCTCTCACTTGTAAAATGGGGCTAAGACAGGCCCGCCCTCGGGGTTGATGGGAGGAGTATATGAAGCGCCTGGAACTCAGCGAGCCCTCAATTTATTTGATTGCTCGGAGACCATCTAGCGAGTGGAAAACCCTCTCACTTTTAAACCTACAGAGGATAAGAAGGCCTTCTGGCGAGAGGTTCTCAGGCCTGGCCTAGGTTGCACACACCTGCGGTTCGGCCAGCCTTTTCCGGGTCAGGTGACCGCGCGTGGTCACGTGACCTGGCCCGAGTGCGGGCGGTGGAAGGCGGAAGTGGGAGAGGAGTTGGGCGCCGCTTCTGTGGCCGCAGCAGGTAGCGAGCACCGGCTCTGGGGGCGCGGCGGGCGGGCGGGGGCGCGGGGAAGTCCGGGAGTGGCGGGCGGCGCGGGGTGGGCCGGGGGAGGCGCGGCCAGGGCGCTGGGGGGCGGTGGCTTCCTGTGGGAGGGGCCTGGCGCGGCGGTTCCGGCCTCCGAGGAGGGGTGTCCCGGTTCCCGCCCGAGAGGGGTGGGCTTGCCGCGGGTCGTGCGCGGGGGCTGCTCACAGGTGGGCGCGAAGGCAGTCATGGGTGCGGCGGCCAGCAAGTCCTCCCGGAAGGGGAAAGCATCTTAGGTGCCAGGGATGAAGAGGAGTGACCTTTGTGCAGGGATCGGAGCAAGGGGAAGGGGCGACTTGGGACTGAGTTGGAATGGGTCGCCTGAAATTGGGCGAGTGACATGGGGGGAAAGAAGGAGAAATCAGTATGAAGATGCAGCCTGAACTGCTCCTGAGAGTCTTTTCTTTCCTTCCTCTTTGTAAATGATTGGTACCCGAGACTTTGATTTTGGTCCCATTCAGTTTTTAAACTTCAGGGAGGATCACAGAATCTTGATCATCTTGCTTTCGTCACACCCACTTACTCCTGCTTGGGCAGGGTTTCCACTTCTTGGGAACCTAGCCCTTGGGATCATCTTTCTTTGAGATTTTCTCAGATCAGATCAACTTCTAGGCTTAAGAAAAAGAGTGTGGGCACTTTGCTCTGGCCATAAAATGGCTTTTAGCCTACCACGTTGAGCACGACCTAATCCCAGCATTACCTCACCAATGCAGAGACTGCTGTAACCTTGGACACTGTCTACCTTCCCTGCTTCATGAGTTTTCCTCTTTCTTCAGTTTAAATTATTCAGTTTCCTTTACCATGTGACTGCTTATCTTGACAAACTGTAACTAGGTAGCTGACTGAGAGGTCTGTGTTTTGTTCCTTAGAACTGTGACCTGGATCATAATTTTGAGGTTAAATATCTGTGCTAAAGCTGTTTATCCTCTTTTTCCTTATGTTTACTAACATTTGCAAAAGTGGAATGAATTTCACAGATGTGGTACAATTGGAGTGAATGTTCAAACTGGACGTTTGCAGGAGCCGGAGTTGTTTTGGGTTACAAGTAGGAAAAAGAAAAGTACTTTGCTAATGTATAATGGTTTTTGGAGTACTTGACAAACATTTAAAAATTGATTTTTGTGGCAGCTCTGTGAGTTAGATTGGGAAAGTGTTATTCCCATTTCACAGTGAACAAACAGACCTAAGAGAGATGACTTGATTTTTTGACAGTTGTTTGCTTTTTCTTGTCTGCTGGTCTCTTTCTCCCTGCTAGACTGCAAATTCCTCAAGGGCAGGGTTCATATCTTATTTGACTTATTTGGCTCCTAGCCTAGTGCCTGTCATGTTGTGGGCACTTGGTGTTTCGTGAATAAATGAATTTCTAAAGGTCACAGACCTGTAAGTGGAGGACAAGAGATTTGAACCTGAGTCCTAGCTCTTCTCTTGTCAGACAAGCTTGCCATTTTCTGTTATTGGTCCATGTGAAAATGACAGGCATGAGGAAAAGGCTTGGGTTGGCTTCTCAGTCTCCTTTATTTAATGACTACTTTCCCAATTGTAAAGAGCTTATGACAGCATCTCATTTAATCTTCACCATGATCCTGTGAAGGTTGGAATTGTCCCTATTCTGCAGATGAAGAAACTGAGGCTTAGTGAAGTCCTTGCTTTAGAGTCTGGAAGTAGTGAGTGACTGAGTAGGGACTCACGCCCCGGCATTTTATCCTTAGACCCATTCTTTTCCATTTATAGAGGCAACATAAAGTTTTATTTTAAAATATTTTTTCAAGTGGACAAAGTATGACATTTTAAGGGAAAAATAGTACAGGTTACAGCAAAAATTGTGAATATGGAGTGTAACTGAAGTTTAGAAAATCCTGTGCTATATCATAGCTGCCTCTTCCTGGGAAAACATTTTTTTCATTCAATGAATATTTATAAGTACCTACTCTGTACCAGGCATTGTTCTAGAGTTGCATTGTCCAGTATGGTGGTCACTTTCCAGTGTTGAACACTGGGGGTAGGCTATGAGTATAAAATACACACCAGATTTTTGAAGACTTAATATGAAAAAAAAAAAGAGGTAAACTATCTCATTGATTTTTTAAAATATCATAATAAATGATAAATATAAATATATGCTATAAATCATAACATTTAAAGTTTATTGGGTTAAATACAATAGAATTGAAATTTCCTCTGTAGTTTTTATTTATTTTTTTAATAAAAAAATTTTTTTAAAGCTGTACCTATTTTTTTTTTTTTTTTGCTTTACCTTTTTTAAATTTATTTATTTATTTATTTTAGGCCACGTTGGGTCTTTGTTGCTGCGTGTGGACTTTCTCTAGTTGCAACGAGTGCGGGCTACTTTTCATTGCGGTGCGCGGGCTTCTCATTGCGGTGGCTTCTCTTGTTGCGGAGCATGAGCTCTAGGCGCGCGGGCTTCAGTAGCTGGGGCACGTGGGCTCAGTAGTTGTGGCTCACAGGCTGTAGAGCGCAGGTTCAGTAGTTGTGGCGCATGGGCTTAGTTGCTCCGCGGCATGTGGGATCTTCCCGGACCACGGCTTGAAGCAGTGTCCCCTGCATCGGCAGGCGGATTCTTAACCACTGCACCACCAGGGAAGTTCCCTATTTAGTTTTTAAAATGTTTCCTAGAAAATTAAAAATTATATTGGACAGTGCTATTATGAGCACCAGGACTATAGTATACAAGGAAGGCAAAAACCCCTGCCCTCGTGGATCTTAAATTTTAGTGGGGAAAGGCACAATAAACAAAATAACCAAGAAAAATGCACATTACATTGTAATAAAGTAGGGAGGCAGGATGTGGGTTATTGGCTGGCATTGCGGTTTTGAAGGGGGTTCTTAGAAAGTCTTCCTGAGAAGGTGACAGTTGAGCAAAGATCTGAAGGAGGTGAGAAAATGAGCCATGTGGCTAAATGGGGACACAGTGGTCCAGGCAGAGGAAAGAGCAAGCTCAAAAGCCCGAAGGAAGGGCCACCCCTGGCAGGCTAGTGGACCTGCCTGGAGGCCGGTGTGGCTGGAGGGGGTGGTGAAGGGGGGATGGAGAGGATGAGGTCAGAGAGGCGTTGGGGGTAAGGGAGAGATGGGCAGGTTGTGGGGGCCTTGCAGGCTCTCGTGGGGATGTTGATTTTCCCTCAGAATGAGTTGGGCCATTGGAGGGTTTTGAGCAGTGGAGTGGACATGTTTCATCCTGCCTTCTAACAGGCTTACTCTGGTTGCCTTGTGGAGAAAGCAAAGAGGAGTGAGGAGTAGAAGCAGGGAGACAAGTTTAGAGGCTTCTGCCGTGATCCAGGTGAAGGATGGCCTGGGTGGTAGTGATGGAGGTGGCCAGCAGCGGTCGGGCCCTGGGTATATTTTGAAGTACAGCCAACAGGGTGTATGGAGGTGGGATTTGAGAGAAAGAAAGGAGTCACGGCAACGCTGCAATCTTTGGCGTGAACACCTGGAAGAATGGAATTGCCATTAACTGAAATGGGAAGACTGAATTGGGGGCTGAATTTCTTTCACACTGATTGTAAAGTGCCCAGTAGAAAAACAAGTGAAGGTGTCATGGGCAGTTAGATAGGGAAGTCTGGAGCCGGGCTGGGCTGGGGATGTACATGTGGAAGCAGTTAGCACGAAGATGATATTTAGAGCTAAGAGACTGAGGGAGGTCACTTAGGGCGTAGTGTGGATACATAGCCAAGAGGAGTGCTAGAAGTTCAATTTTGAGACAAAAATCTCAGTTTATACTATTATACTAGTAGGTATTTTAAGTATAGCAAAGCATTGCATTATATCTTGGGGAACTTTGTTTTCTCTCCTTTTCACTTTTCATTTAAAGACTGTTTTGAAAACCATAAGCTAATGGGTCTCTTTTCTTCCTAAGGAGGCTACTCTTCCAAGCGTGCATCTTTGTAGTGCCGCTGAAATCAATATAAGTCCCAGTTTCTGGAATTCGTCAGGCTTTCTGGGTTGGCAACCAATTTAGAGACCTCCAAGAAGGATGGGAAAGAGACAGCTTGGAAGGATGGGTAATGGCTTTTTAATGTTTAAAATATTGGTTCTACCTAACATTATTGAATGTATGTTGTTGCCAGGCATCCTGCTGTTTTATAGATTTAAAACAAACAACCTCACTGTGGTGAAGTGACCTGCGCATGAGGTCACATAGCTAACAGATGGAGGAGCTGGCATTTGAACCTTAGTCTTCTGAGCCCAGATCTGATGCTTCTGTCAGTAAGATATGCAGTAGTGGATGCATGAACATCACCTTCCACTGGAATCAAGTCAGTGAGTGACTTTGGGTTGCTTCAGACTATTATAGACTCTGGAATTTCTGAGAGGTAGGGACAAAAGGGAAGCTCTTGTTTCTCTTAAAAAGAGCCAACTGAATCTTTTTTTTTTTTTTTGTGGTACACGGGCCTCTCACCGTTGTGGCCTCTCCCGCTGCGGAGCACAGGCTCCGGACGCGCAGGCTCAGCGGCCATGGCTCATGGGCCCAGCCGCTTCGCGGCATGTGGGATCTTCCCGGACCGGGGCACGAACCCGTGTCCCCTGCATCGGCAGGTGGACTCTCAACCACTGCGCCACCAGGGAAGCCCCCAACTGAATCTTTTTGAGAAGGTTGTAGTCCCCTGTTCCTGCCTCACCACCAGCAGCTTGAAAACAAACATTCAGTGCTTTCAGTCAAGTGTTAATCACCATTTCTAGGAATATACTGAATATCAAGACTTGGCAGCCCTGACCTTGGGCAGGTCCTCTTTCTCTCTGTGTCACCCATGCCTTTTGCTTCCTGTTTTGTCCTTAGAACTGCTTTCCAGTCTCTCTCTCCCTTTTCTTTTTTTTCTGGCTGTGCCGTGTGGTTTGCGGGACCTCACTTCCCCAGCCAGGGATTGAACTTGGGCCATGCCAGTGAAAGCCTAGAATCCTAACCTCTAGGCCACCAGAGAACTCCCCAGTCTCTTTTATTACTAGCTTATAATTCCACTGTGCTTCCAATGCTGTGACTTCCCATGTCCCTCCCTCCCTCTCTTCTCATGTGCTTGGTCTTTGTACAGATGGCATTTGGCCAAGTTCAGTTCTGTTTGATTGTTTTTCAATATGGGCCTTCGGGGAATGGAAGGTAACTCAATGCTGAACAGAGGAAAGAGGCGGAGAAAGAAGCATTAGCCTTGGAAAAGCATGAGAGGATGGAGGGAAGGAAGAATCTTTTGAACAGACCCTTCTCATCCGCATCTTTCAAGAAGTGGATACAGGGCGGATCTGTACTTATAAGTAAGAAGCACTGCCTGTTTCCACAGTGGCCTTATTAAAAATAAACTCTTAGTGCTGTTGAGTCATTTTTGCTCTTCCCTGCCTCATCTGCTACACAGGTTCTTTCGTCTCAAGATCAGTGTTCAGTGATTTCTTGACTCAAAGCTGGGTCAAGAATTTCAGGAATCTCAGAGCCTGGAATTTCAACATCAAGAAGAACAAGTTTAGCTTGTAGTACTACTTGAAGAGCACTTAGTATTTGCTGGCTGCTTTACCTGAACTCATTTATTCCCTACGATAATCTTATAAGGTAGTGCTATCATTAGGTTCATGTCACAGATGAGGAAACTGAAATTTAGAGAGGATGAGAAGTAACTTGTCCAGTGCCACTCAACGGCTAGTGACTGGTGAAACCTATTTGTTTCCAAAAGATTTACTGGTCTGAAAGGTTCTTGCCGAAGTTGGGTGATAAGAATAATCAGGTCCTTCAGATATTGCAAGAACTGTCACTTGCTAAATCTGACATGTGTTTGCTTTCTCCTGCCAGAAGCTCTTCGAGGATTTATTTAATGGGGGACTCTTAGAGTAAGATATCTGAACTCCCAGAGGGCAGGGGCCCCGTGGCATTCTGCTTTGTATTTCCAGGGCCTTGCACAGAGTGGGATCTATGAGCATCTGTTGAAAGACTGACCGTGGCTCAGGACTGGATGGGGTGAATCAAAGGGGTCTGGAAGAGGTACAGTCAGAAGGCTGGCTGCCCTCTTGCCGAAGGTGCCCTTGACTGTTATAGTCCCCTGGCTTCAAGAATCAACCCATCCTGGAAACTCCCTAGAGGTCCAGTGGTTAGGACTCGGCACTTTCACCGTGGTGGCCTGGGTTCAGTCCCTGGTCAGGGAACTAAGATCCTGCGAGCCGCGTGGCTCAGCCAACGACAACAAAAAAGAATCAACCCCCCACCCCCAAAAAAGGGGGGGGCTTCCCTGGTGGCACAGTGGTTGAGAGTCCACCTGCCAATGCAGAGGACACGGGTTCGTGCCCCGGTCCGGGAAGATCCCACATGCCGCGGAGCGGCTGGGCCCGTGAGCCATGGCCGCTGAGCCTGTGCGTCCGGAGCCTGTGCTCCGCAATGGGAGAGGCCACAACAGTGAGAGGCCCGTGTACCGCAAAAAAAAAAAAAAGGAAAACCCTTTCTAATAAGACAAATGTTGAGTTGTCCATTGACTGATGAATCGATGAACAAAATGTGGTCTGTCCTTACAAATGGAATATTATTGTTTTTTTTAAAAAATATTTGTTTGTTTATTTTGACTGCACTGGGTCTATAGTTGCGGCACACAGGATCTTTTAGTTGTAGCATGCATGGGGGATCTAGTTCCCTGACCAAGGATCGAACCCAGGCCACCTGCATTGGGAGCGTGGAGTCTTACCCCCCAGACCACCACCACGGGTTATTTTTTAAGGGAGGTTACAGCCGGGCCTGGGTCCAGGTGGATATGGAAATCTAGTGCCCCAAGGATGTGTTGTTGGAAGAGGCTTTTCAGTTTCAGCTTGCTGTCATGAAATCCACATCTTCTAAAAGCCTTTGTCCTTAATCGTGTTAATTTCCATTTCCTCCTGTGTGTAACAAATTATCACAACCTTGGTGGTTTAAAACAACTGAAATTTGTTCCTGTATAGTTCTGGAGGCCAGAGGTCCGAAATCAAAGTGTCAACTGTGTCAGCAGAACTGAGATCCTTCTGCGCACTGGGGGAGAAATCCTGGTTTGCCTCTCGTAGTGGCTCTAGGCATTTGTGGGTTTGAGGTTGTGAGACTCAAATCTCAGACTCAGTCTTTTTTTTTTTTTGGCCGCACAGCTTGCGGGATCTTAGTTCCCTGACCAGTGATTGAACCCGGGCCATGGCAGTGAAAGTGCCGAGTCCTAACCTCTGGACACCCAGGGAATTTCTTCAGTCCATGTCTTCATGGCCTTCTTCCCTGTGTCTGTGTCTTCTCTCTTCTGTCTCCTATAAGGACACTGGGCCCACCCTAAAGGATGGTCTCATCTTGAGAGCTTTAACGTAATTACATCTATTTCCAAATAAGGTCACATTTACAGGTTCCAAGAGGGTAAGCACCTAGGCATATCTTTTGGGGACCGCAGTTCAACCCACTACACTAATTAAATGTAGACTGGGTGCTCTTTTAAAAATTAAGTAAGGACATCATCCTATGACCTGATTTGAAGAGACCCTTTTTCCTTTCTTGAATTTAAATTTTATATATGCCCCAAATAACACATGCACTTAGTTTAGAAAGTCCAATAGCATTACACGGCTCATAACGCAACAGCACTTCCTTGTTTCACTCCCTTTTGTTCTTGGTTCTTGTTCTGCAGAGTCAATCAGTTTTAACTTATTGAGCTCTTTTCTGGTATAGACTTCTGCATCTCTAAATGGCATCCTTATACCATCATTTCTTAGCTTGTCAGTTTTTTTTTAATTGAAGTATAGTTGATTTACAATGTTCTATTAGTTTCTGGTGTACAGCAAAGTGATTCAGTGATATATATATACACACATATATATATTCCATTATAGTTTATTACAAGATACTGAATATAGTTCTCTGTGCTATACAGTAGGACCTTGTTGTTTATCTATTTTGTATATAGTAGTTTATATCTGCTAATCCCAAACTCCTAATTTAATCCCTTCCCGCCGTCGCCCTTTCCCCTTTGGTAACCATGTTTGTTTTCCATCTCTGTGAGTCTGTTTCTGTTTTGTAAATAAGTTCATTTATATCATTTTAAAAGATTCCATATGTAAGTGATATCATGTGATATTCGTCTTTCTCTTTCACTTACTTCATTTAGTATGATAATCTCTAGGTCCATCCATGTTGCTGCAAATGGCATTATTTCGTTGTTGTTTTTTTTATGGCTGAGTAACATTCCATTGTGTATATGTACCACATCTTCTTTATCCATTCATCTGTTGATGGACATTTAGGCTGCTTCCATGTCTTGGCTATTGTAAATAGTGTAGCTTGTCAGTTTTATCTATTGCTTTTTTTTTTTTTTTTGTGGTACGCGGGTCTCTCACTGTTGTGGCCTCTCCCATTGTGGAGCACAGGCTCCTGGTGCGCAGGCTCAGCAGCCATGGCTCACGGGCCCAGCCGCTCTGCGGTATGTGGGATCTTCCCGGTCCGGGGCACGAACCCGTGTCCCCTGCATCGGCAGGTGGACTCTCAACCACTGCGCCACCAGGGAAGCCCTTATCTATTGCTTTTTAACTCTTTGAGCTCTTTTCTGGTATAGACTTCTGCTTCTCTAAATGGCATCCGTACACCATCATTTCTTAGCTTGTCAGTTTTATCTGTTGCCTTTTAACCACTGAGGATGGATGCTGAGCTCTCTTTCTGGCCAGTCTCCACAAATGTACTCTTCTACCCCCACCTTCTGATTACAGCCATATCACAAGTTTTGATTAAATTGTTCATGCTATTTTGATTATAAATATTATTCACAGCTGAGCCACACTGTGTATTAGGATTACATTTCCTTTCTCATAATAGCTTTTGTTTTTACTAGAGTTGTTTATTTCCTGATTTTTTCATTTGCATAATTTTCTGTGTACCTATCACTACCTCAGCCCCAAACATTCTGACAGAGCTAAAATAATACTTCTTTCAGTGCAATCAGATGCCTCATCTAATCTATTTTGTCAGTTTTTTTCTTTCATCTAAAGATGACATATCTTATGAACTCTCTCATCTGGACTGGTTGCTCTCTAGGCTAATGGACAGTAATGCCTTGGGATTTCTCTTCAGCGTTAATCTGGGAATTCCTTTTGCCTCTCCCATGTGAATACACACTGTCCTCCAACTTTCTCATTTACTCCCCTAGAGCGTATCTTTCAGTAGCTTCCTAAGAAAATGAGCTTTGGAAGCAATTTTTTTGACACGTTACAAAGCTGAAAATATCATTGTTTTCCTGTCATGCTTGACTGATGGTTATGGAATTCTGGATTGGAAATAATTTTAATTATAAATTGGGATTAATCATTTTATTTAATAATTGGAAATAATTTTATCTGAAATGTGAAGCATTGCATTGTCTTCTAGCATCCAGTAGTACTGTGAAGTCTGATGCCATTCTGATTCCTGTTCTTTGTAAATGTGGCTGGAAGCGTGTATACTCTTTGTTCTCGTGTTCTGAACTTTCATGACGTTTTGTCTTAGTGTGTTTTTTTGTTTTTGTTTTTCATTCATTGTTCTGGGCACTCAGATTCTTTCTGTATAGAAATGTATATCCTTCAGCTTAAGAAAAATCTGTAACATTTCTTTGCTGTCTTTCTTCTATTTCTGGACTAAGTCAGACATTGGACATTTTAAATGAATCTACTATTTTAAAAAAGTGTTGGGAATTCCCTGGTGGTCCAATGGTTAGGACTCCGAGCTTCCAATGCTGTGGGCCCAGGTTTGATCCCTGGTCGGGGAACTAAGATCCTGCAAGCTGCATGGCCAAAAAAAAAAAAAAAAGGAAAGAAAACAAAAAGGAAGAATTAAAAAAAAAATCTTTTCTCTCCTATCTACCATCTTCTTTTTCTTTTGGTTCTATTTCTTAGAATATGTCCTCACTTTATCAACTTCGTTTCTGCTATGAGATCTGTCCTTTCCAAGAGCATTTTCTTATTCTCTGAATCAACCAACCAACCAACTTCCCTCTCTACCTTCCTTTCTTCCTTTAAAATTACATTCTGTTTTTGTTTCATGGATGCAACATTTTCTCTTATCTGAATTGTTTTGAGGTTTTCTCTGACCACGGTTACATTTAACTATGAGTTAAAAAAATTGAAATATAATTCACATACCTTAAAATTCACCAGTTTGAAATGTTCAGTTCAGTGGATTTTAGTATTTATTACAAAGTTGTGCAACCATCACCACTATCCAATTCCAGAATATTTTCATCACCCAAAAGAAAACGTGTACTCCTTAACGGTCGCTCCGACCCCCAACCCTCTGCCCTGGACAACCACTAATCTACTTACTGTTTATGTGGGTTTACCTATTCTAGATAGTTCATATAAATGAAATATGATAATCGGGTCTTTTGTTCTGGCTTCTTTCACTTAGCATAATGTTTTCAAGGTTCATCCATATTGCAGCATGAAACAGTACTTCATTCCTTTTTATGGCCAAATAATATACCACTTTATGGATATACTACATTTTGTTTATCCATTTATCAGTTGATAAACGTTTGGGTTGTTTCCACTTTTTAACTACTACAAATAATCCTGCTATGAACATTTGTGTACAAATTTTTGTGTGGACACATTTCAGTTCGTTTGGGGGTATACCTAAAAATGGAATGGCTGGGTCTTAATGGTAATTCTGTGTTTAACTTTTTGAACAAACTGTTCCAAAGCTGCTCACCATTTTTCATTTCTTGCCTGCAGTGTATGAGGATTTCAATTTGTCCAAGTTCTCGCTTGTGCTTATTATTGTATGCTTTTTGATTTTGGCCATTTTGGTTTGTGTGAAGTGGCATCTCATTGTGGTTTTAATTTCCATTTCTCTAGTGATTAATGGTGTTTGAGCATTTTTTCATGTGCTTATTGTTTATTTGTATATCTTCTTTGGAGAAATGTCTCCTTAAATCTTTTGCCCTTTTTTTTTTTTTTTTTTTTTTGTGGTACGCGGGCCTCTCACTGTTGTGGCCTCTCCCGTTGCGGAGCACAGGCTCCGAACACGCGGGCTCAGCGGCGATGGCTCACGGGCCTAGCCGCTCTGCGGCATGTGGGAACTTCCCGGACTGGGGCACGAACCCGTGTCCCCTGCATCGGCAGGCGGACTCTCAACCACTGCGCCACCAGGGAAGCCCCATTTTAAATTTTTGATGAAGTTGAATTTATCTAGTTTTTCTTCCATTGTTTGTGTTTCTCCTATCATATCTAAGAAACCATCTCTTAATATAAAGTCATGGAATTAATTATATTTCAATAAAATAAAAAAAAGGTAAAGTCATGAAGATTTACACCAATAGTTTCTTCTATAGTTGCTCCTATATTTTGGTCTTTGATCCATTTTGAGTTCATTTTTGTCTAAGGTTTGAGGGAGGGGTCCAACTTCCTTCCTTTACACATGCATATCCAGTTGCCCCAGCACCATGTGTTGAAAAGACTATTGTTCTTTTCCCATTGAATTACAGTAAGTCCCCTACATACGAACCTTCAAGTTGCGAACTTTCAAAGATGCAAACGTGCGTTTGCATGTCCAGTCATGTAAGTTAGTTCACGTGTCTGTCTGTAAGATTACTGTACTGTAAGATTAAAAATGTTTTCTTTATTTTTTGTGTCTGTTTGTTTTTTATGTATTATTTTTGTGAAAAGTATTATAAACCTATTACAGTACAGTACTATGTAGCTGATTGTGTTAGTTTGGTACCTAGGCTAACTTTGTTGGACTTATGAACAAATTGGACTTACAAACGTGCTCTCGGAACAGAATTCGTTTGTATGTAGGGGACTTACTGTATCTTGCACTTGTGTCTAAAATCACTTGAACATCAGTGTGGGATTGTTAAGGGAACCGCTGACTGAAACTGCCCACCCTGGCCAGGCACAGTAGTAACCACTTGCCTGAGTTATCTTACAATAGGAGGTCCTGGTAAGAAACACAAAACTAACAAGCTACCAGCAACCTGTCAAAAGGAGAGAGGAGACTCCAGTCCATATGTCCTATCAACCTCCCTTCTGGATTCTAGTGAGAAGGATTCTTCCTTTTCACTGAAATCCATCTTGGCTGAGCGATGTGTGTGCCACTAGGAAGGACCCCGAGTCAGAGTGATTGGCCAGAGATAGCCTGGACACTAACCCCATCACCATAAAACCTGAGACTGTGAACCATGTGGCAGAGCAGTTCTACTGGGTTCCCTTACCCTGCTGCTGTGCACCCGGGCGCCCTTTCCCAATAAAGTCTCTTGCTTTGTCAGCACTTGTGTCTCCTTGGACAATTCATTTCCGAGTGTGAGACAAGAGCCCTCTCTCGGGCCCTGGAAGGGGTCCCCCTTCCTGCAACAGGTTTGTATCTGGACTCTTAGTTCTATACCATTGCTCTGTATGTCTTTCCTTATACCGGTACCACACGGTCTTGATTACTGTGGCTTTGTAGTAAATTTTGAGAGTAGCAAGTGTGAAGCCTCCGACTTTCTTCTTCAAGATATTTTGGCTATTCTGGGTCTTTTGCATTTCCTTATGAATTTGAGGATCAGCTTATCCAATGAGTTCTTTTTTTTCCTCTTTCTTTTGATATTTGGCTGTGTGTCAAATACACAGTACACAGAAGTGTACTGTGTACACTTCTTGGGGGTCGGAGTGACCGTTAAGGAGTACACGTTTTCTGTGAGCCTCTCCACAGTTGTGTATGCTTAAGCGTGCTAGGACCCAAATGAGGGAAGGTAAGTGGGGATGGGGAAACCTCTCATAGTTCATGATATAGACTTTCTCTTATCTCCCTGGATCAATATGGTGCCTTATCCCTACTCTCAACCATGCCTTAAGTTCTCAGGTCTGATTTAACCTATCCAGAGATTAAAGTTTAACTCTCTGTTTGGGATTAGGGAGGGGTGAGTGCCTAGCTGAGGTGGGTGGGGACTGGAGTCTGAGACTCTTTTCCATGCAGGTTTTTACCAGCCCTCCTGTTTTTAACCCCACCTCCCCCATCGCAGGCAGTTAGATTTCAGTTTTGACTCACTTGCCACTTTCCAAAATGTTGCTGCCATCTCTGTTGTTTCCTTTTCCATTCTTTTTTAGTGAGTTTATGTTCTTTGTGTTTCTTTCCTGACATTTTGATGGGGTTTGAGAAGGGAGCAGAGATAAATATAGGTGTTTAATCTGTCATGTTCATTGAGAGCCCCTGGAAGACTCTCTGTGGGAAAAGTTGGCATCAAGGAAGGTGGTGCAATACTTAGTCTCCTTGGAACCACTCCTGGAACAGCTCCTCCACTGTAGTCTGTTCCCAGAGTTACATATCACCCCACTTTTTCTTTTTCTTTTTTTTTGGCTGCGTCGGGTCTTAGTTGCGGCAAGCGGGATCTTTTGTTGCAGCGTGCCAGCTCTTCATTTGCGGCACGCGGGCCTCTCTCTAGTTGTGGTATGCGGGCTCCAGAGTGCGCGGGCTCAGTAATTGTGGCATGCAGCCTCTCTAGTTGTGGCGTGTGGGCTCAGTAGTTGTGGCATGCGGGCTCTGTAGTTGTGGCGTGTGGGCTCCAGAGCATGTGGGCTCTGTAGTTGCGGCTCAAGGACTCAGTAGTTGTGGCACGTGGGCTCATTTGCCCTGCGGCATGTGGGATCTCAGTTCCCCGACCAGGGATTGAAGCCACATCCAGTGCATTGGAAGGTGGATTCTTAACCACTGGACCACCAGGAAGTTCCCCCCACTTTTTCATTTGCAATTTTGGGACATAATTTTAGTTTAACCTTGAGCCTTCTGATAGAGGTAAAGTCCTACTTTCAGTGCACTCAAATTAGTTGAAGCCTCAGCTGATTCAGTAACACTGATCCAGTGGTTCTCGCCACAGCTTCACTTTGGAATCGTTTGGGTAGCTTTTAAATAACACAGCTGTCCCCGGCCCACTCCAGACCAATCCAATGAGAATCTCTGAGGTTAGGGTTTGGTTGTCAGTGGGGCTTTTTTTTGTTTCGTTTTGTTTTTATTGCTCTTCAGGTATTCAAATGTGTAGAAAGAATTGAGGACCACTGCTCCAAGGCATTTCATAGTTCATTAAGGATGATTTTACCTAACAGGATAAATTCAGTTGCATCTTTTTTTTTTCTTAATTTTTAAAATTTTTGGCTGCACCATGTGGCTTGTGGGATCCAAGCCATGCCCCCTGCAGTGAAAGCACAGGGTCCTAACCTCTGGACTGCCAGGGAATTCTCCAGGTGCATCTCTTATCACTATCTTCCTCCTCCTCTTTCACTGCCCTCCAGCCGCGCTGGCCCCCTTTCGTTCCTTACACTTTCAAGACATGCAACCATCTCAAGAGCTTTAGCTCTTGCCCTTTTATCTGCCTGGAATGTTCTAACACAGATATCCTCAGTTCCCTCCTTCTCCTGCGTCAGATCTTTGCTCAGAAGTCACCTTCTCAGTGAGACTTGCCCTGTCCACAATGTTCAACATTTCTACTTCCAACCCCCTCCCAAATTCCTGTGTTCTTTCACTGCATGGTGTTTCCCCATACCTCTCGTCACCTCTCTAGTTCTCTTGTCTGTTCCCTATTTGGCACCCACTTCCCACATATGCCCTTCCCCTAAGCATTAGTCTTTTACTGTATAAAGAAGCCAGTGGTTGGAGCTTCATTTATTCCTTCTGCCATGCTCTTTTCTTTGTGTAGGTAGAAGTTTCTGACCTATATCATTTTCCTTCTTTCTGAGGAACTTCTTTTCAACATTTCGTGCAGGGCAGGTTTTTGTTTGAGAAAGTATTTTTTTCTCCTTCACTTTTAAAGGGTAACTTCATTGGATACAAAATTCTGGGTTGGTGGGTTTTTTCTTTTTTCTTTTAAAAAATATTTATTTATTTATTTGGCTGCACCAGGTCTTAGTTGCGGCACTCGGGATCTTCGTTGCGGCGTGCGGGATCTTTGGTTGTGGCACGTAGGATCTTTAGCTGCAGTGTGCATGCGGGATCTAGTTTCCTGACCAGGGATCGAACCCAGGCCTCCTGCATTGGGAGCGCGGAGTCTTTACCGCTGGACCACCAGGGAAGTCCCGGGTTTTTTCTTTTAACACTTTAAATATTTCACTGCACTCTCTCCTTGCTTCTTTTTTAAGTTTATTTTTTGATTTTTGTATTCATCCTGCTTGATGTTCTGTGAGCTTCCTGGATCTATTATTTGGTGTTATGTCGTTAATTTTGGGAAATTGTTGACCATATTACTTCAGATATTTCTTTTGCTCTGTTCTCTCTTCTGATATTCCAGTCATGTATTTTGTACCTTTTGAAATTGTCCCACAGTTCTTGGCAGTTCTGTATTTTCTTTTTTTTTTTAATTCTTTTTTTCTCTTTGCATTTTAGTTTGGGACGTTTCTGTTAATATATTTTCAAGCTTACTGATTCTTTCCTCAGCCACATCCAGTCTACTCATGGGCCCATCAAGGCATTCTTCATTTTTGTTACCATGTTCTGCATTTTCTTTTGATTCTTTCTTAGAGTTTCCATGTCTCTGCTTACATTACCCATCTGTTTTTATATGTTGTCTACTTTTTCCATTAGAGCACTTAACATATTAATCATAGTTATTTAAAATTCCCTGTCTGATAATTCCAAAATCTGTCATATCTGAGTCTAATTCTGATGCTTGCTTTGTCTCTTCACACTATTTTTTCTTACGTTTTAGCATAACTTATAATTTCTAACTGAAAGCCAGGCAGGATGTATTAGGTAATAGGAACTGAGGTGAATAGGCCTTTATCTAGTTGGGAGTTTTGTGTAATCTGGCTAGGAGTTGGCTTGTGTTTAATGATTGATGTAATTGTAGGTACCAGAGGCCTCAAATTATGCTAGTATCCTTGTTTTTGTCTCCCCTGTAATCTCTGGTCTTCCCTAAGAACCCTTTCTTAAATAGAGTATACACCTTTTAGCTCTTTCAGCTGTAATCCACTGTTATTTTATTGGACCCTCGATATGGTGGCAGAGTGTGGGTGAGGGAAAGCATTTTATAATTTTATGATTAAATCTCAGTCTTTTAGTGGGTCTCTGTCCCTGGGCTGTGACCTTTACAAGTGTTTATGAACTGTTTTCCTTTCTCAGTGCGATAAGAAGTCTAGAGGGGGCCTCAGGGAAATTTCCTCCCCCGAAGTTGGGATAAGTCCTGGTAGAGTCCTTTTCCTGGAGTGAAGGCTGCTGTTAGAGAACACTCTGGGCATACAGCACAATGGTTACTTTTCCCATCCCCCTGCCAGAGCCAGGATCATTCTTGGCTCTTTACCAGGAGAATCTTACAGGGTAGGAATTTTTTTTTAATGTTTTATTCATTGATGTATCATTAGCACCAAAAACAGTATAGGTACAGAATAAATGCTCAGTACGTATTGAATGATTGAATAAATACTGTTTTACATAGATGTGGGAAAATTTCTCAGACCTAAAATGATAATAATAAACTGATGGCATTTCTCTGAGTGACTAGTTAGTCCCCAATCTAGTGTTTGTCTATTTGCTTAGTGTTTGTGTCTCTCTAATCCAAAACCCTAAGTAAGATAGGATTGTTGTAGAGCAGTTGTTCTCAAGAGGTTTTGACTACAATCTTTAGTAAGACATATACATATTTTATATCATGACCCAATATACATGAAGATGTAAATGTACATTTATCTGAACAAACTTTTTATGAAATAATACTTTCCTTTTTGTATGGTGTACTTTAATATTTTCTACTCTGTTATTTTATATTTTATTTTAAAAAGTGCTTGTCGAGATTTACATAGAGGTTAACTTCAGAGGATAATGTTTTTTTTTTTTTTTTCAAGAAATTTGGGTAGATCTACCACACTTAGTTCTGGCTTCCCCCTTTTTCTCCTGATAAATCCATGACTTCCTTGAATAATGAAATTCATTGAGCATCTATAACCTTTGGTGATGTTTTAAACATGTTCTCCCTCCTCCCCCTGCCTGCCCCAGGCTTATGCTAACTCAGTTTTTTTGGAAGTGATTTGAATGCAAACACTTCTCATCACTATTAGCAGGGGAAAAAATTACTTGAGTGCATGTACAGAGTCATCTATTTGTGTTGCTGAGACAGGTGTAGAGTAAAATCTGGGTCTCAGGTTTCATAAGCTTCCTAAAGTGGCTAGTAGGAGTTTGGACCTCATGCCCATTGGAAACCCTGTCCAATATGGGGCCCTGAGACAGAAATTGTAGGTACTTTGGGGTACTTTCCCTTCAACAGTAATGGTTATTTGTCTTTATACATGGATTGCAAAGGTTCAATTCAAGATACCTACCTTGGGGCTTCCCTGGTGGCATAGTGGTTAAGAATCCGCCTGCCAGACTTCCCTGGTGGTGCAGTGGTTAAGAATTTGCCTGCCAATGCAGGGGACACGGGTTCGAGCCCTGGTCTGGGAAGATGCCACATGCTGTGGAACAGCTAAGCCCGTGCGCCACAACTACTGAGCCCACGGGCCACAATTACTGAAGCCCATGCACCTAGAGCCCGTGCTCTGCAACAAGAGAAGACACTACAATGAGAAGCCCGCGCACCGCAATGAAAGAGTAGCCCCCGCTCGCCGCAACTAGAGAAAGCTGGTGCGGAACAAGGAAGACCCAACACAGCCAAAAAAATAAATAAATAATATAAATAAATTTATTTAGAAAAAAGAAAAGAAAAGATACCTACCTTGTAGTGTCAGGGTGGTATCTTGCCAATGGATCTGGAGACAAAGCCGTGCATAAATAACATGGGCTATTGTTAGTAAACAGTGGCCTGTAATTATGAAAGACATGGGAGGAAGAAAACATGGTAGTCTTATCTACTCTATTTCTACTACTTTCCCTGTTGGTTTTGTTCTGAGCCGCCTCTGGAATTTATCTGATTGGTTTTGTTTTGGAGCCACGAAGTATAGATTGAAAGGTTTGGTCTTTCTCCCATGTAACAGGCCATGCGAGGGCTTTGCGTTTCATTCTCCAGAATTCTCTCTAGTTCAGAGCAAAGGCTAAAAACAGCTAAAGCTCAGGGAGAACAAGCTAGTTTAAAAACTACCCTTAGTCAAGTTGCTTCTACCCTTAGAATGAGTCCCAGTAGATGTAAACATTTTTAAATTGTTTTCTTTTTAAAGTCTATAAATAATGGATTTCCAGCTTTTAGTGCTTTAATCTGTTACTAAAAGCCCCGAGGCTTAATTTACAATCATTAATCTTTCCTTCATTACTCAAGATATCATCTTTTTATCCCCTTTAAAATTATTGTTAAATTATGAAAAAGATCAAACATATGAAGTGGTTCAGAGAATAAGATAACAAACAGTCATAAAAACCACCATCTGGATTTAATGAATAGTAGCATTTTGCCATATTTGCTTCAGAACTTCTTCCTTTAAAACATGAAATGTTGCAGATACAGTCGAAGTTCCCTTGGTCTCTCTGTTCACTCCAGTTCCCCTGCTCCCTCTTCCGCTACCCCAGAGGTAACTTCTGTCCTGAACTTGGTGTGGTTCCTTCCCATCCATGCTTCTATACTTTCATACCATTTATGTGTGTCCACAACAGTAGATACAATTGTTTTGTGAAAGTTCAAGTGTATACCAATGGCATTGCCCTACACTTAAGCTATCACTTCCTTTTTTTTTTTTTTTTTTTAGTTCTAGTATTATAGTTTGGGGTTTGTACATATAAGTTGAATTCATACATTTCAAGAACTATATAGCATCCCATTTTATAACTATTTCACAATTTATGCATTCCCTCATTGATGGACATTTAGGTTATTTATAAATTTTTGCTGTTATAAACATTGCCATGATGAACATTTTGAACACGGTTGCTTCTGCATTTGTTGGAAGATTTTCCCCTGGCAAATATCTAGGAGTGGAATCCTGGGAACTACAATATATGCATCTTTAACTCTATCGGATGTTGCCAGGTACCGTCTAACTTGCACTGCTTCCAGAAGCCTGTGAGGCTTCTCAGCAACACTATTGTCAGACTTCTGATCTCTTTCTAATCTGATGGGTAAAAGAGTTGATATGTTTATTGCTTTACCAAAAAAACTTCAAGGGAGTCAAAACATTATCCTTTTGAATTTCAGAAAGTTGATGCACCTCTTCATTCATTCAATAAATATGGAGTTCTTACTAGGAGCCAGGCACTATTCCAAGTAGTAGGCTACAGGGCTAAGAGGGGGACACACATCTCAGCCCTCATGGAGCTTACCTTCTAGAGGAGGGAGACAGTATACACAAGAAATCAATACACTATGAACCGTGTCAGTGATAAATGCTAAGGCAGAAATGTAAACTAGGGAAGGATGGGTACAGTGTGTGTGGAGAGGTGAGGTTGACAGGGTGGCCAGGGAAGGCCCCTTAAGAAAGCACCATTTGAGTTAATGCCTGAAGGCAGTGAAGGAATAAGCTGTATATGTGGACAGTTGGGAAAAGAGAATTCTAGACAGAGGGGTAGAAGTCTGATGGGGGAACGTGGCTGGCATGTTCAAGCAACAGCGAGGAGGCCCATGGGGAAGGTAGGGAGAGGGGAAAGAAATGGGAGGCCAGGTCAGAGAGGTGTGTGGTAGTGTATCACGCTGTCCCTCTAAGGTCATTACAAGGACTTTGAGGTAGACGGGAAGCCGCTGGATAGCTTCCAGCTTTTGAATAGCACAGTGATATGATCTGATTACATATTAAAAGACAG
Source organism: Monodon monoceros (assembly GCF_005190385.1). NCBI lineage: Eukaryota > Metazoa > Chordata > Mammalia > Artiodactyla > Monodontidae > Monodon > Monodon monoceros. The sequence continues at coordinate 16,973,045 of NW_021703766.1, read as the reverse complement.
GACTCTTGCTGAACGTAGAAATTCGATTGAAGGGGGCAGAGAGCAGAAGCAGGAAAAACAATAACCCAGCTAAGAGATGATGGTGTTTGGAGCAAGGCAGTGACAGTGCAGATGGAGAGAAATGTTTGAGCTTGGAAATATTTTAAAGGTAGAATCAATAGGATTTATTGATGGGTTGAATGTGGGGTGTGAGAGGGAAAGGGGAAGCACGAATGAGCCCCAGAATTTTGGCCTGAGCCACTGGATGGAGGGAGTTGTCATTAACTGAGATGTGGAACAGGATTGAGGGCGAGTATCAGAAGCTCAGTATTGTCAATGCGCAAAGAGGACCTGAGGTTCTCCTGCATACTGAAGTATAATTGTTGTGCTGAGAAAAAGCACTTGTATGACTGAATTAAAAGCTGTATTACATAGTTGCTTTTTTCATGAAATACCATTTTTACTTAAAAAAAAATCAACAGATAACCTAACGTTAATAGATTTGAGTGTTTGGCAGACATTTTTCTGAAGATGAATGAAGTTAGCCTGTCACTTCAAGGAAAACAACTGACAGTGCTTGTTGCCAATGATAGAATATGAGTTTTTAAGTGAAAATTAGAAATTTGGAACACTTCCATCTACCACAAAGAGCTTGGCAGCTTCCCAATACTCAAAAACTTGTCTGATGAGATCAGTGGTGACATTCACAAATGTGATATTTTGGATCGGGTATAATGAAATGGGTCAACATTTGGAATATCTATAGAACTCAGTGAACCAAATATTTTCCAAATGACAAATGACGATGTTACACAATTATGTATGAGTAAAAGATCCACTCAAAATGCAAGATAGACTTCTGCTTCTAGCCAAGATGGAGTGACGGGGATGCCTTATGGCTAATGAGGTCCATCAAAAATTATTTCATGTGCTTTGTTGGCCAGGTCCATGTGCACATCCAGGTGATAGCAGAGTAGTCGACTGGATGAATGTTGGGCTTTGGAATCAGAAGATGTAGATTGAATCCTGGTCTGTCTTTTCCTTGGCCAATAAACACATTTACTGGTATATCTTCTTGGAGAAACTTTTATTAAAATCTTCTGTCCATTTAAAAGATTGGTTTAATATTACTTTATAATTTTTTTTAATGTTTAAAATTTTTATTTATTTATTTTTTGGCCACACCGTGAGGCATTTGGGATCTTAGTTCCCCGACCAGGAATTGAACCCGTGCCCTCTCCAGTGGAAGTTCAGAGTCTTAACCACTGGACTGCCGGGAAGGTCTCTACTTTTTAAAAAATTGAACTGTGACTTTCTTTTTGGAGATATTATTTTAGGCTCTCCATCCTTAAGAGGTTGATATAGCAGTGCTGTGTCCTTCTTAGCCCATCCAAGTCCTACCCAGATTCAGTAGTCATTACGAGACAGACACCACTCTGCCTGAAGCAGCGTGGCTGCAGTTGCTTAGATGTTTATATTTTCTTTTTTTTAAAATAAATTTTATTTATTTATTTATTTATTTATGGCTGTGTTGGGTCTTTGTTGCTGCGCGTGGGCTTTTTCTAGTTGCAGTGAAGGGGGCTACTCTTTGTTGCTGTGCATGTACTTCTCATCGTGGTGGCTTCTCTTGTTGAGGAGCACGGGCTCTAGGCGTGTGGGCTTCAGTAGTTGTGGCATGCGGGCTCAGTAGTTGTGGCACACGGGCTTATTAGTTGCTCCGTGGCATGTGGGATCTTCCCGGACCAGGGCTTCAACCCGTGTCCCCTGCATTGGCAGGTGGATTCCTAACCACTGCACCACTAGAGAAGTCCTGGATGTTTATATTTTCTTGCTTCTATCTCTTTAGACTTAGATATTAAAATTGGGTTCAGTTCCTCAGTCTCTTATCAGATATCCTCTAAACCTGCTGCTTTGTTTGTCTTTCAGTTTCCTGGTGATGACATGGCATCTGCCAGCTCCAGCCGGGCAGGGGTGGCCCTGCCTTTTGAGAAGTCTCAGCTTATTCTGAAGGGTGAGTGGCACTGTATGAAGTTTGTCATTTCAGGTCCAGCCCCATCTTTGGGAAAGAGGTGGAATTATACCACACTTTAGTTACGAGCATAACTATTCATTCTTATTCATATTATAGCTGGAGTTTTTGAAGAGGAGGGGGAAGAAAAGAACTTTTGGAAAGAATTATATAAAATGGCGAATCCTTCCTTCTCCAGGGCTCTTTTCTATCTACGCTCATTCCCTTGGTGAGCTCATCCGAACCTTATCACTTTACATGCTACCAAATAGTAGGATCACTGCCACATTTGTATCTCCAGCCTGGCCTTGTCTCTGAACTCCAGGTTTGTATATCCAATAGCTCACTTGGCATCTCCACTTGAAGGCTTAGTAAACGTCTAAAATGTGACATGCCTGGAACTGACCTGATTTTTTTTTTTTTCCTCAATATCCTGTATTCAGCAAATCTGGTTTTGTCTACATTCAAAATGTGTTCAGCCACTTCTCACCACCCCTGCTGACCCACCAGCTGGCATCATCTCTGCCCCAGATTAAGGCGGTAGCCTCCTAACCTGGCTTCCTACTTCTGCCCTTTGCCCTGCTTCATTCTGTTTATCGCACAGCAGCCAGTGATCTTGTTACAGTGTAAGCCAGCTCTTGTCACTTCTCTGCTCAAACACATCAAGGACTGTCTATCTCACTCCGCATACAAGCTGAAGATCCCACATGATATGACCCCTTCCATTTCTCATTTCCTGTTCCACATTTACTCCTCTTTGGCTAGATGCACAGGTCCACATGGACCTCCCGTGCTATTCATTGCCTCTACCAGGTACACTCCCACCCCTGGGCCTTTGCACTTGCTGTTCCCGCTGAATGAAATGCTCTTTTGGCTGAGTTATCTACCTGGTCTGCTTCCTTACTTTCTGCAGATTTTTACCCCGTAGTCACTCTCTTCAACGAGGCCTTCCCTGATTCCCCCATCTAAAGGCTCCCTACCCTGATTCCCTCATGTCTCTCCCCTTCATCACCTTATCTTTTTCTTATCAGCCCCTGTCACTATTTAATGTTTGACCTATTGGAATCTCTTTCATTTATTCACTCTCTCTTTCCGTAGAATGTAAGCCCCACGAGAACAGGGGTTTTTGTCTGTTTTGCTTACTGTTGATGCCCCAAAGCCTAGAACAGTGCCTGACACATAGTGCGGCCTCAGTAAATATCACACGGATGAAAGCCTGCTGCTCCAGTAGCTTTAGGAGGAGGAGTCACGGGACCACAAGATGCTCGGGGAGAGAGGAGTGGCATTCAGTATCTGGGCTCAGGCCTCTCAACGTGATCATTGGGAGGCAAAATTGTATCTTTGGTCCAAATTTTTAAATTATTGTTTGAAAAATGGAAATGTTATTCATTTATTTCACGCACTCACATAGTTTACAATTGTTTCCGTTCCTGCAGCTCCCCAGTTCCCTCGCCTGGAGGGAAACTGTTGTTATCAATGAGTGCTCCTTTCCCCACATCATCTTTTTTTTTTTTTTTTTTTTTAAGCCTACAGCACCTGGTATTGCCAAGCGGTCTCCCGTCCAAGTACTACCCAGGCCCAACCCTGCTTAGCTTCCGAGTTCAGGGGCATTCAGGGTGGTACGGCTGTAGTCCCCACGCTTTTACCAACATGATATGTTGTCAGATTTTTTTTTTTTTTTTAATCTTTGCCAGTCTGGTTGGTTAAAAAAAAAAATTGTGTTCTCAGCATAGTTTTACTTCTCATTAAATGATAAGTGATGTTTAGTGTCTTATCATATGTTTAAGTAAATCTGTATTTCCTTTTCTGTGGGTTGCCTGTGTCTATTCTTTGGCTGTTTCTTATTGAGTTATTGATTTTTTTTATAGTCTTCATACATTTTAATTACTTTTCTTGGTGTCTCATGGCTGTTCCAGCCCTTTTGAGAAGGGAGAAGGATTAGAGTGAACTGGTAGGGTTTTGAACTTGAGACTACAGCCTTTACTGCCTAGCTAATAATTAGCAGGGCTAGGTCAGAACAGAAGCCTGCCCATGGAAACTGGTGATATCCTGAGGTCCCTGTTTTGGGACCGTGTTATTCAGGAACAGGCTCTGACTTCTAAAGGTTTCTCTCTTGCCTTTCCCTGATGTGTATTTTCTCACTAGTGTGGAGAGAGCTAACTTGATAATACAGGTGCACCTCGTTATATATGCACTTAAGCTATAGGGAGTTGATAATACTATCCAGGAAAATGGTGGGGGAGAAAGAGGAGAGAAGCAACCATTTAAACAGTGTGGGTGGTTCTTCCTCCTGTGCATTTTGTGGATAGAGCCTCTGGTGTAATTTGGGAGCTGTTGCTATGCTGTCCCCTCTCTCTGCCTCAGTTCCCTGTGCCTCTCATAGTGCAGTCCTAGAGATTTATTTTTTTATTTTTTATCTTTAAAAATTTTTATTGGAGTGTAGTTGATTTACAGTGTTGTGTTAGTTTCAGGTGTATGGTAAAGTGAATCAGTTATGCATATGCACATATCCCCTCTTTTTAAGATTCTTTTCCCATATAGGTCACTAAGGAGTATTGAGTAGAGTTCCCTGTGTTATATACAGTAGGTCCTTATTAGTTATCTATTGTATTTATTTTTTTAATTAATTAATTTTATTTATTTATTTTTTTGGCTGCATTGGGTCTTTGTTGCTGCACGCGGGCCTTTCTCTAGTTGCGGCGAACGGCGGCTACTCTTCGTTGTGGTGCACGGGCTTCTCATTGCAGTGGCTTCTCTTGTTGCGGAGCATGGGCTCTAGGCGCGAGGGCTTCAGTAGTTGTGGCACGTGGGCTCAGTACTTGTGGTTCTCTGGCTCTAGAGCGCAGGCTCAATAGTTGTGGCGCACGGGCTTAGTTGCTCTGTGGCATGTGGGATCTTCCTTGACCAGGATTCGAACCCGTGTCCCCTGCATTGGCAGGCGGATTCTTAACCACTGCGCCACCAGGGGAGCCCTGGTTATCTATTTTATATATAGTAATAGTGTGTATATGTCAATCCCAATCTCCCAATTTATCCTTGTCCTCCAGTCCTAGAGTTTTACAATACACTTTTTAAATACACTAAGGTCCTCAAACGTAAGCCAACTATTTTATCTGATATTTAACTGAAGGAACACTGAAAACACAGCACAACAAAGCAAAAAACTGGCTGTTTGGAACCTATAGAAGGATAATATGCCACACTTTATTCTGTTGCCTTCCTAAGAGCTTTTCAGGGGTATAATTTTGGAAATATGTGATTTTTTGCCTTATTTGTTGACTTTAAAAGCTAAATCCTATGTGAAGATGTGACTCCATGTATAAGAAACTGACATTTATATTTTATCAAATAGTAAACTTTCTAGATAAACTTGAGACCTTTATTTTGGCTTGTCTTTTTTTTTTTTTTTTTTTTTTGCAGTACGCGGGCCTCTCACTGTTGTGGCCTCTCTCGTTGCGGAGCACAGGCTCCGGACACGCAGGCTCAGCGGCCATGGCTCACGGGCCCAGCCGCTCTGCGGCATGTGGGATCTTCCCAGATCGGGGCACGAACCCGTGTCCCCTGCATCGGCAGGCGGACTCTCAACCACTGCGCCACCAGGGAAGCCCTGGCTTGTCTTTTAAGAACAAGAAACATTGAAAATATCACCCCACTTATTAATTATAAATTACTGCGGGGAAAATGTATCTTTACAGTGGAGTGACCTGGCAAACCCCACATTAACCATGGGATCAAAATTAGTATCCCCAATAGGAGGATGGCCTGGTGTGTACAGTAAGAAGTATACAACCTAACCTGTGTAGTTAGTATTCTTGACAAAAATGTTCACTGTAAATCTAACCATGAGGAAACAATCAGAAAAATGCGGGATTTAGCATTCTGTAAGACAGCTGGTGGAAGGAAGTCTTTAAAAATCATTGTCATGGGGCTTCCCTGGTGGCGCAGTGGTTGAGAGTCCGCCTGCCGATGCAAGGGACGCGGGTTCGTGCCCGGTCCGGGAAGATCCCACATGTACAGTTTGTTCATCTTGATTGGATCCTGGGTTGGGAGAAAAACAGCTATAAAAATATGTTTGGGGGACTTCCCTGGTGGCGCAGTGGTTATGACTCTGTGCTCCCAATGCAGAGGGCATGGATTCGATCCCTGGTCAGGGAACTAGATCCCACATGCATGCCACAGTTAAGAGTTGGCATGCCACAACTAAGAAGCCCGCGTGCCACAACTACAGAGCTGGAGGGCCGCAACTAAATCCTGGCACAACCAAATAAATATTTAAAAAAAAAGTTGGGAACAACTGGGAAACTTTGAATATGGAATGGGTATCAAATGATGGAAGGAGTGACTATACATTTTTTTTTTAGGTATAATAATGGTGGTGTGGTAGGTGGAAGAATGCCCTTATTGTTTGGAATTGCATTCTGAAAGTAGTCAGGGCCGATCTGTCATGATATCTCCAACTAACTTTTTTTAAAAATACAGATGTTGTATATATATCTGGGTCCTGTGCTATCCAATAGGGTAGCAAGTATAGCCACATAGAACTATTTACATTAAAATTAAATAAAATTTAAAGCTCCAGTCCTCAGTCTCACTAGCCATATTTCAAGTGCTTTATAGCCACATGTATCTCATGGCAATGTATTGGACAGCGCTGGTGTAGAACATTTTTATTATTGCGGAAGTTCTCTGGGTAATATTGATGATAGACGCTGAGAGAGAGACAGAAAAGCATATGTGGCAAAATGATAGCAGTTAGTAAATAATGTGCAATTATTTATTCTATTCTTTCAATTTTTATGTAAATTGGAAACTTCACAAAAAACTACTAACTGCACCATGTGATCTTAGATTGAGTCCAGGACTAGAAAAAAATCTTTTCTCTTTTGCTATAATGGACATTGATAGGGTAACTGGCAAAATTTGAATAAGGTCTGTACCTTAGATAATAGTATTAAAGAATGTTGAATTTCCCAGTGTTGATAATTATACTATGGTAACGTTAGAAAATGTCTTAGTTCTTAGAAAAGACACACTGATGTATTTAGGGAGAGAAAAAGAGAGAGTAATAAAGCAAGTAGCGTAGAAAGTTAATATTTGGTGACTTTGGGTGAAGGGTTTTTTTAATCAAATTATTTAATTAATTAATTTATTTATTTGGCTGCGTTGGGTCTTCTTTGTGGCATGTGAGATCTTTTGTTGTGGCACGTGGGCTTCTCTCTAGTCGTGTCATGCGGGTTTTCTGTCTCTAATTGAGATGCGTGGGCTCAGTAGTTGTGGCGCAAGGGCTTAGTTGCCCCATAGCTTGTGGGATCTTACTTCCTCAACCAGGGATTGAACCCACGTCCCCTGAGTTGGAAGGGGGATTCTCTACCACTGGACCACCAGGGAAGTCCCCGGTGAAGGGTTTATAAGAATTCTTTGTATTAGTCTTGCAACTTTTCTAAATGTCTGAAATTATATCAATAAAATTTTTTTTTAAAGTAGATACTAAAAAAACAAGGACCAAAAGGGAAACTTGATGGAAGGGTTCAAAGAATCAGCCCGGGAGCTGAGAGGCTTGGTTCCAGGCTTAGCACTGCCTTTGACTAGCTCCGTGATTTTGGATATGTCTCACTTCCCTGGATCTTAGTTTGCCCAACTATTAAATAAAGGGTTTGAACTTGTTGATTTCAAAGAAACTGTCTAGCTCAAAATGGTAGGACTCTATATAACTAGTTCCTATTTTTTATCTATATTTTTACATTTAAGGGTCTGCCTGCAGATCTGCGCTCATACCACCAGGTGGCCTCAGTTAACCTTGGTCTATGTGTGTAGTATTTTCATTTTCCCACTCTGGGCCACATTTCCCAGCTCTACGACCTCTTTTCCTAGTACCAACCCTTGTTGCTTCTTAATCTTCACGACAGCTTTTGTTGCTGTTGTTCCTTGACTTTCTCTCTAGTGTTCTTTTGGTCCTGGAGAAGACACATATTGCTAAAAAACAATCAGAGGTGGCTTTGCCCTTTGCCAAGTTGTGGACCCTTATAGGACTGTCATCCCTCAGAAGGGTCTAGGAGGGAGAGGTTTGCTAACTCTTGAAGGGAACTCAGGTTCAGGCAGTCTTGTCATCATGGGTAAGGAACGTCAGTTATATGCTCTGATTTGGGGCATAGGATAGAAAGCATCCAGATGGGTTTTGTCCTAGTGATCTGGAGTTTCCACTATGGCTGATAAATGCTACAAAAGGAGCTTGTCTAGCATCCAGCCCTGGGCGTACGCTTGCTTAGTTGGTGCTGAGCCCCTCGCTTGCTGGTGCCGTGTAAGCATCAGAAATGCTGCCACATGAAGGAAATGAACAGAAAAGGAAATGCAGGTGGTTAACAAGTACATGGAAAAACTGTTCAATCTGGCTAGTAATTGAAGAAAAGCATTAGAACAAATAAGCAAAGTCTGGAAATGGTATATAGCATGGTGTGGAGTCAGGCTGCCGGGTGCACATTGTGGTTCGAAGCTCCCTGGATGTGTAGCCTGGGGCAATGACCTAGCTTCCCCAAGCTTGTTTCCTCCTGGGTGAAATGGAATGATGATGTATTTCCTGCCTCATTGTAAGGATTCGGTTAGATAATGTGTGCATAGCACAGGATCTGTAATAAGTGCTCATTAACTCTTAGCTATTATCTTTATACTATTTTTTTTTTTACCTACATGATTTGCAAAGGGTGAAAAAAACATAGTACTCAGTGCTATGCAGTGTTTGGTGAAATGGATATATTCCTATAGTGCTGATAGGTGTCTACATGGGTTTAGAAAGGAACTGAGCAGTTTTAAGAACTTTAAAAAATGTTCATATCCTTTGGAAGAATACTCAGAATTGCATGCAGATACTATATACATTTGTGGTTATTTTCCCCGAGCCAAAAGTTGGAAGCAATCTATTCAACAGTGAAAGAATAGTTGCCTAAATTATGGTGTATGCTTGTAATGGGCTTATGTTGCAGCTTTTTAAAATGGATTTTGGGGGGAGAGGAATTTTTAAAGAATTGGAGACATAAAAGATGAAAGTCTAGAAAGTCTGTATTTACCAACATCTTAATGATAATTATCCCAGTGTTTTCGGGTTAGGAGTGATTTTTTCTCTTATGCTTCTTTTCTTATGCTCTTTTTATACCCTCACATTAAAAAAGAAGTCTTTTTAGAATGAGGAAAAGACAAAATTTTTTTAAAAGAAACAACAAAATAAGAGGGAGAACATCTGCCACAGGGGGGCAGCTGGGAGCCCTCTGACTCATCCTTGACTTCTTCTGTCTTTCCTGTCCAGTGGTGTCAGCAAAGCCCAAGGTGCATAGTCGTCAACCTCGAATTAACTCGTTTGTGGAAGTGGCAGTGGATGGACTCCCCAGTGAGACCAAGAAGACTGGGAAGCGAATTGGGAGCTCCGAGCTTCTCTGGAACGAGATCATCATTTTGTAAGAGAAAACCCCTTCTCTCCGAATGCAGCCCCCCAGGAGAATAGAGGAAGGGGTTGTGGGAGATCCAGGTTTCCTGTAGCAGCCTCTAGTCCTTCTGCCTTTGGTACCTGAGGCACCTTCTCTTCAGGTGTTTCTACATCATCGAGGTCACAGAGTGTTCATTGTTAGCTAGATGGTTACAGGGTCAGCTCTGGGGGGGAAAGGGTATATGTGAGTGTCTTCTTCTTTGGGGTTCCCGCCACCTTCAAGATGTCAGCAGTGTAGTTTCTCTGTTTTCTTCTAAGTTACAGGAGTGACTGATCTGCTTGGATATGATGAATCAAGTATTTGTTTTCCAGGAATGTCACGGCCCAGAGTCATTTAGATTTGAAGGTCTGGAGCTGCCACACCTTGAGAAATGAACTGCTAGGCACCGCCTCTGTCAACCTCTCCAATGTCCTGAAGAACAATGGGGGCAAAAGTATGTACAAAGAAGGGGTACCTGACGTCATTCATTTGTGGGGGTGGGGAAAAGAATGTGAAGGTGTGGATGTCTCTCACATGGTGGATAAACCTGGTGATGCAGTTTCCTCCAGGACCAGAGGCTGCAGTTACTGTACTCCCGGTGGATGTTGTCCGTGGAGTTCTAGGAAGGCTGAGAGCTACTCTCTGCCTCTATTGCGGAACTCAGCCCCTTGGTCCAGGGCCCCTAGTGGTGGGATGCACTGATGTCTCCCCCTTGATCCTTCCTCAGGGATGCATACTTTCCCTCTGCCCCTCTTTTCCTGATCCTGATGTGTGATGTGTAAAATCAAACTGTCAAATGCCTCCAACCTAAATCATTACTTTCCTAGTCTGATCCCTCAAACACAACAAAGGAGCTTCGTCTGTGGGTGGGTGTGTACATGTGTGCCTGCCTGTCTGCGTGGAATGGTGTTACAAATGGTGCCCTGTGCTTAGAAGGCGCTCGATAAACATTTCCTGGTTGTTGGAATGCAGTGGAAGCTCTATCATGATTATTCAGCATGCCTCGGCTGCACGGAAATCTAAATCCTCACGTCTGTTTATTGCTGTTTGTGGTCAGTGGAGTAACCCATGGCTGAGGTATCTGGATCCTCCCTCATAAAGCCTCTATTCAGAGCAGTACCAGATGTGGCGAGGGAATGCCACAGAAAGAAAGGCTCCTTCTTTTCTTGATATGTGCTGTCTAGCAAATATTTTCTGAACGTAGATTTAGTTTAAGAGAGATGTGTGGGTGGGGAGCCCCGAGTCCCAGGGAGAGTGCTGCTTGATTCAAGAGTCTTTCCTTTCTGAGCCTGTCCTTTCTGATGGGCCTCTTGAGTGGGGTGTGAGGCTCCCCCGGTCTTTTTCTTTCTGCTGGGCACACACTGATGTGGTGAACCCACTCTGGACTCGGGAATCGTCTGAAATGAGGATCTGCCTCTATTCTAATTCTGCAGGGAACACCCCGCTGCTCTGTCTTCTGAGTCAGTCTTTATTTTCCCAAATGCTAGCCTGCCTTTTATAATTTGATTCTCAAGGAGGATTATATTTACTATGTCATTTGGAAATAGACTTGTGGGCATTCTCACATTAGGATCAGCAAGCGACATGAGTGTCCTTTTCTCTCCTTTTTCATTTGTCCAGTTGGCATATTTTTGCTTTCAATTACAAAAGTAATTGTTGAAAAATTGGGAATCACACAAAAGCACACAGACACACAAAGAAGATAAAATTCTCCTGGAAGCACAGTACCTAGAGATAATTATTGTTAACATTTTGATATATGCCTTTCTGAGCTTTTTTTCCCTGTGTGCAGTGTATTAATATTTAAGACATCAGTGAAACAAAATTGAGATCATACATGAACTTATTATTTTGCAACATGCATTCTTCTCTTTAAAATGTATTACTATATCTTTATTTTTAATTGTGATTTAAAAAAACACATAACGTAAAACTTACCGTCTTAACCATTTTTAAATGTACAGTTCAGTGGCATTAAGTACATTGACAGGATTCTGCAGCCATCATCTCCATCCGTCTCCAGGACTTTTTCATCTTGCTAAACGCAAACTCTGTACCCATTAAACAGTAACTCCCTCCCTTCTCTCAACCCACACCATTCAACTCTCTGTCCCTATGAATCTGCTTACTCTAGGTACTGCATATGAGTGGCATCATACAGTATTTACCCTTTTGTGTCTGGCTTCTTTCACTCAGCATAATGTCCTTAAGCCTCTTTCACGTGGTACGTATCAGAATCACCTTTTTTTTTCTTTCTTTTAAAATTTTATTTTATTTTATTTTGGCCACACTGCATGGCTTGTGGGATCTTAGTTACCTGACCAGGGATTGAACCCGGGCCCTCGGCAGGGAAAGCACAGAGTCCTAACCGCTGGACAGCTCAGTAGTTGTGGCTCGTGGGTTCTAGAGTGCAGGCTCAGTAGTTGTGGCGCACGGGCTTAGTTGCTCTGCGGCATGTGGGATCTTCCCGGACCAGGGCTCAAACCTGTGTCCCCTGCATTGGCAGGCGGATTCTTAACCATTGCGCCACCAGGGAAGTCCCCAGAATCACCTTTTTTATGCTGAATAATATTGCATTGTATGCCGCATTTTGTTGATCCATTCATCCATCCAAGGACATTTGGGTTGCTTCTACTTTTTGCCTGTAGTGAACAGTGCTGTTGTGAACATGGGTGTCCAAATATCTCTTCAAGTCCCTGCTTTCAGTTCTTTTGGATATATATTCAGAAGTAGAATAGCTGCATCACATGGTAATTCTATTTTAATTTTTTGAGGAACCGCCATACTGTTTTCCGTAGCTGTTGTACCGTAAAATATTTAATTGTTCCTCAAAAGTCAGTTTTTGATGACTGTCTGGTAGTAGTCTTATCAGATGGCTGTGTGAAAATTTAAGGTTGAACATTTGGGTAGTTTTCAGTATTTCACAGTCACAAATAATGCTATTTTGATAAACTTATAAGTTTACAAATCTTTGTACCAATTGTTAAAAATGTGTATTAAATTATTGAACATAGACTTGCTGGATTTAAACATTTTTCAAGGTTTTGGACACATTGCCAGATTACCCTCCAGAAAAGTTCTACCCATTTATCCTTCCATCAGCAGTAGCTGAGATGGCTGGTTTCTATTGCACTTTAACATTTATTGGATTTATTTGTAAAAAAAAAAAAATATATATATATATATATATATTTTTTTTTTTAGCCTATTTTATAATTAACATTTTGCCAGATTTGCTTCATCTATTTCTTTTTGGTTGCAGTATTTAAAGTAAATTACAGGTGTTTCAACCTTTTATCCTAGATTCTTCAGCATGCATCTCATTAAAAAAGGACTTTTTTTACATAATTACTGTACCATTATCACACCTGGCAATATTTACACGAATTCCTCATTATCACCTAATACCCAGTTCATATTCGATTTCACCATCTATCTCAAAGTGTTGTTTTACAGTTGGTTTGCCCCAACCTGGATTTGGGCAATGTCCCCTCATTGCATTTGGTGGTTATGTCTTTGAAGTCCCCCCACCTCCACTCCACCTTTTTTAAAGCTGTAATTTACTCAAGGAGACTGAATTTTTTTTTTTTTTTCTGGTACGCGGGCCTCTCACTGTTGTGGCCTCTCCCGTTGAGGAGCACAGGCTCCGGACGCTCAGGCTCAGCGGCCATGGCTCACGGGCCCAGCCGCTCCACGGCATGTGGGATCTTCCCAGATCGGGGCACGAACTCGCGTCCCCTGCATCGGCAGGCGGACTCTCAACCACTGTGCCACCAGGGAAGCCCTGAATGTTTTTAAAGTGTGTTTATTGCCTTATTAATGTCCTTTGCTCATTTTTTTACTGAAATGTGCATTTTTCTCTTTTGGTTTTGAGAGAGCTCTTTATATGTTAAGGCTGTTATTCTTTGTCTTGTAATTTGTGTTTTCCCAGTTTTTCATTTGCATTTTAATTTTTCAGGCTTTTTTTTTTTCTTTTTTCCATACAGATGTTTTAAACTTTCTGTAGTCAAGTCTGTTACCTTTTATATTTTCAGCCTTTTCTTTTATGTTTTGGAAGGCTTTCCTTTATTCTGAGATCAGGTAAATGATCATCTCTATTTTCCCCTAGTTCATTGTGATTTTATTTTTTTAATTTAATTCTTCATCCAAATGAATTTATCTTTGTGTACAGTGTGAGTAGGGATCTAATTTAATTTTTCCTGAATAGTTAACTGATTACTTTAGCACTACTTATTAAATAACCTATCTATATCCCCAGTGATCTGAGTTGCTACCTTAAGCATATATTAAAAACATATGTATATTTGGGCCTGTTTGGGACTTTCCATTCATTGCTGTTTTTTATCAGCCTTTTCAAATCACTCTGCCTTAGCTAGTATAACATTATGTTATGTTTTTAATATCTGACAGTTCAAGTTTCTCTTCTTTTCAAAATCTTCCTGCCTCTTTTCTTTGCATGGATGACATCATCACATGAATTTTACATTATTTTGTCAGGTTCTCCCCTCTTCCTATTCTCCTACCCCCAATCCCTTGAGATTTTTGTTGGAATCTATCATATGTAAAGTTTCTTTATGGAGAATTTTCATACCAGGAACATGGAATGTCTCTAAATTCACTCAAATCATTTTGAAGTTATCTTCAGATAGATTCTTTTAGTTTTTAAAGAAGGTTTGATATTATTTTCAGTGGGATCTTTTTCTCTTATGTCTTCTAACTTAGTGTTGTTGGTATATGACTATTAGTTTCTGTATTTTCTTTTATATAATCAGTCACTTGCTGAATTCTTAGTATAGGTTTTCAACAGTTTCTTTTGGATTTTCTTGGTAGACGTTTATGTGGTTTCTAAGATCGAAAATTTTGATCGTCTTAGGAGATAATTTTACTTCTTTTTCTTTGTTAGTTGCTTTGTATACAACTTCCTGTTTTAGTGGTGATGGAGTGGGCATTCTCCCCTAATAACTAAGCTTATAGTGACTTCTTTAGGTGTCAGGTTGGGTATTAGTTGGTAACGTGTCTTCTTGGTTTACTAATCATTGTTGTCTTTTTAAAAAAATCAGGATAAGGGTTGACTTTTGAGCAAATAGTTTTTATTTTATCTTTTAAAAAGTATTTATTTATTTGGCTGCGTCGGGTCTTCGTTGTGGCACGCGAGATCTTTTAGTTGCAGCATGCAGCAAATAGCTTTTAAGCAACCATTGGGATAATTATATGTTTCTGCTTTCAATGTATTATATTAATTTCCTTGTAGTAACAACCTTAGAATTTCTAGAATATACCTAATTGCTCATGGTAGATTATTCCTTGAAAATTTTTTTAGAATTAAATGTTCGTATTTTATTTGGGGGTTTTCCATCTAATTCATAAGTGACATTTGTTTGTAGTTTTGTACTATTTTTGTCATCTTTGGAATCAAGGCTAGGCTAATTTTATAAAGTAAATTGAAGTGCTTTCCAACTTCGGGAATAGACTCTATAACATGGGAATTATCTGTTCCATGAATGCAGGAAAGAGCTCACCCATAAAACCAACTAGGTCTGGCAGCTTTCTCTGAAATAATTCTTTGATGACTTTTTCAGTTCTTTCCCCATAATGATTGGTTTGTTCAGCTTTTCTGATTTATCTTGTGTCAATTTTGTTAATTCATATATTCTGAGAAAACTGTTTCATGAGATATTCAAGTTATTAATATAAAGATTTGAGATAGCATTCTCATTTTTAAAAATGTTTCTAATTTTTCTCACTTAAAAATGTTGGTATTTGTGTGTTTTTTCCCCATTTTTTTTTTCCTTGACTTGCATAAACATTTTTGTTTTAAATTTTGGCTTTTAATTTATTTTTTACAGGACAACTACTTGGACTTATTTATCAATTATACCATGTTTTCTAATGTTAATTTCTATTTTTAACTTTGTTAACCTTTTTCATCTTTTTGCTTTATTTATTCAATAGTCAGTCATTTATAGCTTTTTGAGTTGAAAGCTTAGTGCATTTATTTTTGTCCTGTCTTATTTAATAATAAAAACATTCTTGCTTTAAATTTGTCTTTGATTTTTACCCCACTTGGTATTCAAAATTTTTTCTGTTAAAGAAAAGTGCACAAATCTTAAGTGAGACAGCTCAATGAATATTTACATGTGTTCACATCTGTGTAATCACCACTCAGATCAAGAGATAGAACATTCCCAGAACCCCAGAAATTTCCCCATGTCCCTTGCTTGCCCTGCCCTGAGATAACAGCTATTCTGAATTTTATCACTGTTGATCACTATTGATTAGTTTTGCCTATTCTTGAATTTTGTATCAGTGAAATCAATTCATCTGTGCTTTTGCATGTAATGAGAGTTGGTTTTTTTTTTACTGGGGTATGGTATCCTATTGTATGAATATACCACAATTTATTTGTCTCATCTCCTGTTGGTAGACGTTTGGGTTAGTTCCAGTTTTTAGCCATCATGAGCAAAGCTGCTGTGAACATTCTTATACAAGTATTTTGGAAGACACAGACATACACTTCTGTTAAATCTATCTATGTGTCTATCTATCTATATCTATCTTGAGGACTTGTTTCATAGGGTGGATATATGTTTAGCTTTAGTAGAGACTGTCTGGTGGAGAACCAATTTGCCATCCCCTACATTTTGCTGTGTTCTGCTCCTTTTTTGTAATTGCTCTTGTGATTTTCTCTTTGAGCCCAGCGTGATTCAGGAGGATGTTTCCTATGGCTCCCAGGGGCTGTGTTGCTTGTGGCAGTGGCTGCAGCTTCTACTGCTCTTGCTGACGCCAGCCTTAGCACTTTGAGTGTGTGGCTGGGTTTAGTAGTGAGGCACATCAGATCCAAATCTGATGGAAAATTTGGGCAGTGGGCTGCTTTTTCTTAGAAAAACAAATCTAGGATGACAATATAGATAATATTCTGGCTGTGTTTCCTAAAGCCCTCTGTATAGAGCAAGGCTGTTTCTGATGATTGCAAATCTGTCATGTAGAGAAGTGGTTAAGAACATGTGGACTCTGGAGTCAGACTCCCGGGGTTTGAATCCTGATTCCACCAGCTTTGTACATCAGACACTTAACTTCTCAATGCTTCTGTTTCCTTGTCTGTAAAATATTGTTTTGAGATTAAGTGAGCTAACAACAGTATGTGACACATGTTCGTACTATAGTAGTAGTAGTAGTAGTAATGGTAGTTATTATTCTGTCTCCTCTGATACTTTCCTTCCCAAAGATTGGGAGGTACAAATCCCAGAGATGGACAGCAGAGACCCAGTTTCCTGATATGGGACCTCCTTGCCTAAATGGGAGGCAGCCCTGAGGTTGTTCCAAGAGAGAATTCTAAGACTGGACAAATGCAAAAGCTTTGCAGGTGTGGAGTGGGGAGGCCATTATTAACATGGGACATTTTTCAGCACCACAGCCTTGGAGCCTGCTCTCCTTGGGGAGCTGCTGGACGGGAAATGTTTCCAGAGTGGTGTCTAGGTATGAATATGGTTTCGTAGGGTAGTGGGTTACAGTAGGTGAGGTGACTCCTCTCATTGTGGCCGGGTCTTCCTGAAACCACTTTTCCTGGGAAAGGGAGTGATGGGTAGCGGTTACCCCACCTGGTGTTTTTCTGCTCCATGGGACATAATTCATTCTTTCATTTGCTCCCTTGTTTTCCCCTGGGTGGACTTGGAGGTTGACTGGGAGACCCAGCTGATGTTTCCTGCCTCCCCTGGCCGAGGGATGCTGCAGTGGAGGGTTTTACTCAAGTCCAGCAGTTACGTAATGGTCAGCCTTGGCTGACTCTGCAGGGACATTGACCTGGCAGTGGCTGCACAGAGGACTTGACCAAAAGTCCTGGTTTGGCTCTTAAGGATGGTTCTAGTCATCTCTGTGTGGAAGCCAGCTTTTGAGTTTGACTATTGCTTTTTTTTAAATTTATTTTTTGGGGACTTCCCTGGTGGTCCAGTGGTAAAGGATCTGCCTTCCAATGCAGGGAACAGGGGTTTGATCTCTGATCGGGGAACTAAGATCCCACATGCTGTGGGGCAACTAAGCCCACGCGCCACAACTACTGAGCCTGCACGCCACAACTAGAGGGCCTGCATGCTGCAAACTACAGAGGCCATGCACCACAACTAGAGAGAGAAAACCCACATGCCACAACTAGAGACAAGCCCGCGAGCTGCAACAAAAAATCCTGCATGCCGCAGTGAAGATCCTGTGTACCGCACCTAAGACCCAATGCAGCCAAAAAATAAAGAATAAATAAATACAATAAAATAAAAATTAAAAAATCTTAAAAAAAATGTTAAGTCCCCGAAGCAAGAACCAATGCTTTAAGAAAATAAAAAAAGAAAAATGATAATTTATTTTTTAAAAAATTGAATGAATACCAATTTAAAATTTATTTATTTATTTATTTGTCTGCGCCGGGTCTTAGTTGCAGCATGTGGGATCTTCGTTGCTGCCTGAAAAATCTTTAGTTGCAGTGTGCGAACTCTTAGTTGCGGCAGGTGGGATCTAGTTCCCTGACCAGGGATCGAACCCCAGCCCTGTCCATTGGGAGCACGGAGTCTTAGCCACTGGGCCACCAGGGAAGTACCCTGAATACTGATTTTTTTTTTTTTTTTGCGGTACGCGGGCCTCTCACCGTTGTGGCGTCTCCCGCTGAGGAGCGCAGGCTCCGGACGTGCAGGCTCAGCGGCCATGGCTCACGGGCCCAGCCGCTCCGCGGCATGTGAGATCTTCCCGGACCGGGGCACGAATCTTCATCCCCTGGATCGGCAGGCGGACTCCCAACCACTGCACCACCAGGGAAGCCCCGAATACCGATTTTTAAAAAAACCTTTTTATTAGGGGAATTTTCAAACATAATCCCCATCCCCCAGTAGCCACCAGCATATGTTTCATCCGTACCCGCCCACTGGACGATCTTCATTTCTTTCTAGCTTGGTAGCAGATAGGAGCTGAGACCCACTTTTCTCTTGTAGCTCTCCTCTCTGGTAGTTGGACTCATCAACACTGCAGACCTTGGCACTACCAGATTGTCCTGCTTTCAAGGAGGGAAATATGGCTTGAAGTAGATTAAAAAAAAAAAAATTCCAAACTTCTTTATTTTAAAATAATTTCAAATTCAGAGACAAGTTACAAGGCTAGGACAAAAAACTCCCCTATACTCTTCATCCATGTGGTGATATTTTGATGCATTTGCCTTAACATCGTCTGTATATGCATGTATGGTGATTTGCTGAATCATTTTAAATTATAAATCTTATACATCTTTGTCCCTGAATATTTAAATGTGTATTTCCTAAGAAGGATATTTTCTTGCCTAACCACTATAAATGAACCTAATCAAGAAATCTAACATTTTTACAGTATTGTTATATAATTCGTATTTTCTAATTGTTGCAAAAATGCACTTCAGGTGATTTCCAGGATCCCATGCAAGATTGTGCATTACATTTGGTTGTCCTTAAATCTGGGGTCAGTTCCTCAGCCTATTTTTGTCTTTGATGACACTGTCATTGTTAAAGAGTTCAGGCTGTCTTTTTGTAGAATCTCCTCAGTTTAGATTCAGAGTACTACACATTTTTGGCAGGAGCATTCCAGAAGCGATGTTGCGTCCTTCTCAGTGTGTCAGATCAGGGGCCACACAACTCAGCTTGTTTCATTATTGATGATGTGAACTTTGACCATTGGGTTAGGGTTGTGTCTGCCAGGCTCTCCACTGTAAAATGACTATTTTCTCTTTATAGCTAAGAAGTTTTTTATGGGGAGATGCCATACTTTGAGACTATGTAAGTATCTGTTTCTCATCACACCTTCACCTACTAGTATTTGCATTCATTAATGATTTTAGTCTGAATCAGTTAATATTCTGATGGTCGCAAAATTTTTTTTCCAATTTAGTCATTCCTTCTACATTTATTAGTTGGCATACTGCTGCAAGGAAGAGCTTTTCTTTTTCCTTTATGTAGGTATGTATTATCAGTCTCAACTCATGGATTCTTATTTTATGCATGGGTTATAATTTATTACTGCCATTATTTTGATGCTCAAAGTATCCCTGGTTTGGCCAGTGGGCGCCTCTTCAAGCTTGCTCCTGTATCCTTTTTTTTTTTTTTTTTTTGGTATACGTGGGCCTCTCACCGCTGCAGCCTCTTCCACCACGGAGCACAGGCTCCGGATGCACAGGCCCAGTGGCCATGGCTCATGGGCCCAGCCGCTCCGCAGCATGTGGGATCCTCCCGGACCGGGGCACGAACCCGCGTCCCCTGCATCGGCAGGTGGACTCCCAACCGCTGCGTCACCAGGGAACCCTCCTGTATCCTTTTGACATGTCCCCATCATATATTTTTTTCCAAACATCATCCAACATAGATAGAATTTACTATGTGATAAAGGTGGCATTTAAAATCAGTAAAGAAAGGTGAACAAATTGGGACCATTGGTTAACCCAGTGGTTTTCAAAGTGTGGTGTCCAGATCAGCAGCATAGGCGTCACTTGGAAACATATTAGAAACATAAATTCTCAGGCCCTCTCCCAGTCCTACAGAATCAGAAAACCTGGAGATAGGGCCCAGCAATGTGTGTTTTAACAAATGCTCCAGGGCATTCTGATGCCGGTTCAAGTCTTAGAACCACTGAGTTACCACTTGGGAAAAAATACAGTTAGATACCTTCCTTACACTAACACTTGTGCTGGTTTTCTTTATTTAGTTTTTAAACGTTTAACCCTTTAATCAATCTGGAGGTTTTTCTGGTGTATGGTGTAGGCCAAGGATCTAGTTGTATTTTTTCCTTATGGATTTTATGGTGTCACTGTTTTCACTGGAGGGAGTGCCAGTATCAGTTTGGACATACCTCTTCTCACTGCTTTTTTTTTTTTAATTTTTATTTTTTTGGCTGCGTTGGGTCTTAGTTGCAGCATGCGGGATCTTCATTGAGGCATACAAGATCTTTCGTTGTGGCGCACTGTCTCTTCGTTGCCACACTCGGGCTTCTCTCTAGTTGTGGCGCGCGGGGGTCCAGAACGTGTGGGCTCTGTAGTTTGTGGCACGTGGGCTCTCTTGTTGAGGCGCACGAATTCTGGCGTGCAGGCTTAGTTGCCCCGCGGAATGTGGGATCTTAGTTCCCCGATCAGGGATTGAACCTGTGTCCCCTGCATTGGAAGGTAGATTCTTTACCCCTGGACCACCAAGGAAATCCCCTCACTGCTCTTTTTCTTCAAAACTTTCTTGGCTCTTGAGCCTTCATTTTTCCTGAAAGACTTTATGTATACACACACACACGCATCAATATCTATTCTGTGTCTATATATTCAAGGTGATGAGTTTATGCTGAAATCTCCAATTCTAATTCAACCTCACAGAGTTCTTCCTAACTTTCCTCCTTTCCCCACGAGAACCCTGGCTCTCACCATCATCTACATCTTTACTCATTTCTATATGCACAGGAGGTGGTTAGAGAATTGCTGTCCCCAGACCACTGTGAAAAATGAAGTACCTTCGAAAAGCTTTTTGCTTATGCTCTTCGTTTTCTATGCGTGTCTGTTTTCTTTCCCCATGTGTGTCTCCCAGATTTAAAAAAAAAAAAAATGAGAGAGGGAGAAAAAGCAAACAGCTCCCTATTTATTTAAAAATCTTATAAGCAGAGGGTTGTAACTGCACTTTATGTTCCAAGAACAGATAGGCCAGTCACGAGGGCTGCACCACCTTCCTCCCTCTTCCATGAGGATGGAGTGTTCTGGTGGGTGGGCCATGCATCTCAAGGAGGCAGGCCTGACAGACAGTGCATGCATTTATTTTAAAGTAAGCACCACACTGTTTTTCCAGTTTTTCAACTGAAAGAGAAATAAACCACTGATCCTTGGAACCTGAGTCAGAGGGAGAAGAGAGAAACTTTTTAAAAATTGCTCCTAAGTTAAAAACAATTTTAAATTTAAGTTTGAGAAATTATTCACTATTTCTTCAGATGAGGAGGAGGCGGGCAAGAGACAAAAGTGAAAGGAAGGATGTGACAGTCCTGTAAGCTGGTAGGGAGCTATTATTTAGGGCATAGCTACAAACTCCAGTGCCTTGATTAGGCCTGATGGGAGAATGGCCAAACCAGTTCTGCATCGCCAAGTAGTTACTTTTATGAACCTGGTAAACCACTAAGACCTAGTTATTTCAGCCTCATGGAATACTCACAGAAGATTTCCGAGAAATTCTCTCTTGCTCCCCAAATTGAAAATAGTATAATTGTATCTCTGGGATGTGCCCCCCCACCCCCCATACCACAATCCGCAGATGCTCAAGTCCCTTATATAAAATAGCATAGTATTTGCATATTACCTATGTACATACCCCCGTATACTTTAAATTATCTCTAGATTATCTGTAATACCCAATACAATGTAAGTGCTTTGTAAATAGTTGCTGGAGCACAGCAAGTTCAAAGTTTGCTTTTGGGAATTTTCTGGAATTTTTTTTTTCCTGAATATTTTTGATCCACACTTGGCTGTATCTGAGAATATGGAGCATGTGGATATGTGGCGGGGGAGGCTGACTATTAATATTTTTTCTGATAATAAAAGCAACGTATGCTCCTAAAACTGAAAATGTTACTGTTATTTTTCTGATTATTATTGTTGTTTTATGCTTATTGAAAAAAAAGACAAAGAAAATTGTGAGTGCTAAGTATGTATCAGGCATTGTTCTGAATTCTTGATCTCTATCTGTCTATCTATGTCTATATCTATTCTTTCCATTTAATCCTCCTGCATACCTATAATGTAGGTTGTACTGCCATCCCCTTTAATGAGGAAATAGGCAGATTTTATGTAACTTGCCCAAGATCACATAGTAGGTGGTGGCAGAGTTGGGATTTAACCCAGGCCTTTTTGGTCTCAGAGCCTTTGCCTGCAACCTCTGCATATACTGCCTTCCAAAGAAGGAGAAGGTTAAAAAATCACTGGAAATTCTTTTTTTTCCCCCCACAAAGCTAGCAAATCTTGTTCCGTTATTATGAACTCCATTGAATGTTTGCATTTTTTTTTTTTTTTCTTTGCGGTACGCGGGCCTCTCACTGTGTGGCGTCTCCTGTTGCGGAGCACAGGCTCTGGATGCGCAGGCTCAGCGGCCATGGCTCACGGGCCCAGTCGCTCCGCGGCATGTGGGATCTTCCCAGACCGGGACACGAACCTGTGTCCCCTGGATCGGCAGGCGGACTCTCAACCACTGCACCACCAGGGAAGCCCCTGTTTGCATTTTTTAAAGACAATTTTTTAGAGCAATTTTAGGGTTCACAGCAAAATTGAGAAGGTACATGGAAATTTTTTTATTCAGAGCTAACCCGGTTAATACTTTGTTATATATCCACTCAGCTTTTTGGGGGTATGTCAACCATATATATATATATATATAAAATATATATGTATATAGGTGTGAGTGTCTGACTTTTTCCCCAAATTGGGAACTCACTCTACATATTGCTTTATAACTTGCTTTTTTTCCACCCAGTTTTTCTACCTCAATGAAACTAGATCCTTTTAATGGCTACAACAGCATTTTTTTGGTATGAATGCACCGTAGTTTAACAGATCTTTTATTGTTGGCCATTTCTGCCTCTTTACTACTACAAGCAAGACTTTTCAGTAAATTCTTGTAATGGTATCTTTGTTCTCCTGTCCTTTTTTTCCCTTAGGGTAGTAAATTCCTAGGCATGCATTGCTGGGTCAAAAGGCAGGCACGCTGCAAGTTCTGTGATATCTGTGGCCTCGGTCTGCTGCAAAGACTGGACCCGTTTACACAACCCACCGTGTGTGTGTGCACGTGTACTTGTTTCCCTTCCCCCAGTGGCGCTGGGCATTACCAATCTTTTAACCTCTGCCAGTCTGTTCGGCTGTGACAGTGATTTCTCTTTGTTATTTTAATTTGCATCTCTTTTCTTTTCTCCTCTCCCTTTCCTTCTTGAGGAACTCCTGGGTAAACTTTTGTCCTTGCTGCCTTGCTGCAAATGCTGTACCAGGTCTCCGGTCACCTCCGTGTGACTCCATCCAGGGTCAGTTCTCACTTCCAACTCACTTGCCTTGCAGACTGGAAACAAGGAATCCATCCCTCCTCCTTGACCTACTCTTTTCACTTGGTTTTCAGGACACCACGCCCGGCTGGTGTTCTATATTTCCAGTCACTCTTTTCCAGTCTCCTTTGCTGGTTTTCTCCTCGCTGGTCCAGAAGCCTTGGGATACCCCAAGTTGGCTTAGTCCTGCATCCACTTGTTAATTTATACCTCTTCCTTTCACGATCTCATCCAGCCTCATGGCTTTAAATTTGGTCCGTTCACCTATGACTTGCACCCTGGACCTTTCTGCGGGCAACCTGAGACCGTGTTTCTAGATGTCTAATCAGCATCCTCGAATTAACATGTTAAAAGCTGAGCGATCAGCTTTCCATCTCAGGCAACGGAGATGGAGATTTGGTGTTGCTCAGGCTGAAAACCTGGGTGTCCTCCTTGACGCCATTCTTTCTATTACAACCCACACCCGGTCCATCAACATGTCCTGCCCTCATTACCTTCGAGGAACTGACTGTTTCTCACCCTGACAGCTGCCGTCACCCATATCCACCTCACCACCACTTCTCGACTCAGGAGGCAAAGGCCTCCTAACTGGTCTCCCGGCATCATCTCCCTTTGCTCCCTACACTTCATTTTTGAGCCCATCAGCCAGAATGATCCAACCCATAAGTCGAATCACATCCCTCCTCCAGTGGTTGCCTTTCTCACTAAAAGTAAAAACTGAAGTCCTTCCCAAACGGCCTAAAAAGCCTTCCCTGATCTTTCTGTCACCTCTCTGTTACCCCATCTCAATCATTCCACCCTCACCAAACCGCCTCCTGCCCACAGGCCTTTGTGCTCTTCCTCCAGCCCACTGCTGCTCTTGTCTCAGGGCCTTTGCACCGCCCTGACCTTCTTCCCAAAATATTTCTTCCTTGTGTGTCCTCCTGCCTTTCTCCCTCACCCCCTTCCAGCCCACTCAGATGTCACCTCAGTGAGGGCTTCCCTGATCAATTCAGTGATTTTTTTTTTTAAATTTTACCAAGGTGTGCAACATTACCGTGAACTTTCCCACCACCTCAGTAAGATCCCTCCTGCTCACTTAGCTCTGGTTCCCATTAGTTCCTGTTCCCAGCCCAGCCCCTGGCAACCACTGCGCTGCTTCCTGTCTCTGTAGATTTGCCTTTTCTGGACACTTTATACAAATGGAATCATACATGTGGCCCTGACCAAACCACCTTAATTTCAGTTCCTCCCTACACAACATTCCCTATTCCTTTCCTTGCTTTATTTTCTTTTTAGCAGTATCCCCATATAGTATATATATATTTTGTTTATTTATCTGACTTATTGGCCTCTACAACTAGAATGTGAGCTCCATGGGGGCAGGCACTGTTTGGTTTTTGTCAACTCTTGTACATCCCCTCACTCCTGTGCCCAGAACACAAAGAAGATACTAATAATATAATATAATATAATATATACCATAACATAATATGATATTATACAATGTAATGTAATAATATAATATTAGTATATATATAATATACATATTTAATTAGATTAGTGAGGATGAACATCTTTTTATGTGACTGTGGTTTTTGTGGCCAGTGTCGTGGCTGACCGCTGAGGCAGAGGTAGGACCAGGGAAGTGCTGGGTGCCCTCTCTGGGGAGGTATCAGGCAGAACCCGTCCCCAGCCTCCAAATGCAAGGCTTTGTTTCATTTTACCTCCATCCAGTTGCAGTTGTATCAGTGACTACTCTCCTTGATGGGCATCAGATGCCAGGCATTGGGATTTAAAACCATCTTTAATAGTCTCTGAAAAGCTCCCTGTGTGTTGCTTTCCATCATTGTGCACCTCAGGCAGATACGGCCAAGCCAGAACCTCAAGGAATTTCTGAAGAAGCCAAAAGCCACCCCCTCCCCCGACCCCAGACCCCCAGCTTCTCAAAGTTACAGCTGGGCCCAGCTCGCGGCTTTGGTGTCAGTGGAGAGCTGGTCGAAAGAAAAGGTCCTTTTAGCCAGGAGTCTCGTAAGTAAACACACAGGCCCCTGCAACGCAGGGTAAAACAGACCTGCTCTCTGTGTCACCGGCTGAGAGGCTGCCTTGTGAAACCTCACTTGAAAAAAGAAGAAAAGCTTTCTGTCAGGAAAGCCATCCCCTGTACGTGGCTGCCTCAGTGTGGCCTGGGGTTTAAGGCCGCCTCCAGAGTGTTCTGTAAACTTACTGGCTTTGGAGGGCCGTCAGCCTCGTGGGAATGCCTGTTTGAACAAAGAGTGATGCCACCCCTCAAAACACGAACGCTGGCTGAGGTCGTCCCCCTTTTTCTAATGGTATATTGAAAACTTTTGCATTTTAATCCATAGTATCTGGTCAGACAGTTTTCCCCTCTTTTCTTTCTTTCTCTCTCTTTTCTTCTTCTTTTTTTTTTTTTTTTCTTTTTAGACTTGTGAATTTGTCAGTGTTGGATCAGGATTTTGTATAACCGGAAATTTCCTTCTTTTCTATCGGGCATTTTCTTAGGGTTGTGAGAGGGGCCTGCGGCGGAGTCGGGGGTGGGTGTGAAGTTTATTTACCAGCATTTGCACAGTAAATCTCTTTGAGCAGTGGGCTAGATGCCGGAGACGCAGCAGTGAACTAAGGCAGACAGTCTCGGAATTTAGGATCTAGAGAGGAAAGCGGATAGATGTTGGACAAATAACTGGTGCAGACTGTTCCAGTTGTGACAGATACGATGGAGGAAAGTGCAGGGTGCTCTGGGAGTATATCATTCAGGACTTAACCTAGACTGGGGTCAGGGAGTGTCAAGGAAGGCTTGCCCGAGGAAGTGACACCAGAACTGCAGAAGGATGACAAGCGATTGTCCAGGCCAACAAGGAGAAAAACAATCCAGGCTGAAGGAAGCTTGGAGGCAGGAAAAAGCTTAGTTCAGTCAAGTTACACAGAGAAGGCCCCCGGGGCTGGCCGGGCCTTGGCAGACAGCTGCTCGAGATTATGACCAAAAACAGCAGGAAGGAGGTGCCCAAGCAGCGCTGTCCAGTAGAAATGTGATGTGAACCACAGACACAATTTAAAGTTTTCTAGTAGCCACATTAGAGAAAGTAAAAACAGAAATAAACAGGGGGGAAATTCATTTTAATGATCTATTTTCTTTAGTCCAATATATACCAAATGTTATCGTTTTAACACATGAGATCTGGTGTGTCATTTACACGCCCAGCACATCTCAGTCTGGAGATAGGAAAATGAGACTGTTGCCTGGATATGAGCAGTTTCCTTCCGCTTGCCAGAAAAAAAACCAACCCTGAAACATTGCATCTGATGACGGGGCCTCTTCCTTGTGCCAGTTCCCTGAGAGTGGCTCCCGCCTGCCTACCCATCCAGTCTCCCAGGTTCTTCAGGGGAGACACCGCGGCTGCTGGGGTCATACGAAGATCAGACCTTGTTTAGCTCATCGGAGTGCCTGATTTCCTCTTTTCCTTCAGTCTTCTGGGATTCTAGGAGCATTTTTCTTAGAGCAGGAGACTTACTCTTGTAGGAGAGTGGTGAGTTGGGAGGGAAAGCGATCCTGGATCAGAGTGAGGGTGCCACAGTTACACGCGTGGTGCGGTCAGTGCTACGGTCAGGTACAGAGCGGAGATTTTCACCTTAGCGTCAGGCCCGGCCTGGGGGATGCTGTTTATTATGTACAGGATAGCAAGGCACACAGTTCTCAGAATATGATGTCTGTGTCTTCCCTCCCTCCCACTCCTAATTAACTGATTAATGTTTATTTACACGTGTATTACGTGAATTCATTCTTTTGGGGCCGGGGACTTTGTGGTAAAGGCTGAATTCCCTTTGAACGTGCTGCTCCCTCAATCCTAAAACCCTCCTCAACAGATAGATTGCTTCTGTATATATTTTTAAAGATTCTTAGGATACTTTACAAGTCAAGGGGCACAACTTGTGGGCCTAGGGTGAATTCACTTTTGCGTGTGTAGTTTATACGTGAGTTTTTGTGCTGGTGTTTGCAAGTCTGGTGACTTCATACAAAGTTGACGACAGTGACCTATGTCATGGGGAAAGGGTTTGGAATGTGTGTGCTTACATCATATTTTGAATTTCTTTTTCTTTTTTTCATATTTTGAATTTCTGCTTGAATTTTTAATAATAAGCATGTTTAAAAAATTGTAAGTTAATGTTATTTATTGTGGGGCAAATATTATATAGCATAAATGGGGAAAATTTTAAACTTTTTATTATGGAAAGTTTCAAAGATAAATAAAAGTAGAGAGAATCATATAATGACTGAGTCATCCTGTATCCATTACCCACTTTGAACAGTGAGGAGCACGTGTCCAGTTGTCTTTCATCTCTAGCCCCCACTTTTTGGGGATGTATTTGAAAGCAAATCTTAGGCATCATGTCATTTCATTTGTAAACACTTCGGTATACGTGTGTAACTGATATTGGAAATTGAGAAAAAATACATATGCACTGTGCAGATAATGGAAATTTAAAAAGTGAAACCGTTATTTCATAATCTGACTCTTCAAACACAACTTATTGTTTTTCTCTGCTTCATTTATTTCTTTGCCCCTTTACATACTTATTTTTACAGGGTTTTAATCATGGGGTGCTTTTTATAACTTCATGTTCTTGTTTTTTTTTAAATTAACATTGTAGTGTAAATGATTTTCCATGTTGTTCACTCTTCATAATCATTAATCCAAATCTTTTTTTTTTTTTTTAAGATGTTGGGGGTAGGAGTTTATTAATTAATTAATTTATTTTTGCTGTGTTGGGTCTTCATTTCTGTGCGAGGGCTTTCTCTAGTTGTGGCAAGCGGGGGCCACTCTTCATCGCGCTGCGCGGGCCTCTCACTATGGCGGCTTCTCTTGTTGCGGAGCACAGGCTCCACACATGCAGGCTCAGTAGTTGTGGCTCACGGGCCTAGTTGCTCCGCGGCACGTGGGATCCTCCCAGACCAGGGCTCGTACCCGTGTCCCCTGCATTAGCAGGCAGATTCTCAACCACTGTGCCACGAGGGAAGCCCCATCCAAATCTTAATTGTGGCATAATATTTCACTCATTTGAGATTTGTAATTTTTCAAAAGCGGGAATTTTTTTTATTGTGAAGTGATTACCACAATAAGTTTAGTTAACCCTTATCATCTCAGGTAGATACAAAAAGAATAAAGGGAAAAAGTGGGTTTTTTCCTTGTGATGAGAACTTTTAGGATTTCCTGTCTTTGCATCTTTCCAATAGATCATACAGCAGTGTTAACTGTAGTCACCACGCTGTCCATCACATCCTTGGTCCTTATTTATCTTACAACTGGAAGTTTGTACTTTTTGGCTACCTTCATCCAATTCCTCCGCTTTGCTGATTTGTTTAAAAGCAGAACCTTAACCATGAAAGTGCTCTTCTAGCTGGGCTCCTGGATTTCACTATTCCGAGACCGTTGAAAAGGAGGCTTGTTCATTGAAACCCTTTCTCTGCTGTGTTTACAGACACGTCCTCAATTCTGTGCAACGGGGAGAGGTGGTATAGTCACCGAGGTTCCCTGAGGGCGCAGAGAATGGATGAGCTGCTCAGATGGGACTAGTCTAGGAATCCTCCGAATTAATGGGTGATGAGGACCACCCCCGCCTTGGGATAGAGGAGCTCTAATGACAAGGCCACAGTAATTAATGTGAACTGACAGTTTATCCTAAAAATGCAACTTTCCCAGATCTGTATTTATTTCCTCTAAATCACTTTAAAAATAGGCTATAGCTTTACAAACAGTGAGATTCACCAAGACACATGAGGCTTTTTTTTGTTTCCTACATGAAGGGGACCCTCAGTTGATTCAAGAGGGACTCTTTGTCTATAATGTACCTTATTAGATAGATGACTCAGATGAATAGCCAGTTCTGAAGTGTCTATGTCAGTGCTTTTTTTTTTTTTTTTTTTTTTTTTTTTGCGGTACGCGGACCTCTCACTGTTGTGGCCTCTCCCGTTGCGGAGAACAGGCTCCGGACGCGCAGCCTCAGCGGCCATGGCTCACGGGCCCAGCCACTCCGCGGCATGTGGGATCTTCCCAGACCGGGACACGAGCCCGCGTCCCCTGCATCGGCAGGCGGACTCTCAACCACTGCGCCACCAGGGAAGCCCCATTTTTTTTATTTTTTATTTTTTTGTAAGTAAAGAAAAGCATGTGTAGCTTCAGGGGTTTGGACTGTAGAACACTGTGACCCTGAATCAAGAGAAATAAGGACAATCATGACTGACGAATCTGTCATGTACCTAAATGAGGATGCATGTGCCTAACCTCTCCTCCATCATTCTTGTGGTTGGAGGCGAGCCGTCCCTCTTCCTCCCATGTGAAGGGCAGACTCTCCATCCATGCTTTGGAGCCCACCCTTTCCTGCCTTCTCAGGACTCCTTTCTGACTTTGCTCCTGCCTCTCTGACTGGTCTTCTTCCCCAACCTGCTTCACCCCGCAACGTGCTAGCTCTTTGCCTGAAACTTCAGATCACAGTTGAGCTGTCAGTTCCTCAGGAAACTTTTCCTGATGCCCTGACCAGGCCAAATATCCAGCACTGATGGGACCATAAGGTCTCTTGCATGAAATCTGTTTCACAGTTGCAACTTTACATTTCTTTGTGACATTATTTAGTCACTTCTGTTTCTCCCACTGACTTGTGAGATTCCTAAAAGCAGAGACTATGTCCACTTTCTTTCTTCATTATAACCCAGCTTCTAGCACAGTGTCAGGCACATAAAGGATGCCCAGAAAATGCTTCTTGAATGAATGCACAAGAAAAAGAGGAGAAAAATAAAAGTTTAAAAACTGGCTTTGTAAAATGAAGCTCTTTTCATTTTTAGAGGAGTTGATGCAACCGTCAGTCAACCAAGACTTTAAACTTTTATTTATTTATTTATTTATGGCTGCGTTGGGTCTTTGTTGGTGCGTGCGGGCTTTCTCTTGTTGTGGCGAGTGGGGGCTACTCTTCATTGTGGTGTGCGGCTTCTCATTGCGGTGGCTTCTCTTGTTGCGGAGCACGGGCTCTAGGTGCGTGGGCTTCAGTAGTTGTGGCGCACGGGCTCTAGAGCGCAGAGTCAGTAGTTGTGGTGCATGGGCTTAGTTGCTCCGCGGCATGTGGGATCTTCCCGGACCAGAGCTTGAACCCGTGTCCCCTGCATTGGCAGGCGGATTCTTAACCACTGCACCACCAGGGAAGCCCCAGCCAAGACTTTAATTTGGAGATAATTAAGGATACATTCCAAGCAGTAGCCTACAGAAGGAGCTTCAAGGCCAAGGTAGACGCTTCCTTACACCATGTGTTCTGGGAAGACTCTGCCAAGGCTTGAGTGATGGGGGCCGAGGGAAGGTGGGTGAAGCAGAGTCAACCTTGGTACCCTAACAAGAATTCCAGTGTCTACAACGTGCTGCTAGCTTGGTAGAAGAGGCTTTCTCTTGTTAGGCTCTGGCTAAGGTTGGAAGCCAAAGAGACATCGTAACAGTAAATCCTGGAAGCCTCTGGCTTTCTTTACTGCGAAGGGAATGTGAAACAGTGTTCTCTTTAAACCTGGGGTAGCCTCCAGTCTGTGTGTGTCTGAGTTAACGGGGAGCCAGGGAAGGGAAAGGAGACTGTTTACTCTCTGCCCTTCTGGAATTTCCTCTGGTTCCGTTCCTCTGTGCACCAGTGTTTCACAGCTACGTGTAGAATGAACACTGACCTGTTAATGAATGCCCTGTTTATTTTCACTTTCTTTTGATGGGCCTATGGGATTGAGGGCAGAAGGAGGCCGGAAGAAGGAGGTTTGTTTGTTCCACTGAACAGCTCTGTTAAGGCCAAATCAATCACATCTTCCTCGGGCTTCTGAGACTCTTGGCCAGAGAGTACTTGGTCTCCCTTAAAAATATCCTACTTTGTGTCCTGTTTTGTTTTTCTCAAATTTCCAGGTAAATCCTTACATTTGTATTCTGAGTTAGGAAGAAAATATTTTTTCTCTTAAATGATATAAGCGTATACATGCACATACATTTTGGTGGTGTGAGAGCAGGGAAGGGCAGTGATGATAGAAGATTCTAAAGCAGAAAGTTCCTTCATACACTGCAGTGAAACTGCCCAGGCAGGGCTTCTGGTCTTAACTGAATTGCACTAAAGGGACACAGTTTGGCAGTTCTGGTTTATGTAGTTTTTTTCTTCTGTCGGAATGAGGAAGGCAACTTCCATGCCCTATTTATCTATACTTATTGGTACCATATGCAAACAGCATATTAAAAAGCCCATGTCAGGAAAGGGAAAAAGTAAGTCTTAGAAAAATATTACTCATCCTTGTTGCACGTAACAACTCTTCCCAATAGGAAATTATTAACCTGAAGCCACTTGCAAATCTGAGGCTTTGAAGTAAGGGAAAATAACCATCAGAGCTACTCCCTAAGCAGCTTGATTGTATATTTTCTACCTTTTCATGTGTCAAAATGTGTATGTAACATTGAGTTTGTGTAAGTTTTTTAGTTTACAGTCACTGTTTGTTCTTTAGGTAGGCTGGCTTGAAAAAGAAAAGCTATTATGGAAAATGTCAAAATACACAAAAGTAGAAAGAATAGTCCATGAACCCCTATGTGCCCATCACTCAGATCCACAGCGGGCTACAGGTGGCCATTCCCACCCCACCCTCCACGGGGTTATTTTCACATAAATCTCAGACATGTTTCATTTACAAATATTTCAGTATGGATCTCTTAAAGATAAGGGCTCTTAAAAACCATAACCATGATACCAGCTTCATACCTGAGAAGCTTAATGGTAATTATTTAATCTCATCAAATATTCAGAGAGTTTTTAACGTTTCCCCAGCTGTCTTCAACATTATTTTCCCCCCACCATTGGTTTGTTTGAATCAGGATCCAAACAGGATTGATAAGTCTCTTAAGTCCCTCTCCCTTGCCCCGCAACCAGGGATGGAACCCGGGCCCTTGGCAGTGAAAGCTCGGAGTCCTAACCAGTGGACTGCCAGGGAATTTCTTCTTTCTCTTTTAACCAATATGTTCTCCTTCTTTTTATCCCTTACAGCTCATTGTTGAAGAAACTGGACAGTTTGTCCTGTAGCTTCCCACATATTGGGTTTTGCTGTTTGTGTCCCTGAAATGTGTTTTAACATGTTCCTCTGTCCCTCTGTGTTTCTTGTAATCTCATACCTGTTGAGATCTAGATCTAGTGACTTGATCTGATCCAGGTTCTTATTTTTTTCTTTTTAATGAGGTGGTGTGTGTTTCCACCAGGAAGCACGCTATGTCTTCTTGTCTCTTCTGGTGTGCCAGCTTTTAAAGGGATCTCCTGGCACAGTCCTTGAGGATTTTCCTAATTCTTTCCCCCTAGCTTCTAATCTCCAGCCCTACCGCTGTATGTTGACCTCCATAAAGTAGCTTTACAAGGTATTGGTAACCAGTGGGTACTTAGAAGAGAAGAAGGACATTTGCTGA
This sequence comes from Monodon monoceros, assembly GCF_005190385.1. Classification (NCBI taxonomy): domain Eukaryota; kingdom Metazoa; phylum Chordata; class Mammalia; order Artiodactyla; family Monodontidae; genus Monodon; species Monodon monoceros. Next base: position 16,940,115 of record NW_021703766.1, on the reverse strand, counting down.
AGTTAGCATGAGCTCATGACTTTGGCTTTTTCGGAGGAACTAAAGTCTCTTGCCGTCGAAATATTTTCATTGTATATGTTCCACTTGGTCGTAATTGAATCTGACTTCCCCCAGCCATGCTCTACGTTTGTGCTTTTTGCAGCCCCTGCCTATGATTTGCCCAAAGCTTTGATTCCAAGGGCCTGATGGGCCTGTGGGGACCGACTAGTGTGCTCGGTGGGGAGCCATGGGGCTTTCCTAACACGTGCTGGAAAGGGGGAAAAGGGCGAGTCTCCCTTCTGCTACCCTGCTCCCAGAAGACACTGCCATCGCCTGGCCCAAGCTACCAGCTACTCCTGCCTGGAGTATTGCAGTGACTTCCTCCCCGGTCTTGTCTGCTTCATCTCTTGCTCCTCCTGCAGCTGGAGTGACTGCGCTGCAACAGAAGTCACGTCCCTTCCTTGCTCACGAGCCTCCAGTGGCTCCCAATCTCCCGCCGAGTAAACGCCAGCGACCATGCCAGTGCTCCAAGGCCTTCCTTGTGAGCTTCCAGTTTCCTACCACCCTCATCTCCTGCTCCTCTCTTTCCCCATCCACTCCAGCCACACTGACCTCCCCGCCATTCCTCAGATCTGCCAGGCGTGCCCCCATCTGGGGCCTCTGTGTCTTATTCTCTCTCTGCCTAGAATATCCTTCCTCCAGATACTTACGTGGCTCCCCTGCCTCATCCTTCTCGAAGTCTTTGCTCCATTGTCACTTTCCTGGCGAGACTTTCTCGCCACCCCAGACCCTCCTCCCACCTCTAGCACTCTTCATCCCTTCCCCTCCTTTCATTTTTTTTTCTACTGCATTTGCCACTAACAGATTGTGCAATTTACTTTAAAAACAAAAAACATTGCCTAGTGTCTGTTTGCCCCAACTAGAATATAAGCCCCCTGGGGCACAGCTTTTTGTCTGTTCTGTGCCTGTTGAATCTCACCGACCAGAAGAGTTTGTGCTCGCTGCACACGTGTGGACTGCATGATTACAGATGGAGCAGGGCCGGATGAGGTGGACGGTGGCTGGTGAGCCTCCTACGCTCAATCTGGTTCTAGTTCTGGAACTTGACTTACTACACCCATGTTTTCATCAGTTTCTTGATTTTTGAGCAGTGCCTGAAAAGGTGGGGGAAGACCTGGTGCAAGAGAAAGGCCCTTTGTAGAGTTGATGGCATTGCCGCAGTGAAACCTGAGGGCCCCAGAGGAGAGGTGGCTAATGCTGCTATTTATAGCTCAGATTCCAGTGTATGTTCTCCAGCCACACTTACTCCTTTCAGCCTCCCCTGTATGCTCAAGTCTGTCACTCAATTAGCTAATGGTTTCTTTAGTCCCATTATGCATTGTAGTGCTCCCCTGGCTCAGGTGTGTTCTTTTTGTTTTTGTTTTTTAAGAGAATGACAGTGTTCTATTGTCAGAGGTTTAATTCTTTAATAGCTGTGCCAATTAAAAAAAAACCACAACCCTTTCCCAATGTTTTATCATGCAATTTTCCAACATACAAAAGAGTTGAAAGAATAACACAATGAATGCCCAAATGCCCTTCACCGGGAACCAACACTTCTTAAGATTTTGCTGCATTTGTTTTACCTGTATGTGTGAGCCTGTGGGTGTGTGTGTGTTTTTTTCCCTGAACCATTTGAAGGTAAACTGCAGACATCGTGACACGTCACTCCTGAAAACTTCAGCCTATTTTCCTACAAAACAGTTTGAGAATAAGTGCAGACATCATCATAATATACTCTTGGATCTCCCGAGAATGAGGCCATTCCTAAATACAGCCACAGTACCATTAGTGAACCTAAGAAAATCAACAGTAATTTCAGACATCATTCAATATCCAGTCTGGATGCAAATTTCTCCAATCGTCCCAAGAATGTATTTTTCAAACCAAGGTTTTGTCAAAATTTATGCAAGGCATTTGGTACTTATGTTCCTTTAAATCTAAAAGAGTCTTCTTCCTGCCTGCCCCCGCTCCCCTTTTAAATTTATTTAATGACATTGACTTTTCGAGGAGTCTGGGATGGTTACCGTATGGATGTCCCATATTCTGGGCTGGTCTGATTGCTTCCTCGTGGTATCACTGAATTTATTCCTCTATCCCCTTATTTCATGTAAGCTGGGAAAGAGGTTTCGAGGCTTGATTGGATTCAGGTTAAATGCTTTTGAAAGAAGACTTTAAAAGTGATGTTGTGGGTTTCCCTGGTGGCACAGTGGTTGAGAGCCCGCCTGCCGATGCAGGGGACACGGGTTCGTGCCCCGGTCCAGGAGGATCCCACATGCCGCGGAGCGGCTGGGCCCGTGAGCCATGGCCGCTGAGCCTGCGCGTCCGGAGCCTGTGCTCCGCAACGGGAGAGGCCATAGCAGTGAGAGGCCCGCGTACCGCAAAAAAAAAAAAAAAAAAAAGTGATGTTGTGTACTTCATCCTGTATCATGTCAGGAAACATGTGGGTGTTGAGTTGTCTTGCTCTGAGTGATGCTCACTTCGATCACTTGGTTATGATTGAAGTGATGCTTAGAGGTCTCTCTGAACTGTTTCTCTTTTAAGTAAATAGAACAGTAGAGCATTTTGTTCTCAAAAGCTTAGTTTAAAGAAAAAATAAAAAAACCTCCCCTGTCACTGGCTCTTTTTGAAGGTCAGATGTGTCTCTAAGAGTTGCAAGGTAACTTCCAAGCCTATATGTATATAATGACTGCTGGACATGATGAGCAGGTAAACCAGACAGAAGAGCTGAGTTGGAGCTTTGAGTTGAGACCGTGGAGAGGAAAATGTGGGCTCTGCCCCTGGCTTTGTCAGAGGACCATGGCAGGGTGGCTGTTAGGAGGTTGAAATTAGCAGCAAGAGGCCTTGGGCTCTTCCAGCTTCCTGTTGAACATTATCATTCTTCCAGAAAGGAGGGGAAAGGTACCCACACTCCATTTGTAAAGTGATGGCCTTTGAGATATCAAGGAGGGAATTAAGGAGCCCTTCTAGAATTCTCATCCCGGCATGTTCCTGAGAGTGGTGTACCGGACATCTTTAGGAAGTGTCCTAGATACAAGATGAGAGGACCATACGTCCTTGTGATAGGTATGTGGGTGATCTTGGAAGATTTTTGCTGACCTTGGAGTTTGTTGTCGAAAGCTGAAAAAGGCTTGGAAAGGTCAGGAGAAGAGCAAGTATACAATGAAAAAATTAGATTGAGAGAAATCAGGACTTTTCAGCCTAAAAACAGGAGAGTCAACAGGGAGATAATAAAAATGACAGTTTATTGGGAACTTACCAGGTGCTGTTTAATTCATTACATGTGTTCCCTGAACAATGTGTTCTTACTGCTCCTGTTTTGCAAGGTAGAGAGACCAGTGCTCAAGTTAAGTAATTTGTGTAGTACCGCATAGTACTAGATAGAACTGAGATTTGAATGCAGTCTGTCTGACTGGTACCCGCCCTCGACCTCTGTGCTTTGCTGTCTGCTAGGGACTTATACCCTGGATCTCAGTATGATAGAGTAGGGAGGTGCTCCTTGACTTTAGAAAAATAAATAAATAAACATTTATTACCTCATAGTTTCGGTGAGTCAGGTTTTGGGAGCGGCTTAGCTGGGCAGTCTGGCCTGGGATCTTCCACGAGGTTGCACTCGATACATTGGCTGGGCCGCAATCATCTGAGAGCTAGACCAGGGCTGGAGGATCCATCTCCAAGGTGGCTCATCTGCACGGCGGGCATGTGGTGCTGGTTGAAAGGCCTCAGTTCTTTCCCTCTCTTGGACTTTTGAAGGAGCTAGTTTTCAGGTTGCAAGTGTTCTTTTATAGAAATATTTGGAACTCACCAAGCCCCTTAGTAAAACTGACTGAAAACAGACTCAAAAGGATTTGGAGAGATCCATCACAGGGAAGAAAGGTTAAGGGGAGGGAGAGGTGCTTCAAGAGCTTGAAAACATGAGGGAAAACTGGTTTCTACCTTATTATAGTAGACCCTTGAATTGATCGAGACTGTTTTTTTTTTTTTTTTTGCTAGGTTCTTAAAGGGCTGTGTCTGTTTCTTGGAGAGATGCAGGGTAGACTGTTTTGGTGAGGGGAGGTTGTCTCTAGGAAATGCTCATGGAGGTAGTTATTTATACATACCCTGCCTTGTTCTAGAAAACCAGCTTATAATAATACAGTAGCAACAAAGAGAGAAAATGAAGTGGCGGTTTGATGGATACTGTGGGTGGGGAAGGAGGTTGGAATATGTGGCACTTTCCTGGTCTGGCTTTGTAAGATGTGGGGTGGCATGGAAGGGCTGCATACTCTTTGGAAATCCTCATAAACGCTGCTCTTTCTTGGTAATTATTGAACGGCTCTGAACTGGAGGCTCTGGGTCCTCAGCAGTAACTGGATGGAGGCCATTCGGTGCGGCCAGGCTTGGTGGGTGGGGTCAGGGGTGTGTGTGCAGCAGTTTCCAGCCTGCCTAGGGTTTGGTGCTTCTGCCTCGTGCCAGTTAGTTCTGTTTCTTGTTCGCCCACAGGGCTGAATTTGCCTAGTGTTCCAGGGGCTGGGTGACTCTGAGCTGCCTTCTCACCTCACTGATGGAGCCAGGTGTTGACTAGTCTCTCCCTGTGGGACTTACCCAGGACCGTGTAACGATGGGGCTGACTTGCTTTTACTGAACTTTTGTCGTTTTAAACTTTTTTCCGCCTTAGTTCAAAGTGAAACATTTTCCGGATTGAAAATTAAAAAACACTTTTTAGCCCAAATAATAAGTCCCTGAAATCCTTTATCTAGAGATGACTCCTGATAACGTTTCTTTAGGGTCTCCTGACCTGTTTCGATTCTTTTTGCCACCCCTCTTCCTATGGGTGGGGGGGATGCTATTTGTAACTGCTTTCTTCCTCTGTATGCTGTCAGTATCTCTTACTCTTTTCTTATGGTCCTGCAGGTATAAGCAAACAAATAAATAAAGTAGAAATTACCTAGTGAACCTAATGATATAAAATGTTCAGAAAAAAATGAGCACAGCCTTCCCCACCAGCCTGATACCGTGGTGACAGTTAGGCATATTCCTTCCCGTTCCTTTTTCTGTGCCACGAGACAAGTTTGAAGATGTAGAAAAAAGTTGCCAGGAAAGCCAGAGTCGGTGAAGTGGGAGCTTATAACTTACAGAATCTGAACTCAGTGTGCATTTGCTTTTGTCCATCCATGTTGCTTTTTGTGTCCAACAGTGGAGAACACACAGCTGACCCTGAACCTGCAGACAGAGAACAAAGGCGGTGTTGTCTCGGGTGGTGAGCTGACAATTTTCCTGGACGGGCCGGCTGTTGATCTGGGAAGCGTGCCTAATGGCAGCGCCGTGACGGATGGTGAGTGCCGCCCTGCTCCCCAGGGCTGTGCCGGGATGGGACAGGGCGGGGCAGGGCGGGGCAGAGGAGGTGCCCAGATCTTGGTTCTCTACCAGATACCTGGGTTTGGGTACTGCACAGCCAGCCCTGACTCTCCTTTTTTTTTTTTTTTTTTTTTAACTGAGGCTTAGGGGTCCTGGGCAAGTCCCTTAACTGCTTTAGGACCAAAATAAATACCAAGCCTTTGTAAGCGTGTTGTTGTTTTGGTTCTAGAGCAGAGAAAAACATGTTTTCAGCCCACATGGACTTTGTAAAATAAAACATCTTTATTAAATGTTACTTGGGCCCATTTTTCTTCTTCCCAATCCAGTTAAACTTCCTGGAGAGCTTGAGAGTGTCTTTTATGAGATGGTCTTGGTTGGAAAAGGGGAACTGTGTGTCTCAGAGATTCACACTAGCTGAATACAGGCAAGAAGCAGGGAAATTGGAGTGTCTCCTGCTCTGTCCTGAATGTTGGCGGTTTGTTTCTTTTCATCTAGTTTGAAATTAGTCACTTTTGGATCTAGCAGGAAATTACTTCATGAAGTCTGAGGTCCAAAACCGGTTGGCTTTCTCCATAATTTTTCTTGTTAAGCGTGATGTAACTATGGCACCTTCCAGGCCCCAAGCAGGCTTTCTGTAGCTTCAAGGGGTGGGGTTTGAATTCTATCTGAAGGGCATTTGAGTGGAATCTCAGTGATTGGATGGGCCTTGACTTCTGAGAATCCTCCCTCAACTGACCTCCGTGGTGCTTGGGGTACTTCTGGTACATCTAGAAAAACCTGCATCATTCACTCATTCAGCACATACATCCACAGCTGAGCACCTGGTATGTACTAGCTCTCGGACCAGGTGCTAGCCAGACATCAGGGGCAAAATTCACATGGTCTCTACTCCCTAGAGCTTGTGATCTACTTGGCAGGGGCAGAGGATGTTAGATATCAAATGAGTAAACACAGAAATAATTATATAACTGTAACTGTGAACAAATCTATGAAGGAAGAGTACTGGGTGGTATGAGGTTCCTTTACTTGAGGGGGAATCTCATCTAAATTGGGGGGCCAGGGAAGGTTTCCCTGAGGAAACTGAGTCCTGCTGGAGTACAAGGAGTTTGGACAGGCCAAGGCGGGGGGTGTGGGGTGTAGGGGCAGCTGAGTAAGAGGTGGAGGGGTCTCACATGCAGAGGCTCTGAGGTGGGAGCGAACGTGGCCTGCAGCGGGTACAGAGGCAGCCAGGGCAGCTGGATCGTGGGGAGCGAGAAAGAGGTGCTGGGAGGTGAGATCAGTCAGGTCACACAGCCTCGAAGACCTTGGTAAGGATTGTGAACCTCAACCTAAGAAGTAGAAAGCTGTTGAGGGGTTTTTAATCAGGAGAGTATCATGATTTGATTTAGATCGAATCTGATTTGGCTTTTTAAAAGCTCTCTGGTTGCTGCGATGTGGAGAGATGCCCCAATTCCTTGCCTCCACTTTGCATGGCCAGCATCTATCCTCTGTCTCACGGGGTGTGGTTCATTTAACATATAAGGCAACACGCTTGTAAGTGCCTTAGACATTCTTGAAGGGCTTGGGAAGAGCTGTTTCCCAGGTTTGAGCCCCTCTGTTCCGCAGCCCTGATCAGACCTCACCCAGCCGCCCCTGTCCTTGTCATGCTGGAGGCTGCAGGTTGCTGGACCGTTGGTGTCCCCCTGGGGTGGGTAACTTTAAAACATGCACTTAGCGCTGTTCCTGTACCCACATCTCAAACAGAGGTGTGAGCTTCTCAACGTTTCTGCCTTTTTTTTGTGTGATTGTTCCCTTTTCCAGGTTCACAGCCGCCTTCGAGAGAATCCAGCGGGACGGCTGTCACTCCAGAGAACCGGCACCAGCCCCCCAGCACAAACTGCTTTGGTGGGAGATCCCGGTAAGACACCTCCCTCCTTGTGAATGAGGAGGAGCCTGGAAGTTGCTTAGAGCTCTTGAAAACATGTTGGGAAGCGGCGAGGAACAATTTATGTTAGAAACTGTTGGAAATTTCCAGAGAGCTTATAACTGACTTATAAGTATGTTAAGATGGCCCAGAGAGGAATACAAAACTCAGGATTCTCGGAAGGGTCAAGGGTGCCTTGACAAAGCTTGGGACTGACTCAGTTGGTTATTTGGCTGAGCGGAACTGTTGAACAGAGCTTGACTGCTTTTTATGCATCAGGTACAGTAGCCACAGTTATCCTTTCAGGATGCACATAGGAACACTTAGAGCAGTGGTTCCTTGTATGTGAAATTTTCTGTCTGTACATTTCTATTTGCGGGGGGTGATCCATGATTCCCTTTGGAGTGTTGGTTAAGACCTCCTGCACACAGAGTCTGACCTGTATTATACTTGTTATATACATCCCAAATGACTTAATTTTATTTACCGACATTCCCATCTTATACCTGTGTTAATGGTGCAAACTCCTCTCCACGGTCACTGAATTCCCAGGCAGAGGAATAGTTTTAAGTGTATTTGAGAGATGGGGAGGAGGTTGGGAACCTGCTTTTTTAAATAAATAAATTTATTTATTTATTTATTTATTTTTGGCTGCGTTGGGTCTTCGTTGCTGTGTGCATGGGCTTTCTCCAGTTGTGGCGAGCGGGGGCTACTCTTCGTTGAGGTGCGCAGGCTTCTCATTGCGGTGGCTTCTCTTGTTGCCGAGCATGGTCTCTAGTGTGCGGGCTTCAGTAGTTGTGGCACACGGACTCAGTAGTTGTGGCTCGCAGGCTCTAGAGCGCAGGCTCAGTAGTTGTGGCACACGGGCTTAGTTGCTCCGCGGCACGTGGGATCTTCCCGGACCAGGGCTCGAACCCGTGTCCCCTGCATTGGCAGGCAGATTCTTAACCAATGCACCACCAGGGAAGTCCCGGGAACCTGTTGTATTGTTTATTACAATGTACAAAATCCCCAGACATTTTAAGGAAATTTTAAGGAAAAGAATCATATGGAATGTAGTTTGTATCTGCAGAGAGTAGGTGAATAACTGGTAAAAATCCTCCCAAACCAATCCCGGGCGGTGGGGGAATAATGCTTTAAAAACAAAGCATATTTTAGCCAATACCCACAACATCTGGAAAGATCCCTCTGAGGACAGCCTTCAGCCTCTCTGGATTTGGTTGTTTTGAGGGTTTGTGAGGTCTTGATGCTTGCCAGGTGTCAGGAACAAGAGAGGGTTGGATGTTTGGATCTTTTGTCTATAGCATCATTAGAAGCAGAGGTGCTATTTGCCTGTCATCTTTTCTCCAAGCCTCTGCAAAGGTCTTAATTACCTCATACCATGAAGACTAGTCATCTAGCGAGTCACAGAGAAGAGTGATTTGAAGGTTGAGATAAGTAGTTGACTCTCACAGGGTAAGGACCAACGATATAACTGGCAAATCTTATATCAACAAAGGCATGATTGGCGCCCAGAGCTAGAGAAAAGAAAATCTCTTCAGTGGTGAGTAGCTGGTGGAGAGGAACACCTCAGACATTCACTCTGAGAATGATGCCTTCTTGGCTCTGGTGCTAGTAACTACCATCTTGGTCTTTTAGCTGACTTGGAAAATTGGTGTCAAACACAACTGATGTCACTTAATTTGGGGCTGGAGGGCAGTGTTCAGCTCTTAACATTTGGACTTAAGTTCTTGACCTATTTGTTGCTCTCTGAAGTTCTCTAGTTGATAGACCTTGAAATTTACATGTCTGGATAGCCCTTCTTTGCTGATGTGTTGAGGATTCTTGAGTGTTACAGCAGCAGGCAGACTTCAACAGAAAATCGGGTGCATTTTTGCCCATAACACATGGCGGACGTTCAATGCTAGTTAATTGTTAGTGGGCAAATTGCCTTCTAGGTAGCTGAAGCCGTGTGGGAGTCCTCCTCCGCCTGCCCAGCTACTGCAGCATTTTCCATGCATGGCCTCTGAATTTTCACAGGCCTCTTCCATCTAAGTATTTATTGTGTGTTCGCATGGAACCTACTGCCATTCAGCAGCAAACACTTTTGGATGTATGGCCCCAAGGCAGTCTCTTCTGCATCCTTAGGAGCCCCCTTTCCCCACTGCTGCCGCATTTACGAAGGTCACCGTGCACACAGAGTAGTCTGCTGGATGAGTGTGAGGCTCTGGAATCAGATGTAGATTGAATCCTGGCCTGTCATTTACTTGCTATACAATATTGGACAAGTCACTGAAATGCTCAGCCGCTCAGTTTTTTCAGGCATGAAATGGGGACATCGCCTGCCTCACAGGGTCATTGTAGGGATTAACTGAGATGAGTTCTGTCAGTCTGAGGGCCTTGCACACTGGGAGCGCTCAGTGAAGGTGGCCAGGAATTGCATCTGGAGACTGTCTTGCGCCCCACATCCCCACACCCAAACCTGGGAAGCACGGCATTACTGAAGCATTCCTGTCCAGGAGACTGTAGTTAGGAGGGTGGTGAATCTAACGTTCAGGATTCAGGGACAGTCCTCCGCTGTCCTTGGTTTCCTGTGGCAGAGAGAATGACGGGCTTCTGCTTGCCGCCTCCCAGACTAAATATTTAGCTTTCGCCGTCTGAATGGTAGGTTTTTCTTGGACTTGGGTGCTGTTCTCCATGATCAAAGGTGCTCTGATGTGCCCGTGAAGGTGAAGATTACAATGTGAAAGCAGCCTTTTCCTCTCCTTCCCCTGCTTTATACAGCCATAGAACTGGAACCGTGTAAGAGTTTTATCTTAAAGGTTCATCTACCCAAGCTCATCCAGCAAAGCTACCACGTGCTTGCTAAACAAGGCCTCAAAGCTCCGTCTCTTACTGGGATCTTTCTCACTATTTAGGGATCATCAGGTGAAACATCTCTAGTTGTTTTGCCATCTGAGCTGCCACGTGGAAGCCAGCACGGGATCGCCACCGATGGCATAAATTTATTAGCAGACAGACCATGTTAGTATCCAGTCGGTGGGTCTGGCTGAGTAAAGAAAGAGTTAACATTGTACATCGTTGTTTAGTCCTACAATGAAATGCCGTTCCATAACAAAAATGGAGGAAAGATAGTTGCATCACTGTGGTAGAATTTCAGAAACATAATGTTGAACAAGAGCAGCAGATCACAGAAAAAATATATAGTATGATGTCATTTATGTGAAGTTCAAAAATGTAAACTGAAACCATGTATTTTTTATGGATACCTTCATAGGTGGTAAAACTATAAAAATTGGAAGGGAATGCTAATTAACCCTGAATTCAGGAGGATGGTTGTCACTGGTGGGTTTAATGAGGAAAAAGCACAGTGAAAGCTTCTGGGTATGGGGGATGCTATTTCTTGGCCCTGGGTGTTCATTTTATTATTCTTTTTTCAATTGACTATATATTTAATATATTCTTTGGTTTACACTGTATTCTTCATAATACAAAGACTGTCATCCACCAACCTAGGTAAACTGTAGAGTGATGGTGCTAGGTTGGAGAAATTGTTGCGTGCCATCGAGGTAGACAGATTTCAGAACTTAGGGATTCTCCAGGCTCGATAATGACCACTCATTTCTCTTCTGCACAGTTTATCTTTATAGCAGTGGAGCCAGTGATTCTAAGGCGAAGCTTCACGTTGGCCTTGTTGGCTGTGCTCCTGTTACTTAGAAATCTCAGGTGGGAGAATTTAGTTTGGGCCTTGGGAAAGGGTTCCAGATGAAAGCTGGTCACTGCCAGATCATGTGTCAGAACAGCAGTAATCTTGGGGGCCCAGGAGGCCCTTTGGTGTTTGGAGCAGGGACCATTACGTGGTGTACCCAGGGCTCTGTCTGTGAGTGTGCCGTCCTGCCCCGTGTCCTCAGCCAGCGTTCCTTATTCCAGTGTGTTATGGAGCCCCCTGGGAGAGTGTGTGCTAGTTGGCACGGGGAGGGCCTACCACACCCTTTAATAATCCCCCAGTGTTTATTTTATTTTGCTGGAATGAGGGCCAGCTTGGGAACCGTGCCTAAGTCAATTCAGGCTTTGCAGTTCTCATGTGTGCCCGGTGTCGTGCACACATCGCCTTGCACGAGGCCTGCCAGAAACATGGTGTCTGCTCTCCACAGTGAGCGCACAGTCTTCGTGGCGTACACGATGTATATGAAATGGCGAGCATCACGGGAAGCTCAGAAAGAGGAGAGAGGAGCATGTGGAGAGGGAGAGACCGAGGCGAGGGGGGGGCGTGGGTTTGCAGAGAGACTTGTCCACTGTCCAAAGGTTCAGTACAGTGTCTTAGGGGCTAACACGTGAGGGTGCTAACTAGTGAACTAGAGGAGCTAGTGCTGTGGTGGACGTGGAGGGGGAAAGAACCCAGCAAGGGGATCCACTCTGGTACCGGCAGCTTTCTTCAGAGCTACCGCTAGGTTAGAAAAACCAGGGCGTTGGAGTCCCTCTGTGGTTTGCCGATTCTTCATCACTTGTGATTTTTTCCCCACTCCTCAGCTATTACATGAAACCAGGGAGTTAAGGTGATGTCACCTAATGGGTGAAACCATAGGACTGCCCGTGAGCACTGCTGTTGCTCCAAGCATAGCCTTAAGATTTCTTCTGACTTGAGTAACTAGCTCCTCCATCTAGAATCCCCGTAGATTTTCCATCGTCATACAGGGAAATGGTACCAACAAATGGAAGAATGCATTGAATTTGCTTTTAGGTTCCTAAAGTTTTTCATTAATAGGTCTGAAAACTGTGAAAGGGATCTTGGTTAAGAATCTAGACATAGGGGCTTAAATAATTTTTCTTTATTGTGTATTATGTACATATTTATTGTAAGAGTATATGTGAATGTGCGTGAGTGTGTGCATGTGTTTGGTGTGAAGGGCTGCAGGCCTCCATCCTCCATCAACTGTCACTACTGGGCAGTGTTGGTTGGAATCTAGATTTTAACAAACTCCCACACGATTCTTTTACATGTGAAAGTTCAGACCCTCCTGTAATAAGTTTTCATCCAGCCTCCTTTCCTCTCTCCCTTTTTATCCTGCTTTGATGAAAACATATCCGATTTATTGACTCCCTTGCCTTGGCATCAGTGACCTCTGGAGATGTAAAAGAGCTGTAATCTCGGCAGCATAGAAAGGCGCAAGGTCTCTGGTGAGCTCTAAATAGCTCATCAGCTGTGTCTGCAGACAGCCTAGCCCAGAAAGGAAAGAAAAATAAACTTAACGGGGCCTGAGACTGCTGGGAACACTGCTGGGAGTCCTGGGAAGCAAAACTAATGGGGTAATGAGGGGTGGATAGGAACTGAGCCTTCGGGCACTCTGTCATTGTTGGCTACTGTCACCTGTCCTTCCACTGAGATGACTAAAGGCTAATTGATTTGGAACTGTAGTCATGTGGCGATGTCACCCTGTCAGCATGACACTGAACCCAGCATCTTTACAGTTCAGGCCTCCCATCCAATAGCTTTTACTTAAAATCTAGCTCTAGCCTCACTACGATTACTGGGGATGAGAAAGGAGTAAGAAAAGGAATACGTGTACTTCATTTACTTGTTCATTGATAACTAAGATCTGGTCCCTGCACACAAGGAGCTTTCAGGGCTCTCTTCTGAGCAGGTGGTGTATAAGGAATAGGATTGAGACTGTGGACAGGAGCCCCACTGCGTTCTCAAAGGCAGACATTGAAAAGTTATCCTGGAGATTAACTACACATTAATTTATATATTAATTAATTAATTATTAATTTATTAATCAATTATTATTTATTAATTCTGCACTAATTAAAATTATGCATTATACATTATTGTACATTTTTTTTGTTTTCTTTTGGCCATGCTGCGGGGCTTGTGGGATCTTAGTTCCCCGACCAGGCCCTGGCAGTGGAAGCACAGAGTCCTAACCACTGGACCGCCAGGGAATTCCCTATTGTACGTTTATTTATTCAGATCCATTTATTTCATTGGTCTTTACTGGGCATCTCTTCTGAGCCCAGAGAGGTGTGGTATGTGCCAGAAAGTAAGGCAAGTATCCGAAGTATCTGCGATTGGAGGCAATATTTGTTCCACAGGCATGAGTGCCAGGCTGTGAGCTAGGTTGTGGTGATAAAAAGATGAAAAGCCGAAAAAAAAAAAGAAAAGCCACGGCCCCTGACATCGAGGACTGGCACCCAGTAGGAGACAGAGTCACAGGTGAGAATTCTAGTTTAGTGCAATGGACCCCATAGTGATGGTGAGTGAAGGCAGTGGAAAGTTTACCTAAATCCACCTGGCGGGGTTTAGGGGAAAACCTCACACATTTGAGCTGTACTTTTAAGGAGTTTGCAGACCATTGAAGTGGGGGTAAGGGAAGTCACTCAGGCTGAGGGAGCAGCGTGGGAAAATGCAATGGGGAAAAAGAGAACTTGGCATATTCGAGGACATATTAGTCATTTGGTAACGTGGACACATAGATATTCAGGATGATAGCTGAAGCAAACCATTGTTTGCAGGTCACATCCAGGCTGCCACCTGTTTGTTTGTTTAGAGCAGTGTTAGGTTCATAGCAAAACTGAGTATGAGGTACAGAGATTTCCCATATACCCCCTGCCCCACTTACACACAGCCTCCTCTGCTATCAGCATCCCACACTAGAGTGGTACATTTTGTTACAATCGCTGAACCTACATTGACACATCATTATCCCAAATGATAATGAGGGACTTTACCCCCCAACGTCCATAGTTTATATTAGGGTTCATTCTTGCTGTTGTACACTTTGTGAGTTTTGACAAATGTATAGTGACTTGCATGCACCATTATAGTATTACACAGAATACTTTCGGGGCTCTAAAAATCTCCTGTGTTTTGCCTATTCATACCTTCCTCCCTATTAATTCCTGGCAACTACTGATCCTTTTACTGTCTACATAGTTTTGCCTTTTTCTAGAATGTCATATAATTGGAATCATAAAGTTTGTAGCTCAGATTGTCTCCTTTCACTTAGTAATGTGCATTTGAGGTTCCTCCATGTCTTTTCATGGCTTGATAGCTCATTTGTTTTTTAGCACTGAATAAAATTCCATTATCTGGATGTACCATGGTTTATTCGTTCACCTACAGGAAATCTTGGTTGCTTCTGAGTTTTGACAGTTATGAATAAAGCTGCTGTAAACATCCCTGTGCAGGTTTGTCTGTGGATGTGTTTTCAACTCCTTAGGGTAATATCAAGGAGAGCAATTGCTAGGTTGTATGGTAAGAGTGTAAGAGTATATTTAGTTTTGTAAGAAATTACCAAGCTGTCTTCCAAAATGGCTGTACCATTTTAAATCCCTACCAGCAATGAATGAGAATTCCTGTTGCTCTGCATCCTCACCAGCATTTGGTGCTGTCAGTGTTCCAGATTTTGGCCATTCTAATAGGCATGTAGTGGTATCTCATTTGCATTTACCTGATGATGTACGCGGTAGAGCAGGTTTTCAAATACTTATTTGCCAGCTGTATATCTTCTTTGGTGAGGTGTCTGTTCAGGTCTTTTGCCCATTTTTTAAATCAGGTTTTTCCTTTCTTTATTGTTGCGTTTTAAGAGTTCTGATAACAGTCCTTTATCAGATATGTCTTTTGCAAATATTTTCTTCCAGTCTATGTCTTGTCTTCTTATTCTCTTGACCACCTCTTTTTGTAAATAAAATTTTATTTGAATACAGCTATACTCATTCATTTACATATTATCTATGGGTACTTTCACGCTACAATGGCAGAGTTAAATAGGTGTGACAGAGACCATATGGTCTGCAAAGGCTAAGATATTCACTGTCTGGCCCTTTACAGAATGCTGATCCTGCTGTGGGAGATGGTAAGAAGGTGAGACCAGTTCACAAAGGGTTATGCTTTGCTGAGGACTTCAGATTTTATTCTTTGGAGATAGGAAACCACTGAGTTCTGAGCAAGGGCATGTTGTGTTATTTCTGTGGTAAATTATTCAGGTAAGTATCTGCTGGATGAATTTGAAGTTGTATCAGTTAGGGTTCATTGCAGGAAACAGAAACCACTCTAGGTATTTTGAGCAGAAAGGGATTTAATATGGGGAATTAGGTATTTATAAAAGTCACTGGGTGGGCTGGAGGAGAAATGAGGCCCTCCCCATCCTTGGTTTCAAGGTCATAGTACTGTGGTGGCAATCCAGACAGATGTCAGGAAACTTCTGCCCCTCCAGCCACTGCATGTGCATGAAGTGGTGTCCAGGCAGTGAAGCAGGGAGACTGCTGGAACTACTGACAGCCATCACCACCACCAGAAGAGTGGTCTCTCCCTTTCTTCTGCTTTCCAAATCTCCTGCAAGAGCGTCTCATTGGTGCAACCTAAATCACTTCCAGAACCTAGGGGCATGGTAGTCTGAGAGTTTTCTAGCCCATGCAGTGAGGGGACAGGACAAGGGACACATGTGGAATAGAAGAAGGTAGGAATGTCTGACACAGTGGAGGTTGAGGCTAGACTCAGGGACCAATAAGAGGACTGCTGTGGGAACTGGTGAGATAGGAGTGGATGACTAGCTGTGGGTGGTGGTAGATTAGGGAGGAAAAAGGAGAAAGACCTATAGGAGGTGTAATCATTGAGCAGGACTAGGTGACTCACTAGCGAGACAGGGTGGAGGATGAGGAGGCATATAGAGGACTCCCAGGCTCTTGGATTGAGACGCCGTTCATGGAAATAAGAAATGCAGGAGGGGAGCAGCTTATGAAGCTGTCACTTTAAGGTAGCATCCCCCATGACGGTTGTGATTGGTGCTTAGCAGGCTCTGTGGAACTGGGACGGAGTCATTCCTCTAAAAGCGTATCCATAGGAGGAGGAATGCAGAGCAAAACAAACTTAGGAGATACAGAGCAAATCAAAGTGTATTCCTGACAGTGAACAATGGGGCCAATATAAGTGTCTCCACGATTTAGGGGACGGGGTGAAATTTCTATTGTATTTTAACTAGATCTGTGTCTGGATTTTAGCACTTCTCAGTCCCAGAAAATTGTGATTGAAAGGGAAAGAGTTTAGAGAGAAACCAATAAAAAGAGTATGCATCTCAGAGAAAGGATTTTTTGGTCATGGGAGCTTGAGCAGTTTGGGTATGGGATGATCAAAGATTGGAATAGAACTGACTGCAAATGCTTTGGACAGATGTGGATGGTGGGGGAAAGGGTTGCTGAAGCCATGGTGTTTGCGGTTGTGGTTTGGTGAGGTGAGGTTAGACTTTTCCTTTAGGATTCTGTTGGCACTGGATGGCTCCTTTTGAAAGTGCCAAGGTCTGTGGAAGTGGAGATTTGGGGTTTGGTTTAGTGACTGTCTTTATGATGGCATGCTCCATAACCTAAATAGAACGACTCCTTTCAAACACTGGAACAATTTTATATTTAGCTTTTTCATTTTGCGTTAGGTAAAAATAGTCACAGAACTGAAGCACGGAATTTCTATTGCTTTACGCTCTACATGCCACAGGGGTTCCTGAAGTTGTTATGTACCCATAACTTACTGAAAATATAGTGAAGATATTAGTCTTAATATTCTATGGGTCTCCCGTCCTTATCTCTATTTGTGTATTAGTTCGCTTCATTCTAGCATCCGCCTCTATCATTCTGCCAAAATTACAGCCACAAAAGGCCAGCTGACTTGTCTGCAAGTTTCACCTTGTGGACTCATCCTTTCTGGAAAAGTTGCCTGCCTTGGCATCTGTAGTAGTGTGGAATCCCAGAGTGTTCCTCTTTTTTCTGGTTTTATTGATCTTCATTATTTAAAAAACAAAATTGATCCACGTGAAAAAATATATATATAAATGTATTACACAATAGCAGGATGCACAATTATATAATGCAGTCAAGAGAGGTATCATTAGGGCTTCCCTGGTGGCGCAGTGGTTGAGAGTCCGCCTGCCAATACAGGGGACAGGGGTTCGTGCCCCGGTCCGGGAAGATCCCACATGCCGCGGAGCGGCTACGTCCGTGAGCCATGGCCGCTGAGCTTGCGCGTCCAGAGCCTGTGCTCCGCAACGGGAGAGGCCACAGCAGTGAGAGGTCCACATACCGCAAAACACAAACAAAAAGAGAGGTATCATTAAGAAGGTGACCTATAAGCAAAGATTTGAAGAAGGTGAGAGATTTATCCATGAGGCTATCTCAGGGAAGAATGTTGGGCAGAGCAATGGCTCTTGCAAAGGAACTGAGCTGGGAGCGTGCCTTTGGAGTTGAAGGAGGCCAGTCTGGCTGGAGTGGAGGGAGTGAAGGGAAAATAGGAGGTGACAGCAGTAACAGGTAGGGCCAGATTATATCCATGAATTTCTTTCCTTTTTTAAAAAATAAATGTATTTATTTATTTATGGCTGCGTTGGGTCTTCATTGCTGGGCACGGGCTTTGGCTAGTTGCAGTGAGCAGGGACTACTCTTTGCTGCGGTGCGCAGGCTTCTTATTGTGGTGGCTTCTCTTTTGTGGGGCTCTGGGCACACGGGCTTCAGTAGTTGTGGCGCACGGGTTTAGTTGCTCCGCGGCATGTGGAGTCTTCCCAGACCAGGGCTCGAACCTGTGTCCTCTGCATTGGCAGGCTGATTCTTAACCACTGTGTCACCAGGGAATTCCCATGAATTTCTGCGTTATGTATTTCAAGGTTATTTTGTCCACAATGCAAA
Source organism: Monodon monoceros (assembly GCF_005190385.1). Taxonomy (NCBI): domain Eukaryota; kingdom Metazoa; phylum Chordata; class Mammalia; order Artiodactyla; family Monodontidae; genus Monodon; species Monodon monoceros. Next base: position 16,922,210 of record NW_021703766.1, on the reverse strand, counting down.
TTTGAAGTACGTCTTGTGGGCGAATTGAACCTTTTATCCTTATCTCACGATCTTCTCTTTTTCTGGAGTTTTTTCTCTTAAAATTTATTTGTTCTGAGCAATAAAAAGGAACACCCTACAACAACATGGGTGATTCTCAAAAGCATTATGCTAAGTGCAAGAAGCCAGACACAAAAAGCTACATTCTATGTGACTCCATTTACATAACATACTGGAAAAGGCACAATTATTGGGACAGAAATCAGTCAGCAGTTGTTGGGAATTGAGGGGAGGATTGACTGCCAAGGGCACCAAGAAGTTTTGGGGGGCGATGGAAATGTTTTATGTCTTGACTGTGGTGGTGGTAACATGATTGTATGCGTTTGTTAAAACTCACTGAACTGCACCCTTAAAAAGGGTGAATTTGACTGTATGTATTAATAAATATGCCTGAATTTTAAAAATCATTTAAAAAATCTGTTTGGGGGACTTCCCTGGTGGCGCAGTGGTTGAGAGTCTGCCTGCCGATGCAGGGGACGCGGGTTCGTGCCCCGGTCCAGGAAGATCCCACATGCCGCGGAGCGGCTGGGCCCATGAGCCATGGCCTCTGGGCCTGCGCGTCCGGAGCCTGTGCTCCGCAACGGGAGGGGCCACAACAGTGAGAGGCCCGCATACCGCAAAAAAAAAAAAAATCTGTTTGGTTTGACATTAACATAGCTTCCCCAGCTGACCTTTGTTTTGTGTTTTCTCAGCATATTTTTCCCCACACATTTAGTTTCAGCCTTTTGGATGCTCATATATTAGATGGTGTTGCTTGCAACAGCATTTAATGGGATTTTTAACAAATAGTATGAGGTGCGTGGGAGGTTGGGAGAAATACGTGAAGAGGATTAAGAGGTGCAGACTTCCAGTTATAAAATAAATAAATCATGGTGACGTATGTACGATGTAGGGAATGTAGTCAGTAATATTGTAATCACTTTGTATGGTAACAGATGGTAACTAGACATTGTGGTGATCAATTCGGAATGTATATAAATGTTGAACCACTATGTCGTATACCTGAAACTAATGTAATTTATATGACAACTATATTTAAATTAAAAAAAAGGTTGAAAAAAAAACCCAAACCAACATGATACTTTTTATCTTTAAGCTCTCACGGTTAGTCCATTTATGTTTCTTGTGATTCTCGAGATCTTTGGAGTTTTCTCCAAAGATGCTATCTTTTTATCTTCTTGCCTTTTAATTGCTATCTGTCCTGCCTTCGTTGTTTCCCTTTGCTAAGCTAACTTTGCACTTTAAGCCCGTGTTTGGCCTGCCTTTTCTTTGTCTTGATGAGTTGAAGGTGTCTTTGGCTCACTGATTATTTGATAATGGAGTGTGAAATTCTGCACCTAACAGTGTAAAGAGAACAAGAATTTCTACCCAGGCTCCCTGTCTGAAGATTTTCTGTTTGGACTTGGACTTTACTTGGGCTTTTATGGCACATCTACGTGTTGGGTCTATTTTGTGTGCTTATAAATGGCCTTTGAAGGTACACCTTTAAAATGAGAAAACAACAACACTTTTTAACATGAGATTAGCGAAAGTCTAGAATAGGAGATGGTATGAATAATTGTTATTTTGTGAAGGAGAAGGGGAGATGAGGACATGGTTCTTTTTCTTTAAAATCTTACCTTAAAAAATTTACCTTAAAAAAGGTAAGCTAAAAGCTTTATTTTAAATCACATCATACAATTTTGCTTTGCACTTAGAAAAGAATGGTGAACTGGGGACTCCTGAGGAGTTAGTTTTTCCTCTTCCATCTATAGCACTCCTTTTTTTGGACGTGGGGAGGGGTACAGGGGGAGTGGTGCTGAGTTCTCAGCCAAACTCATCTGGACCTTATGCATCTTTGTGTCCCTACCAGGGCCTAGAATAGTGCTTTGCTGCACGTAGCAGCAGCTCAATAAATCCTTGTTGAGTTGAAAGAGTCTTGTGTTCCTGCTTCTCACTTGCCAGGACTTTGGGGTGGGCCTTCCTACTGGTTTACATTCCTTGGCACCCTGACTCCCTGAGAAGTGGGGGTTTCAGGGGCACAGGTTACAGGGGAGACTTTTTATCAGGACGGCCTTGTACTTTCCAAGGCTTAGCCGGACCACCAAGAACGTGGTGGGTTCCCACTGCCTGCTCTGTCCCTCCTGTTCCTCCTGTTTTTTTCTTCATGATTGATATTTCCACTTTGAACCCTTTTCATGGACTGTTCTTCTCAAATCCTTGCAACTTTTAAGGTTAACATTGGAATCAGAGATAAGTTGACACATAAATACGTCTTACTTGGAAAAAGAATGTGTGAAGTCCATGTGCCTGAACTCTACCAGGAAAGAGAGTTACTTACTCACTCTCTGAGAACAGTAATGTCCCACATATATATAGCTGTTCAAATCCCCAAGTGATGGTTGAATGTGAGGAATGCGTGTCTCATAAAGGACATGCGGATCATGGAATTGTGTCCCTATGAGATGAGCACTGATTCCATAGGGCATCTCCATCTCTGTATAAGGCCTTCTAACAGATTGAGGTGGGGTGCTCAGCAAGAATTACCTAGCCGTATATTTGAAAATTAGTATCTTCTTCTGTGGAAACTGACATTTATTTGTGCTGAGAGGATCTATTAGTTTTCAACTGCCGTGTAACAAATCACCACGAATTTAGGGCTTAAAACAGCATCATTTGTGAGCTCACAGTTCTGTAGGTCAGAAGATGTGGACACCATAGCTGTCTGACTGGTCTCCTTAGGGTCTCACAAGGCCAAAATCAAGGTGTCAGCAGGGCTGCATGCTTGTCTGGAAACTAAGGAAAGGAAGAATTTGCTTCAAAGCTGATTCGAGTCATTGACTGAGTCATTGTAGGACTGAGTTCCCATTTCCTTGCTGGCTCTCAGTTGGGTCCTTACTCAGCTCCTTATTAAGGCCATCCACATTTCGTCTTATATGTACCCCCTCCACCCCACTCATCATCAGGCTGGCAAGGGTGTGTCAGATTTCCCTCGTGCTTTGAATCTCTCTGATTTTCTCTTCTGCCCTCCACTTTTGACAACTGCTGGAGAAAGTCTTCTGCTTTTAGGAGATTATGTTATTAGATTGGACCCATCTGGATGATGTCCCTTTTTTCTTTTTTTTAAATACATTTATTTTTTTTTATTTGGCCACATGGCATGGCAATCCCGACCGGAGATTGAACCTGGGCCCCAGCAGTGAAAGTGCCGAGTCCTAACCACTGGACTACCAGGGAATTCCCTCATGTCCCTTTCTTAAGGTCAGCTGTGCCATATAATATCATAATATTATCATATATTACTATGGTAATATCATGTGCCATATAATAACATAATCAAGGGTGTGATATATCATCGTATTCCCTAGTTTTAGGCATTAGGGTGGGGTGTCTTTGGGAGGAGGGGCATTTTAGAAATTCTGCCGACCACAGAGGGTATCTTTCTTAAATCCCATATTTAATCACTTGCCTACTCTTCACCTGTTGGAGAGCGCTTGAAAATTATAGCTAGAACAAAAAAGACCATGAAAAATAAAATTTGGTTGGATTTGAAGATTGTCTTGCAATTTTAGTAATGAGTCTAATGAAATGATTTTTATCTGTAGACCCTGATGCTAGAGAATGTTTTTTTTTTTTTTGCGGTACGCGGGCCTCTCACTGTTGTGGCCTCTCCCGTTGCGGAGCACAGGCTCCGGACGTGCAGGCCCAGCAGCCATGGCTCACGAGCCCAGCCACTCTGCCGCGTGTGGGATCCTCCCGAACCGGGGCACGAACCCGTGTCCCCTGTATCGGCAGGCGGACTCTCAACCACTGCGCCACCAGGGAAGCCCTAGAGAATGTTTTTACATGATGTTCAGGGCTAACCTTTCTGGAAGACACTAGCTCTGACACTTCTCAATACCTGGTAGATTGTGGATTCCATCTCTCAGCACGGATTCCATTCTTTAAAAGGGTGGAGGGAGATGGGGAGGTGAGGACTGGTTGCCATGAACATGGGAAGTATTAGAGATTACAGGCCCAAGAGTGCTTTTGTGCTTGAGAGCTTGGTTCTTTTATTCATTCAGCAAATGTTTTTATATGCCTACTCTGGGGCCAAGCGCATTCTAGGTGCTGGTTATACAAAGGTACACAAAACAGACAAGGTCCTACCCTCATGGGCCTTGTTGAAGTCAGACATTAAACAGATAAACATATAATCACAAATGGAAGTGCCATAAAGGAAAAGTTTAGAATGCTGTATGAAAACAATTCAAGGGAATTTAGTGCAGGCTGGGAGGTGAGGGACATTTAGACTAAGATTTGGATGAGAAGCCAACTGGGTGAAGAGTCCAGAGAAGAGGATGCCAGGCGAGTAGATCTGCAAAGGCTCTGAATTTTCCTTGGGAGGAGTTTAGAAGGAGGTTTGGAGGAATGTCCGTTGAACATATTCTTTTAGGAGCTTACCTCCCTCCTGCTGAATCCCTGACTTTGCGATTCGTTGTCAGAACACTTAGAAATAACGCCCCGTGTACTGTCATCCCTGGTACCGCAGGGTCCCCTGTGGCTCTTTCAGGTCTGGGGCTGTAGCACAGGGACACTCTGGGCTGGGCCAGGTTCAAACAAGATGTGATGCCGGGAGGAAGAAGGTGGAGATACTTTTCTGGCCCACCTGTAGCAGAAGCTGGAGCTCTGTATTCAGGGTCAGCCCTGTGCAGCTTCCTCCTGCGTGTCAGTGGAGGCAGATGGTCCACCACGCTCATCTCCTGAGCTGCTAGAGCATCCCATGCCCTTGTACCATCTCAGGACATGGGACAAATAAGTCAGGGGCTGCTCTCTGTGTTCAAGGAACCTCAGATCATCCCCTCCTGCCCCGAGCGGGGTGGGGTGGAACGAGACAGTGACCGCTTCCCCTGGACTTCATCTCTCGGTCAAGTTTGGGAGGGTGTTTGAGCGTTCTTTTTAGTGAAGCCCAACATGCAACCTGGGATGAGATGAGGTGAGTCAAAATTTATTGTATTTTCTCTCTTAAAATGATTTTTTTTAGTCTCAGGAAGCTGCCACCATTGAGAAGGTCTCTATATTCCAGGTTGGGCAAAAGTAAATCACTTGTCTTTCTGTCACGTAGAATGGACTTGCAGCAGTTTTATTTTTACCTTTCCTGTCGTTTCTGAGGCTGGCAGCTAGAGGTAGGGTGTGGAATGGAGCCATAAATTACCCTTGGAATGACTCGGATGGCCCCATTTTTAACTCTAATTGTGCCTTTCCCTTTTCACCTCTCCTTTTTATCCCCCTCCCCCCGCCCCCCCTCCACATTTGAATGAGAAGGAAGAATTGAGGCGGCTGTAGGTGGGAGCAGGTTTGCTTAGTGACGCCTCTCTGAATGGTGGAAAACGTTTCTTTTCCCATCACCACTTCCCATTTTTTCCCTCCATGCTTCTATTTTAAGTGGCTGGTGTTTTTTTTTTGTTTTTTTCTTTTTTCTTTTTCTGGTTCTTTTACTGGAAACCAGCCCAGCCTCACTCAGTTTTGTTTCCATGCTGCTATTAAAAGACAATGCCCAGTTAAGAGGACTTGGAGGAGGAGCCGCCCTCTTGGTTCTAGTCATCCAGGCAAAAATCGATTCCCTGGGTTGGAGTGTGAGAAGAGTTTTAAGATTATTAGGCTATGGGAACATATGTATATGTATAACTGATTCACTTTGTTATAAAGCAGAAACTAACACACCATTGTAAAGCAATTATACTCTAATAAAGATGTAGAAAAAAAAGATTATTAGGCAATTTTTAACTTGTGTATCTGTTTTTTGGTGGTTTTTTTTTTTTAATTTAAATGGAGGAAAACCCCACTATCAGTAGTTCTACCCTGAAACTTCTCTTTTGCTGAGCTAATGGGCCTGAATTCTGAGGTCAAAGAACCTCCCTTTAGTATCCTGGGCCTCTTTTACCAAGATAGAAAAGTATGCTTGGCACCCGGTATCCGGTCAGCCATGAATTCTTTTTTTGTGATACGCGGGCCTCTCACTGTTGTGGCCTCTCCCGTTGGCGGAGCACAGGCTCCGGACGCGCAGGCTCAGCGGCCATGGCTCACGGGCCCAACCACTCCGCGGCATGTGGGATCTTCCTGGACCGGGGCACGAACCCGTGTCCCCTGCATCGGCAGGCGGATTGTCAACCACTGCGCCACCAGGGAAGCCCAGCCACGAATTCTTGACATTTGGGAGAGATGTATCCCCAGGCTTTGAAGAATCCCTATATTTATTAATACAGAGTGTTTGTAGAGTCCTGAGTATTGCCTGAATCACATTCCCATCAAGGTTCTTGTTTTCTGGGTGTTTTATTTTAGGGAGGGGGCTATCCTCATACCATAAGTTACATGCCTTTAAAAAATTTTATTTATTTATTTATTTATGGCTGCATCGGGTCTTAGCTGCGGCATGCGGGATCTTTCATTGTGGTGCACAGGCTCTTCATTGCCTCATATGGGTTTCTCTCTAGTTGTGGTGCGTGGGCTCCAGAGCGTGCGGGCTCAGTAGTTGCGGCGCATGGGCTCTCTAGTTGTGGCGCACAGGCTTAGTTGCCCCACGGCATGTGGGATCTTAGTTCCCCGACCAGGGATCGGACCCTTGTCCCCTGCATTGGAAGGTGGATTCTTAACCACTGGACCACCAGGGAAGTCCCAAGTTACCTGCCTTTTAAAAGTTTAATTTTTTCTCACGTGATGAGCTGGGGTTTTTTTGTTTTTTTTTGTTTTTTTTTTTGGCGGTACGCGGGCCTCTCACTGTTGTGGCCTCTCCCATTGCGGAGCACAGGCTCTGGACACGCAGGCTCATTGGCCATGGCTCACGGGCCCAGCCACCCTGTGGCATGTGGGATCTTCCTGGACCGGGGCATGAACCCGTGTCCCCTGCATTGGCAGGCGGACTCTCAACCACTGCGCCACCAGGGAAGCCCATGATGAGCTGTTTTTGCAGTGATTGAAACACACAAATTGCTTTTTAAAATTATGAAGATAGGTTTACGGAGGTATACAATAAAACGCCCCCTATGCAATGTACAGTTTGATAAAAGTATAGCGTCTGGTAACCACTACCATAATCAAGATATTGAAAGTTTCATCCCCCCCAGAAGTTCCCTCATGCCCCTTTATAGTCAGCCCCTACTTCTTTGTCCAGCTATTGGCAGATACTAATTGCTTCGTTTCCCTACAGTTTTACCTCTTCCTAAATGTCATAAAAATGGATGGATATACTCTGTAGCCTTTTGTGTCTGTCTTCCACTTAGCATAATGCATTTGTGATTCATCTATGTGTTGCATCATCAGTAGTTCAATCCCTTTATTTACTGAGTAGTATTTCACTGTGTGGATGTACCACAGTCTGTCTGTTCATTCACCAGTTTGGGTTGTTTATGTTTTTGGAAATTATGAATAAAGTCACTATAATTTGCCTACAGGTTTCGTGTAAACGTTTTCATTTCTCTTGCGTAAATACCTAGGCATAGGATTGTTGGTTCGTATGCTAAGTGCATGTTTAACTTTATAAGAAACTGCCAAACTCTTTTCCAAAGCGACGGTGCCACGTTGTGTTCCCTCCAGCAGTGTTTGAGAGTCCCAGGTGCTTTGTGTTCTCACCAGTACTGTTACTGGCAGGTTTTTTTGTTTTGTTTTTTTGTGTGTGATTTTTTTAGGTTTGTTTTGTTTTGTTTTTACTTTGTCCATTCTACCAGTTGTGTGATGGTACCTCATTGTCGTTTTAATTTGTATTTCCCTAATGACTAATGATGTTGAGCATCTTTCATGTGCTTATTTGCTGTTTGTAGATCTTCTCTTTTAAAATCTTTTGATTATTTTTATTGGTTTATTCTTTTTATTATTGAGTTTTGAGAGGTTTTTTTTCTAGAAATAAATCCTTTATCAGATAGGTATCTTGCAAATGATTTTTCCCAGTCTAGGGACTGTCTTTTCATTTTCTTGATAGTGTCTTTGGAAGAGCAGGAGTTTTAAATTTTGATGAAGCCACCGACTACTTTTTAAATCCATTTCCTCATAAAGGATATGATAGATTTATCAATCCCAAATTCTGAGTGACCACCAAATTTAGAATTTCATTTTTTAATTTAGCAAAAATTTTTGTTTTCGTGTCTGTGAGCCATCACTTTTTTTGACTCTTCATTTTGTTTTCATTTGCATTACTGATGCTAGGGCTGGCTTTTTTATTTAAACAAAGTTTTGTTTTGTTTAATTACCCCACATAAACTATTACATATGTGATGATCAACAAAGATGCACTGGGTGACAATGCCAAGTTATCAGGCAGGCTCACTCACTAGACAAGTGGCTCTCTCACACACTGGCATTGTAGGGTGTGATGCAAATTTTTCTGAGCAGAAGTACAAATCACTGCATTTCCACTAAGATGTAAGCTCCTTGAGATCAGCGACTCTTTCTGTTTTGTTGCTAGCCCTAGAACAGGGCCTAGTGCTCAGAAGATAATGATTGAATGCAATTCTCTGGCCTTCATGCAGAGCAATGCAGGGTGTCCCACAACATTGGAGGCTGTGGCTCTCAGGGTCAGCTGAGGACTGAGGCCAGTGCTATGAATGTCAAAGCTTGAATGGCAAGGGACAGCCACGAGCCCTCTCCTGGGGACCTCACCTGCATCAGTTCTCTTTCTGCAGAGTGGAGAGAGAATCCCAGGGCCCTGACCTTGACTGGCATTCCTTAGGGGGGTCTTAGTTTCTGATCTGAGGGAGGAACTTAGGTAACTTCACACCAGCATTTTGAGAGGCACGTGGTGTAGTGAGAGCTGAATCTCTGTAACTAGGTGACTTAAAACCATTCGTGGAATTTTGCCGTTCTGCCTTCTTCTGACTGCCCCAGGGGCTGCATACCTCCTCCCTCCCACCCCCAAGGTGGTGTAGGGATCAGGCCAAGGTTGAAGTCATTGGCAGAGCCGAAGCCAGGCTGCCTGTGGTGGGGCCCAGCTCATCTCCACCCCATCACCCCGCTTGTGTCCTGGTACTATTTTGGCTTATGGTGTGTGGTTTCAGCTTTTGGGCCAGCTTTTAATCACAACACAGTCCCATCTTTTAAGGGTTGAGTGACCTCCCAGAGAGAAAACTGCTGAAGAGAAGATTGTCCTCAAACATTGAGGCCTTCTCTCCCTTCTAAGAGTCTTATTTTAAAGGTAATTCAAGAGGGGAACAGTGGAAGGTCCAGATTTAGGGCAAGAGAAGAATCTGGGGGAAGGGTGTTTGTGTGTGTGTGTGTGTGTGTGTGTGTGTGTGTGTGTATGGGGTGGGTGGGTAGCTGGGTGGCCGTGGGCCACGGGCAGGGAGGTGGCAATTCACACAAAGTGGTCCCAGCTGCCCCTGGCTTACAGGCTAATCCCGGCTCTGCACCAGCCTGTCATTCAGGGTGTGCTGCTGTCATTAGTGGTTGAACATTTCTGAAAGTATTCTCTCTCAACTCTGACCACACGCCCCTTTGGGGAAGGGAGGGAGGGGCTAGGAGAGTAATGGGACCCACCCTGTTGTCACGCCCAGCTGCTCTGCAGAGGGACAAGGAGCCCAGGACTTAGAAGGAATCACAGGCCTGTCAGAGCCTGTGCGTGCGACACAATGAGTGTTGCATTTTCTATGCTGCCCCCCGACCCCCTGCCCTGTGGCCTGCTGCGCCCAGAGGGGTGAGCCCTCTGCTGTGGGCTGTGAGTACAAAATCACAGAGGCTTTTTTTCTTTTGTCCTTTTTTTTTTTTTTTAATTAATTTATTTATTTTTGGCTGCACTGGGTCTTTGTTGCTGCGTGCGGGCTTTCTCTAGTTGCAGCGAGCGGGGCCTACTCTTTGCTGCGGTGCACGGGCTTCTCATTGCAGTGGCTTCTCTTGTTGCGGAGCATGGGCTCTAGGCACGCGGGCTTCAGTAGTTATGTCATGCGGGCTCAGTATTTGTGGCTTGCAGGCTGTAGAGCGCAGGCTCAGTAGCTGTGGCGCATGGGCTTAGTTGCTCCGCGGCATGTGGGATCTTCCCGGACCAAGGCTCGAACCTGTGTTCCCTGCCTTGGCAGGCGGATTCTTAACCACTGCGCCAGCAGGGAAGCCCTTCCTTTGTCCTTTTAAGGGGATTCTTGTCTGAAATAAACCTTCTATTAACCAATTTGATCTCTCTCAAGCTCTCTGCCCTCAACACATATACGCACATTCACCAGTGGCTAATGACCATCTTTCCCTTTGGAACAGTCTGCACTCATTCTGCTTTCGAAGAGGACTTATGGTGAAATGCTCAATGTTAATATTCCTTCCCATGGAGTGGGGACTCTGAGATATTTTTCTTGACTGAGGTGTGATTGACAGCTTTGATTTATGAAATTAGCTCAGGGAAAAATAAGACGGAAAAAGAGAGTCCAAATTAAATCTTTATTTCCACAGCTCAGTCGTACTCTCTCCATCCATTTTTAAGTGCCACGCAGCCTTAGGTACAAAGGACTCCAGGGTTTGCTATGTTTCTTTTTCTTCTTTTTTTTTCTTTTTTGTAGTTTTGGCCCCAAGAAAAAACTTTTTTTTTTCTTTTTAAATAATTGTGTTTCTTCCTTGCTCAAAAGTAGACATGCTTAATGAAGAAAATCAGAAAAACCCAGAAAAGGCACAAAAGGAAACACTAAAGGCATCCATATTCCCAACGTCCAAAGATAATCACTGTTAACATTTTGGTTTATACTCATCTTGTTGGAGAAGGTAGTCAGTGGAGGCACTTCTTATTCCTCTAGGAATCTCTGAGTTTGTTGTGCTGTAAGTTTGTCCCAACATACTGGACCAGAATGTCTCACCAGCAGAGATGTTCTGGTGGGTATGGAGCCTCCCAGTCGGGGGAGCTTTCTTTCTTCCTTCCTTTCTTCCTTCCTTTCTTTTTTTCTTTCATTCTTTCTTTCTTTTTTCTTTCTTTCTTTCTTATTGTTGTTGTTTATTTTTAAAAAATTTTTTATTGGGGTATAGTTGATTTACAAAGTTGTGTTAGTTTCAGGTGTACAGCAAAGTGAATCTGTTATACATATATGCACTCTTTTTTATTTTTTTAAGATTTTTGATGTGGACCATTTTAAAAGTCTTTATTGAATTTCTTACAATATTGTTTCTGTTTTATGTTTTGGTTTTTTGGTCCCGAGGCGTGTGGGATCTTAGCTCCCTGACCAGGGATCGAACCCGCACCCCCTGCATTGGAAGGTGAAGTCTTAACCACTGGACCACGAGGGAAGTCCCTATCCACTCTTTTTTAGATTCTTTTCCCATATAGGCCATTACAGGGTATTGAGTTGAGTTCCCTGTGCTATTATACAGTAGGTCCTTATTAGTTATCTATTTTATATATAGTAGTGTGTATGTGTCAATCCCAGTCTTCCAATTTATCCCTTCCCCTGCTTATCGCCTGGTAACTATAAGTTTATTTTCTACATTTGTGACTATTTCTGGGAGCTTTCTATCAGAGGTCTTCGTCTCGCCATTGACCAAATGACCAGTGAATAACCTGGAAGGGATTCAGCTTAAGTCCAGGCTTCCCACCCCCAGCCTCCAACCAGAGAGCGTGGGCTCTTGACCTTAGAGCACCTGGATTCGAGTCTTTGCTCCATTGCTCACTTTCTCGGTGTCTGTTTTCACCTGTAAAATGAGCATAATAATAGTGAGCCACCTCTAGCGTTGCCAGGTTAAATGAGATAATATATGCAAAGTGCACAGTACGCCACAGGTGCCTGGAACATAATATTCCAGCTCAATGAATATTAAATTCTTCCATAGCCATTGTTTTCACGTTTATTGTTGGTGGTATTGTCACTGCCCCGAGTCCCGTGGTTGTAAATTGTTCTCTGGATCTCTGTTTCTCTGCCTGGAGAGGGGTGGTCTTTTCTTCACTGGGTAGTACTTAAATCATCTCACTGTTGAAAAGTAGTATATAACGAGTAGGAAGTAGAATAATCTCCTTTGACAAAACTGAGAAAGGCAGGGAAGCTTAGACATTTCCATCAAGTGAACAAAATCAAGCTACCACAGGACCGTGAGAACGTGTACTGCCTGTTGCCTTGTGTCCTCCGAAGATGTTAGATCGAGCCTCTGCTGCTGTATTCCACCATTTTCCTTGCGGTACAGATCCCTCTCTGCATTTGTTCCTCATTTACTTGCATGGATGTTGAATCACCTTTCCTAGATAAAACATGTCAACATACACATTGGTTGAAGTTGTCTAATGCCCCTTGACTTTTATTCCCAAGGCAAGCATGTTTCTAGCCATAGAGAATATGGATTTGGATAAGTTTTGGGCTCTTTTTTGGCCAATGGGAGAAACAAGTCATCTGTAGCCTGTGCAGTGATTCTTGTTTATTTCTTACATCCAAGCCCAATAAAAATAATGTGATGGTCACGGGATATTTTGCCAGTTATTTCAGATGTGGGGGAAATTCACTCTGGATTTGTTTACTTCAAATGGAAAAGTTTACCGAAAGTTGCCTTCTGTGCTTTTACCAAGAAGGAAGCTTACATGGGTCTCTCCATTCAGGGCCAGCTTCTGTCGAGTCAAAGACCAGAAGGACGATTACGGGGCTTATTTCCCATAAATAGCAAGAGAGGGAATACAGTGACTTAGGTGGGGCACACCTCTGTCTTTTTCACAGTGACTTATATCTGTCTGCTTTATATTTTGAACCCCCAGGACACACAGACATTCAGGTGGTTCAGCCAGAACAGCAACTGGTGAGCAGAGCCCCGGTGCTAGCAGCCGGCAGCATCAGCCCCTCAAGAACCCAAGCCACAGTGGCTCGGCCAATGGCACAGGTGAGTGACAGTGCAGAGCACCAGCCCAGACTAAAGCATGGCCTCTAACTTGTTCTCACATGGAGTCGGGATGCAGGGTGGGCGAGAGAAGACTCCCACACTAAGATGGAATTTGAATCCATCAGTCTTTCCATGACCCGTCTTCTTTTCTCTCTGGCATCGTGTGTACAGCCAAGGTTATTCTCCACATGACTGTGCTCGTCTGAGATCTTCCTTTGTACAGAAATGAAAAGTATTGATATTTAAATTCATTTCTTATCAACATCGGATTTCTTTGCGAGGGGGGCGATATCTTACACATGACACGTTTTTTCATTTCCTTAATTTAAGGGACTAATCAGACTAGGGAGAAAGAAGACTAAGTATTGTTGTGAAGAGCTGGCTTAGAGAAGATGGCAGCACTGTTGAGCAGGTTGGGATGCCGGACCAGGAGCAAAGCCCAGCTGCCACTGGGGGGCCTCCTGTGGCTGTTCCACTGAGAGTATTTGGTCCATTTGAGAGCAGATAGCGCTTCCACATCCACATGGAACCTCTCTGCACTTGATCCTGCTTCCCCATAAGTGGGAAGAGAAGGACCTATTTCAGAACAAATCCATTTTTGTCGTGTTTTCCTTCTGTCTCATCCAGACAGTGTTGAATTAAAAAGGGGAAGGGACCAAAAAAAGGTTTTTTTCCTAAACATCTTGAAGATTGTCATATCTTTTGTGACTGCTGGTCATTTGGTAATTTGTCTTAATTTGGGGCAGTTGGGAAGGGACACGGGTGTTTGCTTTGGTAAGCTGTAGGTGGGGGAAATGCAGGCGTTTAAATCAGTAAGAGACACTGAAATAATTTTGTAGATGCTCGTGATAGCAGAGGTGTGGCAGGAAGGACGGGAAGTTCAGAGCAGCACAGCTTCTTCACATAAGCGTTACCATGGTACTGTTCCTGCCCTTTGTGTGACAAACTTATTGAGCAGGAGAAGTCGATTGGGGTTACTTTCTAATGACTTTTAGTTCTCTTGCAGCACTGCATGAGGGCTGCAGAGCCCCTTTGATAGCTCAGGGTGCTCGGCTATATTGTCGTCTGCGGCAGACTGCAGGGTGGAGTGGCCTGTGTCCCGCAAGGCTCACTGTGTGTGCAGTGGCCTGACTTTCTCCCTGGAGTTTGGGGCCTGCAGGAATTGAGTTAGTGAGCTCGCCCCGAGGCTTGAGGACGAGGGTGAGCTGGAGGTGAGGGGCATAAGTGGTAGCTGTCTCAGCCTGCCTGATGCTCCTTTGCCAACCACAGTGTGCAAGTGCTGGAACTGCCAGTTACAGAAGCCAGGGGTGGCCTGGCTTCCCATTTGTGTGGTGGGGACAGCGAGGTGGGGGCCGTGGACTGCGTTACAGAATACTGTATGCAGCTCCGCGAGCACCAGTAAACATGTTTCTCTTAAGCAAATAAGTCACTTGTGGGAATTCCCTGGTGGTCCAGTGGTTAGGACTTGGCTCTTTCACTGCCAGGGCCCAGGTTAAACCCCTGGTCCGGGAACTAAGATCCCACAAGCCATGTGGCGTGATGAAATAAAAAAGCCACTCATAGATGAGGGCCGGTGTTCACAAACGGGCAAGGGGAACTGGCTTTGGAACCAGTTGTTTCCTGGATGCCACAGGCGTGATACCAGCCACTTTGTTCCTCCAGGGGCCTGCATCGTTGTGATGCTGGTCTCCCCCAGCCATCTCTGCTTGTCTTACAAAAACTATGGGTAGGACTTCCCGGGTTGTCCTGTGGTTGGGACTGCATGCCTCCAATGCAGGGGGCGCAGCTTCGATCCCGGGCTGGGGAACTAAGATCCCACATGCTGTGTGGCACAGCCAAAAACCCCCCAAACCCCCCCCCCCAAAAAAACCCCCCCAAAAAACACCTGTGGGTAAATTGCCTTTCTGTGGTGATGGTCTTTGAGTAACTCTCCTTGGACATTTAAACAGGTCTGTGTTTTCCCTACTCTTTTTAGGTACCTTTGTGTATTGTCCTTATCTCCAGGAACATTATGTATTTCAGCAGATGAGGCATGTGCCAGCCACGTCTTCCAAAAGCCAAATATCTGTAACCCCAAACTGCCTTGGAGATGTCTTATGGTGCTGTGTCTGAATGCCCAAACTGTTCCCAAACATGTCTGTGAAGGACAGTCATTGAATGTTAGGGATTTCTGCCTGTTAAAATACAGGCCTTGGCCCCTATCTTGTTTCCTTTCTGCTCTGATGACGGTTCACATTTGGCTCACAGCCAGCCTGGGCTTTGTAGCCTTTTTAATGTCTATCCAAGGGGTACAGAAAGATCTCACCTTTCCTTTGGGGAGCAGACAGAAGCGCCCCTCTTTGGTAGCGTAAAACTAGAAGGGGGTTGAGGCGCTGATTGAGGACATCTCCATCCCTGTATGGACATACAGGTATATGGACATCTCCATATACCGCTGTTCGAACTGCTAGGACCAGTTCCAAAATGGTGGTGGTAGAGAGCCGTGCTTCCAGGAAACGTTTCCAGAGACATACAAGATTTATTTAGCAAGCCTTTTTGGCTGTGCTCTGCAGCTATGCATGAAAAAGACATTTGGGGCAAAGACGGAGCTGACTTCCAGGTGTTTTTTTCACATCACAACTGTAAAGTATCCGTTTTTATAAAAAGAAAATGAATGGCGGTCTGTCTGTATAAATATTATATCTCTGAATTTTAGAAGTGGTGGAATCAAGGACTAGGCTAATGGTATAGCACTTTATTGAGACTTGTGTGCAATGATTTACTTTCTAATTTTTTCTTGAAAACTTTACCCGCCACCCCCCAAAAAAAATTACATCTCTCACTCATTCCTCCCTTAAATGTGATTTCCATGCATGTAAGGTGGGGAGTCACATTGACTGCAGTCAGATTTTGCCCCCGGTGTATAGCACGTGTGTAAGACCCAGGGACTAGTTGAGCCTTAGTTTTCTCATTAATAAAATTAGGACAAGATTATATATCTCATAGCGTTGTTATAAGGAATAAATTATATAAAACATGTAGCATGTCTAGCACAGTGCCTGGGACATAGTAAGCTCTCAGTTAGCTTTTGTCTTTAAGAATAATTTCATATGGTTATAATTATGCAGCGTGAATAGATATTCTTTTTTCCATTTCATTATTTTTGTTATACGTGTTCATGTATCAGTGGTCTTCTTGTTTACCTTTTTTTAGTGGCCTTATACTATTTCACAGTTAATATGCCATAACCCATATAACCATTTTGCAGTCCTTGTGTATTTCCCTTTTGTAAAACAAAATCCTGATGTAAACATTCTTTGCATACAACTTTGTTTCTTCCAGAATGGAGTTCTTGAGTCAAAGGATGCAAATTTTTAAAATCTAAAGTGTGTTACCAGAGTGCCTTCCAAAAGGTTTGAAATAATCATACATCCCAAGGCACTGTAAAATTTTCCTCATGGCATATGAGGTTTATTTTTCCCTTGACCTTGTAAATACTGGTTTGTCATTTTGCTAACAGGTATTGGGTGCCACCTCATCGTTTAACCTCATTGCATTTCTACAATTATCGGTTGCTTTTCTCTTAAGCGACTTTTTTCATGGTGTTCAGTTATTTGTCTCATGGAGTTATAGATATTTATTTTAGAGATTTATATCGTCTAAGTACAGGTTTTTAATAAAATTGTGGTAAAATGCGCATAACATAAAATTTACCATATAAACCATTTTTAAGTGTATGATTCAGTAGCATTGAGTACATTCACAGGGTCGTGCAACTTTACCACTATCCATTTCCAGAACCTTTTCATCATCCCAAACTGAAACTCTGTACCTTTTACACAAAAACATTCTCCCTTCCTCCTACCCCCCAGCCCCAGCCCCTGGTAACCTTCGTTCTGCTTTATGTCTGTATGAATTTGCTTATTCTAGGTATCTTTTGTCCCTGGCTTATTTCACTTAGCATAATGTTTTCAAGATTCATCCACGTTGTAGCATGGGTCAGGGTTTCATTCCTTTTTCAGGCTGAATAATATTCTTTTGTATGTTTTTACCATGTTTAAATTATCCATTCATCTGTTGATAGACATTTGGGTTGTGTCCACTCCTTGGCTATTGTGAATGCTGCTGTGAACATGGGTGTCCAAGTATCTGTTTGAGTGTGTTCTTTCAATTCTTTTGGCTGTATACCTTGGAGTAGAGTTGATGGGTCATAGGGTAATTCTATGTTTAGCGTTTGAGGAACCCTCGAACTGTTTTCCAGAACAGCTGTACTGTCTTTTCCCACCAGCAGTGAATGAGCATTCCAACTTTTTAATATCCTTGCCAACACTTGTTTTTTTCTGGTTTTTTTGTTTTGTTTTGTTTTGTTTTTCCCATACTAGCTGTCCTAATGGGTGTGAAGTATCTAGGTACAAGTTTTATCTGTTATTTGTATGATTATAAGTTTTCCCCCTATATCATTGTTTTGCCTTTTGTCTCATTTTCTATGGTTTTTGTAGCAAAGGAGTTAAAAACTTAAAAAAAATTGTGCCTGAGCATTTTTTTAATATTTATAATTTTAACTTTTGCTTCAGTAGTGAAAAGATTCTCTTGTCTCTAGATGGAATAAATATTTTCTGTTTTACTTTTTTTTCATGTTAAAAATATCCCACTGGAAATTATACTGGTTTATCTGTATCTATACATTCATAAATATAATGAAAGTTGGGTTTCAACTAATTTTTCTCTATAGCAGGGTCCTGTTATCCTGTAAACATTAATTACTTTTTTTCTTTCTGTGGTTTTACTCAGTGTTTATCACTTACTGTATTCTTATATGCAGTGAGTATTCATTTCCGGACTCTTTACTTATCCCATTTATTTCTGGTTTTGAGCCAGTCTTGCGTGATTTTGATTATAGACATGTTATAGGATGTTTTTCTAATGTCTGGAAGGGTTAATCCTACCTTATTGCTTTTTCTCCATGATATTTTTTGATAGTTTATACATTTTCAAAACAAATTTCAGACTTTGAATGCTTAGAAGCGTGGTGGAATGTAAGTGGAAACTGTATGAATCTACATATTGAGCAAGGAAAGATTGAACTTTCCCATCAGGTGACATGGTATGGCTTTATCCATTTTTAAGTTTTTCTTCTTTTTTCCATCTAATTTAATTGCTTTTAAAAATATAATCCTCACCCACCCTGTGTCATACTAATTATGAAATATTTTTCTAATTTTGGTCCGCTCCCTCGAAGAGCTGAGTTGATCGATTGCATTGGAAGTCATTGCTTGGGTTTCACGGGTGAGAGATACCGACTGCTTTACCGTGTATCATAAGTTACGAGCTGATCTTCAGTTTAAAAAGCTTCCATTGTTGGCAGTCGCCTTCTCCATGCCCGAGTGAGGGGGCTGAAAAGACCTGTGTGTCCAGTGAGAGTCTGTGCTACACCACACACACACCTAAAGATCTTGGAACACACAGTGAGCTGGCAGCCTGTCTAGGATTAAGAAAAAGAATTTCCAATTCCTGATCTTTTTTTTGGCCAACCGTGACTAGAGTATGTCTTAGTCCTGAGTGAATATCTGATTCAGAAAGTTAGAATGTTTAACCAACATCACAGAGGGAACCTTGTGAAATACCCACAATTGTAGAAATCAGCCATTTTACTCCCTTATCCCATTTACCCTCTCATCTTGGTACCCAGCTTTTCTTTCCCACACAGGAAAGCCATCTAAGCCATCTTCATTTCTCCTCCTCCCACCTCCTTCCATTCTTTTTGTTTAATAGTCTTCTGGTTTTGAGTGCTGGTTCTGCTACTTGCTGGGCACCTCTCTGAGTGGTACCTCTGGGAACCTCAGTTTTACCTTCAGTAAAATGGGAGTAATACTACCTTCCTCATGGGGTTATTAGGAGGATAAGTGAGCTAATGAGAATGAACTTGTGAAAAGCAGCATGGGATCCTTGATTGGATCTTGGAATAGTAAAAGGACATTAGTGGAAAAGCTGGTGAAATCCAAAAAAATTCTAGAATTTAATTAACAGTAATATACTAATGTTATTTTTTTAGTTTTGACAAATGTGCCATAGTTCAGCAAGGTAGTAATAGCATGGATGAAGGGCATGGATGAAGGGCATGCTATCTTTGTACTATCTTTGTAATTTTTCTATAAATTTAAAACTATTCCAAAATTTAAAAAATTTAAAAAGAACCTGCTTTGCAAGTGATAGTGTTATCCAAATGTGAGGCGGTTTTATTTCAGATATCTTTTGCTAGATTATTAGGCCTATTAAACAAGTATTTATTCAATCAATATTTGTCGAATGCCATTTTGCTAAGCGCTATGACAGTGTGAAGAAGTATGAAATAAGGCCTCTGCCCTATAGTCTGTTTCAGGGAAAGAAGCTGAAAAGCCCCAGTCAGCCAAGTACCAACACAGCAGATGTCACAGGGGCTGCGAGGTTGAGTAGCCAAGGCCACAGGTGCTGTGGGCTCTGCAAAGGGATCGTCTGGGCTGAAGTGGTGGGGAGAGCCTCTAAGGAAGGAGGGCTGAAGTGAGCAAAGGGGTGGAGACAAGAATGTAGTAGGTAGAGAATGGAAGTAGCAAAAAATGAAGGAAAACAAATTTGCCCTCATTCTCAAGAAGGATGCTGTCTTTTGGGGGAGATAAGTTGTGTACATCAAATAATTATGATTAATAGAGAACACTGGCTATACTGAATAGAGCTTAAATGTAAAATACAGCAATTTTCTAAGGCATGATGAAATTGTAACTCCTCGTCTTTGTCAATCCAGTTTTTCTCTCTACTTGAACTCATGGCTCAAATGTGGCACTCTGTCACTTTTTTCCCAGGGTGACCATGACGCAGTAACTGAATTATCTGAACTTTGGTTTCTTCTGACTGTAAGCTGCTATGGTTTGGATTTACTTCTGAGGTTTCAAGCCCTTATGTTCTAAGAACATGTGTGTATATACAGGCATACCTTTGTTTTATCTCTTTTTACTTTATTGTGCTTCTCAGATATTACATTTTTTCTTCTTCTTTTTTTTTTTTTTTTTTTTTTTACAAATTGGAGGTTTGTGGCGACCCTGCATCAAGCAAATCTGCTGGCACCATTTTTCCAATAGCATTTGCTCACTTCGTGTCTCTGTGTCATATTTTGGTAACTCTTGCAATGTTTCTTTTTTTCTGGCCATGCCGTGTGGCTTGTGGGACCTTAGTTCCCTGATCAGGGATTGACCCTGGGCCCTCGGCAGTGAAAGTGCGGAGTCCTTACCACTGGACCACCAGAGAATTCCCCAGTTCTTGCAATATCTCAAACCCTCCACCAGCAAAAAGATTACAACTCACTCAGATGACGGTTAGCATTTTAGCAATAAAGTATACACTGTATTTTAAGATATCATGCTATTATTGTACACTTAATAGACTGCAATATAGTGTAAACAAAACTTATACGCACCAGAAAACCAAAAAACTTGCTTTATTGCGATATTTGCTTTACTGTGGTGGTCTGGAACCAAACCTGCAATATCTCTGAGGTATGCCCGTACGCACACACATACAGAGTCTTTGAGAGCAGAGAGTTTAAGCATGGACACATAAAGTTTCAATGCTAGGATATCTGGCTTTCACATTCAGTTTCCAAATCTAAACTCGACAAACCACAAAGCTCTTAAACAGATGAACTACTCTGGTGAATCAAAGGCTCTTGGGAAGCTCTGTGGACAGATGCAGTCCTGGTGGGAACCCTTCTAACTAGATTTGCAGCGGCATGAACGGTCAGGTCCAAATAGTATTGACTAGGCCGTCTTTTCCACTGGCATGCTACAGGGCTCTGGTTTTGTTCTTTTCCTGGTTGAAAATTTCATAAAAAATTTTTTAATAGGCAGTACATATATGTTGTCAACACTTTAATGGTATAAAAGCTTAAACAGTGTAAAGAAGGTCTCCTTCCTATTCTGGTCTTCCAGCTTCCCCTTCCCTCCCCAGAGGCAGTCACTGTTGTGTTTCGTATGATTCTTTCCAAGATATTCTTTGAATATACAAGCATATTCTTTGAACATACACACACAAATGGTAGCACAATATATATGCTGTTCTGCACTTTCCCATTTATTAATTATCTTAGAATTTTTTCCAAAGAACTTGAAGGCAACTTGAAGATCTTTGGCCCTTCCCTCTTCTGCTAACCCCAGCCAAAGATGGGGACAATATTAGTTTCAATAAGAACAATAATCACAAAAGATTGAAATGCTTTAAATATATTTAAATCCAAGAACTCATAATGATTTTTAAACAGAGCAAAATTTCACTGTTTGTTTTTGGAGAACATGAGAGTATTAACTCATTCTTCTGAAAACTGGTAAATGAAAGAAAAGACTCAAGCAATTCTCTTGCCTTTTCTTTACAAACTGAACCTCAAGGTAACCAGATAGTTGATAGGGGAAATTTCTCTTTAGAGGCGTGATAGAATTAGAATATTACTATTTTTCGGTTCTTTACCAGTTAGTGGATTTAGGCAATAATCATCAATGGCTGCTAACATTGCAAAAGAGAAACGACCAGACGTTATGTGCCTCTCCTGATGGGAGTACACACTCCATCTATGCCACGGACATTGAATATGTACAAAAGTAAAAAGGAATATTACAATGAACCCATCACCCAGCTTTGACTGTTATTGACTCATGGCCATTTTAATTTCACCTGTAGGCCCCCCGACCTCTCTTTGTAACCACCCAAGCTTCCCCCCACCTCCCAATTATTGTATTTAAATTTTTGGTATTGCGCAACTGCACTCCACAGAGGTTCTAGCAGTTTCTCCTCTTACCAGCAGTATGTGAAAATCCAGTTTTTCTTACATTCTTATCAGTGTGGTTGAATATTTTTCACTCTTGCTAGTGTGATAGGTTAAAAAATGGCATTTCATTATAGCCTTAAATTGCATTTTTTGGTCTCATAATTGAGGTTGAGCATCTTTTCGTATGTTTAGGGGTAATTTGTATTTCCTTAACTGTGAAGTGTCTGCATATTTTTGGTCTTTTTCTTACTGTTTTTTTTAAATTAATTAATTAATTTTTGGCTGCATTTGGTTTTCATTGCTGTGTGGGCTTTCTCTAGCTGCGGCGAGGGGGGGGCTACTCTTCGTCTCTGTGCGTGGGCTTCTCATTGCAGTGGCTTCTCTTATTGTGGAGCACGGGCTCTAGGCGCGTGGGCTTCAGTAGTTGTGACACGTGGGCTCAGTAGTTGTGGCTGTTGGGCTGTAGAGCACAGGCTCAGTAGTTGTGGCGCACAGGCTCAGTTGCTCCATGGCATGTGGGATCTTCCTGGACCAGGGCTCGAACCCGTGTCTCCTGCATTGGTAGGTGGGTTCTTAAGCACTGCGCCACCAGGGAAGTCCCTTTCTTACTGTTTTGTAGAGGCTTTTTTTCATATCAAAGGAATTAGCAACTGGTTTGTAATATGAATTGATAATAATCTTTCCCAGTTTGTTGTTTTTCTTTTGATTTTAATTTTGCTTATGGCGGTTTTTTGCCATTTAGATTAAAAAAAAATTTAATGTAGTTGAATTCATCAATACTTTATGACTTTTAGATTTTGTCTTTTCCACTTTGAGATTATAAAACTGTTCTCCATTTTCTTTGGTTCCTCTGTGATTTCATTTTTTATGTCAAAGTCTCTGATCTCTCTGGAATTTATTTTGATGTAAGGAGTGAGGTAGGAATATATCTCAGTTTTTGTCCAGTACTCTACCCACTTGTCACAGTACCTTTTACTGAATAGTCTGTCCTTTCTTCAGGAATTTAAGATGTCACCTTTGTCATATACTAAATTCCTTAATTCCAATGTGTATTTAATTCTGTTTCTGAACTATCTTGTTTATTTAATCGACATCTACCTATTCATATATCAGTGCCACATTGTTTTAGTTGTTGTAGCTTTATAATATGGGTTAATTAATACCTTAGAAAACTATCTCCTCCCCTATCCCCCACCGCATGCACACAAGACTCTTTGTCTCTAGAATTTTTATGGCTATTCTTCTGTGTTTAGTTTTACTTATAAATTTTAGAATGAATTTATTTAGTTCTCATAAATGTCATGATGGTTTTTTCATTGGAATTGAGTAAAATTTATAGATTTGCATAAAAATAATTGACATCTGTTGTGTTTTACTAACTCAGCCGAGATAGACTAGGAATATAAATAAAAATTCTTGCATTTATGTTGAGGAAACATCAGTTGCATAAAATATAGTCATTTATTAAACAACTAATTTAGTCTGTGTGCCAGACAATATTTTATATGCTGAAGAGAAAGCAGATTATTTAAATTAATCGTAGGTAGTTCCTAGGCTCCTTGCTGTTTGTTAAGATCAAGCTTGGCATCATCTCATGTGAAGAAATTTTAGTTTCAGCTGACCACCAGTCTCACGTCAGCCGACAGGCTCATGTGGTTGCTTCTGAGTTATTATAATCCCGGGCTGCATTAGAGGATGCGCAGAGAGGGAGAAGTAGAGTGTAGTGAATGAGGGTTCAGGCTCTGGAGGCAGACAGCAGGGGTGTGAATTAGGTGCCCTGTGACCTTGGCAGGTTATTTAACCTCTTCGAGCTTCAGTTTCCTCAACTGTAAAATGGGCTTGTGTATGAGGCTTAAATGAGATAATCCAAAAAGCAATGATGTGTACTTTGGCTGGCATTCTGGTGTTCTATAAATATAACTGGTGTTCTATAAATATAACTAATATCATTTATA
This sequence comes from Monodon monoceros, assembly GCF_005190385.1. NCBI lineage: Eukaryota > Metazoa > Chordata > Mammalia > Artiodactyla > Monodontidae > Monodon > Monodon monoceros. The sequence goes on along the minus strand of NW_021703766.1, from coordinate 16,898,678 downwards.
TTGGAAATCTGACTCTGCTGGTCTGATGGTATCTTGTTTATTATGTTCAGTTCATGATACCATTATTTAGAAATGGGAGGCAATAGAAGAAAATATCTACAAGAGGGCAGCCAGATCATAAGAAGAGAGTAATAACCTAGAGACATTAAAGAAATAGTAGGCCTTTTACTGGAATAGAGAGGGTGAATGAGAAACAGGATGGCCGGATACTTATTTTGTATTGCTTGGGGTGTGGGGACTGAAACCATCTAGTGGAATTCAGCTTAACATAAGAAAAATCTTTCTGGCAGCTACATCTGTTCAACAGTGGAATGGCTCTGTAGCAAGGTGTTTGTCAGAAGAAATGTTCAATCTGGATAGCCATTTGTTAGGGGAACTGCAAAAAGAGTTTCTGTATTAGGAAGATGAGGCTAAACCAAGGGGTTTTCCTACGAAATTCTAGTGTAAATGTACACATATGCAATCACATATGTAGAAAATTCTCTGTTTATGGCTTATCCGTATTCAAAGAATTTTAATTCTTTGAAACCGCATTTGATCCCTTTCTGAGTGAGAGGATATTGCAGTGCCTTGGGATCCTTGTGAACATGAGTGATCATGAAAGGAATGGAAAAATGAGGAGACTCAGGAATCAGCTTATTTCACTTCTGTCTCTTTGTCTATTGTTACCTTGGAGACAAGTCCCTTCTCTCACAGCCCCATCTTTTCCATCTAGGGTGTTAATCCTTGCCCCCCACTTTGAGCATGAGTCTTTAAAAGAACAAGCACATTATTGGAAGTTTTCTACCTCTTAGTGTGTATGGATCTTTTTGAAGGAAGGTGCTATTTGTGCCTAGCAGACAAGTGACAAAGAAAAGTATACAACCCTATGAACTTGGCTTTGGCCTTGCTCCTTGTAGCACTAACATTGGTTAGTGCTGGTACATTAGTGCTGGTACATTATTTTTCTGCTACTCTTTTATCGCTGTAAACGTAACCATGGCATGTTAGAAAAATTTAGTGAAGTTATATAAAAGAGGTAATATTTAATAATCTATTTATTTCAGCTCCATCTCCCACTGTTCTTCCGGCAGGCCCTCACTGACTTGCTGTCCTTTCCAAAGTTATGTTCTGTAAAACTTTTTGCCGTCACCAGGTAACATGTACAGTCACCTTGTAGGTACTGTGTTACCATGTTAAGTGAGAAACCTGGTGAATGTGAACACACGCTGAGTTGATCTCTAAACTACGGTTCCTGTATTTTCAGTGAATGACGAACCCACTGCAGCCACTGACCCCGAAGGACCCTCCGCTGTTGCTGTGGTGTCCCCGCCTGCTGCGGCATCGAGTGCGGTCCCCAACCCCGCCACCGCGACATTCCCTGCCACGGCCACGCCGGAGGAAGGAGAGGAGCCCAGCACTTCGGGTACCCAGCAGCTCCCAGTGGCTGCCCAGGCCCCTGATGCTCTGCCTGCTGGGTGAGTAGCCTTCTGTCCCACAGCAGCACCTCCCTCCCCACCCCCTGAAATAAAAAACAACTGAGGCTCCTTCACCAGGGTAGAAACGACGTGGTTATTTATTACCTGGTGGCTAGTAGTCTCTGGGGAGGCTGCCATGCACAGGAACAAGGGAGGTGTGGGAGAACTGCTCGTTCTGCATAAATCTTGAAGAGGATCTAAATCATCTAGGGCAGAATCAATGGTACCTTATACCGTGACTTGAGATGCACAGCTTGACTCAAAGAATGTGGCTTTTATGGAACAAGGAGCTCATTTTGCCCTCCAGCATCACTGGATTTGCCTGGATCCTGCCTAGAAAACAGCTTTTCTCCCTTGCGTTTTATCTCAATGGCCCATGGAGGACTTCAGGCTCTGAATATTACTGTACGTTATTCCCATGGCCGGGGCTGACGTTAGCGCGGGTTCCTGGTTTTCTTGGAGCCACCTTTTAGTTCAGAATTAAATCTGATGCTGAAGGCCTTGAATGACAAGAAGACGGCCCCAGCAGGCCAAAAGCAAGTGGAGATTAATAAAAGCATGGACCTGGGAATCAAGTAGATCTGGGTTTAACTCCCCACTCAACCCTTTATGACTTTGCCTGCGTGACTTACCATCTCGGTAAGGTGGAGGTAATAATCATGCATATCTATCTCCCCAGGAAGTTAAGGGACTCAAATAAGACAGTTGTATATGAAGTCCTCACCCAATGGTGGGTGTTTTACCTGGTGAATGATATTTTTTAAGTGGGTATGAAGGAAGCATAAAGGAACAGAACAGTTCTGAACTGGGAAACAGAGTCTTATCTAAGGACTGCTGATCACTTTCAGGGCCAGTCCTGTTGTGGTCCCAATGCCCATCCTGGTTATCAGTTGGTACTGAGAAAACCAATGTCCATATCACCACAGTCACCATGGTCTGGCCGGTGGTGGTGGTGTGGGGTGATTCACAAAGGAAAAGGGAAGGATGGATGGTCTCTTGCTTGATGTATAACATTCTGTATTGTTCTTAAACCACTTTAGAAAACCCAGTTGTTTAAGCAAAAAATCCTAAATCCGAAGGCATTTGTGATCCCCAGCATTTGGCACACAACTTAACTTATATTTCTTAATAAAACACAATGAACACGTGAAAAGTATTGCAAATAGTTTTTAATACCTCAAACCCGGAGAGAATTGGGGGTATTGAGAGGTGGCTCCAAAAAGTCTTCTGTGAAGTTTTTGATTTTGTGAAAAGATTCATAAGCAATTGCTTGTGTGTAACTCCTCCCTACAGAGGCGTTCTTTTTTTTTTTTTTCTCTTTAGTACGTGGTAAGGAATACTTGAAAGACCTTTGTTTGGTTTATAATTTGAAATCTGTATATAATTTGGGGGGAGCAGGGCAGAATCATTTTGGCAGAAAGGAGAGAAAATGGCTGCCAGGGTGCTCCAGGAGCTGTTTGTTTGCTTTGCGCTGAGCAAATGCCTGGAGGGCGGGCTTCACTCCCGGTGTCAGTCACAGGCAATTAGGGCTAATGGCTCAACGCGTCTTTATGTAGGGCGTGTGTGAGGGTTACTGTTCTCCTGGATTGGGCTCTTCCTGTTTCCAGGCAGCTGGAAAACTCCAGGCCTTGAAAACACCCTTTATTCTGAGTCTGGCGATTGAGAAGCCTGTTCTCCTGCCCCCCACCCCCGCCCAACCAGAGGCTGAAACGCTTTTCCTGAGTACAGTTTGAACAGCATCTTCTCCGTGGAGCGTTTAGAATGGGATGAGGCCCTGTGTGTGGGTCTGGGGAGGCCACTCCCCACTTGAACATGTATCATGGTCCAGAGAAGGGTACCGAGACCCAGTTTTCCAGCCCAGATGGACTTCCAGGTGGCCACTGGAAGCTCCGGTACTTTGTGGGCTGTCTCAGGGCCTGGAGATTGCCAACGGCACTGCTGAGTGTGTGGCAGTGAGGATGGCAGGCTTTCAGTTCTCGGCTCTGTGACAGCAAGCCAGAAAGGGCGCACTTTCCACTGTGAGCTTTCCAATTCACAGACCTACCGTCCCCGCCCTAGCTTATTTACAAGTTTAGGAGATTCAGACAAGATGAGTTATTCCTCTTTTCCTGGTATCTTTTTTTTTTTACTTTTCTGAAATTATTAAAAAAACTTTTTTAAATTGGGGTATAGATGCTTTACAGTGTTGTGTTAGTTTCTGCAGTACAGCAAAATGAATCAGCTATATGCATACATATATCCCCTCTTTTTTGGCTTTCCTTCCCATTTAGGTCACCACAGAGCGTTGAGTAGAGGTCTCTGTGCTATACAGCAGGTTCTCATTAGTTACCTATTTTATACATAGTAGTGTGTATATGTCAATCCCAATCTCCCAGTTCACCCCACCCCCGCCTTTCCCCCCTTGGTATCCATATGTTTGTTCTCTACATCTGTGTCTCTATTTCTGCTTTGCAAATAGGTGCATCGGTACCATTTTCTAGATTCCACGTATATGCATTAATATACGACATTTGTTATTTCTGGTATCTTGCATTCAGAAGTCAGGGGACCACTTTTAACCTTTTAAAATAAAACTCCGAGCATGACATTTCACCACTTAGAATGCTGCAATGGCTTCCTATTGTCTTTAGGGATAAATTCTCAAATCTTAATAAGACCTAAAAAGCCCTGCAGTGTAGGACCTCATCTACCCCTGAAGGCTTCCATGGAAGACATTCTTTGCTTTGCTCTCTAAGCTGTAGCTGTAACTTATTTTAGTTTGACAGATGTACCACCCTTTCTCTGGAATTGGGACCCTCTGCCATGCCGGTTACCCTTTCTGAAACCTTCCTCACCATTTTGTCCATTACTTTCTATCCATCTTCAAGTCTCAGATTAATCAGCACTTCCTCTGGGAATCCTTCCTCTATCCCCGGTAGACAAGGTCAGACCACCCTGTGTACTATAACTTCTCACACGTGTAATTGCATGTTTTGCGTCTCTCTGCCCTGCTGGGCTGTAAACGCCAAGATGGCAAGAAGCCTGGCACAAAGTCGGCCCCCAAGACATACTTGTAGTGAATTAATGAATCGATTTAAATGCCATCTTTTTTTTTTTTTCCTCCACCTGGATGAATGTTTTCTGCTTCTTTGATGCTTCAAATAAAGAGGAACTATGACAGGAATACTGCATTTTCTTCCCAAGAACAAGACCCTAAGGGGTTACTAACTAGGCTAGGTTGTCTGGCTTTGGGTTCAAGTATGAATCTCTCACAGGGTCAGGATGCTCTTCCCTGCTCACTAGGGGTCCTCATGCCCTGGGAGACACTGTGAACCTTGTCTCCCCTTTGCTAAGGCATTTCTGAGCCATGCTAGACTGCTTTTTCATGGCATCCAGCTGACTTTGTCTCTTTCTAACCTTACCTTTTCAACCTCCTTTACAGAGGGATCGGGCACAGTTCATCTGGGGATCCCAAGGGCTTATTTTTCCAGTTGCTGCATTGCCTTTCTAAAACTTGCAGCAGATGAGACTGGACATAAAGATGTCACGTCCGTCTGTGTGTTTTAGTGACCGAAGGCCACCGAAAACTGGGCCACATAAATCCAAATAGAACACCCTTTATCTCTTTCCTCTCTCTCCCTGTCTCCAAACCCTCCTGCTTTCCCTACCTTTTAATTTAATTAGCACGAAAGGAGCTAGTTGGAAGGGCACGGTGTTTTCAGCTGGCAAATGTCCATTAAAGGAGGGGGTGCCTGCCAGGAAGGCTCGGGAGACATGGTGAGATAGTGGTCCGGGCAGTGGGCAGTGCGGAGGGAGGCCACTTTGATCAGCTGGCCCTGCATCTGGTTTTTATCAGCAGGGAGCCCACTTTGGGGACCAAATGCTCATTAACAGACCGTGTGTACATGGCTTAGATAAACTCCAAGTGCGTCCCAGGCTCTGCAGCTCGCCCAGGCCCTCTCACACAGAGGCACATTATTTCACCCTGGCAGCCCGCGCTGTGCTGTGGTTTCTTACATAAGGGAGGCCGTTGTGTTTGGACTCTGCCGACTTACCTCAGCACTGCCACTTCACACCATCCCTCTCCTCTTGCAGCCATTGGCTGCCCTGGCCGTTTCCTGCCTCGGAGTAGAAATAATTGAGGAGGGTGTTTTCTGGATCTGTTTGATTTGCCATCTTCCCCTACCCCCAGGCCCAGTAATGGAGACCCAGAGGTCCTCTCTCCAGGTGGTCCTTGACACACTATCAAGGATGACAACCTGGTAAGAGTTCTTTGATGTTTTCTTTGTAGAGACACTTTAAGAGACGTTGGAATTTGCAGCTTTTCTGCTAAGTTATAAACCAGCTGCTGCCACTGAATTTCATTCCAAACTCAATTTTGGCGCTAACCAAAGATCCTTACCCAAGGAGTTTTAAAGCAGTGCTTCTGAAACTGTCTGTGAAGAACTAGTCCTTGTTTTTTTTTTTCCTTCTGGTTTTGTTTGTTCTGTTTTAATTTTTTTTTTCAATCTCTTATGAACCTTTACTTTTGTCCTCTGTTCTGTTCAGTGAGGCAGATCTACAGATCACATATTTGGATGTTGTGGCAATGTCAAATTGGTACAAAAGTTTCTAAACATCTAGAAGCTTCTGTACTTTTCTGGTTGCTGAATAGTAACAGTTTGAGCCATGGACCATACTTCAGTAGCAAAGGATTAAAGGATTATACTGGAGAATCTGTGCCTTTTTGCTAAGTAGTATGGTTTAGTTCTTGACTCTGCAGGGATTATTACATGCTTAGTTAATGGCAGATAGTACATGTTCCTGGCTCGCTCCTCCTCATCTCAGGACGAAAGCCTTGTTTCCAAAGATTCTACTGTTGTTGGGACTGGCCCATGAGAAGTTCTCGCCCTGCTATATGTATGTATTCATGTGTAATTAGGAATTTTCTTTCTTTTTTTTTTTTTTTTTTTTTTTTGCTGTACGCGGGCCTCTCACTGTTGTGGCCTCTCCCGTTGCGGAGCACAGGCTCCGGACGCGAATGCTCAGCGGCCATGGCTCACGGGCCCAGCCGCTCCGCGGCATGTGGGATCTTCCCGGACCGGGGCACGAACCCGTGTCCCCTGCATCGGCAGGCGGACTCTCAACCACTGCGCCACCAGGGAAGCCCAGGAATTTTCATTTTTTACTACACTTTCTTGAGAGCTCCTCAGGAGTTGGGATTATTGGGTTTTTGTATTCCCAGCACCTAGCATAGTACTTGGCTCCTAGGGAGCTGGAGTGAGAAGTGTTTGTTGAATGACTGGATAAGTGTTTTCATTCTCAATAGCTCTTACCATTTTTTACAGTTTTTTTTTGGGGGGGGAACTTAGAAACAAAAATAGAAGAAAGAAGTAGAACAACAGCAATAACAAACACACACCCACCTAGATTTAACCACTGGTGCTTTTCATGCACCTTGTGTATTTTTTTGCCTGATCATTGGTGAGAGTTAACATGTGTTAAATGTTTCCAGAGTGCTGGGGAGTGCTAGGTTTCATACATGGGTTATTTCGGTCTTCACGGCACTCTGTGTAGTTGCTACTTTCACCCTTATTTTGCAAATGAGGAAACCTTAAGCAGTTTGCCCAAGACCACATACACAGACATGTACACATCAACACACATCTACCAAAATTTTTTGACAGTCTTAGGGTATGTGCTTTTAAATTTTATTTTTTAATTGTAAAATATTTTAAGCATGCAGATAAGAATAGAAAGTAATATAAGAAATACCTGTGGGCTCCCCTACCGAGCCGTATCAGACTTTAGCATTATGCTGCATTTGCTATAAACCTCCCCCCTGTTTTTTAAGCTCTTGATGAAGACTGTCAATAAAGTTGAAAGTCCCTGTGAACCCCTCCCCAGTCCCATTCCCTATATACAGAGATACATGGAACTTGGTACATTCATTTAAACTGCTATATGGTCTTCTGTTGTATGAATAGGTAAAATTTTATTTATGTTATAATTAAAATTTATTTATATTTATTGTGTATATTCTATATCATAAATGTAAAATATAAAAAATAACATTTTATATTTGTGTTTATTTATGCTATAATTACATCTTTGCCTTTATAAACAATGCTACAATGAAGTTTTTTCTGTGTATGCCTTTTTGCGTGCATGTTTGTTTCTTTAGTGCAAGTACTAGAACTAGGGTTTCTTCTTTGTAGGAAGATGAAGGTCTTCAGTTTTAGTAGACACTATCAGATTGCTTTTTTTTTTTTTTTTGCGGTACGCGGGCCTCTCACTGTTGTGGCCTCTCCCGTTGCAGAGCACAGGCTCCGGACGCGCAGGCCCAGCGGCCATGGCCAATGGGCCCAGCCGCTCCGCGGCAAGTGGGATCCTCCCGGACCGGGGCACAGACCCGTGTCCCCCGCATGGGCAGGCGGACTCTCAACCACTGCGCCATCAGGGAAGCCCTCAGATTGCTTTTTGAGTCAGCTCACCAGTTCATGCTCCCATGAGCATGCATAGCGTTCCGGCTAAAACTTAGAACTGTCAGATTTTTTTTCATGTTGGCCAGTCTAATGGGTGTGAAAGGGTATCTTTTGCTGGTTTTAATTTGAAAACCTCTTCATACATGTTATTTTAATTTGGTTCTTGAGTTTCCTTTCTTGTGAATTGTCTATTCATATATTTTTATCCATTTTTCTGTGTGCTATCTGTCTTTTTAATCTGCAGGATTTCTTAATATATGCTGGATACTAATCCCCTCTCAATTATGTGCATTGCAAATATTTTCTCCCAGTCTGTGTCTTGTCTTTTCACTATTTTTTTTTTGCGGTATGTGGGCCTCTCACTGTTGTGGCCTCTCCCGTTGCGGAGCACAGGCTCCAGACGCGCAGGCTTAGCGGCCATGGCTCAGGGGCCCAGCCGCTCCGCGGCATGTGGGATCTTCCCAGACCGGGGCATGAACCCGCGTCCCCTGCATCGGCAGGCGGACTCTCAACCACTGCGCCACCAGGGAAGCCCTCTTTTTACTTTTTAATGTTGCTTTTTATTGTACAGGAGTTCAAAGTTTTAGATAGCCAAATCTGTTCATCTTTTTCACGTGCCTTTCTGAAATACTTCCTTACTCTGATGTTGTAAAAATTTTACACGCATACGTGATCCCCCTGCCCCCATGTTTTGTAGATTCTGATACGCATGTTATTTCACATTTAACTTCTTTAAAATCAAGATGTGTAGGCTTCCCTGGTGGCACAGTGGTTGAGAGTCTGCCTGCCGATGCAGGGGACACGGTTTCGTGTCCCGGTCTGGGAAGATCCCACATGCCGCGGAGCGGCTAGGCCCGTGAGCCGTGGCCGCTGAGCCTGTGCGTCTGGAGCCTGTGCTCTGCAGCGGGAGAGGCCACAACAGTGAAAGGCCCGCATACTGCAAAAAACAAAAAACAAAAAAATCAAGATGTGATTTACAAACATTGGAGTGTCATAGTTTAATTGGCAGCATTTTTTTCTTTCTTGGTGGTACGTAAAAAATCTTACAATTGGTGGCATTTTAGATTTAATGAAAAATAGTATATTTTTATAATTTTTAAACAAAATTTTGATTATCTTATGCATGTTATTTTTTCACTTATTTTTGTTACCCAATATATTGTAAACATCTGTACAAATCTATATTATCCACAATGATATTTTAAATGATGGAATACCCATTATAGAATGAACATAATTTATTTTACTAATTCTCCACTTTGGATCATTTAGGTTGTTTCCAGTTTTTCTGTAACATGCTGCAACATACTGTGACGGATGCACTTAAAGCTAAATCTTTTGACACATAATTATTTCCTTAGGATATGTCCTGGAAACAGAGTTGCTGAATTAAAGGGTATTCATGTAGGAAGGGTTTTTGACTGAGTTGCCAAATTACCCTTAGGAAAGAGTATACCCATTTTTGCTCCCACTATTTTTAAAAAATATTTATTTATTTGGCTGCGTCAGGTCTTAGTTGCAGCATGTGGGATCTTTAGTTGCGGTGTGCAGGATCTTTAGTTGTGGCATGTGGGATCTAGTTCCCTGACCAGGGATCGAACCTGGGCCCCCTGCATTGGGAGCTCGGAGTCTTAGCCACTGGACCACCAGGGAAGTCCCTCACTATGTTTTAAGAGTGGCTATTTCCCTGCATTGCCAAACTTATCTGCACAGTTTTTAAAATTTGCAATAATGTTAAAAAAAATTTTTTTAATAGACACCGTCTCTAGGAATTGTCTTGCCTGTCTGTGAGAGCATATCTTTTTTTTTATTATTATTATTTTGCCTGTGTTGGGTCTTAGTTGTGGCACTCAGGATCTTTCATTGTGGGGCGCGGTCTCCTCGTTGCATTGCTCAGGCTTCTCTCTAGTTGTGGCGTGTGTGTTTTCTCTCTCGAGTTGTGGCGCGCAGGCTCCAGGGTGCATGGGCTCTGTAGTTTGTGGCGTGCGGGCTCTCTCATTGAGGCGTGCGAGCTCAATAGTTGTGGCGCACAGGCTTAGTTGCCCTACGGCATGTGGGATCTTAGTTCCCTGACCAGGGATCGTACCCGCGTCCCCTGAATTGGAAGGCGGATTCTTTACCACTGGGCCACCAGGGAAGTCCTGAAAGCAGTTGCCATCTTCCATCGAAGAGCTTTGGGGACTTTTCCAAGGCAAAGAAAATGGGATGGGTGAAGAAGAAAGAGATGAAAAACAGACCTTAATTCAGAGTCCTCAGTAGCTACTACTGTGCCCCCCTGTGATTAAGGGGCATAAAGTGCTGGTTGTTGATAGTTTTAAAAAGGGGTTTAGTGTGCTTGGATTTAAAGGAAAGCTCAGTATTTCAAGAAGGGTTCTTGGGGGAAGGTCTGAGTTTAACACACTTCCTACCCAGTTTACAGAGGACCTACTGAAGCAATGAAAACAGTGAGTAGGAGATGTGTTCCACTGCACACAGATTTTTGACTCATAAAACAGTCTGACAATGTCCCTACAGGGGAAATAAATCTTACCATTCACCCAGGAAGTGGCCAGAGTTTGGGGAATAGGATTTGGTTCAGAGTTAAAATTTATTATAAGAGCGCTAAGTAAGAAAATATGAATTCCCTATATTTGCCTGAGGGGAGTTGAACTTCTACATAGGCAGCTTTAAGAATACCTGAATACTTTCAGTGTATTTTTCTGAAGTTTAGTTTTTGTCCAGGTAACCAGCAAGGCATCTTTTCTTTATTGGTGCATAAGTGTTCTGGCATGACTTTGTTTTCTGATAGAGAGAGTGAATGTTGAGTGAGAGTCAGCTTTACTAATGCCCAGTGCTTTTGTTAATAAAATTTATTAACAAATTATAAATAATACAAATTAATAATGTTCTTACTAAGAATTTGTGAGTGTGATGATAGCATCTCTGATACTAACCTGAAATCCTCGGATTATCCAGCTTTAAATTCCTTCCCAATTTAATCCGACTCTTGGTGAAACTGTGATTCTGTCCAAACTTAGGGGAATCTGACCGAGAATTGTGTTGATCAGGATGGTTGAATATACACTGTAACGGCAAGTAACTGAGAATTGATTTCCTGAAGACCTTTTAGGAAACCTTCCACAAGAAAATGTGGTTCAGGGAATTCCCTGGCAGTCCAGTGGTTAGGACTCCGTCCTTTCACTGCTGAGGGCCCTGGTCGGGGTCCCATAAGCTGCATGGTGCACTCAAGAAAAAAAAAAATGTGTGGTCACTGTTAAGTGACCAGACAATTTCCTTTCAGATAACATAGGAGAGAAATGATTGGATGCCATCCTATTGAGATTTTCATCCTTTACCTTTTTAACAATGATGGTGGGGGGGATGGGGGCATGGGCATGGAAGATACACAACTTGTTAACAAATGCAAGTTCGTGTGCCCAGTGGACAGTGAGGTCAAACAATACCGAAACATTGGAGTTTGGAGCAGAGAAAGGTTTATTGCAGGGCCATGCAAGGAGATGGGTGGCTTGTGCCCAGCAAACCCTGAACTCCTCGAAGGGTTTCAGCAAAGCACTTTTAAAGGCAAGGTGAGGGAGGGGCATGGTTAGTTGTCTCAGACTTCTTGGTGTTGGAATCCTTTGTTCATGCAGCTAGGTCAAGTCACCGTGTTCCTGTAGGTCAAGTCTCAATGTTCCTGTAAACCTCCAACAAGACAAATGTTACTCTCTGTTCTGCAACTTTTTTTTCTCTCTAAATGAATGGACTCTTAAAGGTCAGAGTCTTGAGAATGGGCTATCCTGTATATTTCAGGCTATAGGCAACATTCTTTTACAAAAGGTGCAGAGCCAGCATGACTAAGCACAGGCAGCAGAGCACTAAGGTTAAAGTAAAAGAAACTGATCTAATATGGAGTCAGATTTGCTCTTCCCTATTACAAACTGAATAAAGGACAGTTAAAATCCATAGGAGCAAAGGGAATTTAGGTTAAAAAAAAAGTACAGAGATTAATTGAAATTGGAGACTATTTTTTAAGTACTTTCAAAATAGAAAGACCCTGTGTAGTCCATGGTCCAACTAAAGGCTATACATCGAAAGCCAAGGAGCAATGTGTTGGGAAGGGACGTGAATCAAGCTTGGTGCTTTGAACACTGTTTCTGAGAGCATCAAAGAAAGCTATTCAGTGGGAGAGGATATGACCCATGTGACCAGGATGCAGTATCGAGACCCATGGGTAGTTTGATTGAAAAGCCTTTTAATCTCAGCATGAAGAAGATGCTTATAAGGTTCAGAAACCTAACCCCTGCCAGGGATGTGCCGATGAAAGGTCACTTCCAGTATCACTTTCTTGGCATGGGGAGACCAAACCAAGACAGTCGGAAGGCTCAGTCTATATGGGTCAGCAGTTACAGCGGAGAAATGAGAATCCGGGGGCTTGTTTGATTGACGATAGAATCAACCGACTCTGCTACACAAATGGAGGGGAGGGATTTGTATGAATTCTGAGGAGCCGTGCAGGTAGGGAGGAGTTGAGAGTTCTCTAAGGAAAGCAGTTAGGCCAGGTCACGGATCAGGGAGGACCCACATGGACATTGAATCCGAGCAGGAGTCCAATTTTAAAAGGAAGAATGTAGATATCAAAAGAAAGGTAATGGAAGAAAGGTCTTGCTCCTCTTGGTAACTATTTTTCTAGCTAAGCCAATTGAGAGGGTTCATAGAAGGACACTGAGATTCGCTGGACAATAACAGTGCCCAAAAGAGAGCCTTTCATTTCTAGGATCAGCTGGGATCAAAGACAGGATAGACGGGTCTTGTCAAGGCTTGGGAGGAGCCGTCATAACTCTTGAATATAAGCAAAGAGGACTTCACACCGATTTCCTTTCTGGCAGTGCAGGAAGACCACTGTGTCAATTCAAGGCATTTAATTCATGGAATTTTAAGAATTATTCCATCTTCAAATGAAACTATTAGCCAAAGTATAATAAAACCGAAGTTTTCTCCTTGCCTCAAATGAAATAGAAAAGAAGCCAGAAGTCGAGACCACTAATAAGATGAAAGTTGTAACAAAAGAATTGTTGGAATAAAGAAAAAAATGTGTTTTAGCACCTTTTCTCTCCAACTGCAACAACACATATTTTGTCTTCATTCAAGGGGCAGCCCCACCCACCAATTATGGTCAGTTTTCCAAATAGTGACTGCAAAATGAGCAAAGTTGTTTTATTGGTGCTTTTGTGCCACAAAATTGCCAAGGACAGGAAGGATAGAGCTAATTTCTTAGGAAATGCTGAGGAATTCTCAGCTCCTTAAGTCTTTATTAGGAGCAAATGTTATGAAAGAGTGGCTTGCTACCCTTGCCTGAGGAGCTTCCATATTTCACTACTTACCCTTAAGCCAAGTATCTTTCTCAAGGCTTTCCTTATTTCCAAATTCAGATGAATAAAGAGGGTATCGGATTTGCTCCTTGATTACCCAGCAGACAGGAGGAATTTAGAGAGCTGGTGTGAAATCACAGTATGTTAGCCTTTTTTGCTGAAGGGTCCCCACCAGATCCCTACCAGTCTTTTGAGCTGGCAATATCTGTTACTCTTTTGTCTTTAATTCAGAAGGGCATCGAGAGGGAGAAGAGCTTTAACTTTACCCTGTGTTTATTTTCACCTGGTCAGTTTTGTCAGAAGATTCTGCCCTTTCAATAAAATACTGACTGAAGTGCAAGAATCTTCCTTTTGCAGTGGGAGAAACCCAGGGCACCTGGGCCAAGTCACCAGTATCTGCTTCAACCAGAACCTTGAGCGGGAATACCCAGGAGAGAAAATGTTCTCGAGCTCATTTTAATGGTGTTTATAGCACTCGGGTCCTCAACACAGTAGTTGATCCCTTTTGGAAGGAGGGAGTCTGGAACTACCAGACCTCGCTGCTCCCAGGCTAAGCCTCCCAGTGGTGCAAAATGTGCAGCCTCTTCCCATAGATTGTATCTGAGCAGAGGGTTGTGATTAAAATGGAGCCTAGAATTTAACTAGGTGGACTTACTATAATTTCTCCCCAGTCGTCTTGATCCTATAGGTCCCCCTACCCAGACTCGTGTGCTAGGGAAAGCTGTTCACGTTGAGGTGGGCTTTGGAAAGGCACCTGGCACCTTGTCTGCTGGGTTGTGGGTTCCTTATAAGTTCCAATTGCCCTTCCTTTTCCTCCTTTCTTCCTTTCAGAGTGACATGGTAAAACTCATGGGCTAGAGAGTCAGAGCTGAGTTTGTTTGTTTGTTTAGATTTTTCTGATGTGGACCATTAAAGAAAAATAACTTTAAAAATATTTATTTATTTGGCTGCGCCGGGTCTTAGTTGCAGCATGTGGGCTCTTTAGTTGAGGCATGTGAACTCTTAGTTGTGGCGTGTGGGACCTAGTTCCCTGACCAGGGATCGAACCTGGCCCCCTGCATTGGGAGCATGGAGTCTCAGCCACTGGACCACGAGGGAAGTCCCAATGTGGACCATTTTTAAAGTCTTTATTGAATTTGTTACAATATTGCTTCTGTTTTATGTTTTGGTTTTTTGGCCACGAGGCACATGGGATCTTAGTTCCCCGAGCAGGGATCAAACCTGCACCCCCTGCATTGGAAGGTGAAGTCTTAACCACTGGACCACAAGGGAAGTCCCAGAGAGATGAGTTTAAATGCCATGTAAGAGTTACTTAGCCTCTCTTAGCCTCAGTTCCCTCGATGGTGATGGCATGTGCCACCGTAAAGGATGAAGGCAGGACTGAATCAAGTAAAGATGAGCCTGCAGCTCACTGTGGACATTCAGTGGGTGATGGTTACCCCCTTCCCATCTTTGCCTTAGAAACCTTGCGTATACCTGTATCTGAATTAACCTCAGAGGGGCTTATCAATGCAGTCCGCTGATCAGACATGAGAAATGGTATCGAATAAAGCTGATGTCTATTTGAGTAGGCACACCAGGCTTAGTAACAGAAGTTAGGACATTTATTTCAGTGTACAGTCAACTCTGCTATAACATATGTGTTCCTAGAAACCACCACGCTATGCCAAATCATGCAGTAAAAACCACAGGGCTTATGGGGAAAAATGGATTAGGGGTGTAACAGTCAAAAATTTGTCAGTGACACAAATAGGAACCTAATAACGATGGTAGCATGGCTTTACACATGTTAAATGGTTGAGATCATAACACTACAATACATATGGCACATTTCCATGAGAAGACCTGAAGTCTGCTTGTGGAAGCAGGTGTTGGAAGGGTTGGAGCTTGTGAGTGTTGTCATGAAGTGGTACAAAGAGGGTTTTCTGAAATCAGATGGGAGATGTAACACCAGATGTGGGTGAGTATGGTGTGTAACATGCAGTAAAGTGAGGTCGCCGGCAGATAAGTATGGGTTTTGTGTATTTCTACACGACTGGGTTTAGCTGGGGGAAGTCTTCTGTGTTCAACTAGTGTGTTTTGAAGGCCGATTCATGCAAAGCAAACCCAAAATTCATAGTATGTTCCCTTATGTATCAATCACATTGGCATAGATTTGTGTTTTTAAAACAAGTATTTCAGTAGGACTGTACTAGCTTCCTGGCAGAGGTCACCTTCCCCTAGGCAGTACCCAAAAGTAGAAGTAAATAAAATCAATGTAAAACATAAAGGCTAACGGGACCATTAACATCCTTCATAAAATGGTAATCATTTTATAAACATAAATCTTTGCATCCCGTATATGTAGGTTACTGTATTCTAGGGAAGTGGAGTTATTGTCAGATTGCATTGAATGTGGGAATAACACGAGTGTGGGGACGGGTGGTCCTTGGCTGTATTTTGTAGTGATTTTGTCTTTGTCTTAACTCTTTGGTTCATCTGCTACCTTGTTGTTCTGCCATTAGCACAGATGAGCCACCCTCAGCACCCTGATCTCATAGTAACCCACACACAGACTGAGGGGTAGAGCAGCCAATAAATAGCAGTATGCTATGTTTCTTGATTCATCCAGATCTCTTTTAAAGATCCTCTGTAAATGAATCCTGTATTTTAAAAAGAAATGTGATCATGAATATATATGATTCTAGGAGAACAGGGATAGTCATATAATTTGTGACTTTAAAAGGTAGTAGGCTACAAGCGCTTGAGGGTCCATGGGTGAGCTTTAGGAGAGGTCCGGGAATCCCAGAAATTGCACACACATTTTTGTTGGTGAGTGCATTTTGGAAGCTTTCATCACATTCCTAAAGGGCTCTTTGATCCCAAAATGGCCAAGAGACAGTGATTCACAAAAATCCATGGCAATGTAGATTCATATGGGTTGTTTAGGGAATTTAGCGTGATCTGTGGGTTATCTAGTACTTTGAATCCATAAAGGGGAACTGTTATAGTTTTTTCAAGAAGCAGACGTGGGTGCCACCATCAGTGACAACGTGGAGCTTGTCTGACCAGCGGGTTGGTCTTGCATGTCGACCTTGATGTTACCTCTCACATTAGCCTAATAGTAGTGAATGACTCCTTTGAGCAAGGGCATATGCCTTTCACCGGTGTGTCTCATGCCTCCCTTGACTTTATTTTGCAGATGGGAGCAGCGAGAGCTCCCCAACGGGCGTGTCTATTATGTTGACCACAATACCAAGACCACCACCTGGGAGCGGCCTCTTCCTCCAGGGTAAGGCTTGAACCAGTAAGACCCGAGGCTCTAGAACTGGCACCAAGAGTCCCCCATCAGCTTCTCCACCACTCACTGCCATGGCCATCTCTTTATTTTCCCCCACTTTCCTCCTTTCTCTCTTTATTTTCCCCTCCTCCTACAGTCATCCCCTTCTACATTCTCTGCTCTCTCTTTCTACTTTCCCTTCTTCCTACATGTGTTGTATTGGCCATGGGCTTTCTTAAGTGGTATTCAGAGCCCCCATGGATATTGGGTTCTGGAGGAAGGAGGGTTGGGGAGGCCTCCGGGGCCCTTGGTGTCTCACTGGCCTCACTCATTTCACCTACAGAAATATCCTGTAGGGCCCGATTTTCAGTTTCTTTCTGCAGAGGTAGCAAAGTCCAGGGACATTTATCCTGGGTCCCTTGATTGCCGTTCCTACTCACTTTAATTCTGCTTTCATTTCCTAGGACAGACTAGGAACATTTAGAGCATCTCTGGGGGAAAAAAGAGCACAAGGAAGCCAAGATAGAGAGGGTGTTGATGCATTTCATAGCGCCCTGTGTCCAACCAGCCCCTGGAGACAGTGTGCTTCTCGTTCAGCGGGCTTTGCGAGAACGCAGCTAAGTTCTCCAAAACCAGAGGATGAGTGAGGCTTCCAAGTGAGGGAAGAGTGTCCAAGTTCAAGGAGAAGGGGTTTGGTTCCCTGTCTGCCAGGGACAGAAAGTTCTTTCCACATGTGTCTCCCAGTCCTGAGAGCTTTCGAAAGGGAATGCATTCTGCTCTCAGGAAAGAATCACTTCCCAGTAAAGCAGCCATGAAGGGCTCCTACATAGAACATGAATGCTGACTTCCCCCTTCGAAGCTTGCGGAGGGAGAGGATGTCAGAGGTGGGCGTATCGGGAGAACCCCCGTGCTGTTTTGTTCACCTGTCAGGCGTGTGCCAGGCAAATATCACCTCACTTTCCAGTCCTACAAGTTTCCACGGATGGGCTGCTTTTAGTTTCAGTTTTCCAGTAGAATGCTTTTGTGTTTTCCTTTTCTTCCTTACCGTTCTGGAAATCACACTCATAATCCGCCATCCTTAGTTCTCACTCTGTTTCTCCTTTTACTTTAAGTCCAGGGAACTTACCAAAGATAAACATCGACTTCTTAGAAAAAAATTAAAACATTTTATTATGGAAATTATAGAAATTTTCATATTGAATTTTTCAAATATGTGGGACAAAGAATACCCACACACTCAACACCTAGGTTCAATAATTATCAACTCATGGCCACTCTTGTTTCATCTATACCAGCGGTTGGCAAACTGTGGGCTTGTGGACAAAATCCAGCCTGCCACCTGTTTTGTAAATAAAGTTTTATTGGAACACAGCCCCTCTCATTTGTTTACTTATTGTCCATGGCTGCTTTTGTGCTCATTGGCTGAGTTGAGTAATTGTGATACAGACTGTAAAGCCTGCAAAGACTGAAATATTTACTTTTCGGCTCTTGGTAGAAAACATTTACCACCTCCTGCTGTGTAATCCTCACTCACCCCTCCCCCACCCCTGTTCTAGATCATTTTGAAGCAGATCCCAGACATCGTATCATTTTATCCAAATTTCAGTATATATTTCTAAAAAGTGTTCTCTTATTAAAAGTAAAAACACTATATTATTAACAGTATTTACCTACCACCATCAAACCCAGTGAGTAGTCAGATTTCTCCAGTTGTCTCACAAATTAATCATCAACTTTTAACAGGGCACATTGCACACTTGTATGTTGTGAATTTATAGCATGTATATATTTTTTTGTCTGTCTTTTTTGTTTTGAACTTTTGAATTTTATTTTATATATTTTTTATACAGCAGGTTCTTATTAGTTATCCATTTTATACATATTAGTGTGTATATGTCAATCCCAATCTCCCAGTTCATCACACCACCACAAGCACCACCACCACCACCCCCCCGCCACTTTCCCCCCTTGGTGTCCATACGTTTGTTCTCTACATCTGTGTCTCTATTTCTGCCCTGCAAACTGGTTCATCTGTACCATTTTTCTAGGTTCCACATATATGCATTAATATGCGATATTTGTTTTTCTCTTTCTGACTTACTTCACTCTGTATGACAGTCTCTAGATCCGTCCACATTGCTACAAATTACCCAGTTTCGTTCCTTTTTATGGTTGAGTAATATTCCATTGTATATATGTACCACATCTTCTTGATCCTTTCGTCTGTCGATGGGCATTTAGGTTGCTTCCATGACCTGGCTATTGTAAATAGTGCTGCAATGAACATTGGGGTGCATGTGTCTTTTTGAATTATGGTTTTCTCTGGGTATATGCCCAGGAGTGGGACTGCAGGCTCATATGGTAATTCTATTTTTAGTTTTTTAAGGAACCTCCATACTGTTCTCCATAGTGGCTGTATCAATTTACATTCCCACCAACAGTGCAAGAGGGTTCCCTTTTCTCCACACCCTCTCCAGCATTTGTTGTTTGTAAACTTTCTGATGATGCCCATTCTAACTGGTGTGAGGTGATACCTCATTGTAGTTTTGATTTGCATTTCTCTAATGATTAGTGATGTTGAGCATCTTTTCCTGTGCTTATGGGCATCTGTATGTCTTCTTTGGAGAAATGTCTGCTTAGGTCTTCTGTGCATTTTTTGATTGGGTTGTTTGTTTTTTTAATATTGAGCTGCATGAGCTGTTTACATATTTTGGAGATTAATCCTTTGTCCGTTGATTCATTTACAAATATTTTCTCCCATTCTGAGGGTTGTCTTTTCATCTTGTTTGTAGTTTCCTTTGCTTTGAAAAAGCTTTTAAATTTCACTAGGTCCCATTTGTTAATTTTTTATTTTTATTTCCATTACTCTAGGAGGTGGATCAAAAAAGATCGTGCTGTGATTTATGTCAAAGGGTGTTTGTTCTTCCTATGTTTTCCTCTAAGAGTTTTATAGTGTCTGGTCTTACATTTAGGTCTCTAATCCATTTTGAGTTTATTTTTGTGTATGGTGTTAGGGAGTATTCTAATTTCATTCGTTTACATGTAGCTCTCCAGTTTTCCTAGCACCACTTATTGAAGAGACTGTCTTTTCTCCATTGTATATCCTTGCCTCCTTTGTCATAGTTTAGTTGACTATAGGTGCGTGGGTTTATCTCTGGGTTTTCTGTCCTATTCCATTGATCTGTATTTCTGTTTTTGTGCCAGTACAGTATTGTCTTGATTACTGTAGCTTTGTAGTATAGTCTGAAGTCAGGGCATCTGGTTCCTCCAGCTCCGTTTTTTTCCCTCAAGACTGCTTTGGCAATTCGGGGTCTTTTGTGTCTCCATACAAATTTTAAGATTTTTTGTTCTAGTTCTATAAAAATAGCCACTGGTAATTTGAAAGGGATTGCAATGAATCTGTAGATTGCTTTGGGTAGTATAGTCATTTTCACAGTATTGATTCTTCCAATCCAAATCCATCTGCAAACAGTGACAGTTTTACCTCTTCTTTTCCAGTTTGTATTCCTTTTATTTCTTTTTCTTCTCTGATTGCCATGGCTAGGACTTCCAAAACTATGTTGAATAATAGTGGCGAGAGTGGGCATCCTTATCTTGTTCCTGAACTTAGAGGAAATGCTTTCAGTTTTTCACCATTGGGAATGATGTTTGCTGTGGGTTTGTCATATATGGCCTTTATTATGTTGAGGTAGTTTCCCTCTATGCCCACTTTCTGGAGAGTTTTTATCACACATGGGTGTTGAATTTTGTCAGAAGCTTTTTCTGTATCTATTGAGATGATCATATGGTTTTTCTGCTACAATTTGTTAATACGGTGTATCACATTGATTGATTTGCATACATTGAAGAATCCTTGCATCCGTGGGATAAATCCCACTTGATCATGGTGTATGGTTCTTTTAATGTGCTGTTGGATTCTGTTTGCTAGTATTTTGTTGAGGACTTTTGCATCTATATTCATCAGTGATATTGGCCTGTAATTTTCTTTTTTTGTAATATCTTTGTCTGGTTTTGGTATCAGGGTGATGATGGCCTTATATAATGAGTTTGGGATTGTTCCTTCCTCTGCAATTTTTTGGAAGAGTTTGAGGAGGATGGGTGTTAGCTCTTCTCTAAATGTTTGGTAGAATTCACCTGTGAAGCCATCTGGTCCTGGACTTTTGTTTGTTGGAAGATTTTTAATCACAGTTTCAATTTCATTACTTGTGATTGGTCTGTTCATATTTTCTATTTCTTCCTGGTTCAGTCTTGGAAGCTTATACTCTTCTAAGAATTTGTCCATTTCTTCCAGGTTGTCCATTTTATTGGCATAGAGTTGCTTGTAGTAGTCTCTTAGGATGCTTTATATTTCTGCGGTGTCTGTTGTAACTTCTCCTTTTTCATTTTTAATTTTATTGATTTGAGTCCTCTCCCTCTTTTTCTTGATAAGTCTGGCTAATGGTTTATCAATTTTGTTTATCTTCTCAAAGAACCAGCTTTTAGTTTTATTGATCTTTGCTGTTGTCTTCTTTGTTTCTATTTCATTTATTTCTGCTCTGATCTTTATCATTTCTTTCCTTCTACTAATTTTGGGTTTTGTTTGTTCTTCTTTCTCTAGTTCCTTTAGGTGTAAGTTTAGATTGTTTATTTGAGATTTTTCTTGTTTCTTGAGGTAGGCTCGTATTACTATAAACTTCCCTCTTAGAACTGCTTTTGCTGCATCCCATAGGTTTTGGATCGTTGTGTTTTTGTTGTAATTTGTCTCTAGGTATTTTTGATTTCCTCTTTCATTTCTTCAGTGATCTCTTGGTTATTTAGTAATGTATTGTTTACCCTCCATGTGTTTGTGTTTTTTACGTTGTTTTCCCTGTAATTGATTTCTAATCTCATAGCGAGCATTGTGGTCGGAAAAGATGGTTGATATGATTTCAGTTTTCTTAAACTTACTGAGGCTTGATTTGTGACCCAAGATGTGATGTCTCCTGGAGAATGTTCTGTGTGCACTTGAGAAGAAAGTGTAATCTGCTGTTTTTGGATGGAATGTCCTATAAATATCAATTAAATCTATCTGGTCTATTGTGTAATTTAAAGCTTGTGTTTCCTTATTAATTTTCTGTCTGGATGATCTGTCCATTGGTGTAAGTGAGGTGTTAAAGTCCCCCACTATTATTGTGTTGCTGCTGATTTCCTCTTTTATAGCTGTTAGTAGTTGCCTTATGTATTGAGGTGCTCCTATGTTGGGTGCATATATAATTATAATTGTTATATCTTCTTCTTGAATTGGTCCCTTGATCATTACGTAGTGTCCTTCCTTGTCTCTTGTAACATTCTTTATTTTAAAGTCTATTTTATCTGATATGAGTATTGGTACTCCAGCTTTCTTTTGATTTCCATTTGCATGGAATATCTTTTTCCATTCCCTCACTTTCAGTCTGTATGTGTCCCTAGGTCTTAAGTGGGTCTCTTGTAGACAGCATATATATGGGTCTTGTATTTGTATCCATCCAGCGAGCCTGTGTCTTTTGGTTGGAGCACTTAATCCATTCATATTTAAGGTAATTATTGATACGTATCTTCCTCTTACCATTTTCTTAACTGTTATGGGTTTGTGTTTGTAGATTCTTTTCTTCTCTTGTGTTTCCCACTTAGAGAAGTTCCTTTAGCATTTGTTGTAGAGCTGGGTTGGTGGTGCTGAATTCTCTTAGCTTTTGCTTGTCTGTAAAGCTTTTGATTTCTCCATCGAATCTGAATGAGATCCTTACTGGGTAGAGTAATCTTGGCTGCAGGTTCTTCACATTCATCACTTTAAATGTATCGTGCCACTCCCTTCTGGCTTGTAGAGTTTCTGCTGAGAGATCAGCTGTTAACCTTATGGGAGTTCCCTTGTATGTTATTTGTCATTTTTACCTTGTTGCTTTCAGTACTTTTTTCTTGTCTTTAATTTTTGTTAGTTTGATTACTATGTGTCTTGGTGTGTTTCTCCTTGGGTTTATCCTGCCTGGGAATCTTTGCGCTTCCTGGACTTGGATGGGTATTTCTTTTCCCATGTTAGGGAAGTTTTTGACTGTAATCTCTTCAAATATTTTCTCGGGTCCTTTCTCTCTCTCTTCTCCTTCTGGGACCCCTATAATGTGAATGTTGGTGTGTTTAATGTTGTCCCAGAGGTTATCTTAGGCTGTCTTCATTTCTTTTCATTCTTTTTTCTTTATTCTGTTCCACGGCAGTGAATTCCACCATTCTGTCTTCCAGGTGACTTGTCTGTTCTTCTGCCTCAGTTATTCTGCTATTGATTCCTTCTAGTATAGTTTTCATTTCAGTTATTGTATTGTTCATCTCTGTTTGTTTGTTCTTTAATTCTTCTAGGTGTTTGTTCTTTAATTCTTCTAGGTCTTTGTTAAACATTTCTTGCATCTTCTCGATCTTTGCCTCCATTCTTTTTCCAAGGTCCTGGATCATCTTCACTATCATTATTCTGAATTCTTTTTCTGGAAGGTTGCCTATCTGCACTTCATTTAATTGTTTTTCTGGGGTTTTATCTTGTTCCTTCATCTGGTATATAGTCCTCTGCCTTTTCATTTTGTCTCTATTTCTGTGAATGTGGTTTTCCTTCCACAGCCTGCAGAATTGTAGTTCTTCTTGCTTCTGCTGTCTGCCCTCTGGTGGATGAGGCTGTCTAAGAGGCTTGTGCAAGCTTCTTGATGGGCGGGACTGGTGGTGGGTAGAGCTGGGTGTTGCTCTGGTGGGCAGAGCTCAGTAAAACTTTAGTCCGCTTATCTGCTGATGGGTGGGGCTGAGTTCCCTCCCTGTTGGTTGTTTGGCCTGAGGCGACCCAGTACTGGAATCTACAGGCTCTTTGGTGGGGCTAATGGCGGACTCTGGGAGGGCTCACTCCAAGGAGTACTTCCCAGAACTGCTGCCAGTGTCCCCGTCCCCACGGTGAGCCACAGCCACCCCCCGCCTCTGCAGGAGACCCTCCAACACCAGCAGGTAGGTCTGGTTCAGTCTCCTATGGGGTCACTGCTCCTTCCCCTGGGTCCCGATGCGCACACTACTTTGTGTGTGCCCTCCAAAAGTGGAGTCTCTGTTTCCCCCAGTCCTGTCAAAGTCCTGCAGTCAAATCCCACTAGCCTTCAAAGTCTGATTCTCTAGGAATTCCTCCTGTTGCCAGACCCCCAGGTTGGGAAGCCTGACGTTGCGCTCAGAACCTTCACTCCAGTGGGTGGACTTCTGTGGTATAATTGTTCTCCAGTCTGTGAGTCACCCACCCAGCAGTTATGGGACTTGATTTTATTGTGATTGCGCCCCTCCTACTATCTCACTGTGGCTTCTCCTTTGTCTTTGGATGTGGGGTATCTTTTTTGGTGATTACCAGTGTCTTTCTGTCGATGATTGTTCAGCAGTTAGTTGTGATTCCAGTGCTCTCGCAAGAGGGAGTGAGCGCACGTTCTTCTGCTCCACCATCTTGAACCAATCTCCCTATGACACATATATTTTAAAGTGGTGGTAACTCTGTAAGTGTGCTGGTTGCTTGCCTCTTAACCTCTCTGGTCTATAAGTTATTTAGACCTTGACCTGGTGAACGTTTGAATGGAATCTAAATGAAGATATTTAATGGTATCTTCTAAGAATGGCTGAGGATTTACTCTTCTTTAAATATTGAGGTGGAATACTAGACCCAGCTTTCTTATTTTCAGGATAGTTTTAATGTTTTATTGTGAGATAGCTCAGCTCTGCACCCCCTATAGCCTACGAGTTCTTCCTGAGTTTTAGGCCCAGACCTTAAAGCCCCTGGCACTTAGTTCTGCTATGTAATAGGGAACCCAGAGAGAACAGAATGCTCAAGCTTTCATTGCTAATTAATGGGAGAAGTTCGGCCCTGGGGAAGTATTACCACGGTGAAAGCAACCTTGAAACTATAGATGGAGCCATTATATCAGCAGGCGTAGACATCCAGGAGCAAGATTGAACCAAAGGATTCAGTTTATCATGGCCATCCCCTCCTGTCCCATCCATGGGACACTTGTATGAAGACCAGTCGTTTTATCCAGGAGAAAAAAGTATTGGACCTGGTAGTTAAGGATGAATGCAGTAATTTGCTGTTTAGTCATTCTTAGGTGGCTCTCAAACTTGAGGTGAGCAGGGAGAGTGATCACCATAGAGCATGGTATTGGGGAGGCCTCACAGGGGGCTTAGACTTGGTCTTTAGGAAAGGCTGAGGGGTGGACTTCAGTGAGAAGAGGAAGGTGATCCAGGTTGGGAGAACAGTGTGAATGTAGAAGCTGTGTTTAGGGAATGATGCATGGAGCAGTTTTGCTGGAGTGGAGGGTTTGTGTGAAACAAAGATGCTCCAAGTGTGTACAGCAAGGCCCCTGGGTTTGGTGCAGATGCCCCCTGGAACCAAACAACATGAAAGGGCTGACCTGGCCTCCAACCACTGCTCTGTTTTTGTAGATTGTGATTCTGCGTAAGATTTTACCTGCAACCAAGGGTGTGATTATGCTGCTTAGAAGTTTGAAATTCACCAGTGCAGAGGACTTCTAGTTAAACATATGGATCGAACATGTGTTTATTTCCATTCCTTCCTGAAAACCCACTAAAATAGCAATAAAGGTTATAAAAATGTATAATGATAAAGGAATGGGAGAGGAGAAAAAGCATATGGGAGATTGTAATCAGAGTTTAGTTGCTGATGGATAAATGGCAGAGTTGCGAAAGCTGAAACCCAAGCTTCCGGTGTGGGGTTTCCACCCGGAAGGCAGCCAATTTGCACCATGGAGCCCTGGAAATCCTCAGCAATCAGAAACATATGGGGTGTGTGTGTGAATGTGTATGTGTATGTGTAATGAGACAAAAAACTTGGAAGTTTAAAATTTGTGCAGGGAGCAGATAGATTTCTAGTTGTCACCCATCGCTCCCAACCCTCTGCCATGTGTATGTGTGCACACACAGACATGCACACACACACATGTTCACATACACGCACGTGAGTACTGCTAGCGTAAGAAGTTCCTGGGAGAGTAGAACCAGTGTGGAGAACACAGCCATAGCCGAAGGCAGAGATGAACTCAGGAAAAAAGGATTAAGTGAGGATGCTGTCTCCAGGGTAAAGACTGGAAGGTTTTTTTTGCTGGGGAAAGTGACCAGTCTAAGGGAAGAAAACTATAGATTGTGATATTTGGGGATCTTCTAGTGAAACAGCTGAGTGAATCCAGAAATCAACTTTTAGACCTTTTAACACTCAGGTGTGAGGGTTGATATAAAGGTATCTTTGGACATGCAGGGTTTCAAAAAATTAACTTTGGTGCATCCTTTCTCAGAAACTCCTAGATGATTTCTTCTACCAGACAAGAGGAAACAGAGAAAGAAGCCCTGAGATGCAGGACACAGGAGACTCCATTTAGGGGCCAAGAGGAGGGTGAGGGAAGATGACTCAGGGCAGGAATGTAGAGCAGGCAGGCCTGGAGGACAGCTGTCCACACTGGACAAAGGGTGCCTGGAGAAATGAGGCCCAGAGTTAAGTAATCCTGGGAGGCCACCAGCCCTGTCAGAATCTGGGGGTGAATTTGTGATAGGTCCTTGAAAACCAAGCAGAATAAAACACGCAGTTCTTAACTCTAGAGAAAAAGAAAAAAAGTGTACAAGTAAGCAAATGTATGTATAGTATTCTACAAAGTCATAATCCAAACTCTGAATATTGAGTTAATGATGGTTTTCTAGATTGGGAGGATGGGGGAGGAGAGAGCATTGTGTGTGTTGGGGGGTGGAGTACAAGAACTAAATCCTCAGCTTTGCTAG
Source organism: Monodon monoceros (assembly GCF_005190385.1). Taxonomy (NCBI): domain Eukaryota; kingdom Metazoa; phylum Chordata; class Mammalia; order Artiodactyla; family Monodontidae; genus Monodon; species Monodon monoceros. The sequence goes on along the minus strand of NW_021703766.1, from coordinate 16,872,397 downwards.
TGGAAAGTCCATAAGTCATATCTAATTTGGCAGAACTCAAGAAATTATGGAGTAAGCATTTATTTAGAAGTACGACTGTCAATAGAAGAAGCAGTCAAGAGCTGAAAGTAGTTGTTGCCTCTGGGGAGCAGAAATCAGCAGTGGGGAGAAGGAGGGCGGGAGACTGCTTTTCATTGTATCTCCTGTAGTACTGTTTGTGCTTCAAACCATAGATATATGATTCCTTTGCTAACAAATAAAAATAAATAAAAATCACTGGTTGGGAGAATTTATGAGAAAGGTGGGAAGGTTCCAGATTATTGTGAGCCTTGAATACTGATTCAAGGTTTTGACTTGAGCCTGACATAAGGAGTCAGTCTGCTGGGGTTACCCTGATGGCGGTTTATTGGCTGGATTGGATAAGGAGATTAGTTCAGAGACAGTTGGACGTAGAAATGGAAAGTCCAGGGCAGGGAGACGAAATAAAAAGAAGCCCTCGGGCTGAGTGGCTTACTGACATCTGTAGGAAAGGAAGAGTCGGGAATGATGGTGTTGTTTTATCCCTGGGAGGAGGACTGATGCAGGGAGGACGGGAAAAGGCTCAGGTTTGGGGCGAGAGGGATGGCGTTTAGTGGAATCCAAAGTGACAGCAGGTCAGGACGGCAAGGCAGTCCAGCAAGCGGAATTCAGACGCAGTCTGTGAACAGGGACTGGGAACTACTTGAGGAGAAGCCATTTTTAGGGAGGCTTTGAGTTTGAAAGAATTGTTGAAGAGGTGGCAACAAAAGTCAGCTAGGAGGCTAACCCTGAAAGCTGAGGAAAGTATCAGACCAAAGCGCCATAGTCATGTGGATAAGATCAGAATTCAGAGATGATATGACAAGGTAGTTAGGGAACAAAGACCCTCCAACACTTTGGAATCATACAGTGTAATCCATTTTGGGTTCCTTTTGCATTGGGTTAACCCCGTTTTCTTCAGTGGTATCTCTCTCTTATTTTTTTAAAACTCCTTTTCTCCCCCTTCTCCTTTCAAATTTATAATGGAAAATTCAGGCATACAGCAAATTTGAGAGAATAGCAATGAATCCCTTGTAACCATTGCCTGGTTCTAACAGTTAATATTTTGTTTTATCTGATCTTCCCACTTTTCAGGGGAGGGGACCAATGAATTGTAAAGCAAATCCCAGTCATCATATCCTTGGATCCATAAATACATCACATACACCTCTAACAGATGAGTGTTTTGTTCTAAACATAACCAAAATACCATTATCCCACCCAACACTATTAACAATATTTCCTTACTTATGTCATACGCAGTCTGTGTTGCGTTTTCCCCAATTGTCTTAAAAATGTTTTCACACTTGATTTGTTTGAATCAGATCCAAACTCAAGATCAACACATTGCTTTTGGCTGATCTCATAAGTCTCTCTTAATCTATAAGTTCAGCCACCCTTTCTTGTTTTTTTCTGGCTGTTTATTTGTTGAAGATCCTGGGCATCTGTCTTGTAGAATTTCTCACATTCTGGATGTGGCTGATTGTGACTCCTGGTGTTGTGTTACATGTTCCTTTATTCCTTATCTTTCCTGGTAAACTGGTCGTTAGATATGGAGGCTTAATTAGATTCAAATTCATTTTTGAAAATTGAAATGTAATTTACACACAGTGAGATAAACAGATCTTAGTTATACAGTTCACTGAGCTTTGACAAATGCATACACTTATGTAACTCACACTCCATCAAAATGTAAAATATTTCTATCACCCTGCAGAGTTCCCTTTCTTACTTTCTTTTGATCACTTCTTCCATGTGTATGTGGAAATCAAGTTACACCTACCAAGCACAGCTGAGGATTTTTACTCTCTGCTCTAGCCCTGCCTTGCCCATGGACATTTTAGGGCCAATTCTGGAAAGATTGCTTCCTCAACAAAAGATAATGTGGAGAGTCCTGCTGTCATTTGCACCAACTCTTCTTCTCGTGGTCATGCAACGTATTTTCACTGGCACCTTATATCAGGATAATTTCAGTTTCAAGGAACAAAAATTGGGATCCAAATTGGCTTGAATAATGAAGAGAATTCACTGCCTCATGTAACTAAAAATTCTAGATGTAGATCCTGGTTTCAAGTGAACCATGATCCAGTGGCTCATCAGTAACCCCAAGAGACTGGCTTTTTTTCCCCATTTTTCTGCTCTGCCATCTACTGGGTCAACTTCATATTGTGCTTGGATCCAAGATGTCAGCCAGTCCCAGGACTGCATACTTTCTCAGTCATATCTGGCAAAGAAGAGAGACTATAGTCTTCCCACCATAACTAGCAAAAGCCATGAGATTCATCCTGATGGGCTCAGCATAGGTCACTTGCCCACTCCTGGTCCAGTCAACACTTCAACTCCAGGGTTGGGAGTACAGTCAGGTGCCCCAGAGCCACTTGGATCTCTGACATGGAAATCAGGAGCTGCTGGTAAAGAGGGATGGGTTGCTGGTGGGGGCAACCACAGATGTCTGCTAGGAGCATCTAAGCCCTAGAAGCTTCCGTGACTGGAGCTCACCTGGCTGTGCCTTCCCGGAGGAGCCGAACTCCTGTGCCAGACCCCACACCAGACCCTTCCTCACCCTCCCCCTTGCCAGCCATCCTGAGATTTCTCTAGCATGTGAGCGGAGGGGTGAGGCGGTCACTGTGTTCATTCTGAGCTTGATGTTTGCAGCTGGGAGAAACGCACAGACCCCCGAGGCAGGTTCTACTACGTGGACCACAACACTCGGACCACCACCTGGCAGCGCCCCACGGCCGAGTACGTGCGGAGCTATGAGCAGTGGCAGTCCCAGCGCAACCAGCTCCAGGGCGCCATGCAGCACTTCAGCCAAAGATTCCTCTACCAGGTGAGCGGCCGGGGGACAGCCACGAGGGAGGGGAGCCTCCCAGCGGCCACGCACATTCTCCGTCGACCTGTTTGGTGAGCAGGGAAAATGGTGGCTAGAAATGTCAGTGCTCTGACACTGGAGATTTTACTCATCACAGTGAAATTCCTCAAACTCCAGTGTTTCTAACTTAGTGACTCAATGTCCACCTTCTGTGTTTATGGACTCAGTACGTGTATCTGAAACTGAATTCCCCCATCTTTCTTCCAGGACTGGATTTCTCTTCTGGTCCCTCCATCCAAGTCCATTTACCCAGACTTGAGACCTGAAGATTGCTGTGACCTCTTCCATACCTTGCCTTTTCAAATCAAAGCAGTCACCCAAATCCTTCCCTTTCTATTGCTGCTACTGGTTTTCTTTAGATGTTTATTATCTGACAGGTTCTGAAGGATGGAGGGACCTTAAAGTTCGTCTGGATTTGGGGTGGGCAAACTATGGCCTTTGGGCCAAACGGGCCCACAGCTAGTTTTGTAAATAAAGTTTTATCGGAACACAAGCACATCCCATAGTGTGGGTATTGACTGTGGCTGCTTTCATGCTACAATGGCAGAGTTGAGTAGCCACAACAAAGACCAGGTGGCCCATAAAGCCTAAAATATTTTTGTGGCCCTTTACAGAAAAAGTGTATTGACCACCGGTCCAGATCAGCCTCCTTCTATCTGATTCCTGATTTTTCTCTGTCCCTCCCACCTGAATGATTAAGGCAGCCTTGGAATTGTCTCTTTGCTGTCATTCTCTCTCCTCCAATCTGTCCTGCCTGTTTCTAGCAGAGCAGTCTTCAAATATCACTGTCATTTTGTCACTTTTTTTTTTTCTTTTTAACTTTTTGGCCGTGCCATGCAGCTGTGGGATCTTAGTTTCCGAACCAGGGATCAAACCTGGGTCCCCTGCAGTGGAAGCTCGGAGTCCTAACCACTGGACCACCAGGGAATTCCCCGTTTTGTCACTTTAAAAAAAAATCACTGTGGAAGATTTAAGGAATGGGGCTTTGCTCTACATTATTAATCACTGGCTCAAAACCTTCTGTGGTCATTACCTACAGAATAACATTTAAACCTTCTAGTCCAGAAGTCAGAGTGTTGTGGTCCCAAATTAACTGTCTAATGGTCTCCCATACTGGGTCCCTTTAGGAACCTTCCTTCCTGGGTCTCTGTCTCATTAGAGCCCCTACCAGCAGCCTGGTGCTTGGTGGGGAGCCCAGCCACACAGCTTCTTTGGCAGAGAGAAGTGGGATTCCCAAGTGGGAACTCTGATTACATTTTCTCAGAGCCCCTTGAACATGAAGCTTTGTTCCCCCTGCAGTGGAACCTGCACAAGGTGTGGTATATCGGAAGTTGGAAACTTTTTGAGCTGGTCTAGGACATCACCACGTTTAACTCACATTGTTTCTATTTGAAATGAACTTTAACCCCACAACCCATTTCTAAATGCTCAGAAAACCTGTAATTCCAGTTAATAACATTCACCATCAGTTTTGCCATCATTTCCAGCTCTTTCTCTGCTCGCCCAAAGCAGGAGCTACCCCATCACCCAGAAGGCATGGTGGCATTGGCCTTGGCTGGCTTGTTCCTTCTTCTGTCTGTGGGGGCTGATTGCTCATCATATAGTGTTTCCTTAGTATGGATGAGCAGAAAGTCTGGTGTTTGTCACATTGAGTTGCCTCCAAGGTCAGCTATGATGCCTGGCTACAACCCGTGCCCAGTGGTCTACCTGGTGCAGCACTGCTGGGTATATGGCCTCCCACTCCACAGCCCCCTTCATACATGCCGGGCATCCGGTTCTGGCATGTTTCAAAATTGGATGGAATCTGTTCCTTCTCTGCATTTCAGAAATTATTTCTTTTGAGCTGGGCCCCAAAGACTTTCCCTGCCATTTTCTTGGCTGCAAAACTGGAAAGGTCTGGGCATCTTTGTCCTTTGACTTAGAGGCAAGGACGTGTTTTAGGAGTCTCACATGGTTTTGTCTCCCTGCTTACCCGACTTCTTAAATTAAAAAAGAAAACTCCATTGAAGGACTCTTTTTTTCCCTACCCTCCCATGCACTGTGGTTCTGTCAGTTGACCCAGATGTTTGGTGTGTGAAAGGGAAGATTCTGGAGCTCACGTCTGCTCGGTCTTTTGGAGCCTTCATTTCTCTCTCCTGCCTCTCTCATTTTAGCAACATGATTTCAGGCCTGTAGAGGTAGAACTTTGACTTGGAGTGTCCCCTAAAAGTAAAAATTCAGCACTTAAAAGAAAATGTTCTTTCTGAGTCCTCTAACATGGTTTTCTCAGCTTGGCTGGGGATCCAGGAGGGTTCTGGATGGAGGTGCTGGTTCCCTTTTGTTGCTGAAACAAGACCCATATTGAAAAACGTGGTAGGAATCTTTTTTGGGTCAGCTTTCAATGTCTCTCTGTTGATTCCCCTCCCCTCTGGGTTTGGTTTACCCCTCTTGTTTGCTATGGTGCCATGTCCTGGTTACAAGTAAGAAGAGTCGCTTTCATAGAGTTATTTTGGGGTTTGGCCTTGGCCCAGGGTTTGACTCGGAAGACTTAAGAGCTGATACCATACCATTGGCTTCCCCTCCCCCTCCTGCTGCTGCTGCTGGACTGAAACCAGGCCTTGTTTTTCTTTGCTGCCTGCAGAGAACACGAAATACAGTTCAATACGGGAAATCAAGGGAATCCCAGATGGCAGTCTCCTGCATTCCTTCCTGCCTCAGTGCATACCTTTTTCGGGGGGGGGGGGGGCCTCGCTGTTATCATCCCCTTATCTCTGACAAGTTTCCCTCTCCTGACGCCCCAGTGTGCCGTTGTTACTCGTGATTATCGTGCACATACTTGCGCTTGGCCGCTGCAGCTTCCATTTGCCCTCTGTTTTGTGGTCCTGCTGCGGTCCACCGAGCATGCCCAGCCCAGTCGTGTGCCTCTTGTAATTGCGACGGGACTCTGCTTGCAGCCTACTACTGTTTCTGTGGCGACTCCTCCGCCACTCCTGCCTGATCCTCCCCTGATAATCAAAGGTGTAGCCAGTGTTGGCAAGACTGAAGCAAATCATCCTGCGGCTCCTAATGTATGGACGCCAAAGTGCTTTATCCAGGAACAGACAACTTGTTTCTTGCTCTGCAAAGAGCCCCTTGGATCAAATTCTCAAGCACCTGGGTTTTGTTCTGTGCCCAGTGGGTGCATCCTTAAAAACAACAACAAAAAAGGAGCCTGCCTTCCACACTGTAACCTCTTTGCCCTTCCCAGAGCTTGTCTTGCCCTCGGCTGTGTTTGCTAGACATTCTTTATTTCTGAGTTTGTATCTTAAAATATTACTGGAACTAAATGCTTTTAGTCCCTAAGGGACTTGAACTCACGTGAGCCCTCTGGCTCATGGCCTGCACCCCAGTTCTTCCAGCCCGGGGACGGTTACCAGGAAAATTATTCAACAGCATTCCTTTCTCTTCTTAATAATAGAGGAAACTGTCTTGTCTCTTAGAGTCACCTGCACATCCCAGGATCTCTTCTCTGACCGCAGTCTCCTCCCCCGCCATACCCCTTTCTCTGTGCTTTTCCAGCCATGCTCCAGGTAACACTTGGGATCTCTCATTTCAGGGGAAGGTGTGGCAGGAGAGAAAGGGCAGTTGGTTGGCTCACTGGAGATGTGGGGTTTTTGGGTTTTGGTTTTCTGGCCAGGATATATAGCTTTGAATTTTTTGTGTCTTCTTGGCTTCTGTTCACTTCCTTTAAACATTTTTCAAGTTGTACTATATACATTAGGGAAGAAATATCCAAAATACTCAAGTGCTTTGCTTTAACTGTAAGAGGTAAAATGATTATGAGCGTCAGCTTCCACTGACCCATTTCACGTGTTGCTCGTGTTTATCAGTCTCTGGTCTCTCACCCTTCCTGTCCGCCTCCTCTTCTCTCCGCCTCTAGGGTTGAGAATAAGAGGATACCAAAGACATTTTTCAAAAAACCACCTTCATGAAAGAGAGCCAACACTGTGTGAACATTTAATTTCTGACATTAAAAAAAAAAAAGGCAAAGATTAAGAAAGGGGCCGTTAAACATTTTTTGTTTCTAGTTCAGTGCAGGTCACGAAGCCTGTCAGAAAAAAGACCTTTTGGTGTGTTGATTTGTAGAGTCAGGCAAGAGACAACTGTAAGCCCGCTGAAGCCCTGTTGGTACCAGTTGGGAGCTAATTTCCCAGCAGCGCTGCTGAATGCTTTGCAGATCATCCACTTACTCTGGTGGGGGAGAAAAAAGGCCTGAATCAGCCAAAACAATTGCACCAAATGCTGCTGCTTTTAATTTCTTAGAATGACCTTTTCTGTAGCCCTTCCCTTTTGCGAGGACACTGGTCCAGCTCAACGTCACCCGCCGCCTCCTACTTGGCTTCATTGTCTGAAGCGCGTGCATGTTTCACAAGGTAGTTCCTTCCCTTCTGTTGCCGCGTGTTTTTTGTACCCACTGTTCTTGTTATGTATTAACTATGAAAAAGGTGGAGGAGCTTGGGTTTTATGACATGCCAACTCCCCTCACCTCGCCTCTCCTCCACACACATACCATTATAACCACCGTGAATTGGGGAAGTTTTCTTTCAGCAGCCCTCAGACAAATCGGAACAGTGGTGGGGGTCGGTCGTAAGCACACCCTCGAGGCTCAGGGCAACATGCCCTAAATCCAGGACAGCCCGGCTTCCCGCACCTTCGAGCAGTTTCGCTCTGCCTGGTTAGGAGGCCCTCTGCTGGAAGGGGGCTCCGTCCCATCAAGGAACCTGTGGTTTCAAGACTGAAATGTCTTTGTTGGAACTTGCTTTGGAAGAGTCACTTGTATCTGCCACCTCAGAAAGAAAGTTCCTCTGTCCTTTCAGCGGGGGGTGGAGGGAGGGCCGTGGAAGGGGGTTCGTTGGCAGTTGAGTTCTACCAATGTTTTCTCAAGCCGAGACTGAGCTCCATTCATCCTCCTGCCCGTGTGTGTGGCTCCACCGCCCCCAGACGGGGCCCGCCAGGCAGCCCGAAGTCTGCATTGAGAACTTGATCCCCCTCATGTAACAATTAAATTTTAGTAAGTGAAATAAAAATGCTTTGGCACAAAAAAAAAAAAAAAGAAAGAAAGGAAAAAAAAGGAGAGAGAGAAAGCAAGCCAGCGGGGAACAATACTTGTTTTATTTCAGTGTGAAGAGTCTTTGACAGCACCCCTGTTCCCCGCAGGCTGTGAGAACTCTTGGGCCACTGCAGCCCTGCCCCAGGGACCCCGCAGCAGAGTGAGGCTGGGGGTGGAGGTTCTAATGTAAACAGTGACCCTGAAGGCCCGGAGTCAGCTCCCCCTTCTTTCTCCTGTCTCCCCTTCTCTCTCTCCCTCTCTGTCTCTGTCTCTCTGTCTCTGTCTCTGTCTCTCTGTCTCTCTGTCTCTGTCTCTCTCTGCCTCTGTCTCTGTCTGTCTGTCTCTGTCTGTCTGTCTCTGTCTGTCTCTGTCTCTCTCTGCCTCTGTCTCTGTCTCTGTCTCTCTGTCTCTCTCTGTCTCTCTCTCTGTCTCTGTCTCTCTGTCTTTGTCTCTCTCTCTCTCTCTGTCTCTCTCATCATCTCGCCCCCAGCCCCACCTCCCCAGACAGACGCACACAGAACACTGAACAACTTCAGGTTCAGGCCGGAGGAGAAGAAAGGTGCTTTGTGAAGGGAAGCAAAACATTCCTGGGGGAGGTGAGGGGCCCGGGGCCTGAATGGCCCTCAGTCTGCCGCACACCGCTGCTCCCTCTCCCCGCGCCCAGGAGGGAGGAGGGCCCAGCCCCCAGCCAGGAAGCTCTGGGCGTGGGCAGGGTTTGTGGGAATGATTTCATTGGAAAGGCCTGCGATATTTTTTCCCCTCCCGTGTGTGGTTCTTGGAGAAAGTTGGAGGTGGTGGTGATTTCAGCCGCCTTGGCCGCCTTGAGCAGTAGCCGAGCGGCTGATGCACCGGCCGGCCGCGCTTTGCCGGGCAGCCCCGCTCCGGGCTCCTGGCCTGGCCTGGGGGCGTTCTGGCCCACCTTCCTCTGCACACCTCTCCCTCCCCCTCACTCCACCCTCTCCACAACCCGTCTGGGCCCTCAGCGTGCAGGGTTCATTTTTGGTTTTTCTTCTTCTTTGAAGACTTTCGAGAGGAGCAGATGCCACCTAAGTCCCCACCGTATACTCTGCAAAGTGCTAAAATGTGGAAACCAGTCCTTGGCATTTTTATTTTTACCGATTGATTTATTTTTAAGCAGTGGCCTTTTTTTTTTTTTTTTTAACTCCTGTGTTCTGCTGTGTTTCTTGTGTTTAGTCTTCGAGTGCTTCCACTGACCATGACCCACTGGGCCCCCTCCCTCCTGGCTGGGGTAAGTACTGAATTCTCCTTCTGTGCTGATGCTTTGTTGTGCTCTGTCCTCTTTCCCTGCACATCTTCTCACTTCCCTGCCTCGGTTCCCTGTTTCTATTCTCTCCAGCACACCCTCTGGGGATACCCAGCTGGAGAAGTTGCAGGTGATGGAGCTGGAAGGTGGGAAAGTAACTGAGTTCCCCTGCACCCCTATAGCACTCACCTGCCGCAGCTGCAGGGGGGTGACCCTGTGAGAGAAATCCCCCAGCAGCCTTGGGACTGTTGGGTTGTGGTGCTGACTTTCAAGGTGTCTCCTCAAGAATCCATCCTATTTGATGAAGGCATTTTGACACTGGCTGATTCCCAGATACATTTGTTTCAGGTCCGTGGCTGTCTGCTTAGACACCTTACCAGACCTTTCTTTGCAGCTGAGATGTTGGAGGACTTCAGCCTGATTTTGACTTCAGCCGCCTTTTTATTTATGATAACGGCTGTGAAAGGGGCCAGAGGGAAACAGATAAGAGAGTTGAGTGAGGGCTGGTGATGTTATGGAAGTGCACTGTTGCTAGTTTATGATGTCGTACTGGATTCTCCTTGTCACTGGAGAACTCCAAGTCCTTGGTGTGATTTGCCAATAATGAGTTAGAGGGATGCACAGCCATGACTTGGTGAGACGGTGTGCCTTATGGCTATTCTGGGAAGGAGTGGCCAAGCACAAAGGGGTCGTGAGAGATGGCAGGACCCAGCGCATTCTGCAGCTCTGAGCTGGGTCAAGGTTTTGTTCAGCATGTACGACAGGAGTCCCTGGGAGCTGAAGAGGGCCGTTTTTGCAGGAATTGTTGTGGGTCAGGTTTAGTTTGTTTGTTAGGCCAGCAGAAGACAACGAATGCTGGTTTGATGGTGTTCACAGATAGTATTAAAAAAGGCCGGGGTGTGCTCCCCAACAAAGACGAAGAAGCTGACAATGATAGGAAAAGCATCACCTGGAAAAACGCAGCTTTTGAACTGGATCCTCTACATCTCTCCATACAGACACAACTACTCCCTGGTAGTAATTTGCAGGGTTGCATCAACCCCTATGGCCCTGCAGGGTATCAGTTAGTCGATTACCACTGCGTGCCAGGGCACTTGGAAAGGCCTCCTAGCCCTCCTAGAGGAAAAACTCAGATAGCGAGACCTCCACACAGTTCTTGACTTTTCAGCGGGGTAATCCCTTAGGCACACAGCTGATCCACCCGGCTCCCTGAACCGATGAAAGGTCACTGTTCACTGTTGTCTCAGAGATTGACAGCAAGTCAAATGTGAGAGGGTCAAACATAGGATCCCTGGCTGGGCAGGGGAAGACTCATCCGATGAAATAAGAATCTGTAAGGCTATCTGGCAGACCCTGTGAACTAGAGCAGGGGACCCAGAATTGTTCCTGGATCTGTAGAGTCAAGTGGTTTATTTCTGTACCAGTTCTGCTAAACGGTGGTCACCAAGTAAGAGCAGTTTATAGGGTCTCAAAAACATCTCCTAGAAGCCAGGTGTGAAATATTTGAGATGGGAATAGGAGCCATGGTCGGAGTCAGTGCTGTTTACAAATGATCAGGAGAACACACAAGACTGTAATGATGCGAAACTGAGAGGAAAAGAACATCTGGCCGAGGGCCAGGGAACCTTCCTGATCAAATCCTTTGGGCTTTGTGTTAGCTTCCCCAGGGCTGTGGCAGGGTCATCTCCCCTGGGGGAGTTAAGATTGAATAGAAAGTATAGCAAAACCAAAGGAGAGTTGCATTTAGTGCAACCCTGCTGCCAAGTCTCCTGTGCTCAGTCCTGGGTCCCTTTCTGCTCCTCTAGGAGAGATCCCACATTTTCCCTGAGCACCGACCCAGGGGTCAGAGCATCTGAGGTTTAAGATCCACATCGTCTCAGCTGCTCTGACCCTGGGCATGTGACTGAATGCTCCCGAGTCCATTTCTTCCTAAATGGGGTCAAGCTAGATGTCACCTAAGGACTTTCCCAGCTCCCAGACTACGACCTTGCATGCAGCAAGGTGGTTCCAGTGGGCCATGAAAGGCCTCCACGCAGCAACAAGGGCACGTCCCGGCTGGACAGATCCACCCGCCTCGGCTTTGGCCCTTGGGAGAGAACACGCGGGAGGATCTAGTTCAAAGCAGGAGCTTCCGGGCTGGGAGCAGCTCCTTCTTCCCCTCAGAACCCTGTCGGGAAGCCGGTCTTCTGTGGGACGGTCCCACAGGCTGTTCTGAGGTGATGGTAGCTCTGTAGCAATCCCAGTCACCTTCTTTTCTTTCTTTCAAGTCTCTTGTTTTTGAAATTTCCATCAAGTAGTAGATACCAGGTAAGTCAGACAGAGACCAGGACCATGGGTTGATACTGTGAACATTGCAGCCTGCTACTCAAGGGGAGGGGGCTGGGCTCCCTAGTTCTGCATCTATTTCAGCTTTTGGTTTCCCTGTAGCTTCTGGAACTGATGATTTTTATTTCTTTAATTTCTCCCTGTCATCGTAAAAGAGGGAGGGCCATGAGCATTGCTTGTTTTCAGGACAGAAACAGGTTTGAAAGCCCAGGAACTTTAAGCTGGGAAAGGTGACGCTCTTGGTTTCGGAGTCTTGCTCCAGTCTTGCCTGCCATCCACCTGGAGCTGATGGGCACCCCTTTCAATCCCTCTTAAAGACCAGAATCACCAGCTGGAGTTGAATTTGCCCCTGGAGCCCAGAGTTTCTCCCTCAAACAACTCAGCGCCATTGTTAGTACACCAGTAAAAGGGCAAGAGGATCAGTGTTGTCCAGAGAATAGAAAGTATGTCTGAGCTCCCCAAACACGGCCCCATCTCGAAGCACACACTTAGGTATAAGACCAGGATGGCACTGTAAGTGCCCACAACCCCAGGGGTCTCTTGGCATGTGTGCAACATAGAGGTTTTGCTGTGATGTAGGAGTTTGAGAACAAAACTTTGCCTTTAAGCAGGGGGGTACATAGGCCCTGTGGTGCAGAGCGCTGATCAGAGAGGGATGAAGGAAAATGCAGCCACCCCACAGTGACCCTGCCTGTGGGACAGGGGCACCTGGGTCGGCTGCATCCAGTGGATGGAGGGGCTGCAGAACCAGAGAGCAGCCGTGATGGACTGGGGTGGGGGCCAGGATCCTGGGGAGGCTGGACTGTGCCTCCACTTTGCACACAGCTGGATGCAATTATGCCTCTGGTTTCAGCTGGACTGCCCCCTCTCCATGTTCTCCCCTCCGTGTTGCCACACTGCCCCCTTGCCTCCAGCAAATCAACCAACCAAAGATGGTGTTTGATCTGGAGTTGAAAATGTGTATATCCCTCCCCTACTCCCCAGTAGGGAAAGATTCTCTTTGTCCTTTTTGCCAGTGACAGATGTGAGTGAACCAGGCTCACGCTGGTTAAACTTCTCTAACAGGTTAGGAACAGGGGTAGAAATTCAGACCCAGCACCCAGGAGGTGGGAGCCAGAGGGGAGAGGACATAGGCTCAAGACGTCTCAATCTGAGAGTCCGCTTTTCCTTCCTCCCCTGACAGAGAAGAGACAGGACAACGGACGGGTGTATTACGTGAACCATAACACACGCACTACCCAGTGGGAGGACCCTCGGACCCAGGGGTAAGGACTCAGGCCGGGAGGGGTCTCCAGTTCTGGCCCGGTGGCCTTGGACTGCATTTGTCCTCCACTGCCGATGTTCTGGGAACTTCGGCCACACACAGGTGCCCTGAGACCCTCATGATATGATGTTGGCCCAGTGAGAGCTTGAAAGTGGCACCTTAAGTTGGCCTTCCTCATGGTTACAGAGTGGCCTGGCTGGCAGGTGCTGCTGGTCTCTGTGCCAATTGTGCAGGATGCCGATCATGTGATTTCAGAAGGCTTGAGAGCCCTGCCCCAACACTGTCAACTCCCCACCCCCCAGAAGCTAGTCTGGGATGGAGTACTGGGTGCCTTGGGATTGCTGGTGCCCACTCAGGCCACGGCCATCCACCCAGGGCTGGTTCTTTGCCACAGTAGGACAGTAGATGACCTCTCTCTGCTGCAGAACCATCCTCAGGACTTGGGTATTGCCAAGCACATTTCCTCAAGGCCCACCCTCAAGGGCTGTGCAGGGCCTGGGTAAAAACAGAGAGAAAGCAGCACTTCAGGGACCCCAGCCTCCTTAGCATGGAGGCCCAGAAGGTGAGGCCAGCCCTTAACCCCTCTCTTCCCATGTTTCCAGGATGATCCAGGAACCAGCTCTGCCCCCAGGGTGGGAGATGAAGTACACCAGCGAGGGGGTGCGTTACTTCGTGGACCACAATACCCGCACCACCACCTTTAAGGATCCTCGCCCAGGGTTTGAGTCTGGGTAAGGACTTTGCACAGGTGACATCACTCTTAGCACAGGCCTGGTATAGCTGCTCTTACTGCCCTCTAGTGGCCAGTTTTGATGTCACACTAGTGGGGATGTGGAGGGAAGGGGCTACTCTATTTACTCAGAATAACACTGGTGGTCTTTCTCTAAAAGCAAGAGGTCTGGCTTTCTTTTTTTTTTAATTAATTAATTAATTTACTTATGGCTGCGTTGGGTCGTCATTGCTGCACGCGGGCTTTCTCTAGTTGCGGCGAGCGGGGGCTACTCTGTTGTGGAGCACGGGCTCTAGGTGCACAGGCTTCAGTAGTTGTGGCACGTGGGCTCAGTAGTTGTGGCTTGCAGGCTCTGGAGTGCAGGCTCAGTAGTTGTGGCGCACGGGCTTAGTTGCTCTGTGGCATGTGGGATCTTCCTGGACCAGAGCTCAAACCCGTGTCCCCTGCCATGGCAGGCGGATTCTTAACCACTGCGCCACGAGGGAAGTCCCTCTGGCTTTATTTCTAGTTTTTCTTTTTAATCTTCAAATCTTCAGAAGGTCTTAATGGCAGTCACTTTCTTTCTTTTACACCTTACTTAACTCGTCTTTAAATTAACATAGCATCAGCTTTCCTTAGGACTAACAGGATGCGTTGCTAATTTTTGAGAAATCACATGGATTCCAGAACATCTTTGCTCTTCCCAGGACGAAGCAAGGTTCCCCTGGTGCCTATGACCGAAGTTTTCGGTGGAAGTATCACCAGTTCCGTTTCCTCTGCCATGTGAGTTCTGGTACTGGGACCTCCCCTGGAGATTGGGGTTGTAGAGTTATTTCAGCACAGTTTTCTAGCCCAGCAGCAGGCGTTGGAATGCCTGTGTCTTAGGTGGGAGCAGGTCACTTGCCTCACCTCAAGCAGTTTTGTGACGTTATCTCTAGGAAGCCAGCCAAGTTCTCTCCCCAAGCCCAGGGGGATGGGGAAGCCTGTTCAGACAGACAGGTGACCAGACTGAATAGTTACCACCAAGACCCCAATTTGAGGTTTGTTTTTTCCTTTTCTTATCAGTCAAATGCTCTCCCCAGCCATGTGAAGATCAGCGTTTCCAGGCAGACACTTTTTGAGGATTCTTTCCAACAGGTTAGAGAATAACCACCGTGTCTAAGACCAGGGGCAGGCAGGAGGTCCCCTCCCGCTACCCTGTCTTCTATCGTGTAGCCCGTTAAGCCCACATGGTAGAGTTCTCAAGGCGTGGGCCTTGGTGACTGGTATCTGCCGAAGAGCAGGCCTGGGAGTCCCCTGTCCCCCACCCCCCAGCCTGCCATGGAAGGGAGAGTGGCAGGCTGGCCACGATCTTCTGTCTCCCCAGATCATGAACATGAAGCCCTACGACCTGCGCCGCCGGCTCTACATCATCATGCGCGGCGAGGAGGGCCTGGACTATGGAGGCATTGCCAGGTGAGCTGGGAGCCCCGGAAGGCTGCGCTGCACCCCGCTTCCCCAGGCTACAGGGCCCACGCCCAGAAAGCTGTCTGCTTCTTGCTCAGAGTGTTGCCAGATCCCTCCTGCATCTTCAGGAGTGGGCAGGGGTGTGGCCAGTCCGAAGGGACGCTGGAGCTGGGTCTGGGGGTCCCCTGCTGGGCTAGGTATTAATCCTTTAGTTTTTGGGTCATGGGAAGGCTAGGGGCCTTCTGGGGGAGGGGCTCGGGACAATGGCTCTTTACCAACCAACCTGTCATTATTTCCGGCTACACCAGTGTCAGTAGCTAAATATCAGTGTTAAGTGGTTGTCCAGTAGAATCGACCCTGGGCTTCACTTCGTCTTGAGGCAGCCGGGGCATGTTAAGTCGGCTGTCTTGGTGTATACCTGGCGTGTATAAGCTGTGTCACAATCCAAAGGGCATTGATCAGTACTCAGCTGCGTGTCATGTGCACAGGGTCAATAAATTAAAATAGCTGATATAACCCTAAAAAGAGCTCAAAGCATTGTCTTGCCCTTACCCCAGCCCACCTACAAAAGTTAACAGACTCTGGCAAAATGTTGCCTTGGACGATGGGGCACAAGGGCCCCGGCAGAGAGAAGGAGCATCTTGGCCTGCGGTGACTGCTCAGCTTGCTGACCTCTCATGGTGTGGGGACGTCTTCTCACTTGGTGTTGGGTTAACTTGCTTCTGGTCCTCTGTGTGCTGGTGGTGTTGCCCTCTGTGTTGGCACCCACGGATCGATTGCTCTTTTTTCCGTGGTGACCGTGGTGACCTCCTCTCTAGGCTCTGCTTGGTGGTGTGGCTCCCGCCCCGTGTGTGTCTGTCTCTCTGTGTCCTGCCAGTGGTTTTACCCTATGGTAGGTTACGTCATGCTGTTCTACCACAGGGTAGAACCACGGACAGGATACCGGGGCACCCTCTGCATCGAAGGACTCCTCGTCTGCCTGGCCACAAACAGCCCAGCAACCAGGGACTGGCCCCCTTGGGACGTCCCCCTGCTGGTTTAGCTCAAGCCCCAAAGGACTCTGAATTCTGGCTTGAGGCTTGTACCTAGGGAGCAAAGAGATGCGAAGGCGTGGGCATTGGTTCAGATGAATGTGTGGACATATGGGGAAGGGTGTGGTTGATGGGGTCTGGGGTGAGGGGATGGCAAAGTGCAAGGACAGTGAGATACCTGCGTGGTAGCTGGGGGGAGTGAAATGTAGACACTGCATTGGTTACAGAGTTTTCATGCAGAAGGAGTTAGGAACGTATTACCTTGTATTCACATTATGCTGCCTACTCAGGTAGGGTGGAAGCAGCGTGGCTGCTGTTCATATAGCACCTTTAGCAAGATTTAGAAAAAGATGCCCTTTGTCAAGACACTTCTGTGTTGGAATATGGCCGAGATATACTGGCTTTATCAGAAAAAAGGCAGCTCGACTGCTATTTGCAGGAAAATTGTTGTGATAAATGTACAAATCTATGATACTATAACATCGTGTTGTCGTGCAGTGCACAGCCTACACAACTGTGCATAGTGGCTCAGGGTGCAAGGAGCTCTTTTGCCATTAGGCGCTCTGGATAACAGATGGAAAGTCCTGGAATGCAGCACCTGGAGCCAACATGCAGGCACGCAGGTTTTCCTGAGCATCATCATCAAGTGCAGTTGTTCTGGTTCACACTAGGTCTGACCCTGCCCCGTTCACTGACCAGCTGTTCACAGAGGTTAGCCCAGGTGCTGATCCCAGTGGGGCTGTCTCCCCAGGACGCATGTCTCCAGACTAGGCGAAACAGGACAGCACAGGAGAGTCGCACCTCCAGAACAGGTGTGCAGGGAAGGATCCATTAGTTCCGTTTTTCTCTCTCTTTTCTCACAGAGAGTGGTTTTTCCTCCTGTCCCACGAGGTGCTCAACCCCATGTACTGTTTATTTGAATACGCCGGGAAGAACAATTACTGCCTGCAGATCAACCCCGCCTCCTCCATCAACCCCGACCACCTCACCTACTTCCGCTTTATTGGCAGATTCATTGCCATGGTAAGATTCGCTGCCGCGAGCCCTCCAGGGAGGGTGGTGACCCTGTACACCACCAGCAGCCACTGCAGCCTGGCGCCCCCCTCTCTGAGCCCCACCCTCGTCCTTTTACAGAACTACTCACTAAAGATGCAAAAAGCTAGCGAGAGAGTCCTGGAAATAGTTCAGAGCTCTCTCAGTGGCCACCCCAGGGCGCTGAGAAGGTTTTCGTGTTGATTTGTGTAGGATTTGTCAAGCGAAAGCCCAGGGTCCCTGGATCAAAGTCTTCACTTAACGTTCAGCACTTGCCCCGTTGGGGCTGGGGCATGACGGACACAGCCCACCTGCTGCCTGTCTCTGGGTGTTGCCACAAGCTGGGTGGCACCGTTTGGGAATGTCCGACTGAGACTCAGGCCTTCTGGAAGGGGATTTGGAATCTACACTAGCTGAGAATAGAACCCTAGTAGACCGGTTGGTGCAAGATGTAGGAGGCATCTGTCAGGAGGAGGGCAAAGTAGGGAACGGGGAGTTAGGTATTTGTATTTATGTAGAAATAGGAGTACAGTGTGAATATTGTTGAGTGTCCTGTTGAGTGTCTCATGAACATCAGGAACCAGGATGGAGATGGGAGCCCATTAGGGCCACGGTCCCGCTGCCACATTTGGTAGTTTGAGAGGTTTCACTGCTAGCTTTCCTTCACTTCTTCCCCTGACTTCCCGAGTGAGTGTCTGCCCCGCTTCCCTCTCAGGAGGACCCAAGAGCCCATGACTAAATATGTCCCTTCCCTTTGTCTGGAAGTTCTTGGCCAAGGTGCTGGGCTCAGGAAGTGGGCACATTCTTCCCCGGTCTAGAGACCCGCCTGGCCCTGCCTCGGACAGGACAGACCAGTAAAACCCTAGACTATTACTCACCACTGGCCCGCCAGCAGCCGCGTCTGCATTATTTTTGGCTGCCTCCGCTTCCCAGCTCAGAGCAGCAGTGAGTCAGGGCCACCACCTGGAGCTGTGCTGAATGAGTCGTCTCTGTACGCCTGGGGGCAGATCTCTGCTAGAGCAGGGAGCCGGCAGGCAGGCAGTGGGCCGGAGGTGGGTTCATGAGCGGCCAGGTCTGCTCATCTCCGAAGTCTGCAGGCGGGACCAAAAGTGCTGCAGACTTTCCCTTCAGGCCCCTGGGGCAGCCGGATGCTCAGGAGGGCAGGTTGCAGTAGCTGGGCAGTAGGTGATATGGGGCATCCTAGGAAAACCAGATCTCTCTGCCATGTCTCTTCCTTCCTCAGGCTCTGTACCATGGAAAGTTCATCGATACAGGCTTCACCCTCCCTTTCTACAAGCGGATGCTAAACAAGAGACCAACCCTGAAAGACCTGGAATCCATCGACCCCGAATTCTACAAATCTATCATCTGGATCAAGTGGGTCCCCTCCATCGCCCTGTGCTGGGAGAAGAGGGAGTCTCAGGGTGGGTCGTAGTGCGGGTGGATGCACAGCTTCTAGGTCCCCCTGCAGGGCAGCTCTGGAATTCTCTCCTTGCATCAGGGAGATGTCCCGTGACAGCCTTTCTGGGTTCTAGGCCACCTGTGAGTCCTCGCGTCCCACAGGCACTAAAAGTGAGTGACGCAGCAGGAGGGAGGGAAGACCCTTCTAAGACAGACATCTTCCCTCTTGGTCTCTCGTGCCCCCAGAGAGAACAATCTGGAAGAGTGCGGCCTAGAGCTGTACTTCATCCAGGACATGGAGATCCTGGGCAAGGTGACAACCCATGAGCTGAAGGAAGGTGGTGAGAGCATCCGAGTGACAGAGGAGAACAAGGAAGAGTACATCATGTGAGTTTCAAGCGTTGGGAAGCCAGGGGCCTGGAGAAAGGGGAGCAGAGACACAGCTGGCTGCAGAGAAAGGGTCTCCCGCTCTTATCCCGGGGCATCCTCTTCAGCCAGGCCCCCACGCGTGGCCCCTGGATCACCAGGGATGGAAAGGACGTCTCACTTTGCCCTGACCTCAGATGGCTGCCATGGCCAGTCACGTGCTGAGCAGAGCCGGGGCAGCCAGAGCCCGAGGCCCTCTGTGCCAGCTCCCGGGTGCCCTTTGTTCCCGAGTGGTAGACTTCAAGACTGCAAGGCTGAATTTCTTTGAAGAGGCATAAAGCTTCGGCGCATCCCCCTTCTTCCTCCTAACTCACAGGGTGTCTGTGTCCTGCCCGCTTAAACCCACTCTCGCACGTGAGATTGTGCATGAATGTGCCCATTTCTTCAGGCCCCTTGGTCTCGTCTTTTAACCTCCACTCATCTGAGGTTCAGTCAGCAGTGGTGAGAGGAGCAGAAGGGGGGGATTTCAAAGATTCAAGTGTCGCCCGGTTACTCTGAGGTTTTAAAGGCCGTGCTCTTGGGGCCGGCCGCAGCCTGGGAGTCCCGCCTGCCCGAGGTCAACTCTCAGCTGCCGATAGCAGCCCCCTGGCAGGCCCTGGCGGTGGCCTCCTAGGCAGTGCATCTCGGGCTCCTCCGACGGCCGGTCTTGGTTTCAGGCTGCTGACTGACTGGCGTTTCACCCGAGGCGTGGAAGAGCAGACCAAGGCCTTCCTGGATGGCTTCAACGAGGTGGCCCCCCTGGAGTGGTTGCGCTACTTTGACGAGAAAGAGCTGGAGGTGAGGGCTGAGGTTGTTGGGACCCTGAACCCCTTGCCCCTGGGGCTGTCCTGCCCTTTGATAGCCTCGCCTGCGCACCCACAGCGACTCACCAGTAAAACCCTGCGCTCTCCCAGGACGGTGGCAGCGGGCGAATAACGTTGACTTGGGTCTCGCACCTGCCCGCACCTGGGCCCTTGTCGGCAGGGGGTCCACGTGTTACCCATACTATTAAAACTGCCCGCAGAAATAGTTGAAGATGTGTGGGATGCTTTCATCTGCCAGGGAGTGGACGAGGCACGGCGCACCATGGGGAAAGGGCTGGCGCCGGGTGCCTGACACCCTCTCTCCACCACAGCTGATGCTGTGCGGCATGCAGGAGATAGACATGAGCGACTGGCAGAAGAACACTATCTACCGGCACTATACCAAGAACAGCAAGCAGATCCAGTGGTTCTGGCAGGTGGGTACTGGGTCTGGTCCCTGCAGTCAGGGTGAGGGTCTGGGCAGGGATGTTTGAGCCGTCCCCACAGAAAGCGAGACCTGATTCGACCCCAAGCTTGAGGACGCTTGTGTTATCACCTCCCTCGTCTTTGACACTCTCCTAACCTCCCCCAACTTGCAAAAGGAGATGAAAAACCCAACCTTGGGACAAAAGGAGCTGTTGCAGCTGGGTCGTGGCCACTGCATTTGACAGGAGGTGTCAGCGGTGGGCCAGCTCCCAATGCTGGTGTGTGTGTGTGTGTGTGGACGGGGGGCGGTTTAGGCAGGAGGGAGAGCTCTCGTGGGTCACGTGGTCTCCTTCCAGCCAGGTGGGGTGGGAAAGCCTGGGCTTGCTCCAGGGAAACTGAAAGCGCTTGATGTCCTGGATACAGTGAATCGATTCCTTTACATGAGTGGGTCTTGTCGTTGTTGTCCTTTTGAAGTATAGCATACATAAAAAAGAATGAGCGTATATAGGTTTTCTATGGAGGTAAAATTCACATACCATAAAACTTCACCATGTTAATTTAAGCATTTTAAGGTATACAGTTCAGTGGCTTTTACAGTGGCTTTTGACAACATTGTGGAACCATCACCACTATCGAATTCCAGCACGTTTCATCTCCCTTAAAAAGAAACCTCATACAGGGAATTCCCTGGCAGTCCAGTGGTTAGGACTCTGAGCTCTCACTGCCGAGGGCCCAGATGAGGGCTCTGGTTCAGTCCTTGGTAGGGGAACTAAGATCCCACAAGCCATGCAGTGCAACCAAAAAAAAAAAAAGAAACAAACCTCATACCTATTAAGCAGTCAGTCTCATCCTTAGCATTTTTAAACATTAATGAATTATTTTTTGGCTGCGTTGGGTCTTTGTTGCTGCGCGCAGACTTTTCTCTAGTTGCAGTGAGCGGGGGCTACTCTTTGTTGTGGTGTGCGGGCTTCTCTTGTTGTGGAGCACGGGCTCTAGGCGTGTGGGCTTCAGAGTTACGGTGTGTGGACTCAGTAGTTGTGGCACACGGGCTTAGCTGCTCCATGGCATGTGGCATCCTCCCAGACCAGGGCTCGCACCCGTGTCCCCTGCATTGGCAGGCGGATTCTTAACCACTGAGCCACCAGGGAAGACCCTTAGTGTGTTTTTAGAAGTGGAACTTGAATGGAAAGGAGACTACCTGGCCTGGGGTGTCCCTGAGACCAAGAGATGTCACATAGATTGGTGGGAACGGTCTATAAGCACAGCCTCTTAGAGCAGCTTTGGGGTTTCCCAGGTACTGGCTGTCACCTTCCTACCCAGCCTGGGCTCCATGTTCTCAGCCCTAAAGAGGGGCCCTGGCTGACTGGAGAGTTACAGGTCAGGGCAAAGTGCTGGGCCATGGGGGCCCTGACTCTGCCTTGGCTTGCGGGGTTCCAGGTGGTGAAGGAGATGGACAATGAGAAGAGAATCCGGCTGCTGCAGTTTGTCACTGGGACCTGCCGCCTGCCTGTTGGGGGATTCACCGAACTCATTGGTATGTCTTCACTTGCCCTGCTCGTACCCTTGGGTGGAGGGGAGGACAGCTCAAAGCGGGGGGAGGACAGCTCAAAGCGGGAGCAGGACCTAGTGTCTTGCTGGAAGCAAGTCAGGGGAAGGGGGCTGAACCATCTGTGGTGGAGTCGGAGGGTCCTGCCTTAGGAAGGGACCATCCTGTTATGTACAATGTGTTTTTCTTTGGGTAACAGGTAGCAATGGACCACAGAAGTTTTGCATTGACAAGGTTGGCAAGGAAACCTGGCTGCCCAGAAGCCACACCTGGTAAGTGTGCTGGTTTTGGTGGGAGGTGACCAGAACCTGAGACCCGATGAGCCACTGAGGGCAGCCCTGTGGGCAAGGTGGCTTCAGGGCCTTGACCCGGGCAACTTGTGTGTAGTTCTGGGGTTTGGGGAGAAGGGGCTCCTGGGCCTGGGCCTGGGCCTCTGATCTTTTGGGAGTTGTGACAGCAGTTATGTGCCCTGACGGCCGTACCAGATATGAAATACTGAAACACTGCTATTCCAGTCAGCAAAGAGCTGCTGTCCTGAGTCCCCCCTGCCTGTGGTTCCCCATCTCCCTTGCAGCCCTGCCTCCTCTGACCCCTTCATGGTCCAGGGACACAGCACAGCCTTCAGGGACCCTGTTCTGGCGTCTGGCTGGCTGGCATTGTGGTCGAGCCACAGTCTGAGAACTCTTTTGACCCCACCCTGTGGCTGTTAGAGCTCTGACCTCCCTGTGCTGACTGCCCTGCTCTCCTTTCTCAACAGTTTCAACCGGCTGGATCTGCCACCATACAAGAGCTACGAACAGCTGAAGGAGAAGCTGCTGTATGCTGTCGAGGAGACCGAGGGCTTTGGACAGGAGTAACTCAGGCTGCCCCTTCCCACACCCCCAGCACATATGTAGTCCAGAGTCCTGCCTGCCCGAGAAGCTGCTGGCCGCACAGCCCAGGAGGCCCCTGCGGATGGCGGCCCTGCACAGGACCACACTGTCATCAGGCTGGTGGCAGAAGAGCCTGACGTCAAGAGGCCCTGCCCACCCCACCCTCCTACCCGCTGGTGGCAGTCTGGAATAAAGCCCCCATGTCACTCTTGGCCCCATCAACCATTGCAAAGTCTGGAGGGCTGACCCTGTCTGTAGAGCTCACCCTCCTTCTCCCCTGAGACCAATCCTAGGTGTGTGTGAGTGTGCAAGGTGGGGCGCGCCATGCCGCAACCCTAGGCCTCATGGGCTGGTTAGGTGAGAAGGAGACCGACCACTTGGGGTAGGTGTTCTGGGCTAACAAAGCCCATGGTCTTTGTCAGTAAAAGAGGTTCTGTTTTGTATAGAACTTTTCCAGTGATCTGTATAAATGAAGGTCTGAGGGAGCGGAGCTCCAGATCAAGGTCACCGCTCGTCCCTCGCTAGCCGTCTCCAGCTGCAGAGGCTGAGCAGCATGGCCCCTCCCTCCACTCATTGCTGGCCAGTTGGTTCTTTCCAGCAGATAAAGGGTCGTACCAGCTGCTTGGGTGTTGCGGATGGAAACGGCAAACCCCCTCAGACTTTCTTTTCCCATTTACATACACTTGAAACATTTTGTGTGTAGGGCTGCTTTGTGTTCTGTTGTTGGTATGCTGCTGTCACTACTTCCTGTCAAGGAGCTGGTGTGCCAGGCATGGCTGGGACCCTGAGGGACCCAGCACTGTTGGTCCAAGAATTTCCCAAACAGCTGCTCCCCTTAGGAACCTGCTTAGCAGTTCTACGAGCTCAGGCAGGCCTGACCCGGCGGCTCAGCTTCCCAGCAGCCTTGTCCCCAACCCTTGACAGAGAGGGAAGGGGGTTGTTGTCCTGAGTGGCACCCCGGCCTCTCCGCCTCCAGTAGACAACTCCCTTTGCTAGATGGGGTGACGGGGCACGTGGGGCTGACCTGCCAAGCCCCCGGACCTCCAGGCGGCACATGCGTCCGGGTTGAGAATGAAGTGCACCCCAGCTACTGTAGAGTGTGTTCACTCTGCCTAGAAGTGCAGCTTTACCTGCACAGAGGAAACGATGCTCTTGGAAGCCAGCAGAAGGGCCCTGAGCTGCTGCCCATTGTCTGACTTGATTGCTGGAGCTCCTGCCAGCCTCTGCTGTGGGCATCCCGCTGTGTGTTGAGATCTTCCAGGCGAATACTCTCCTCTGGGATGCTGGAGTGGTGATTGTTGCTGGGCCCCCATGCAGGCCCTCATACTGGCTACGTGGTCTTCTGAGGACAGTCTCGTGCTCCCAGGTCCTCTTCCTTCCCCCTGGCCTATGTTGGCTCTGTTGTGTGTGCTGATTCGGGTGGCTCAGCTCACTGCAGCCCAACCTTTCTTCTTCCCTCGAATCGTTGGCAGTGCTTCCCTGCGGTGTCTCACCATGTTGGGGGTTGGGGTGCAAGCTGCCTTGCGGGGTTTGGGAGCCTCAGGCTCATGCGTGTGCAGAGTGTTGTCATGTGGGTGTGGGTGTGTACATACGTGTATATAACTGAGGTGTCTGTACGGAATGCCCTTTGGTAGCTCTGAGTTGGTCATCAGATTGTTTTGTAATGCCCACCCCCTTGCCTTGGTATTGCCAGTTTCTTGTGCAATAAACAATCAGCAGCTGTGGGTGGTGTTGGCATGGATGTGTCCAAAATTATTGTCCTCCAGACAAAAGGCCTCTAGGCCTCACAGACCCTCTAGGTCCAGACAGGGGCGGACATTCCATGACCTTGCTGGTTTTGAGAATTGTGTGTGTCATTAACCAAGACAGCCACACTTCTGGTGGGTGGCTGAGTCCTCGTCCGGGGATCACAGGCTTCAGCCCTCGGTCAGTTGCCTCACAGCACCCTTTTGGCCTGGGTTTCTTTGAGCAGTTGCTGTGGAGCCAGAGCACCAACAGCTGAGCCTGCAGGTTGGACAGGCTTCAGGAACCGGCTCCTGGGGACAGTGTTATGGGCAATCATTCATTCGAGAAACATTTCCTGGGGTTTCTTGAGTTCCGTGATCATAGAGGGACCCCCTGATCTTGAGCTCATCATGGTCAGACAAGGGCTTGCCGCCCACTTTTTTGAACACCTGAAGGTCCAGATAGGACCCATCAGTGCAGTCTTGATGATTTTGACATGGAAATGACTTGGTTGTGGATCAGGCCTTGCTCTCACCGGGCTTCTTCCCGAGGGAGGCAGAGGTGGCAGAGCATCTCCTCCCTGGAGTTCATCAGCTGAACTCACTACCCCCAGCACCAAAGCTATACTTTGAGGAAATTATCGACTAAAGTCCACACGTTATACAGACGTCTCATAATAAATTCCAATAAGACATCTCTAGTCGAAATTGTTCTCCCCACTCTTATCCCCAGAAGTAACTGCTGTTCAGTTTGCTGTCCTTCCAGACTATTTTTGTGTGTATAAATCATATGTACATATAATTTTAAAATGTACTAAAAATGAGATCTTACACATATTGAGCAACTCATCTCATTAAATGAGATATTAATAAGGACACCTTTCCGTGTTCGTCAACATAGGTCCAGTGAATTCTTTAGTGTGTGATAGCCCATGTCATGGTTGTCCTGTAACACAACCATCTTTGTCCTAACGGGCATTGTATTTGTGTCCAACAGTTTGCTGGTGGAGGCTCTTGGTCAGGTCTTGTGCACCGATGCTGCTCTTCTGGGAGGGGGCAGTCCTGGAGTTGGACGGTTGACTGTGCACCTTTATTTTTATTTCAAAGTTGTAAAAACGGTTTAGAAGTCCAAGACAGGAAGGGTCCACAGTGAAAGCCCCCCTCTTTTGTTCCTCAGGCATTCTGATCACCTTCTAGAGGCGACTGTTGTTGCTGGTTTCTTTCGGATCCCTCCAGATAGACTTTAAAATCCCAACAGATTCTACTCAATTGCCCTTCAAGAAGGTTCTTGTTTTACCAGCCTTAGCATTGGACAGGACCCCTTGCCTCCCCACTCTGCGAACTGGATCTATGAGCTTCCTGTCTGTTCTTCCGGCTCTTTTTACACTTTTCCATCTCCTAACTCTGGGCATCTGCCCTTTTGCTTTTACATGATCATAGTGTTTGTTTTTTTTTTTAAAAAAACATTTATGTTCTATTTTGTAACCATAATGAAGTCTGTACTTTTCTAAAGGTTTATTCAAAAAACTGAAAAGCAAGAAAAATGTTTATATCACTATGATGATCTAAATGCTGTTTACTCCAGAACAAAATGGTATAACGTAGTACAACTATTTCTCCCTCATACAGCTCTTTCACCCTAGGGATTCTAATTACTGATCCTTGATTTTACTATATCCTCATTTTTTTTTTCTTACTCTTAAGTGTTTCAAGTTAAATTAGACAAGGAGGAAGCCGCCCTACCTCTACACGCTGTAGTAAGTTCCTGATAAAATTAGCCAAAGCTACAAATTATTTTGGAACTGAAGAGCAGATATGACTCCCTTTGTCACCCAAGGTCCCCAGTGGGGCTCAAGACTTTATGTAAGTTGGGACCTCACTGGATCTGGTATATTGCCCTTCTATATTGGGGCTCACATTATCCTTCTAGAAAAACTTAGGCTAAAGATCTATGTGCTTCCATTCAGAGGAATGCTTACAAATAGCAGGCACTTCTTGATCTTCAGCTGAACTTGGCAACAACAAGGCCCCAGCCTCATCTTGGGGAAAAAAATTGAGTCAGTGCCCAAAGTTATTACCTCTGCTCATTTCCCTACACTCTCCCCCATGAGTCTAGTTTTAAATACCCTTTTCTCCACGTCGCTCTGATTCTGAGGTTGGTTTAAGTTTCATAGTCACTTTCAAGGTCACTTTCCTGTGGTCCATGCTGCACGAGTCAAGCACCAATCGGCTGACTCAGATCGGAGCACGTGACTTGTCTTTGGCACATTTTCTGTTTTTTGTACCTTCTGAATGTCATCATGGACTCAGGGCCTCACTCCAACTCAGCTGGTCCCAGTGACAATGATCATTGTTTTCTTTTTGCTGCTTGTCACAGTTTTGGCCCCTTCAACTCGACTCTCTTGTCACCTCTCCAGATATACTTGATGGTCTCCATGACATCTAGTCCCAACACTAGTTCTCTTGCCCAAACACAGAATCAACTACTCCACTAGGAGCCCTGGTTCTTTTTGGTGTAAAATAGTACTAGAAACCAAAATGTGGGGTTCCCTCAGGATGGTACCATGAACTCATGACTTGATCAGCTTCTCGGCTCCAAAAGTATAATATAAAAAGGGAACACAAAATATAAAAAGACAGAAAAAAAGGCTGGTTCAAAAACAAGATAAATAAGCCCATGGGTTATAAATAAAACAAAAATGCAGAACATTGGGCAAGATCGAACTGTGGGTCGGCTGCACCTGGAGCCTGGCAGTGGTGGCTGAGGGTTCAGTGGAGATGGGCACCAGTTGTGTACCTGGCTGTGGCTTTGAGAAAGATGGAGGCCCAAGTAGGCAAACTCATTAAGCCAAACCATCCCACTGGTTCTGGCCTGGATCTGTGACATTCCTATGTCCCCCCCAGGCCAGGGCCCCAAACTGCCATTCAAAGACCAGACTCTGGAATGGATGGTCAGCAGGACAGGATGTGGCAGCTGCAAAACCATTAGACAGGAAAAAGCGAGTGCAGATGGAGAAGGAGGAAAAGAATAACTCCTTACTCAAAATTTTTGGCTCCCCATTTCAGAGAAAGACATTCATGAGTGGTCTCTTGCCTGCTAGTCTCTGCTGTAAGGGTATTAGGTGGCAAGTGGGCTTTTACATGGGGCCCTAAATATCACTGTGCAGGGGTCTTTTCTCTGGGGTGATCAGTTTCTCCAGAGATGAGTCCTCTGCTCCCCACCTGAGTGGGAGACTATACCTGAGCCAGGTAACCTGCCTGTAGGCTTCCTGGGAACAAGGAGCAGGAAGGAGCCGGGGCTCTCAGAGTCCTGGCCACTGACCTGACCTTTTCTCTCCCCCTGGCCCTCTGCTCTGATTTGGGTCCCTGAGCCTGGGGCTCCACTTGCCCCCTGGTCTTCTGCAGCTGGCAGAGGGGAGGTAGCCAAGCTGTATGGGGCTTCATGGGGACCTGTATCCCACCCTTCTGTGTAGAAACTTTTACCTACCCCAGTTTCTGCTCCCCTCCTGCCTTCCTGTTGCCCTTACGTACTGAGTCTCTGTGAGGACTCGCTCATTTTCTGTCTGCATCTCCCTCTGCAGTGTCTTAGGTTAAGACTTCTCCTTGGTTGGTTACACTCCACCTTTGAACACTTTGTTAAACAACCTTGTCCACTGCTGTATCCTCTTATGTTCTCTTTGCCTTTGTGGATTAAGACTTTCACAAAGCTTTCTTCACTGTTGTTTTAGTGAGGCTGGAGAGGGAGAGGAGATGCTTCATCTGCTATCTGTCTCAGTTAGCTTCCTTTCCTTTCTATAGGTCTGCCTGTGGGCAGCTTGCAGCTGTGCAGAGAGGTACCAAAGCGGGCTTGGCTGTTTCATCATATAGACTTCCGACTAAGCTGTCGTGTTTACCCCCATGGCACTAACTCTGGTCTTAGGCCTGAGCCTTTCCCCGCTCAGAACCCTTTTGGCTAAGCTCCTTCCACATGAATTTGAAGCTGGGGCTCCTGCTGCCCGGCCGCTGCTCCTGCTTTCCTCCTTCCAGAAATGTGTCGAATTCCCTTGTCCACCTCACAGATGCTACCTCTTAACTTGGGCCAAATGGCAAGGGTAAAATGGGAAATCTTTTACATTCATTCACTCTCATTTTAGTGGGGTCTTGGGAGGGAGAAAGGATAAATACATGTCAGAGCTGGTTTTTGCTAATCAGCCACGATTTTGCACCTCACTTCTTAGGAGCACTGACTTGGTTCCTAACTCTAGGGATTTTGTTTTGTTTTGGTTTGTTATCCCTAAAGCCACTGGGAGCAATAGGTAGTCCTGCATATAAACGAGGAATGTTTTACTTCTATATTTTCTATTAACATTATCTTTATTCTAAGGTTCTCATTAGGCACTGAAATTAAAAATGAAAAACCCACTGTAGTAGATTGTGGATTACCCTGGTGAATTCTTGTTTTTATCTGTAGGAGGCAGGCTTCTTAGGTGGCCCCCCATGACCCCCTCCTGGTATGCACACCCTTGTGGTATAATCCCCTCCCCTTGAGTGGGAGTGGTCTAGAGACTTGCTTCTAACCAATAGAATATGGTAAAGGTGACGGGCTCTCTCTTCCTGCGATTAATTTACAAAGGATTTGGATCTACTTCTTGCTAGCTGACTCTCCACTGCCTTCTTGGCTTGTGTACTTCGATGAAGCAGGCCGCCATGGTGGGGAGGCCCACATGGCAAGGGACTGAGGGCCCCTTTGTGTCAACAGCCAGTGAGGAGCTGAGGCCCTCAGCCCAACAGCCCGTGAGGAACTGAATCCTGCCAGCAACTACACGCTCTTAGAACCTTGAGATGGCAGCAGCCCAGCCAACACCTTGATGGTCTTCTGTGAGCATCACTGAGCAGAGGACCCAGCTAGGCCCTGCCTGGGCTCCTGACCCAGAGAAACTGTGAGATACTAATATGTATTGTTTTTAGCTACTAAAGTTTATGGTAATTTGTTATGCAGCAATAGATAACTAATACACTATCCTAGGTCAGATTAAATGTCCTTGGATTAGCATTTCTTCCAAGTCCCAGGTCCTGAATGTGGCCATGATTTTTAATAATGAAAGAGCCATGGCATGGAGATTACCTGTAGTTCAAAAAATCACACTAACCAGGAATATAGGCAGAAAAGTACCAGTATCACTCTTCTTCCTTTTCTTGGGGAAAGAAAATACTGGGAAGTGGGAGTCATTTCAATCCCCGCCCCCAGCCCATGGCCTGACATCACTTCCCGGGTAGTACTGATGGCCTCAGAGGCCTTGGGTTTGGCCCAGCCTGCGACTGTGGCGCTCTGCCTTGGGTTGTTATTCATTCTTATCTGGGCTTCCAGCCAAACCCAGTTGGCAAGAGTCATGTCCAGTCTCTCAAGGACAATTTTGAGTCAATTTTCTGTACAATCACAGGGTGAGCAGTGGGATAGATGGTGCCGTTGCAGCAGTGAATGCACCTGAAGGACGGCCTTTGCAACCGTGGGACCTCCATGGGGGTTGGTTCAAGGGGCACATCTCCCACCTCAGTGGTGCCTCCCTCGTGAGCATCTGGGCCCTGGTGAGTTGTGGGTATAGAAGTGTCCTTTCCTTCTGGGAGGGAATTAATTTCATCCTTGAACTTTCGGTTTTTATAGTCGTGGTTGTTTGCCAACTCTTGTGATTGGTTCACATTGGTTAAAATATGGGGTATTATGGGGTGGGGGAGAAGTAGCATATGCATTAAACTTTTATCCTGTCCCTACTCTTTTTTAAAAAATATTTTTTAATTTTATTTTTTACCTTTTGGCCGTACCGTGCAGCCTGTGGGATCTTAGTTACCCGACCAGGGATCAAACCTGCACCCCCTGCATTTGAAGTGCAGAGTCTTAACCACTGGACCGCCAGGGAAGTCCCCCGTCCCTACTCTTGAACAGGGGCACAGATCCTTGAGGCATCGGCTGTCTGCCATGGGCTACAGGAAACCCCTGGATAAGTATTTTTTTTCCTAGCTTTATTGAGATACAATTGATAGAACGTGTTAGTTTAAGGTGTATAATGTGGTGACTTGATTCATGTATATATTGCAAAATGATTACCACAATAAGGTTAGTTGATGCATCCGTCACCTCACATAGTTAGCACTTTGTTGTTGAGACCATTTAAGTCTGGGATGTGGTGAGAACATTTAAGAGCTACTCTCTTAGCAACTTTCAAGTGTGTGATACAGTACTGGAGTCTTTATCTGCTGTGGGGTAAGAGGCAGGGATAAAGCCAGGGTTGAAAATGAGGAAGGAGGGGATAATAGATGAACTGAGGATGTTAGTTAGTTATTTTGGTTAAAAGTTTAGCCAAATTATGTTATCATTGATCAGATACTAGCTGTAGCATATAGAGAGAGGTAGACACTGGTGCTAAGTTGCAGAGAAGGAAGACACTTTGTGGAGTGTAATAGACATATATGTATGAGAAGAGATCTTGAGCTGGGAAAAGACTTCTTAAATATGATCCACAAAGTGCTAACGATAAGGCAAAAAGTTGGTAGGTTTATCTACATCAGAATAAAGGTTCTCTAACTTCCATATGTGCAGAGGCCACCTATTTCTTAAAAACACAGATTACCAGAGATTCTCATGCAGTAGGCAAATTGTATAAATTTACAATGAAATAAATGATATCTGAAAAGGGTAATAAATACTCACTATGCATCATAGCTTAATCATTTTACTATGGTTTACTATCATCTGTGTTCTTGAGGTTATTTTTAGCTCTTGTATCCATATTTAGGTAATAGTATGTAATGCTGTGCTAATATGCATCTTTTCCCAATTCATGTTGGTTTTGAAATCAGCCATGGTGGGAGTATTTACACCAGGGAAATTGGCAACGGCCACAAATCAACATCCTTTCTCCTCTTTTTTAGAGACCTGGTTGTTACACATTTACCATCACTCCACTGGATATGGCCCTTAAAGATATCAGGAGTGAGGAAAATCAAAGCATGAACTATCAGAAGGGCAGAGAAAAACCTTGTATATTTATTGCCCAAGCAGTAGTGTATAGTAGAGTACAGTAGGGGTGAAGGTGTGGCAACTTGACCCAATTTTTTTGCACCCATATGCTCTCCAGATTCCCTCAAAGTCTAGCCGGGATGGTTGCAGCCAAAAGCAGAAGTGGTGGGAAGCAACTCTGGGGATGGTTCCCAATTCCATGTTGAACTGGCAATCAAATGATTCTCTTGCCAAGATGAGATTAGTCAATGGTGCCATCTAGTGTTGAAGAACAGATTGGCTCCAAAGAGGAATGCTCAGAAAGATTTCTCTTGACATAGGACTTGGAAACACACTAACTAACGCAGTTTCCTCTTCCTTTCTTTTCCTCTATTTTCTTTCCCTACTTCCATTTCCCTGCTTCCAGAGTCATTTTTATAACTATTCCCCCAATGGGAATAGCCATTAGTTTTGTTTTTTTTCTGTTTTTTTTTTTAAAGGATATGAACTCAGTGCTGCTTCCAGGCAAAATAGATAAATGCAGAGAGTTGAAAGGCACAGATACGGAAATCAGCACTTGCCTATATTATGTATAATAATTTGGAATGAATTTGTTTAGGGAAGCTGTAGAGATATTCTCTTGTGGGTCACATAACTCAGATGCTTCTCTACTTTCCCAACACGTCCCATATCCTTCCTATTTCCTGTGTCGGGGGCAGATGGAGTAGTTTGGTTAGCAACCGCAAATTCATTCTCAGGTCTTATTTCTGCTTCATAGATCTTTTCGTGGGAAAATGGTAGAAGAAAAGGCCTGTTCATAACTTCCAAGTGAATAGGATCTTTCATTCTTTTATGAGGACCTGTGTTAATAAGTTCTTTTATTTGAAGTGAAGGTAATTGTGCACGGCTAAGTTCTCACAGCTGGAGGGTCCTCCAGAAATGGGAGTGAGATTCTGGGGTTGCTAATTCCCGCTGGAAAGGTTTACTTTGCATCTGGCACATTGGAGAAGTAATATGGTAGTCCTTCAATGATGATTACTTCTGTTTGTCCCTTTAGTGATTGATGATCTGAGTAAAATGAAAGAACATTTAACTAATTCGTGGGCCCAAAGCTGCTGTTCCACCCTGATAGTATCCATCTTTTCACTAAGGATAACTGACCTCTAAGTTTAGGGATATTTCAGATGTTAGTTATCAGACAGAAAACTAGTAAGGAATAAATGCCCTCCTCTCTGTAATGTGTGTAGCAGGAGCAGCCTGAACTCCCTAAGCCATCGTGGAATGTTTTGAAAATGGAAGGAAGGGAATGTCATAACTCTGGATATGAGGTCCACAATTGGGATCAGACTTTTTCTAGGATACTTTTTCAGTGTGTTCAAAAACAACAGAAGTAGTTTAGAAATCTCATCTTGAGACTGCTGAGCTATCCAGACACATGGCTTTATTTTAGGTGAGGGCCATGGGTTTTGCAGTCAAGTCAGCTGCTATTTGTATAAGCAAGACTTCATCAATATTCTTACAAAGCTCGCCCCCCTTATATAGGATGGCAGCAATTTTGCCTTAGAAAATGAGCCTACGTGACGCTAAAGGCTACAGATGAATTTTGTTACAGGTAGGAACTGAAGAGCCTGTTAGGAAGGTAGAAGTCAATTTTGCCACATGTGGCTCAAACTATTAAATATAACAAGGCCTGGGTATTCCCATGTTCTCATATGCTCAATAAACATTATAATTTATCAAACGGTGACAAACTTAAAAGCCTGTGGCATTGTCCTGTTAGACCCTGGGAAAGCTTTTTAAGTGAAGATCATACTACTAAAGGTGGATATGATCCTGTGTGGTCTCAAGTTGCCCCCGATCCTACATAAAGGACCCACTCTTTGGGATGACATTCTCCTCCTTCCCCCTGCCTAGCCTCAGAATCATTGCATCCCAGCTCTTTCCTGGCCACCGTGGAGAAAGTTTCCCTTTCTGTCTGTTCTAAACATGGCAACCAAATCTGAAAAACTTCAACACACTCTTGTCATTTTAAATGCATCTCATGCATCTCAAGCTTTGAACTATGTATTTCGTATTTTTTATTCGGTTAGATGTAACAACCATCTGACTTTTGATTGCTGCAGTAGACAAAACTTGGTTCTCTAGTTTTTTTCCCTTTACTATTTTTTTTCTCAGAATCTTAATGAACCTTGAAGAGACCACTGATGTGGGTGCTCCTATCTATGTAGGATAAAAGCTAGCTCTACATCAGCCCCCAAATTTCAACTAGTTCTTTGGCAGGCAGGTCTGTGGATTAAAAATGGATGCTTCCAGTAACTTTAAGGCATTATAACATTATGAAGTGGTTTATGAGATTCCACTGACTTAGTTCTAGTGCTATTATATTCTTAAATATCTGAACATTGACAGTCCATATGGTGCATTAGAGAACTCTTAGGGAGGTTCTAATCGCTCAAGATAGGAAATTAATATCCAAGTGACAGCTGTAAGTCAAATGATTAAGTATCTTGAACACTTACTTTGGGGAGACTTTGTTCCATCCCCACTAACCTTGTGGCCTGATGTACTTAGACCTACTGCAATAGTAAGTGAATGTGTCTCTTATAAAAAACTGTTCTAGGGACTTCACAGATGAGGAATCTGAGGCATTAGCTAGGACACAGGTATTCTGGGCTCAGTTGAGAGCTCTCCTCCCTACAGCTGTATGTCTTTAAAGGAATGAGGTGCTTTCATAAAAGATTCAGTCTAAAATAATTCTTTAAGGCAGCTTCAATTAAAGACTGTCTTGGTTGCTTCTGAAAACAACGGATCACCACACCCAGAGTCAAAAACGACCAGAACACAGACTTAAAAACCAAGCCATTTAATTGTGTCTTCGAAGGTAAACAATATCTTGAGATGGATCCCAAGCCCCGAGAATGCCAGAGCTACGGGTCCAAGAAGTCCCGTGGGGTGGTATTCTCAACAGAGTCCAGAGGGGCAGACCTCAAGGTGTTCTGAGGCAGAATACTTATGGAATTCGTGCATTCCATTCTGCAATTTTGCAGACTGCCAGAAACAGACCCCAAGAGTCTCTTGAGATGGGGAAAATTCAACTCCTGGTCTTATAGATAAAAGCAGGAAGAGTACCAAAAATGTTACGTTTGTGTCTCTTCACTTTTCTCACACAGTCTGAAGCCTGAGCTATCACATTCCCAACTCAGAGCAGCCTAAGCTGCAGTTCAGGTACAGATTAGTCCCTCCATCCAGAGAGCTCTCATCAGTACAGCTTTTGCACTTACGGTGAAAAGAACCCTCTGGCGGCACAATGAGTTAGTTTGTAAGATTTTAATTTACAAATTAAAAAGCTACATGTTTTATTTTTTCTCCTTTTTCTCTTCTTTCTTCACATCACTCTTTTCCTTATCTTTCTCTTTGTCATCTTTTCTATCCTTTTTGCTGTCTTCTTTTTCCTGCCCTTCTTTCTTCTCTGCATCCCGGTTGGCGATCTTGTTGTTGATGAGGTTGTGCAAGGCGACCACGGAACGGATCAGCGAGGCCAAATACACCACCACCATCTGGTCATTGGTCTTCAGGTAAAAGGCCTTGACAAACTCCTGCAGGCTGACATCTGGCAGCAGGTTGAAGACGTCCTGCAGCTGGTAGATGATCTGATGGTTGATGGGCAGCTTGCCTGTGGCCACTTTCTCCAGGTAGCTCCTGATATCCAGAAGCTTGGAATTGAGTCCCTTCAAACCATGGACCTGGTTTGTGATCCGCTGGGAAAGAGTGCCCACTGTAGTGTCTTTGATGTCTCTGTAGGAACCCACAAGAAAGGGCAGGAAAATACATCAGTGTCCTGTACTATCACGCAGATTTTCACATTCTAAGGAAATACTAAGTTTGTGAGGAGGGGCAAGTTTTCCAAAGGAAAAATGTTACTTCCCCATTTTATAAAGATTTGAGTAAAACTGCCTTAATCTTGTTTTCATTTGGAGGAATATGTTTTATCTTTCTCATCACAAGGCATTTTTCAAAAGAAAAGGGAGAGCTAAAATGAAATCATTTTCATTAAAAAAACAAAATAAACACCCTCTCTACTTCAAGTTCCCTGTTCCTAAAAAGGGTGGCATTTTCTCCACCTGCATCTATATGATGTAGGGAGAAGCTTTTAAATCAGTCAGCAGTAACTTTTTGAACTGGAAGGAATCTTATTGTTTGAAAAAAATCTATGACCATTTCAAGTAAGTCAGGGTTATGTAAGCCGAGGATTTAAAAATAAAACCCCAGGGCTTCCCTGGTGGCACAGTGGTTAAGAATCCACCTGCCAATGCAGGGGATGTGGGTTCGAGCCCTGGCCCAGGAAGATCCCACATGCTGCAGAGCAACTAAGCCCGTGTGCCACTACTGAGCCTGCATTCTAGAGCCCGCGAGGCACAACTACTGAGTCTGTGTGCCACAACTACTGAAGCCCATGTGCCTAGAGCCTGTGCTTCGCAATAAGAGAAGCCACGGCAGTGAGAAGACCACGCACGGCAACGAACAGTAGTCCCTGCTCGCCGCAATGAGAGAAAGCCCACGTGCAGCAATGAAGACCCAATGCAGCCAAAAATAAATAAAATATAAATTTAAATCCATCCATCCATCCATCCATCCATCCATCCATCCATCCCAGTCCAAGATGCAGATTCTCTGCAGAAAACTGGCTAGCTACAGTCATTGAAAAGGAGGTACACTGAAAGAGCACACGTTTGCTTTTGAATAATTCACACATCTGTTCCCGTCACAGCCAGCATTACAGCTTCCAGACAAGGTGTGCTGTCCACAAACTCATAAATCATAACTCGGGACACTTTAGAGATGACCCAGGGCTAGAACCCAGGTCTCCCTATTCCTGATACAGATCTCTTCTTTACACTGAGCAGCTTCTTGGGCTGCTGCCGATTCTGATGCTGTCCTAAAGTCTCACCGTAACAAGTGTTCAACTCCGACTTCCTCAGCTTCCTCTGCTCCAATTTCACTGGTCACGTGCTCAAATGTTTTTGAGGTTGGAGTTCCATCCTGGGAGAGGAGAATTAACTAGTTATTTACTTACAAACAAATGAACAAACTGGCACATGTTCCTTTTCATGCCCTGATTCTTCTGCTTTAAGCCAAATCACTTTCATGGGTGTCATTACTGGCTTTTTCATGGCAAGGGTGGGTAAAGTTTGCTTTGAAAGCTTTCAAAGCACTGGGACTTCTAAGCTGAAGTCACAGTGGTCCTGCTCAGGGACGAGATGTGGTGGGGAATCATCATTAGTTTATTTCTAAGGAAAATCTTGATATTCTCTCAAGCCTGCAGTAGAGATGAACATCAGGGAAGTCTTGATTCGGCTAAATTTTAAGGACTTATAAGCATTCATTCTAAAATAGGCAATATTCAGAACACCTGTACTTGAGGCAAGCTCATGTCAGAAGATACAGTTTTTAACCATCTGTTGTCCCTTGGGTCAAATAGAGCACCAAAGCAACGTGGTTAGAACAACTGATTTTCTGGTGACCTGAATTAGTCAAGGAACCCATTAGTGGATGTGGTTTGCTGTATCACTTAGTGATTTCTTGATGGGACTCAGGAGAAACTTTTATCAGATCTAGTGCCAGAAGAGGCTGTACATCTCCTGTAAAGGCTGTAAAATGTGTGTGAGGCACGACAGCACAGCAGTGAGTGCAGACTCTAGCCAGGCTGCTTAGATTCAAAGCCTGGCTCTGCCATGTGTGATAAGGGAGCAGTGAGATCTTGGGAAAGTCACTTCACTTACACTAAGTGGTATAAACATTAGCTGTTGTTATTTTACCCAGGACAGTGTGAATCCTGCAAACGGCATCTTCCTCTTGGCTTTGTATGCTAGGATGGTCAGAGCCTTCAACACTTGTGCAGGACTTCGTGGCATGTCTTTTCATGTACTGATTTTCCCTGGCTTCATCTTATTACAGGACCCTTACATCCCCTCCATCCTCTTTTAAAAGATCTTGTTTCACTGGTGTGTGTGTGTGCGAGTGCGTGCGTGCATGTGCATGCGTATGTATAAGCAGCCTCTAATTCCTTTTTGAAAGAGGCAGGGTAAAATTTAACTTATAACAACTGTATCAAGACCAGGGATGAAAGTCTTACTGCAACTAGGCAATAAATTTGGATCTAAGCTCTCTGGTAGCAAGGCAAAGAGAAACAGGAGCATAGAGCTCAGTGCAAGGAACATCTGCAGGGAACTAACTTAACAAAGCCTTTTCCAGATTTTAAAACTGAATATATGGATAACCATAAGGAAGAAAGACAGCCTTTAGTCTGTCCGTTCAACTTTGGAAATTTAAGACTGAGCTCTTTGCACACCCTAAGTGCAAATATTTTACGCTCAAAACAAAACTCATATACAATTTCACATCAAATCCTACCCTAGAATTTGAGTTCAATTTTCTTGGAAATAGAGAAAAGCTATTCTGGCAGCTCTTCATGTCCATACCCAAGAAACAAGCTAACAGACAACATAGCTGGTACTGAATGCCATGGAGCTGACTATACAGGTGTCAAATCATACAGATGGGTTTTGCCATCTAGCTCCTGGCAGCTCTGACTTACTCTATTTGAAAACCGAGGATCTAGTCTATAGGGATTGGCTATAGACTAGATAATATAGTCACTATATAGGTGGGCCAACAGTGGAAACTGCATTAGATTAAGACCAAGCTCACCAGGCTCCGCATTTACTTTGCTGAGAACATCTCTGGGCAATCATTTGACTACTTTGGTCTCAATTTCATTTGTAAAAGGGGACTTTAGATTTCTATGGTCCTCTCTATTTCTGAAATTTGGTGACTCAAATTTGGGGGAAAAAAACATAATATCAAACTACTGACAGAAACCAATAACCTTTTCTTTGTTATAAAGTATTTGTTGACTTGAAAATGGAAAAAAAAAAAAAAACCCAATGGCCCTAAAAGTAGCAAATCTAATCTCCTAGGCTCACAGCAAGATGACTTACATCATGAACTTCTTCCACCGAAATATATGCTTCTGTGGGCAGTCCCAAGTCCTTTGGTTTTACGTCAATGATGACCAATACCTGGCAGAAAAACAAATCATAGCAAATCACCTCATACTGAGCACGTAAGGAATAACTGCGGCCATTCTGATGATTACCGAAGCTTTTTCATTCATTCAACCAGATATAAGCCAGAATTTTCAGAAAAAAAATAACTTTACATTTCAAATTATCTTATTTGCCCTGCTCTTCACCCCCATCCATTAACAAGCTGAGAGGTAGTACAGTGAAGTTATCAAGCAGAAGAAGATTAGAGTCAAGACAGCCGGCATTTTAATCCCAGCCCCACACTTAGAAGACCTTACTAACCATTCTGAACCTCAGTTTTCTCACTGTAAAGAGGATAACAATCTCATACAGTTACTGAGAGGATTAAGGAAGATAACTTACATACCTAGCACTGACCAGATGTTTAATTTACTAAATACACTGGGTTACCGTATACTACACAAAACACTGCAAATTAACACAAGCTTATAGAGAAAAAGTGGTGAAATGATTCATTATCCAAATCCTTCCTAGGATGCTTTCTTTTTCTTGAGTTAGCTGGCAACGAATATGAGTCAAGAGTTTTAAAGATGGAGTACACTTACTGAGTTAGGGCAGTATCTTTTCATGAGTTCATTGATGGCGATGTCATTCTTGTGTAGTTTAGGGCCTGTGTGGTACCACCCAACTATTCTTTCTCTGGCTGGGAAGGAAAAATTAGTGGCTTTGAATTGTTACATAAAGATCTATATATTTCCTTCAAAAAGGGTAAGAACTCCAGTAGTTATGTTCTCTAGCTTTTACAGAAATTCCAGACATCTAAACCTTGACATACCTATGAAATCTAAAACTCAAAAAACAGGATTCTCAGAAAATAAACAGCAGGGGAAATCTAGAGATATACGTATCTCAGACTAGTTTAGACCAGTCATACATGAAACAACTAGAAAACAATTCCAAGGCAATATATAAACAAATTCAAGTTCATGTCACATAGATTACAACTGTGAGTGCTGTGGGAATAAGCATTTCCAAAGCAATGTGGTTGCTGAAATGAAATAAAATGAAAGTGACACATGTAACAGAGATATTTACCCTGGTGATACTAAAGCTCTAGGGGCAGGTGGATTTTATTTGACCATTCTTTGCTTTTCTGCTGTAGAGGGCTAGCTCTCTCCCCTGAAGCCTAGGTGGTCTAGCTGGCCTTAAATTGCTATTCTAGTTTCTCATTTATTCTACCTCATTCCTCTACTACCACTAGTCTTACTTCAGTCTAGCTAAGTGAAAGGGCCTTTGACATTAAACAAAGAAAAGTGAATATTTAGAAAAGGCATTATGGGCACACATATACCTACACACACACACACACGCACGCACGCGCGCGCACCACAATGCCACCTACCATTGACCTTCTTAAACATTCCATACATGTTTTCCAAATAATCGTGGTCTAAAAACCAGACAGAATCATCTTTGTCGTCTTCATCAAAAGGGACTAGAGAGAAAAAAACCAAAAAACAGTTTAGGGTGCTAGACAGAACTCTAAGGGCACATATCACAACTGTAGACCCCTAGGCCAGATCTGATCCATGTCTTTGGTTTGTCCAACCCAGTACGAAAATTATTTTTGAGTTGCTTTTAGTAAAAACTGGAAGATTTCACATATAAATCCAGACCTCCAGGTTCTCTGGAAAAACTGGAAGACCAGCAACAACTGGCTAGAGCCAGACAGAAGCCACCTGCTTTGAAAAGGACACATTCTTCAGTTTGCTAAAAGCTCCATCACTTCCTAATATTCCCGTCTGGCAAATTACATTACTGCCTGATCCTTTTAGACACTGGAGTTAGTGACTGCTAGTCTAGCAGCCATGCCAGGAATTATTTTGTTGTTCTTTATTACTGTTGCTTCAATCATAAAATATGTGGATACATTCTTATAAAGATTTATTAAACAGTGTAAAAGATAAGGTCTTTATCTCCCCCTTGCCTACCCATAACCATGGTTAATAGTTTAGTACACGGGTTGACAAACTACACCCGCTGCCTATTTTAATAGTTTTACTGCAATATAGCTATTAGTTTGTCTATATACTGTCTATAGTTGCTTTCCTGCTACATTAGCAGAGCTGAGCAGTTGCAATGGAGACTGTATGGCCTGCAAGTTTTAAATATTTACTATCCAGCTCAGTATGTAGCCTTTAGCCTCCCTTTTCTATACTTAAACAATTCTGAAATAGAATTGCTTGGTTATAATAAAAAATGGAGACCACGAGAGTTTCTTTCTTTTTAAAAGTTAACTGACATTTTAACCATACTCAGAAAATGTAAAATTTGCCTATTTATTTTTTTAAAAACTGAGGTATATTTGACAAATTTTTCTTTTACCTGCAAAACTGTTGGATACATCGAGAACTTTCTTTTGCCACGACCCCAAAAGCACACCAACAACACGCTTCTGGTTTCCAACCTTGCCTATTCTGAATGAGAAAACAGAAGGTCAGTCTGGATGGGCACAGACAGAAATGGACCATCAATAAGATATCCAACAGGAAATATCAGTGGTACAGATACAATTTAGCTTATCTGGGAACTAATCCCACTAAACAAATATAATGGGTTAGTCCTTAATAATTCTAATAAATATAATGGGTAATTCGTGAACTTTGGACACTGGCAGTTTCACTGCTGACTGCAAAGAAAGACATGCTTGGAAAAAAACTCAAACTTTATAGAAATTTAAAACGGAGAAAATGAAAACTCCCCAGATCTTAAGGTTTTAAATGTTATTTGACTGGTGTTTGAAATCACATTTAATTTTAATTTTTCCTCTGCAGCTTACCTTTCTCTTTTAAATTTTCCCCATCTTCTCTGTCCTCAAATCTTTTCAGGGATAAAGATGCTAAAGTTGAACCAGTTTTATGGTCCAGCTTGCCAACTCTTCTCTGGAACATCTATGTCAACAAGCCCCAATAGATGTTTTAATTCTTTGTACCATTTAGGGGCTCAGAAAATGATTCTGACCCAGAAGCATGTGTGTGCCATTTGTGGTCTCTGAATGGCTTAATTATGCAGAAGCTGGAAGTGAGCCGGTGACTAATCATACTGGGAGGAGGGCTCAATGAACCAGAAAGACTACTTCAGAATATTTATTTCCATATCAAACCTCCTCAATGATTTTTGTCCTAAGGAACTGCAAGTGTTTCACTTATATCTCATTTCATTGGTCATCATGTAGAATTCTCCTTTAACCACTAACAATCGTAACATACAGAAACAATACAATTCTATGTTCAAAGCAAAGACAAAAGTCACTGTGAAATGAACTACAATTCCATAACAGTTGCTGGTTTCATACTGATTTAACTGTATTTATCCAAACATATGGTTTGGCAAATTTATAAATGCTTACTATATTTAGGGTTTGGACCAAACAAAGTTAAGGATTCTGTATTCTGGTGGTTCTAATTTTTTGGGAAATCTAAGTTCAAAGGAAACTTCCACACTCATGGGCTTTTCTTTTGATCTACAAAAATCCATTTGCGTTTTAAAAAACCCTGCAATTGCCTGACACAGCAGCTTGCAGTGTCTGCCTTCACTATGCCCTTAACAAGTGTTTGCTGAATTTACTGAACAGAACTGAAAAGATGCTTGCCCTCTTAGTACCTCTAGTATCCTACGGGAGAAAAATACTAATCATTGTACAGTGGGAAAGCTCGCATATCCTGTTAGGCTAAGGGTGCTACAAAGCAATGGAACTGAACTGGGAACCCTAAACCTCACAGGAGTCTTGAGTTTGGTTTTGGCTCTGGTTGAACTGGGAGTTGTACAAAGCAAGTTGCAAGAGGATGGGCACTTAGCAACTATGACTTTACAGCAGATGCTCCCAACTGGGTCTTACAACTTTCCAAGGCAATTAATTATCTTGTAAAATTTATGAACACGTGTAACAGGTCCAGCTGGACGAACAGCTCAAAAACAAGCAAGCGAAGGCGGAAGAAACATCTGTGGGATGTTTTCTTATTCATTAATGCCAACATCTCCAACCGGTCTCATTTTTAAAAGAAAAACTTATCAAAACTTAAAACATCTACGTTTTAAGCTATCGTCAAACCACAGTTCCACTTGGAAACTTTCACAAGTTATATTAAAACCACAGTTCTTCCAGGGAGTCCTTCGGAGCGCTGAGTACAAAATTTCGGTGACGGCCTTCAGAAGCAAAAAGTGCGAGTCTGAAGGGCTTTCCTACCAGACACCGAGTCTTTCAGGCGAAAAGGGGCGGAAGAGGTGACAGATGGGCACGAGGCCTGGGGATCAGGGCCAAGTGAAGCCTGCCCCCCATACTCTGGCATCGTACGGACTGGGTAAAAGGAACGAGAAGCCCAGTTCATGGAGTGCCGGCTGGACGGAGGGGTAGACGATGCCGGGTGACTTGGGGCTTCGTGAACGGAGCTGCTCTGGGCCCCTCGGTGACCCAAGGCCAACCCCCGTGCATCTGCGCCCCCGCGGCCGCCGCGCCATCCCCAGCGCGCCGTGACTCAGCAGCGGCGGCGCCACCGGCCCCGGTAGGACGCCCCGTGCCGCCCGCTCACCGATTGAAATGATCCACCACACTGAGCAGCACCAGGGGGTGGACCACCACCTTCTGCACCGCCAGCTCCGGCATCGCGACACACCCCGCCCGCCAGGCCCTGCTCCCCGCGACCCGCAAACACCGACGGCCAGAGCAACAACGATTCTCGGGGATCCTCCAGGCCCGGCTCCTCCTCTTCCGGTTGGGCCGCCGCCGCGCGGCTCCTTCTTCCGGTCCCAGAGTGCCGCGCGCGTCGCGCTCGGATTGTCGCTCCCGCCGCCACCTTGAGGAGGGGAAGTGCCGGGGAAGGCGGGACCCGCCTCGGGTGACTGGCTGCGAGTTTCCCAGGTCATGAAAGCTAACAGGACACTGGAGACTGATAAAGGTTGACCTCCTGGTGTTTGGCCTGTACTGTCACCCGCTGCGGCTTTTCGCCTCAGTGCCTTACTAGCTCACCTCCCCCTCCCTCCCATCTGAAGACTGGAGAAGATGCTAAGAAAAATGTAAATAGTAATAAGTAATATTTCCACCATTCAGAAAATGTTCACTTTCGCTTCTAGTCAAAATCTTCCAGAATTTCTTAGAGGAACTAACTTTAAATCTCTAGCATTAGGGCATTCCCTTAAAGTAGGTTTGGTAATTTATCTCATCATTT
This sequence comes from Monodon monoceros, assembly GCF_005190385.1. Taxonomy (NCBI): domain Eukaryota; kingdom Metazoa; phylum Chordata; class Mammalia; order Artiodactyla; family Monodontidae; genus Monodon; species Monodon monoceros. The sequence continues at coordinate 16,828,929 of NW_021703766.1, read as the reverse complement.
TATTGTCTGGGAATTTCCCCTTAATCTTTACCATGGACACTTAGCAAATAATCAACCTGTCTATATTTTCCCACCTGTCTTTATATTACTTACCATTTAACAAGGGTTAGAAGAATGCAGTTTGTGCCTAGAGTTAGGTCATTCAGATTGGTTTTAAAATAAAACCTTACGAAAAGATTGGCGAAAAGATGGAAAGCAATAAGGAAATATGTTTTCATAGTTAGCTGGGAAAGAGAAGAAAGAAGACTAAAAGGGGAAATGTAGGAAAAGAGGACTTGAGCTTATTTGTGGAAGAAGGCAAATGACTTAAAATCCATGCAAGTTTAGTTATCTATCTGACTTTAAGTTGCCATTTCTGTAAACAAAAACAATACTTCAGCAGCGTGAATTATTTATTGTTTATCCTGTTTTTAAACACCTTCAGAGGATCTGAACTCTCTGAAGAATGACAAGGAGACTTTTGCTCTGAACCTTAGCCTCCTTCCAGTATAATTAGGGAGCTTTTGATACCCTTTCTGGGCGCTACCCCTCACTTTCATTTCATAAACTCTTCCTACTTTGGGGAACACTGTTTTGCATCTTCCTCATTCTTTTAATGTTTTTGATTTGACTATGAGATGATTGCTGCTACTTACGACGATAAAACTTTTAAATTAAGGAAATGTAAGTCAGCCCCATTGTGTGATGTGTTAAAGCATGCTTGCTGGTGTTTAGTGCCTGGTTCAAAGTAGATGTTCTTGTTTCATTTCTTACGTGATGCTATTCAACAAAGTGTAGACATGTAACTGTTATGAAAAGACCTTGGAAGGGTTTTCCCCCCTAATTTTTAAGATCAAAGATTGATTTTGATTTTTCTTATGTGTCAGGTAAGGCATAATAATTGGAGTCTAAAGGAAGCATGTTTTTGGACTAAAATATTTAGAGGATAAAGAAGACAACTTGAAATCATAAGGAAGGTATTTTTCATGTTGTCCTATTTTTTCTTTTTCTTTTTTAATGGAACTGACTTGAAATCGTAACTAATTTCGTAGCCACTATTAGGGGCTAAATTCATTCAGAGGAATGCAGAAGGAGATATAAGAAATCTACTTTCTTTTGTTCATTTAATTCTGGACTTTAAGAGGATCTGATGAGAGCATAAGGATAATACATTTTATTTTCCTTTGTTTTTTTTTTTAAAGAAAGAAATGTAATTTAAAAATTTTTATTTATTTTTTATTGAGGTATAGTTGATGTACAATATTATATAAGTTACAGGTGTACAATATAGTGATTCACAATTTTTAAAGGTTATACTCCATTTATAGTTAATATAAAATATTGGCTATATTCCCCGTGTTGTACAATATATCCTTGTAGCTTATTTTATCATAATAGTTTGTGCCTCTTAATCCCTTACCCCATGTCTTTTTTTAAAAAAATTAATTTATTTTTGGCGTGTTGGGTCTTTGTTGCTGCGTGTGGGCTTTCTTTAGTTGTGGTGAGCAGGGGCTACTCTTTGTTGCAGTGCTCGGGCTTCTCATTGCTTTGGTTTCTCTTGTGGCGGAGCATGGGCTCTAGGCGCACAGGCTTCAGTAGTTGTGGTGCGTGGGCTCAGTAGTAGTGGCTCGCAGGCTCTAGAGTGCAGGCTCAGTAGTTGTGGTGCACAGGCTTAGTTGCTCTGCGGCATGTGGGATCGTCCCGGACTAGGGCTCGAACCCGTGTTCCCTGCATTGGCAGGTGGATTCTTAACCACTGCACCACCAGGGAAGCCCCTGTCTTTCTTTTTTAATGTTAAATTCTCCTTTTCCCAAATTTATTGAGATGTAATTGACATATAACGTGTAAGTTTAAGGTGTGCAACGTGATGATTTGATACACGTATGTATTGCAAAATGATTACCACAATAAGGTTAGTTAACGCTTCCATCACCCCACGTAATTACCATTTTCTTTTTGTGGTGAGAACATTTAAGAGCAACTTTCAAATATATAATACAGTATTGTTAACTATAGTCACCATACTGTACCTTAGCTTTCCATCTTATTATTGGAAGTTTGTACTCTTTGACCAACAACTCCCATTTCCCTGACTCCCAGCCTCTGGCAACAACTATTCTACTCTCTATTTCTGTGCATTCTGCATTTTTCATTTCCACATGTAAGTGAGATCATACAGTATTTGTCTTTCTATCTGTCATTTCACTTACCATAATACCCTCAAGATCCATCAATTTTGTCACAAAATGGAAGGATTTCCTTCCTTTTTATGGCTGAGTAATATATATATATGCCACATTTTCTTTATTGATTCATGCATCAACAGACACATAGGTTGTGTCCATGTCTTGGCCATTGTGAATAATGCTACAGTGAACACAGGGATTCAGACATCTCTCTGAGATAGTGATTTCATTTCCTTTGGATACATACCCAGAAGTGGGGTTGCTGGATCATATGGTAGTTCTATTTTTAGTTCTTTTAGGAACTTTCGTACTCTTTTCCATAGTGGCTATATCAATTTACATTCCCACCAAGAGTGCACAAGTGTTCCCTTTTCTCCACATTCTCACCAACACTTCTTATCTCCTGTCTTTTTGATAATAGCCATTCTAACAGGTATAAGGTGATATTTCATTATGGTTTTGATTTGCATTTCCCTGATGATTAGTGGTGTTGAGCATCTTTTCATGTACCTGTTAGTCATTTGTATGTCTAAAAAAAATCTCTGTTCAGGTCCTCTGCTCATTTTAAAATTGGATTAGGTACTGTAATCCCTTACCTGAAAGTCTTACCTCTAGTGAAGGTATTTTTGCATGTGGATAGTTGTTCCAACTGATGTTTTGGGAGAGGATGTGTGCTAGAAATTCCTATGCCACCATCTTGTTCATATCTCTCTAATCCACCTTTGTCTTTCAATTTAGGGAGATAGCCCCCCACAGACCCTAGTATCTTGAAAGAGTTCTTATTTTTCTTAGGTCCAGAACATGGAATCATGGTCCTGCATGCATGGCAGCAATACTTTGAACTCTGCAGCCTCTGTTGATCATCTTGCTAGATATGGAAAAAAAAAAAAAGGAAGATATACCACCTTTAGTCTAAGCTGTATTCATTGCTGGGGTCCAGACATCCTTGTGGGTGCTGGAAGTTTACCATTTTCTTTGGTGGTGTCTTGTTGCCCTGACTCCTCGTGTTCCCTATAGCCTTGTATAGATGTCTCTACCTTTGAAGAAGCAGTCACCTCTTCCAGACTTTCTGGACTGACTTCAGAAAGGAAAAACCTTCACCTGTGAGTGAAGGCAGTCTGGAGTGTGCTATGGTCCTGGGTCTAGTGGTGTGGGGTGCTAAGTATGAGGGTGAGTAGAGCCTCTGGGTCCAAGGGTGTGTGTCTTGTTGGCTCAGGCGGCTGGGGTCCACCACACCAACAATTGCATGATCCTTGGTGAGAGCTGTGCGGGGTCTGCAGTAGCTGCAAGGGCTGTTGAGGTCTTCAGTGGAGCCTCCAGGTCCAGCTGCTACCAGTGGAGGTTAGCAGTTGTGACCAGATCTGGCAGTGTATTCGTGCTTGGCTGTAGGGACCAGCTGCAGGTGCCTGTGTGGGGGCGGGGCCTGCCGCAGACACATATGCAGTGGTGAGGGACAGGGCCAGCAGCAGGGGCTGGGGCTAACTGCAGACATGTAAGCAGCTGAGGGGACCCTGGCTGTTGGTGTAGACCCATGTGACTGCATGGGCTAGCTGTAGGTGTGTGCACAAGCCAGACGATTCTTATTTTTTTATTTTTCCTGTACGCTGTCCTCTCACTGCTGTGGCCTCTCCTGTTGCGGAGCACAGGCTCCGGACGCGCAGGCTCAGCGGCCATGGCTCACGGGCCCAGCCGCTCCGCGGCATGTGGGATCTTTCCGCACCGGGGCACGCACCCGTGTCCCCTGCATCGGCAGGCGGACTCTCAACCACTGCGCCACCAGGGAAGCCCAAGCCAGACGGTTCTTAATTGCTGGTAGTGGAACCCTACTCTAACCAGCTGAAGTGAAGGGAAATTCATTATCTCATGTAACAGCAAGTTCAAGGGCCCTGCGTGTTCCAGGGGGCTTACTGATGTTTCTCTCTCCACCTTTCAGCATCCTTCAGTGTTTTGGTTCCATTTCCAGATAGATTTCCTACTAGTGGCGGGGAAATATTTTGATGGCTACAGATAGTCACAGCTTTAAATATTTAAAGGAAGGGAGGTTTTGAACTCCAAACCTTTATTTACGAAATTTGATTGGCCTTGCTGGGACTGGGAGCCACTCTGAACTGACTGCTGTGCCCAAGGGAATAGAGTTTTCTAAATGTCCAGTTTAGGATCAGTTTGGAGATGGTGCAACTGTGATGGATCAGCTCACCATGACCACATGAGTGGGGAAGGAAAAAGGGGATGTTGTAATTGGAAGGGGGGAATGAATGCTTAGCAGGCAAAAATAAGTCTATCTTGTGATATAGAGAGCTTAGCATAGTTCTTGGAACATAGTAAGAACTCAGCATATATTAGACATGGTTATCATTAGAGTGTAGGGTCATTATCATTATTATATATTATAAAAGGCTATAAGAATTTTTTCTTGGGAATTCTCTGGTGGTCCAGTGGTTAGGACTCTGAGCTTTCACTGCCAAGGGCCTGGGTTCAATCCCTGGTTGGGGAACTAGGATATCATAAGTTGCATGGCGTGGCCAAAAAAAAAAAAAAAAATTTTTTTTTTCTTAACTGGTGTTTATATTTTAAGTAATCCAGCAGAACAAGAGTTGAAATTCATCTTTTGCATTTGCCGAGTGTTTCTTTATCCTTCTTTTGCCTCAGGTATATTTAGTTTATGGAAATACATTTTTTAAAATTCCTCTTTTAAAATGTATTGGTGATCAGTTTGATTTTTCAAAAGGCTAATTGTTGCAGAAAGATTGGATTCGTTTAAAGAGATTTTCCTTGTTTTATGCTTTACACAAGTGATGAGCCTTATGTGTTGGCCCTGGATACCTGCATGATTGCTATTCCTCTTGTTGTTGTCATATTTCATTTAATTGCAAATTAAAAAGAACTAAAAAAATTACAGCAATTTCTAGTTTATATCCAGGAAATAGAACTCTCCACAGGAACCCTTATGCGGTACAAATATGTTAGAAAACCATTCTCCATTGTGCTTTGAAAGCCTGTAAGGAGGCCACAATGGAGCACAGTTCACCTGTCTTGGATGAAGCCCAGAGAGACTGCGGTGTGCAGACCGTAGGAAATCTCCCATCTGAAGAGTTAATTTTCTTTCAGGAACAGTGTTAGTGGCTGCTGCGATTAAAACAGGACACTTTAAGGTTGGTATAGGAACACTTGTAACAGTTGACTATAAAAGAAAACCCAGGAGGCCAGATTCAGCCTTGGGAGCTACTTTGGATTGAGCCTCAAAGACCTTTATTTATTTATTTATTTTTTTAAAGACCTTTATTTTGAATTTATCTCTTCTTTCAATTACACACACTTTCAGCTTTATTAAAAAGAACTCATTAAATATAAAGAAGCAAACAACTAGTGTCATCTATTTAACATTTTAAAATGTCTTGAAGGCCATTTAAAAAAATTTGTCTGTTTATTTTTGGCTGCATTGGGTCTTTGTTGCTGCGTGCGGGCTTTTCTCTAGTTGTGGCGAGCGGGGGCTACTCTTCGTTGCGGTGCACGGGCTTCTCATTGCAGTGGCTTCTCTTGTTGCGGAGCATCAGCTCTAGATGCGCGGGCTTCAGTAGTTGTGGCATACGGGCTCAGTAGTTGCGGCTTGCGGGCTCTAGAGCACAGGCTTAGTAGTTGTGGCGCGCGGGCTTAGTTGCTCTGTGGCATGTGGGATCTTCCCGGACCAGGGCTCGAACCCATGTCTCCTGCATTGGTAGGTGGGTTCTTAAGCGCTGCACCACCAGGGAAGCACTTGAAGGCCATTTTTGTCTTTTGTTTCTATTCTGATTCTTTTCTTATGCTCTTTTTAAACATTTTTATCTCGGAGCACAGTTGATTAACAGTGTTGTATTAGTTTCAGATGTACAACAAAGTGATTCAGTTATACATATACATGTATCTATTCTTTTTCAAATTCTTTACCCATTTAGGTTATAACAGAATATTGAGCAGTGTTCCCTGTGCTATACAGAGCCATTCCTGATGACGGTGTAAAATTAAACATTTTTTTTTTAACTGGACTTTTAGATGCAGATTTATGAATGTATCAAAACAAGTATAAGGTTTGAAGACAGATGAAGCTTTTCATCTTTTTAAGGACAGAGATATTTTTCCTTTCCTTATTTTCTTCAAGATGGTAAATCAAAGCAGCCTTTTTTTAAATTTGAAAAGCCGGGGCAATACGTTATTGTTAAATATCTACTGTTGGAAGAAAAAAAAATCAACCATTATCCTAATCTCAAATGGAGCAACTAGTTTTAGTTTTGTATTTACCTTTCAGTTTGGGGCATCTGCACACATACTTCAGTTGAAGTTTTAATGCAACTAGAAAGACTATTGAGAAATTTAAGGCAAGTTGAATCAATTTGAAGTTGCTATACTTTGTGTTTTAATAATAGAGCAATGTTTGTCAATTTTTTGCTTTCTGCAAGAACAGGAAAGGGCACAAGTCTTTAAAAAAAATCAGTACGTTGTTCATATAACATGGAAGTTTCTTTTTTTAGACCTGGAAGTCAGAAAAGAAGTAGGCGTTAACCTGGGTTTGTGGTAATGCTTCATTATCACTGACATTCTCTCAAGTTTTCCAAATTTCTGCAGTTTGTTGCTGCAGGTGCCTCTTCCCTCCTCCAGCCAGAACCTTCAAGCCATCTTTCAAAATGCTGGTGTTGTTTTTTTTCCCCCAATGCGAAGTGCTGATGTAACTTCCTTAAAATCCTTCAGAACCTTTCCAGTGCCTACAAGATAAAATCTGAACTTTAGGAAGGTATCCAAGACTCTTCGTAGCGTGGCTTCAGCCAACCACTCAGAGCCTCATCCCCTATTGCTCTCATCCTCTGTTAGACCAGCCTGAAACCATTTAATCTGTTTCCAAAGGAATTTGCTTTTCTCTGTGCCTATCCCATTTCTGCTTTCTGAATTGCCCTTGACCGCTTAAACACCAGAATTGCTGGGTCTTTCTCAAGGATCACACTCAGTAGGTCATCTCTTCTGTTGGAGTTTTCCTTACCTTCCCCAGGCAGTGTTAGTTCCTCTGACCTCTGGGTCCCCACAGCACCTAGTGCTTATTACTATTGTACTGCTCATCGTGCTGAATAGTAATGCTTCATTTGACATGTGTCTCTTTAGTACTAGGGTATATGTGGAGGACAGGACCATAGCTTAGTCATCTTATTAGCATCTGCACCTAGCAAGAGTCATACACTTGTTAACTGTATTGTGTAACTTGGGTAACGTGTTACACAGTATATCCATAGTATGTTGGTCAGTGATCTTTCAGCATGCAAAAAAATAACAATATTCTCTGTAGTTTCCTGTTTAGTTAGTGATCTTTCAGCATGTAAAAAATCATAGTATTCTCTGTAGTTTTCTATTTTAGTCTCCCTATATGCAAAACCAAAACAACACAAAACCAAACCAAACTCATATAGACTGAGCAAAACTCTCTGATTAAAAATTCCTGATAATGCATGTAATTTTAAATATACCCATTGTTTCGAATATAAATGAAATGTGTTCAAATGTGAGTGAAAAAAATACATGGACTGTTATTGATAAAACCATTCAAAACCAAATGGTATATTCTGGGTAGCTATAATTTTTCAAAAGGTACTATGTACAATTTTAGGTTAGTGTCAGATAACCTCTTCACCTTCATTTCTCTCTTAACACCTTTTATCGTAATTTCTGAAGCTCCTCTTTGTAGTTCGAGTTAAAAGTCCTGAGGCAGGCTCTTCAGAAGTCTAACACCTGCTTAGGGCTGAACTGGCAGGGGGAGAAATTGAAAAGCAGTGAAGAGTCTTTTCAGTAAAGTACTTAGCATTTTAAATAGTAGATTTTTGAAAAAAAAAATAATGGTAATAATAGTATTGGAAACTCTCATACCACCCCACACAGCGAGAGGAATGTGAAGCTGTTTAGTGGATTCATACTTTGAGTTCTCAAAACCCTTCATTTGCAAAGATAGTTCAAACTTGATTTTGATCAAATTAAACTGCAAAGAATGTGGACTTTTCCTTGAGCACAGATTTATACTTTCTCTTTTAAAATTCAAACCCTTTTCCTTCTGACATCAAAGAGAAAGGATTCAAGGCTTTTAGAATCTTATTCTAAGATACCAAAAACCCTAGGATAATGGTTAGGAAATTAGAAAGGGAGTTTTGAAACAATTAAATTTTGGTTCTCATCTGCTGTTTGATATTGACTATAAAGTACCATGTTCCAGGTTAATGACAAAGTTTTAAAAAGGTGCATGTGCTTTTTAACCCTTAATGATTTTGTATTCTCATGAGTTTCTGGAGTCTTTTAAGATTCAGAGGTCTGTTGTGGACTTTTTGAGGTTACATCTTTTAATTTTTTATCTTTTTGTTCTGTAACTGGAGGAAATTGCTTAATTTGTTTTTCCAGCAGAGGGAGACATCTGACCATGAACGTGGTACTGCTACTTGCCAGGAGTATTCTATAGCCCATTTTATCAATATACATAAAAAACTCAATGTTCAAATTAACTAGTTCAATAAGTAATTTAGCTCATTGATTTTTGGGCATATCCTAAGTGCCATTACAAGCTACGGATATTTTAAATGCCATTACCTAATAGAAGGAATGTTTTAAGCACCTTTTATTGATTTTATTACTGCTTTATTTTGCTGTCTTGGTTTAAAATCATTTTAACCACTCTGTAATCAAGAAGAAATATATCGTTGGTGAAATACAGTCAATTTCCTAAAAACCTTTGACATCGTTAAATAAGGAATTACAGTTGTTAAATCATGTCAGGCAATAACTGAGGAACAGAAGAGATATAAAATTTGGAGCAGTGGGCCAGCATACCAGTAAGTCACATTGACCTCTAACACTCAGATTCTGCATGTGACAGTCACACTTGAGGTTTGCTTATGGTTTTTACGTCAGCAAGAGAGATTTAAAATCTCAGGTAACAAGGAAGATGGAAGAATGATAGCAAAGTATAATACAGGGGCAATTACAGTGCTTTTTAATGACCTCTTGTGACTTTTGGTGAAAATGATTCTCTAAGCAATTTTTAAATTTCATTTGCTTTGCTTGCTAGATTATAGTATATTGATATTCTGCATAAGAGGGAACCAGAGTGCTCACAGGGGTTTTTACCGCTTTCTTCTTCTGCTGATTTGATTTTATATTAGCAGTATTACTGAGCTGATCAGCTGGCAGACAGGCAGGGACTATGGTCCATAAACTGCTTAATCAAAGAGGTGCAGAAGTGGGTAGTGAGCACTGAAGCTTGATACAAGTCTGCTAATGAGTTGATTGCATTGACATGTGATGTAGTTTAACTGTAGAGTGGCAAATATCAATACCTGTATATGATTTGGCAGATGGTTGTTGAACTGTGATTAGAAGTTTAGAATGATTCCCTGTAAAAGACCACCTGGCAGAAACCCAAGAACAGAGAACTGAGTTTTCCCCATTAAATGGAATAGGTCCAGAAAGTCAAGAGTTCTGATCATTAATAGCATCTTTCCTTTTCTTTTAGCAAATGTTAGCTTCAAGAGGAAATTGATAATTATGCATAGGTCTATTAAATGATCTTAGGGAGAGCTCTTTGCATTCCTTCAAATGAGCTCGTATCTATAGTTGTGGCAATTATTCACCAGCAAGGAAAGGAAACTAGTTAAAATGCTGATAGGTGTCATTTCAAATATATCAGGGATGTTGGGGGCATCTTTGTAGAATTAATCTCTTTGAGGCTAAAAATCATATTCGGTTGTAACATTATTGATTATTCTATATTAATTTATGTAGCATATACATATGTTATAATATGAAATAATTTAAGGTATATTGAGTATGTATTATATGCAAAACACTCTTGTAGTTGTTTGAAATATAAAGAACACCAAGATGCTGCCTTCCTTTTCCTCAGTTAAGGAAGGGTGGTAGATGAACACGTGCAGTGCATGTCCCATGGAAGGGATGGAATAAAGGTTCAGGAGCTGTGGCAGCATAGAGAAGAGTAATAGGTTCCTCTGTGGCAAGAGGAAGTATCAGGGAGGGCATTATGGAAGTGTCACTTAAAATAGATTTTGAACAGTTAGAGATGAGCATTCAGAAGTAGAGGGACTAGCAATACAAACGTTTTTAAAAAAATAAGTTTTATTTTTTGGATCAGTTTTAGTTTCACAGCAAAATTAAGCAGGAAGTATAGAGAGTTCCCATATGCCCCCTGACCCTATAGGTACACAGCCTCCCCCACAGCCAACGTCCTACGTCAGAGTGGTACATTTGTTACAGTTGAAGAACCTGCACTGACGTGTTGTTATCACTCAGAGTCTGTAGTTTACGTTAGTGCTCACTCTTGGTGTACATTTTGTGGGTTTTGACAAATGTATAATTACATGTATCCACCATTATAGTATCATACAGAATGCTTTCACTGCCCTAAAAATCCTCTGTGCTCTGCCTAATCATCCCTCTCTCCCTTCTAACCCCTGGCAACCACTGATCATTTTACTGTTTCCATAATACAAAAGCTTTTGAAAAATTTGAAATGCTTGATATACCATTATGTGTGTGTGATGTATGAAGAACAATGAAATAAATAAAATGTGTTCACTTTTCAACTGAGGTGTTAGAATATTACCAATATTTCTGAAGGCCCGGTGTATTCCTCCCCAACTGCTCCCTTCTGCTCTACCAATACTTCAAATTATTTAATATTCTTATACATAGTTGCAAAGTACACAAAAACCTTAGGGCCCACAACCCCCTTATTTTTATCTTTGGTTAGGTCCATGAAAGATAAAATGAAGGAATGTGTTGATATTTGTCTACTGAATTCAGATTCTATGGAAAGCAATTTTTTTTTTTTTTTTTGTGGAAAGGAAGGGGGAGTCCTGGATAACCTAAATGACTGTCAGTATAATTTGAAAGAGGGCATAGTCTGATTTATTCAAATTATAGTGTCTGCTTCAGTTTGAGCTTCATAAACCTTTCTTCTCTTGCTCAGTATATCCAGATTGAATGACTAAACGAATCTCAGTGCAATATGGTAGAGCCACATACTTGGCTATGGAGACTCACTCAGAATTTTCATGCATGTAAACTTCCATGTCAGCATGGAATACTCATCTTTAAATTTAGCATCAAGTATTTTCAGAATAAGTTTTTAATTTGGCTGACGGCCATGCTCTTATTCCTCCGTTTTCATTTTCTAGTTTTACAGAACTTTTAGGTGAATATATTTTATATTAAAGCAATGGTATGTTGGAAAGTAGAACTCTAGGATACAAACAGTCTTATTCCCCTCCCTCTCTGACCCACTCTGTGGGCCAGTTCTTCGCCTACACCTGGATGAAATCTCAGACTCATCCCTTAGCTTTTCCAGCCACTCTTAGATTTAAGAAAATATATTCTGATTGTCTCTAGTAATAATAACAGTCTACTTTTAGTAATAAAAATGACTAGTCCAGTGTAACATTCTGAACTTTATTACAGTTCAAGCCACTCTTCTTGCCCAGCTTGGTGATGGATTAGGTTGAAAAGCCCACAATAGGAGGTGGGGATGGGTTGACTTCTCTGTTTCTGTTTTGGAGCTTCTCCTCCCCACCTATCCCAACCCCAGGGAAGGGCTGAGAAGAGTGAAGAGGTGGGGTAAGTACAGGAAAAGCTTCCTTGGCAATCCTGTCCTGATCTACTGGTGGTGTTCTCTGGGCTTGGCAGATGCTCTGACTCTGGAGACACTCTCCTGGGTGCCCCCTATGGGAACGGCAGAGGGCAGCTCACATGCCTCTTGACTGCATTCCAGGGTCCATCTCCAGCCTCTTTCTACTGAGGTTGACCCTTCTGGATTGGGGTCTCTTTTTAAATGACTCCCTGACTACCTCTTTTACTTAAGGGCTAATAATACAGTTGTTGTGGGGATTAAGTGAAATAACATATGGAAAGAGCTCTTCCTGGCATATATTTGTTGAATAAATTAATTAGTGTTTTACTGGGTACTTTCTCTGTGGGGCATTCTGCAAATGCTTTATAAACCTAACCATACACCAGTCATAGCTATGACATAGATTTAGAGGGACTCAGACACGTTAGGTTATTTGCAAAGTCACAAAACTAGAAAGTGGATAAGCTTAAATTTGTAGCCAGTTCTGTCCAACACCGGAGTCTCTGGTCCTTTGGACTATGGTCTGTTGCCTTCTGAAACAGCCTGGCATGGCCCTTATTGTTCTAAACCCTGGGAAATCTGGTTAATACCCGTGGATCTTAGTACCCGTTCTATCTTATCAGTTTCTTAAATGTCAGGCGTGCTATAAATCTACAGGAATGCTCTCTTGGATACTTTCACTCGACTACACCTATATGATATTTGGACAACCTGAGTTCCTTGACATGACTCTTTTATCTCCAGAGATCTGGGCCAGGTTTCTGGTCAACTTAATTGGAGATTCAAGGAAATTTATCCTGATAATCCAGATGGAACCTGGGTTTTCCTTCCAGAGAAGTGCTTCAGTGTTTCACAGGAGTTCATAGCACACATGGAGTTCTGAGTCTCATGGAATAATCTCTTTAAGGTAACCACACATCTTTCTTTTGCCTCCAGTATTCTGATGATCAAGTATGAGCTATCTAAGTTCTGCTGTGCCGACTGCCCCAGATGACTCCCGGGGTGACCTGTGCAGTTTGGAAATCTCAACAGAGGGCCCTGGAAGAGTTTGGAATCTTGTTCATTCTTATTCACTTGGGACAATGGATTAAGAAAATTTACTTTGGAGAGAATTGGCCAGAGTTAGACTAGGTAGAGCAAACCATAGAAAAGAAACAAAATTTCCGGAACATTTGTTCTAATTTGTTTCAGTAAAATGTCACTTAATGAAATCCTAATGGTAAAGCCAGGTCCTGGATATACACTTGCTGTGAAATGTATACTTAATCAGCATGTTCTAAAAACCTACATCGACATTAGCTATTGTTTAGCCTCTTTAATTGTATGCCCACCAAACTGCAAGCTGCCACAAGTAGATAATTTGAAAGACATTTTTATTTGCCCTTGTGGCTTGCGGCAAAGAGAAGTTGAACCCCACATTGTAAACTGTCCAGTTTCTGGTTCGGATAGATATTCAGCCAATTTAAATGGATTACTAACCCTTCTTTGCTGTAGAGATATTGTCAGAGGAAAATGCATTCAAAATTCTTATTTTGTGTGCCGTAAAATAAGTGAGGTCTTATGAGAACAGTACCAACTCTAGTTGGTCCTTATTTTTGGCTCTATGGAGAACTTAACAATAATCAGGAAAAGGCATTTCTCGTTTTTTTGTGCCTCAGCTTCCTCAGCAAGAAAGTACAAATAATAAAGTCTGCCCTTTAGGACTTTGTAAGGCTGTTGTGGCAAAATATTTTAAACTCCTTGAGAAAAAGCCTACTCAGTGAAGTAGCTTTGTTATTCCTTTTAACGTCAGTTATATTCTGAAACGATTTCAGAATTTCAGGATCCCAGGACCTATGATTGAACTGGCAGGTGATCGGTTCAGTGGAATTTAACATTCTCTTTCTTGACACTGAACCAAAATTTGCTTTGGCTAAAAGAGGTAAAACATGCAATTATGGTAAAAAATGTGATAATAAATCTACTGTAACAACCTTCTTTCTACCACATATCTTTTCTGGTATTTATCTGAATATCCAGCTTATGAAAACTAGAAGAGGTTGTAATTTCAATAGCAATGGCAACTCAGTGAGTATACAAAGCCATTTAAACTAAAATCTGCTTTTATTTTTCCAATGTGAATGTCTGAAATGTTTTCATTTTTTTTGTTTTGAAAATTAAAAAAAAAGACAAACAGTTAAAAGTATGGAAGTTCCACGCATGCTGCTTTTTCTGCACCTTGAGGACTAGCAAAGTCTTTAATATGAGACTTTATTTGTACAAAGCAAAACTTCAAAACCACTCAAAAGCTTTTCTTATTAACTGCTGTCAGTCCTGTGATTTACAGAGGCAATAAAGAACTAGAGGGGGCACATTTATCATGGAATTCAGCACACCAGGAGCCATTTTCTCCAGCGGTAAAGGCAAGTGATAAAACGAATTCTTTTGTTCTATAACCAAGACACATTCTCTGTTCCCTTTTCTCTAAAGTTGGGCACGCCAGGCTTCTCTGGTGGCAACTTGGCACCACCTCAGCCACACTTTATGACAAACTGTTAACATGAAAACATTGACGATACACCTGGAACACCTGGCTGTGAAAAGTGCTATGTGTTTGCCTTCAACACACAATAGTTAGCTTCCAACATATTTGTAGTATTAATTCCCAGTTTTCTTTGAACAATGCTTTTTTTTTTTTTTTTTTTTTTGCGGTTCGCAGGCCTCTCACTGCTATGGCTTCTCCCGCTGCTGAGCACAGGCTCCGGATGCGCAGGCTCAGCCGCCATGGCTCACGGGCCCAGCCGCTCCGCGGCATGTGGGATCTTCCCGGACCGGGGCACGAACCCGCGTCCCCTGCATCGGCAGGCGGACTCTCAACCACTGCGCCACCAGGGAAGCCCCTGAACAATGCTTTTTGTGTGTGTGTGCGGGCGCTTTCTTTGGTTTCAGAAGGGAGTTGATGGGAATGTTAAATAATGTGGGGTTTGTTTGTTTAGTAAAGAGCATAAAAATTTGGATTTTGAATTGCAAATTTCTCATTGTATTAAAGAATGCCTCATGTGAATTTTGATACTGAAAACGAAATCAGTTCCAGTACACAGTTTTTCAGTTCCCTTTGTATTTGATTTAGATTTTGTGTTTTAGGCAGGTAGGTGTGATACAGAGACACTTTTAAGCTGTCTCTGAGCATTGATTATACATTTGTGGGTTTTGAAATGAATTCTTCAGACTTTGAGCTAAGGTGCACATAAAGGCTACAACAGTTTTGCTCTTTGGGAAGCTTACAAAATGGAGCATTTTGGAATATTCTATAATTGAGTACATCCATCATCCAATAGTATTTATTAAGCGCTTGCCTGTGCATGACGATGTACTGGGCACAAAGATTACTGAGAAAAAGTTCAGTGATTTGGAACCAGAGACAGTGGTAGTGTTTATACCTTTGGGAAAATGAGCACAAATGTTAAATTGTGAATGCTATTCCTAATGGAGCAAGTTATGTAGTTAATGTAGTCCCAGAAAAAGACAAGAACACTCAAGTAAAATCTCCTGGCATTTCCCAATTATACAGTCACTAACTATGCTCTTATTGGTGTATTAATGAAAAATAGTGTGTTCAAAAGACAGTAATAAGGCAGAAGACATGAAAAATTCAGGAAACAAATTTCAGGCCAGGTGCTTTTGTGACTTATTGGTCATTCTTAAAAACTTTTAGCTGGGAAGGAATTTGGAACAGAATTATGTGGGAATTTCATTCATCCATCCATTCTTTGCAATGTATAATTTAGTGGTTAAAGTTATTCTCTAGCTTCTGTCGCTGTCAGTTTCTTTTCATAGGAAGGGGAAATAGGTCCTTCTGTCAGTAATTTGGCAGAAGTGCTGAAAAGCCCATTATCCCTGTTGGAGAGAAAGCAAACCACCCCTGGTATATGGGGGTCTGGCAGGCTTCATAGAGATGAGCCCAATGAGAAGCTTCCAGTGAGAGATGGTTTTTTATTTTCTGAGAGATACTGATCATTAGACATTCCTCTTGAAACCACCTGACATTTCTCGGAGTAAAGTTATCTGCCCCTTACTCCCCACCCCCAAAACAAATTCACTGCTATAGAAGATGGGAGAGAGAAGGAGAAAAAAGCAGTCATTTGAATAAAGAAGTCATATCTTTTATGTGCTTTATGTTATACTCTGCGTACTTGGGAAGGGACCGCATCTGTCCAGAGGATGGTGGGAAATGGAACACTATGCTTCACGGTGTGCTTCTTATAGTATTTCCTTAACCAAAAAGGAGCAGCTGTTGGGTAGCAGAGACAGCATTGTTACCAACCTGAGCATATGGAAGCTTGAAGCTTTGGCTAATTTGGATGTCTGGGCACCACTGCAGAAAGATTGTCATAATTGTTTGCTGTGATTTTAGGTCCACACTTCAATGTTGGAAGGAAAAACTTTTTACAGAGGCTTACTTTTTTTATATATGGCTTTGAAGGGAATTGTATTTTACGTCTGACACTTATTGTATTGTAAAATCTCTAGTCTCTGATATTTAAAGGTGGAAACTTTTAACTTTCTTAAAAAAAAAACCCAACTCAAGGGACTTTTTAGTACTATAGCCTCTCAGATAATCCTAAAGCTTTGAAAAATGAAATACTTTATTTTATGAAGCAGTTTTGGGGTCAAATTTTTTCCCCTAAAATGTATGCTTTTATGTTGGGTGGTTTAAAGACCAGCTGTTAACTGAAACCAACCGTCAACGAAGTTACATAAAGTTGTGTTTCCTATTAGTCTTGTATCTTTCCTATTAGTCATTTATGAAAGGATACAGGAACATCTAAGAGAACTCTAAACAAAAATTGAAAAAACAGATGTCAAAACCATATTGACTTGATGGTTTGCTATTTTTTTTAAATAGAAAAAGAGCTTAGTAGTTATTAGTGGATTGTGAAATAAGGCTTGTGTTGCTAATTTATCACAGAATTATTTGTAGTAGCTTGCAGTTGAAAATTGGTGTTTTACTAGAATTTCAAAGAATCAAAAAATCAGTTGAAGTTTATGCCTGGGAGGACCATGAAGGAGGAGCTGTGACATTTTCAGTAGTTGGGCATGTATGGGCCTCTAAAGGTGTGTTTATTATGTTGTCATGGTGAGCAGTGAATTAAAAAAGTAACAAGACTGCTCCTTGGGTAGTTGTGACTTACTGGTAGTTATCTTTACAAGAGTTCCATGCTGACTTAAGTAAAGATCTTTGGGGAAAAAAAAAACAAACTTTATTTTTCAAATAAATTCAGCTAAGAGCCCACAGGCTTCCATGACACCACACTGGATTGTTATTAATGTGCACTGCTGTGAGATAATGCTTGCTGCTGTTTAACAATAACCCCGTCCTCTGGAATTTTAGGAAAGTGGTAGGAAAATGAGAGGCAGATTTAAATGCTGCTGCTGAATTAAATGTGCTGGTTGACGGGCACAACATTTTTATCATTACTTGTGCAAGGGAGTGTAGAAAGAGATCTTTATTCGGGGTCAGGTCACATGTGGGACTGGTGAAGTTGCCTGAGAGGCAATTTTGGCAAGCAAGGGCATTGCTTCTGTTCAGGAAAAGATTTGTTCAGCCTATTGCCTTTACCTTGGATGTCCCATTTACAGCCTTCTCTTGAGGGTTATGTGTGGTGTTTCTTGAAGGCAAGGACATGATCTTTTTTTTTAAATTTTAATGTTTTAAACATTTATTTTATTTATTTTTGGCTGCGTTGGGTCTTCGTTGCTGCGCACGGACTTTCTCTAGTTGTGGCGAGTGGGGGCTACTCTTTGTTGTGGTGCGTGGGCTTCTCATTGTGGTGGCTTCTCTTGTTGTGGAGCATGGGTTCTAGGCATGCAGGCTTCAGTAGTTGTGGCACATGGGCTCAGTAGTTGTGGCTTGCGGGCTCTAGAGCGCAGTCTCAGTAGTTGTGGTACACGGGCTTACCCGTGTACCACGGTGTACTGCAAAAAACAAACAAAAAAAAAGATGGTAGAATCTAGAATCTGACTGCTTGCTTGGTTTAAAATAACACCATTTCCAGCTATATGACACAAGTTTTATAAGCTTCTTTTGCCTTGGTTTCCTTATTTATCTAATAGGGCTAATAATCCTACCTACCACCTAGAGTTACTATGAAGAGTACATGAATTAATATGTATAAAACATTTAGAAAAGAACATGTGTAGAAAGGATCTTGATAAATATTATTATTACCTCTTGTGACTTTAGCATGCCTTTGGTTTTTTTTTGTTTGTTTGTTTGTTTGTTTTGTGTGGTACGCGGACCTCTCACTGTTGTGGCCTCTCCCGCTGCGGAGCACAGGTTCTGGACGCGCAGGCTCAGCAGCCATGGCTCACGGGCCCAGCTGCTCCGCGGCATGTGGGATCTTCCCGGACCGGGGCATGAACCTGTGTCCCCTGCATCGGCAGGCGGACTCCCAACCACTGCACCACCAGGGAAGCCCTGGGTTTTCATTATTTTTATGAGGCTATAGGAAACCTAAGTATATTTACTTGGATGCCATTCTGTCTCATTTTTCTCTAGGGAGATCATAGTCTCTCTGATGGTCATCTCCAGCTGACGTAGGGCTTCACCAGCAGTCTCTGAGGTAGAGCATGAAGATGTCTAGTAGGCAGTAGAAAGTGTGGATTTGGAGTTCAGAAAGAGGTCTAGAATAAAGGTATAGATTTGAGTAAATATAGCAGAAGCCATGGGAATGGACAAGATCATCTTGGGATAATGTTCAGACTGAAAAGAGAAGAGGCTTGGGACAGATCTCTGAAAGAGGTTTTGGGGATGGTGGAGATTTTGGAGTGGGGTAGAAGGTGACAGAGAAACATGGGCCAGGAGTCAGTGTAGTCAGTCAAGTGATACTAATAGTGAACATGATTGAAAACATACTATGTGTTGGACATTGCTCCAAGTTCTTTTATTCATTCATCTAATCTCTCAACAACTCTTAAGTAGATATTATTGTATTCTCACTTTACAGAGATACAGAGAAATTAAGTCATTTGCCCAAGGCTGTAAAGCTAGTAATTGATAAAGCCAGAGGAATTTGAATCTAGGTAATCTGATTCTAGATCTTACACTTTTTTTTTCCTTTTAATATTTTCCCCTTTTGTTTGGATTTTTTAAAATGGAAGTATAGTTGATTTACCATGTTGTGTTAGTTCTGCTGTGAAGCAAAGTGATTCAGTTATATATTCTTTTTTCAGATTCTTTTCCATTTTAGTTTATTATAAGATATTGAATATAATTCCCTGTGCTATACAGTAGGACCTTGTTGTTTATCTATTTTACATATAGTGGTTGGTATCTGCTAATCCCAAACTCCTAATTTATCCCTCCCCACCCCTTTCCCCTTTGGTAACAATAAATTTGTTTTCTATGTCTGTGAGTCTTTCTGTTTGTAAATAAGTTCATTACTATCATTATTTAGATTCCACATATAAGTGATTAGATCTTACAGTCTTATTGACTATACCAAATGGTCTCCAAGGACAAGTAGAAGAAAAATCAGAATAAATAAAGACTAAGAAGCTGTCTCTGTTAGCATTTAGTTTGTTGATGTTTTCTACTTTGGTTTATTTCTTTTATTAATTGTTTCAAACCAACACACATGATGTTCTTTAGCAATAGCAACTTCATGGTATATTTAGAAGGTAAACAGCTGTGAATTGAGAAATGAAAGTGTGTTGGTCAGCTTTTGCCGCAATAGTAATGCGTAACAAGCAACCCCAAAATGTCAGTGGTTTACATCCATAAGCGCTATTTCTTGCTCATGGATCTGTGGTTTGGCTCTGCTTCAGGCTACAGGAACGGGTTAGGTCAGTTCCATGTGTGTATTAATTTGTTACGGCTACCATAACAAAATACCACATACAGGGTGGCCTAAACAACCGAAATTAATTTTCTTAGAGTTCTGGAGGCTAGGAATCCAAGATCAAGGTGTCAGCAAATTTGGTTTCTTTCAAGGCCCTTTTCCTTGGCTTGCAGTTTTCAGCATCTCACTATGTCCTCACTGTGTCCTTTGTTTCCTTTGTGTATCTTTTTGTGTGTCAAATTTCCTCTTCTTATGAGGACATCAGTCAGATTGGATTAGGGCCCACTCTAACCATCTCATTTTAATTTAATCACCTCTTTAAAAACCCTATCTCCAAATATAGTCACATTTTGAGATACTGTGGGTTAGGACTTCAATATATGAATTTGGTGGGTGGGGGACCCAATTCAGCCCACATCAGTGTGTCTCCTTATTTTGGGACCTGTGGCTAAGTGGGGCAGAAGCACAAGATACCTCTTAATGCCTTAGCTTGGAACTGGCACACCGACCCTTCTGTCCACATTCCATTGTTTAAAACAGGTTTCATGACCAAGCCCAAAGTCAATGGGATGGGGGACTATAATATTAAGGGAACTGTGGGATGAATGGGGAGGGAAGGAAACACTGAGGACAAAAATATATAATCCACTATAGAGCAATAGCAAGTTTTTTTTCAAGAAGTTTTGTTAAAGGAAGTACAAAGAAGGGGTAGTAGGTACATGGGGACATCTGTTCTCACAAACATGTAAATTGTGTGTAACTAACAGGTTTCACTGACAATCTTTCAGAACAAGCCTACCAATGGCATGGAATGGAACAGGAATGCCTTCTCCTCCAGCCTTGGTTTCTTGGCTATCTCTAAATGCCCCCTCTCTGTTCACATTGTTGTCTGCTGAATGCCTTTCCCCATTTTTCTTTTCCTGGATAACTGCTGTTCATCCTTCAAGACTCAGTTCAAAAGCCACTTTCTCTGTGATGCTTCTGTTTCCCTGAGGCAAAGCAGGTACTTCTTTTTCTATTCTCTTACAGCACCTTTGTTTTAGCTTTTATTACTTTTTAAATTATAACTGTGTAGCTCAGATATCAACTTTTCTCCTGTCCTCTGGGTCCAGCATCATCATGATCAGTGTATGCCCTGGGTCCATGAGGATGTGAAGTTCAGTGCTGCTTTGGGCTCACAAACTAAAGTGGCCATCGCCACAACAAAACGTGAGCTACTACAGAGAAACAAAAACCAATAGTAAAAATTCAAATTCACTTGTATAAAAGTCTTAAGGGAAAAGATGCTTTTGGAGGGGAGGTAGAAGAAGGATTTACGTCTTACTCCAAGGCAAATAACTACAGAAATCCCTTCTAGACATTTCTACTCTTGCCTCAAATTTCTTCTTGGTCATTAGGGATTCTTTAACTGCCCAGCACTGCCCAGTCCCTCTGGCTTTTGCAGGGCTGCTGGCTAGTACAATGCCATTTGGATAGAAAATGATGTATGTGGTGCTCCCTGGAGTTGTGTGTTATGGCCCTGGGCCAGTTGTGTCTTCTCCCTTGCACATCTGTCTATAGCCTTGGGACTCTCAGTTGCTGTTCTGTGTTATGCAGAACAATTTAGCTTGCTCCATTTAGTCCTCCAAGTGCAGTGGTACTCAACCCGGAAGAGGGAAAACAGGACCCGCTGACCGTAGAAGGAAGTTTAGTGACCATTTTTTATTATTTTAGGATGCGCTTTAGTGGATGCATACCCTTAGGGGCCCATCAAGACATTTTTTAAACCAAGGTGATGTCCCCTTTTAAGAAATTCTTATTGTAGCTCTTGTGATAGTACAGTTTTCTCCATATCACTACATGTGTTCACTTAACTGTTTCGTAGCTAGACCATGATATTCTTTAAGGCAGGAATTTTGCTCTATTCATTTTTGTATTCCAACATCCATGACAGTCCCTGAAACAGTAAGGGCTTAAAATGTTGCCTGAAAACCTAAATGAGTACAATTCAATCTTCTTTATTTTAAATCATAATCAGAAAGCCAATGGAATGTGAATTAGAAACTAGTAAATATATTTCCACATTCCCAGAATTGAACTAGAACTGTTATTTTATTGAACCTGAACTTGAACTAAGTTGAAACAAAGCTTCTTGATATTTTCACTGTAAATCAGTTAGAATTGCTTACTGACTTGAACCAGAGATAAACTGCTTCACTTCTGAATGTAAAAGGGGGACTACTTTGAAAAACTTACTGGTTTATTCTCTAGTTCCTTAGTAAGGTACTTGGACATTCTATGAATATGAAATTGCCATTTCATTGACAGTGGATCTAAATATATTAACTTGTTGGTAAGATCTTTTTCTGTTTCTTCCAGTGAGATCACAGAATCTCTTATAAGATCCTTTAACCTAAGTGGAATTGTTCTAGGGCTTGCCAAAATATTGTGGATAGTCTTCTCTCTGTCTCTCATTGATTCATTCAGTCCATGATTCCTTGCCTTATTGCCAAAAGCCCATTTTAGAGTAAGATGAAAATCAATTAGTGAGGAAATCAGGAGATGGAAGTAGAGGAGTTTTTGAAGCAGGGGCTAGGAAAGCAAATAAAGATAGGAAAAATAAAATAACACTAGGAAAATCTTTGTATCAAAGTATGTGCCAAAAAAGTCTTACTCATTTTGCTAAATAATATTATAAATGTCAGTAAAAGTAATGACAATAATATACAGTTAATTTGGATCTGATAGAGGAGAGTTAGGTGAATTGTGAGAGAAAAAAAATCTTTGTATTTAAATTTTACCAACTTTCTTCTTCCTTCCTGATTTGTGAAGAATTTATATTGCCTTACCATTCAAAAACATCATTTCCCCTCCTTCAGTTATTTAAATTCATTTGCAAGGCAAACTAAAATCCTGTGAGTAATTACAGAATTGTGTGCTTTAATTTGGCTGTATGAATCAGTCCATAGAAAATATTTCTTTTTTTAAAAAATTTATTTATTTTACTATTTTTGGCTGCCTTGGGTCTTTGTTGCTGCGCGTGGGCTTTCTCTAGTTGTGGCGAGCAGGGGCTACTCTTCATTGCGGTGCGCGGGCTTCTCATTGCAGTGGCGTCTCTTGTTGCGGAGCACGGGCTCTAGGCACACGGGCTTCAGTAGTTGTAGCACGTGGGTTCAGTAGTTGTGGCTTGCGGGCTCTAGAGCACAGGCTCAGTAGTTGTGGCGCACGGGCTTAGTTGCTCCATGGCATAGTCGGATCTTCCTGGACCAGGGCACGAACCTGTGTCCCCTGCATTGGCAGGCGGATTCTTAACCACTGTGCCACCAGGGAAGCCAGAAAATATTTCTTATAAGTGTTTTCCTTCTGTTAAAAATAATATGCATGGCTCCAAATAGTCTTACTTTTATGATGAAATGCCACACTGTCTCATCTGTTGTCACAATCTAGTGATAGCCCCTTTCATTTTCCCAAGATTTTATTAGAATTTAGAAAAGGTTAATTAGTTATCCACTGATCTTAGTTGAAGAAGATTTTAAAAAATATAATATTCCAAAACATTCTAGCAGGGTATGAAGCTACCACCACAAGGGGCTACTATAATTTTATCAAATTTGTCCTGGTAAGTTGGTTCAGAAAGTGAAATGATTACAGCTTGCTGAGTTAATTTTAATATGCTAATACATCACAGCAAGTTGGGAACTTAAATAAAATGATACAATTAAAATACTTTTATGGGATGTAGAAAGACTTAGTAAGGTCATTTATAGATTATATTAGAGCTACATTTAGAATTATTGGGTTTAAGATTCAGCATTGTTAAAAGAAATCAGCAGATATCTGACATATGCATTTTAGTGACCTTTGAATGAAGAAGTGAATGTTGAATTGTGTGGATCTTGTTCTGGGTTCTTAAAATAAATTAACTCTCTGGGCTCCCCTCTAAATACAGCTAGGATCAAGCCTTTAGATATTAATTTCTTTAGTGTTGCAACATAGAAAATGTTGCAGTATGTTAATCCTAGAAGGGATTTTTTTTGAAAGGCTATCGTAGAAGACTTTAGTTTCTTAATGTGCCTCTGAAAGTGATTCTCCAATTTTCCTTGGTAATAAATTTGAGTGGCTTGTAGTCCCCCTTGGTTGGACAATTCTTCTCTTTCATTTAGACTGAAATCTTTGAAGGTGCTTATATGGGCAAAGGAAATTTTTTTTCTTTTTTTGATGTAACATCCTGTTACTCTGTGTTTTTGCGTTAATTTTACCAGGTGTTGCTCATTTGCTGGTCAGGGTAGACCAGGGATATTTAAAATAAGCTCATGATTCATCTATGTGGAAGAGGAATTACATGTTTACAGACTGCAAATAGAACTGCTAGATATTCTATCTTTTGTCACATACTTACCCAGTGGCATGTTGGTCCAATATTTAGCATCATCGTAGGATTAAATGAGATATTGTGTGTAAACTGCCTAGTATATTAGCTGGGGCGATGATGAGGCAACCCACAGCCTCAGGGCTGCTGGAGGCCTCCTTGGCTCTACCATATGGCCCTCGATCTCACTGCAAAATGCAAGATTAGAAAACTGCCTCTGTGTCTCTACCTCTCAAATGTGCACAAATGCTAGAATTTAGTGGCTAAAAAGCACAGTCATTTTTCTCGACGTTCTTCTGTTCAATAAAGTAAGTAATCTGTATTTTAAGAATTTGTGATTTACTCCTCCACAGGACTAAATACAATAAATATTTTGTATTAAAAAAAAAAGCAAACCTCAACCCTTTTGATGTCTCTTAAATTATCTTAGCCTAAAAAAGATTGCTCATGACTGTCCAAGGACATAATTTGGTAAAGGACTTTTTCTTTCTTTTTTTCCCTTCTTATTGCCGGTAAGGACTCCTATTTACTTGAAGGCCCTGACTTGTCTCCACCCTTAGAATGATTCTGATCTTGAGCAGTGGCAGCTGTTTCATGTTTTCATTGGTACAAATCCTTTGTGTAAATTCAGTCTTTTGTAGTTCATACTGTCTCATATCATTTTCCTCTGTTCTCTGCTCTCTGTGCCTGATTTCCTAATGCCAATATGTGTTATTTCAGAATCTGAGCTCTACTTGTCCATCTTCCCATCTGTTCTGCCTGGTGATAGTCAAAGTTGACTGGACTGGAAGACTCAGTTCCCAGGGTTACTAAGCTTTGAACCACTGAGAATCAGTCTCTTCTTCTTTCTGAACTTTGATATGTTAAGCTTAATATAAATTTATCTTTATGGCTGATAAATAGATTATACAACAGCATGTACAGCATCAACCCATTTAAAAAACATGCATGTTACTATTAAAGTCCCTTTTTAAATGAGTGGATCTTAGGAGAAGATTAGATATTAGATGGAAGATGCAGTGGAAAATAGAGGCCCCTGTGGGAAGCAGGCTTTGCTTATGATGCCAGAATTTTAAGTGTTGGTGTGGAAACTAAACATGGTGGCAGGAATTGTGTATATTTTGCTCACTATTATTTACCCAGAGCCTAGGATAGCATCTGTCATGTGATAAGCCCATAAGAAATATGTGCTGAATGAATGAAATGAAGAACTGAGACCTGAGCACACAATGGGACTATTGCATGATATATCCAGCCTGTTCGGATGAGTTGACTCCTTGGCTTTCCTGGAATAAGCACCTTTGACAATGATCTGCAGCATCATGTCATGGCCCCAGAAGATCACTAACACGTCATCTTCCATTAGCCATATCTTTTGCCAGATAGGATATTTATACAGGTGTCTGGTATTGCTACTTCTAAACAAAAAGGCTTTTTTTTTTTTTTTTTTCTGAAAGAGACTGATTTATTTGATCAACACTGAAGATGGATTGGTGGGGTTGGGATAACCTATTTACTTGAAGATTAGGGAAAGTTAAGGAAAAAAACCATCTTTCCTTAACTCCTCCAGCTAACTTGGGGATCGACTGACATAGAGTAGATATCTAATACATCTTTGCTTCTTGGCATGGGAGAGGCTTGAGTATCTTACAGGTTGTGGCAAAAGAGCCATAGGAATGAAATGGGGTAATTGATGGGCAAGGCCCTGGGCAGGCATATGGTGATGGGGTCAGCATCACAAGGCCAGAGGAGGGACACTTCTTCTGGAATCTCATAAATCAGAAACTAGATTCTTTCCTGCCCTCATCTGCCACATCCAATTGAACACCATGAACAAAGTATCTAGTTCCTAAATATCTTGAGGTCTGGTCCCTTCTCTTTTTCAACTGCTGCTGTATTGGTTCAGGTTCTCACTTTTTGCAGCCTAGACTACTGTAACAGAGTGCTGCACTGGACTTCTGTAATACAGCAAAAATGCTGTTCTGGACTGTTGTAATATGGTCAGGTGCTGTCTGCACTATTCTAACAAGTGTCCTTTCTTTTATTCTAGTCTGCCTTAATTGAATGTTCACCCTGCTGCCAGAGGGATCTTTCTAAAATGCAAG
This sequence comes from Monodon monoceros, assembly GCF_005190385.1. Classification (NCBI taxonomy): domain Eukaryota; kingdom Metazoa; phylum Chordata; class Mammalia; order Artiodactyla; family Monodontidae; genus Monodon; species Monodon monoceros. The sequence goes on along the minus strand of NW_021703766.1, from coordinate 16,802,848 downwards.
TCTGATCATGTGTATTTTCTGTTTAAAAAAAACCCACAGTGACTCCCCATTGCTTTCAGGGTAAAATCCCAGTGCCTTAGCCTGGAATCCAAGGTTCTTTGTGATCTAAACTATGCCTGCTTGTTTAGCTTCACCTATTATAGCTACTCCTATTGGGCCCTAGACCTCAGCCATATATCCTAGAAGTTATCAGCTCGTTTATCCCTGTACCTTTACTTGTGCAATTCCTTGAACTTGAAATGTCCTTTCCCCCCATTCCATGCCTCTGTACTTGGTGATGGTTAGTGAGGTCTTGATGGTGGAGCCATCTTTCCTTGGTGCCTGACTTACATTATCTCTGTGCCCTCTGTTGATCAGAGGCAGTCTGCCTGCCTCTTCCCGTTTTAAAGCGTATGCCTTGTTTTGGGATATTCACACTGTTTCTTGTTTTCTCTTCTATTTTTTAAAATTTGATGATTTTTATGGTTCACTTAAGAAGTAAAGTTTCTTAATCCTACTGTAATCATATAATGTCAGAAGTATTAATTATACAGTGAAAATTAAAGAGATGATTTCTACCAAGTTAGAAGCTGTTCTGCCATGTTCATTGTCAAGGGAAAGCCTATTTTATTTTAGAGTTTTCCTAAGGGTAAGACAATGAGACTAACATGGGGTTTCATGTTTGGTGGAGAAAATGCAAAGAATGGGTGGAAATGGTGAGGTGATGATTTAGAAACACTTGCAAGGCAAATATACTCACTAGATAACTTTCTTTTCATATTCAAACTTCTTTCAAGTCTCTTTCTGGGAATAGGTATACAAATAAAATAGCTCTTTTTTTTTTTTTTTTTTTTTTTTTTTTTTGCAATACCCGGGCCTCTCACTGTTGTGGCCTCTCCCGTTGCGGAGCACAGGCTCCAGACGCGCAGGCTCAGCGTCCATGGCTCACGGGCCCAGCCGCTGCGCGGCATGTGGGATCTTCCCGGACCGGCACGAACACGTGTCCCCTGCATCGGCAGGCGGACTCTCAACCACTGCGCCACCAGGGAAGCCCTAAAATATCTCTTTTTGAATTTCTGTGGAGTCTTGATAAGTATCGTGGGGCTTATTCTTGATTATCTTTGTGAAGCTTTAATTAGAAGAAGAGTATAGTAATGTTTTTTTTTTTTTTTGCGGTAATATATTTTTGAAGCAGAAAAGACAGGAATGAAAAAATACTTCAAATAATTCTCAATTTCTATTTACCAAGATCTGATACAAGCAGAAATAATTAGAGTGATAAAGTCTAACCCCACTAGTAAATTTGACTTAAAGCCAAGAGCAGCACAGCCAGGACACTTATGTTCATGTTTAAATTACTCAAGTGCTTAATTGTATAATTGCAGTTTCAATTACTAAATGCCCTTACTTTTAAAATTAGTCCTTTGGGTATTAGCTGCATGATGTTGTTATTAAAGTTGAAAATCTGCTATTATGGTTTAGAGGATTATTGTAAAGTTGTTGGCATATGTCCTGTTTAATAAATAAGTTTAATTGTGCATGTAATCTGGTAATTTAATAATGATGAATTATATTTTACAGAAATGTAGAATGACTGTTTTCTTCTTGGGATAAAACAAAATTACTTTTTAGGATTTATTTTCCAGAGGAAATATTTTTTATAAAAATACCTAAAATACCTCTTGTACCATGTAAACTCCTGTAAAGAGTAAGACTTAATGGAGATTTTACATTAAAAATTGCCCCTCCCATATAAAAGAGGTTGGCAATACGGAAATGAAATTCAGTTAACCAGCAAGTGATGTTTATACATTTAATGCTTTTTCAGTTTGTCTCACCTCTAGAATATTGAGAGTATGACAGAGTAGCCCATACAGTAGATTAGTGTATTGTTGCCCTGTGAGGCACATTCCCATTTGGATGTGAACTTGCAGCTGCTATTAATGTTAATGAGCTTCACTAGTCAAGAAAGTCCCTTGAGCTCATCCTGAATTACCTTGGGCAAAACCATCTGATTGGCATTATATCGTTCATCCTTCTGTCAGCTCTACTTGTCTGTATTGAATCCTAGTGGGGAAAAAAAGCCAATTGTTTTAGACATATCTCAGAATAAGAAAGTTCAGAATTTTAGAATTCAAATATATTTTCTTTTCTAAATGATATTGGCCTCTCAATTGATTCTTACATGAAGTCTTTGCATCAAGAAGGGTTGCTTTTTTAACCTCTGCCTTTATTTGATGGATGAAGAAACAGAGGGACGAAAGGTTTCTTCATCTTTTGTGAAAGATTGTACAACTAATGGTAGAGAAAGGACTAAAATCCAGCTCCAATTAAAACAAATCCAATTGATATATTACCTGACTTGTTTCAACACATTGAGAGGAGATTAAGAGTGTTTTCAAAAAGCTGGGTATAAGTTTGTGATGGGTCCATAGAATATTAAGCAACTAAAAAAAATAATTACCTGTAGGTAAAACAGTAAGTTGTATTAGAAAAGAAATGAAATCAATTATATCATGCGGCTCAGTTGTAAACAATATTTACGTGATCATGTTAATTTAAACACTGATTATTGATTTGACTAAAAACTGATACAGCTGTGTTGGGAAGAAGAGGTAGGAGGAATTGTGTGTGTGTGTGTGTGTGTGTGTGTGGTGGGGTAAGTGGCTGGGTGGATAGTGGTAAAAATCCTCATTTTCCATAATAGAAAGTAAATGAATGATAAGCATATTAATTAAAATACAGATGTAGATATTAGAAGAAAGAGCTACAAGAATCTAAAGCGCTGGTCTCTGAAGAATTGCCCACCGATTCTTTGATATTCCTCTCTTCAGGAGGTGAACTAGTGTCCCTGTTCCTCTAGTATGGGCTGGACTTAGTGACTCTCATTTAATGAATAGAATAAAGCAGAGTGATAGTTTGTAACTTCTCAGACTAGACTGTAAAAGTTATCAGGGCTCTCTTAGAACACTCGTTTGGGATAAAATCAGCTACCATGTGCAAGGATGCTCAAGCAGTCCTATAAAGAGGTCTGCATGGTGAGTGAGGGACATGTAGGTGCAACAGCGAGGAACTCAAGATCGAGTCTGAGGGAGTGGCTCTGCATGGGTCTATGTCATTTAGTGGTAGACTGAGTGATCATTTTCTAAGATGGAAAATGGAGACTTTCATATCCTGAAGCATACATTCCGAAAATTGCACTCTAAAATATTTTAACTTCTTGGTTGTCCCTATAAATTTTAGACAGTGAACAACTCTAAATGGACCTCATTAAGATTTCTAAAATTAAAGTAGAACATTTTATTTAAATATTCTCAACAAATGTTATGTGGCCTCCTAGGGTTTAATTAATTAGTTAAGTAATTGGTTCTGTTTATTTAAAAATATTGAATAGATACTCCCAGCACCAAGATCAAGACAGTTCCATTTTTCTTCTACATGGTGCATTTATTTCTAGGCACCTTTTCTTGGAGAGTGGCTCTTTGGTGTTCTAATTTTATGGGACGGAGGTGGGTGTCTTCTATTAGTCTCTTCTTCTTGGGAAGGCCCAAGTCCTAGTCTTCTGTCCCTCACACACCACTGTATTGCAGTCAGAGCAGGTGGTCAATGTCACCAGGGTTTGGTGGGACCAAAGCTGCCCTTGGCACTTGCTTATATTTCTGGATTTCAGCTTCCACTTTTCTTTTGTCGTCAGGGGTGTCCTTATTATTAGCCCAGCTCAGCATTTGAGTTTTATTTGAAATTATTATACCCAGCATTTTTAGTCATTTGCAGTGGGAGAGTTACTCAGAGTCTCTAGTCTGTTCTGTCGGCAAAGATTCTGATTTAGGTAAGCCAGTATTTGTGAACAGTTGGGTCTGTGATGAACAGTGTAAAATTCCACACTCAAGATGAGGAAGCTCAAGAAAAACTACTCATTACCAGCTGTGTCAGGCGTTGTTGATGCTCCCACACATATTCTATCAGCCCACCTATGTTTGCCTGCAGCTGAGGTCAGTCCTCGGTATGCCAAGCTTTTCATCTTAATATCTCCTGCCTGAGGGCTTTCTCTGGCTCTGCAGTGTCTGGGCTGGGCACAGGTGCAGCCTATAAGGGTGGAGGTGGTTCTGTGCTCAACCCTCAGCCAATGAGGGCCGGGAGTTGGTAGATAAATACCCCACCTCCCAGACCTCAGGTGTGTAGGTTCTGAGGCCTGTTCCGGAGAGTCTCGGAGAGTCTCAGATGGTCCCAGCGGCACTGCGCTCCCGGTGTTTGTCAGGTAAGCTGCTAAGCGACGCACCCTTATATGGCTTTTCTTTTTTCTTTTCCCCACTTCCTTACTAGTGCTTTCTGGGACCACTTCTCAAATTGACTACCTAAAACTTTATCTTAGGATCTGATTTTGGGGGAGCCCTAAGACGCCATCACATAGCTATAAACTTTTTTTTGACTCTGTATACAGTAGAATTAGCCTCCATGGATTTTTAAGCTTAAGAATTCTCCATGTCAACTTTTCTTGATAACATGGAAATGACTTCTCTGAATTTAGCCTTAAAGAAAAAAAGGTTAACTGCTTGGTAACAATTTTGGTTTGATATGTGAAGTGTGGTGTTTTCATGGTCTATTCTCATTTAAAAGCATGCTGTAGGAAAAGTGTTGGTAAAGCTACCCTTTCCTTTGTCTTTTCTCTGATATTTAAATTCAGCTTTTGTCTTTTAAAATGTTTTATAAGTATTACAAACTATTCTATTAATTGACCCAGAAAGAGAAGTAATAAATCTTTCTAGAAATTTCACAGATGCATAAGTGGTAGCATAAGGTGATAACAGTGATTACTGCTGCCTGAAAAGGTGAGAAAATTAGTTAGAATAAATATGAATTCAAACCTCCGTAAAATAGTAGAGAGGCTATGATTAATGTTGGTAAGGATTCCATCTGTTATGTGTTTCTTTTGTTTAATTTCGTATATAAGTGTTTGGGAACACAAAATTGTTTTAATTCGCATGTTTTTGTGGCTTTTTCTTTTGGTGCTCACCATTGGCCACCCAAAGTTACATCTCATTAAGGAGGTTTCAGAAGTCTCCAAAGCTGGAAACAATTGAAAGTGATTACGTGTGCAAATAGGTTTGAATTTTTTTTTTTTTTTGTTAGTCAGTGGTGATTTGAGATTTCCTTGGTGATGCTGGAAGTAAGTTTTGAGCAAGTTGGAGTGTCATTGAGGGGCAGGATAGCAGAGTGGAAGATCATGACCTTTGCACTCAAGTACCCATCCTAGCCTGTTGCTAACTTTGTGCACCTGGGCAACTGCTAGTTTCTCACCTGGAAAACCCACTTAGTAAGGTAATTATAAGGGTTAAACAGGGTGGTCCACGTGAAGTACTAAAGAGGGCCTAGCATATACTGCAGCTGTGTAATGCGAATTTATTGCAATGCAGAAACCTTGAAGTAATCTGAGCAGGATGACTGTCTCCCATTTCTTTTTCCCACTTCCTCACTGGTACCTAATTTCTGAAGAAATGTGGTTTATAACTTTACATGGGAGCTTTTTAGACTACCTCATTTAGCTATCAGTGTTGCATAGTTTATTTCTCCTCTTGAAACATCTCATCCTAAAGCATGGATCTCCCTTAAGTTGTAATTTCAACTCTGGCATCATTTCCAAAATGGTTTGGTTTGTGGGCTTGTATTCCAAGTACTGTAACATCACATGTTTGACCTACTCCATTTCTTTTGAAAATTTGCTCTTGGCTCAGCTCCAGGAGTTTTTATTTCAGGGTTCTCCTGGATACTGTACCTCAGGCCCCAAATTCTGTGACTCCCAAATTGGAACTTAGGCCCCAAAAAGTCATATCGGGGTGCCAACACATGACTGTTCTAGAATAGCATCGTATTTTTGGAAACACAGTTTTACCAAGAGTGAGTAAGGTATTAAAAATTGGTCCCAATGTAATTATTTCCTCCATAAGGCATGTTGAGTAGTGCTCGCTACATAGTGTTTGCAGCCAATAAGCTTCTTTCTTAGGCATCTTTTTTATTTTACCTTTTTTTTTTTTTTTTGTGGTACGCCGGCCTCTCACTATTGTGGCCTCTCCCGTTGCGGAGCACAGGCTCCGGACGTGCAGGCTCAGCGGCCATGGCTCACGGGCCCAGCCACTCTGCGGCATGTGGGATCCTCCCGGACCGGGGCACGAACCCGTGTCCCCTGCATCGGCAGGCGGACTCTCAACCACTGCACCACCGGGGAAGCCCTCTTAGGCACTTTTGTGCTATTAATTTGAGTTATATACTTAGAAGGAGTCAAGTCTGTTCTCAAGCATGTTTATGCCAATTTTACTTGATATTATACCTATGCACTATGGTTAAATGTTATGTAAACTGATGAATGAGTGTTAAGTAAAGAGTTGTTTCTGTGAAAATAACATTAAATACTTTAGAAAAACTCAAAGGCATGCTGTTAGAAATGCTGTCAGATTAGATGTTTAGTGTTGGAAAATATCACAAATCCAGAAGTGTTCTGTTCTTAGATTGCTTTACATCCTTGCTGTACTTTAAATGAACTGGAGATCATAGACAGTACCTTAGTTGCAGCTCATGCAAGAAAAATAGTGTGATAGTCCAGTTGGTGGATTTATACTGAAAGAAAAGTCTTGGTTTTATATCAAAAGTTTGGTAGCAAATATTTTACAACAAATAGGTGGAAGAAAATAAAGATGCTGCATATTGGGCAATCGAAGGGAGAAATTATCCATTGAACAGCCTGTTGAATATAGTCTACAGGTTAGTGAATCATTTATCAAAATATTTTATTGGTGAATATTTTTATAATATAAACAGACCCAAAGTGTAAGATACTGCTTATAAAAACAATTACATGAAAAGTAGAGTGCACATCATGAAGATCCCAAGAAACATCACAGCACTGGCCTGCAGCCTTCCATCTGGAGCCTAAAAATTGCCACTTGAGGTTATTGACCAAGCCAAAAATCCTAGAGCACTTAAATGTATGAATTGTTTGCCTTTACTGGTTTACTATAGCTCACAAAACATGGCATGGATGAACTCTACAAAGAACTTGTTTTTTGTGAAATAGTACATTTTCTAAAGAAAACTGAAATACTAAAAGGGCTGTATTCTTTTAGCTATCTCTCCTTTATATCCCAATTTTAAGGACTGTGTAGGGGATGTAAATGCCATGTTTTCCCCAGCAGATATAACCTCTTTGATCTAGTCAGTGATAGGTTAAGGAATTCTGAAATGTTTATAGAATAATACAAGTGAAAGTTTTTGACTTTTATTTTGGAAACAGTTGAAGATAGATAAAAATGTAGGTAGTGCAGAATTATTGAGAGTTATCAACATGATAGATACTATTTATATTATTGGAGTAGAATAGTTTCCAGTTCAGCATATACTGCATCTTGGAGAAAACTGGCCTGAACTTGACAACCACTACAGAAAATCTAAATGTACAAGAAGAAAGTAAAGGACATGGTTTATTAGTTTGCTGATCTCAAATCAAGGGTTCTAGTGACTTTTAGGATGGTGTATAACAGGGTTGAGGGTGACAATTTATAGGAAAATGAAACTGAAGGATGTAGAAATCACACATGCCAAAAGAAGAAAAGATGGAGCTGAATATGAAGAAAAAGATAAAAACAAATCAAGAGGCAAACATTACTCATGTTGTAACCAAAAAAATGCCCCTTTACAGTATACTGAAGCACAGCTTGAATTGACAACAGTCAGCAATATGGTAGAGGACTAGATATGGAGGAACTAGATATGAAAATAGTATGCCATCCTCTAACAAATTAATACTAGATTTATTGAATGAATATGTATTTACATTTTGAGGTAAAATGTTTAATATATGAATTCTTTTAAAAATTATTTTTCTTCCTTTAACCATTAAAATTTTAAAAGTTAGCATGTCAACTGTCAACTCTGAATCAGATAATAGGATTTCTACTGTATCCTTAAATACACCCTCTGAGTTTCTTTTGCCACTCTTAGCTTGATTCTTCTCAGATTAGATTGAATAATGAGTTGAGGGGACTTCCCTGGTGGCACAGTGGTTAAGGATCCACCTGCCAAAGCAGGGGACGCGGGTTCAAGCCCTGGTCCAGGAACATCCCACATGCCGCGGAGCAACTGAGCCCGTGCACCACAACTACTGAAGCCCGTGCACCTAGAGCCTGTGCTCCGCAACAAGAGGAGCCACCGCAATGAGAAGCCCACGCACTGCAACGAAGAGTAGCCCCCGCTCACTGCAACTAGAGAAAGCCCGTGCGCAGCAGCGAAGACCCAACGCAGCCAAAGTATAAATAAATAAATTTAAAAAAATGAGTTGAAGCTTTATCAGTTGAGAGTTGTGGCATCCAGAGTCAGCAGACTTAGCTTCAGCATCTTCCAAGTGACACAGTAATGCCTTCATAAGACGAAGAGCAAAGTGACTGTTTAGGTGTATAAGTGATTGAAGCTGTGATCACCCACTACCGTTAGATGGCATTGGGATGTTTCTTATACCAGTTAATCAAATAAGTACATGCCAATAGATTTGGGAACTGAAAGCTTTCGGGATAGACTCAAAGTTAGCTACATTTGAAAATCTGACTAATGCATCAGCATAACTGCAGTTACATCCCATAACGGCAGTTGCACATTCCACAGCTGCAGCTTTGCTCTGATGCCAACAGGTGAGGACAGGATTAGTGGAAATTTTGTGAGCTAATGAAAATTACGGGATTATAAAAATCTATATGCAAGGCTTTTATGTGCTTCTGTTTCATTTACATCTTGTCTTTTTTCCCTCCCTTTTTTTCCCACCTATCACCCTTTGGCTATTAAAGAGTTGAGGCGGGGATTCCTTGTGGATTGTGTGACCTTCAGAGAAATAAAGCAAAGACAAGACTTGGTTCTCTGTTCTTACTGCCTATGTGAATGCCCATCCACTGTTTTCTTTTCACGGTAAACAGGGCATAATATGCATCACATTACGAGCCTTAGAGCTTCAATTAAGTGATTCAGTCACCCTGTTTCGGTCATTATGCAGAATTGACAGAAAGTTTTCCTCTTGCTCCCAGAAATTGCTGATATTCCTTTGGGAGAACTAAAGACACTGTATTAAGAGGAACATTAAGAAACTTGACAAATGAGAACAACAGACAGCAGAAGTCAGCACACGTTCAAAGGAAAGTGACTACAACCTCTGTCATTGCATTTTCAAAAAAATCCCCTTATCGGATGATTAATAAAACACTCACATACTGTCTAATGTGTTTTTCTCATGACATGATGTATTCTAGTAGGCACATTTGTGGGTGTAGTGGGCTTTTCTTTTATGAAAGATCTGAATCGTAAGATGGAATGTCTATTTAAGTGTTTTTTTAAATGTAATATTGAAATGTAACAGTAGTAAAACTATACACTAATAACCCTCATCTTCCCCAGCTTTAGATCAAAATAGCAAGCTACTGCATTGTCGGTAATACAGATACAAATTTAATACAGTTGACAATATGGCCACATCTCTCTTTGAGCTTTGAGGAATGAAGAATACAAAAACAAGCCAATATCAATTATTTTCCTATATCCCTGTGCATCCCTTTAACATCAAAATCCCTTGCTAATGTCATGTAACTTCCTGGTCCCTTTTCAAGGTCTTCAGTTTAACCCCACTGTAGTCCCAGACCATCACAATGACACCTGGCCCTCCTTGTTCTAAGAAACTTCTCTACCGGATTAAGCAGTTTGTGGGCTCTTGGTGAATGTTGTTGAACAAAAACATGGTATCCGTTTTCTTACCATTTCTCTCACAGCCAATCTTACGTACCAGTCTTGCTCTTCTCTGCCCCTTACTGGCATCTCCAACCATCCTAGTGTCTTGGTTTCATCCAGGCTATTTGGTAGAATTCTGTGATTATCTATGGCAAGAGTGCCCTTTCCAGTACCTTTGGTCTATTACAGGTACTTGACCATTTGCAGTTTTTCAGGCTTTCTTCTGTCCATTCTCCACTCCCTTCTGCAAACACACAGACACCAACACTTTGTCTCCTAATTCCATAGCATGGAGTCAGCAGTAGTATACAATAAGCCCTGGCCTCTTCCCTCTGCTTTTTTTCTATACTCACTGCAAATAATTTAAGGTTTCTATGAGAGGGTGACTTGACCTCTAATTTAAGAGAGATTAGACTACCCAATAGGAGTACATATCCTATATTTGACATGTTATTTCATAGCCCTTGTGACTTTCCTTTCATATTTTTCTAGCAGTCTCAGATGCTTCTTTTCTCTAAAGCTGATTCTTATATTTTGGAAACCCACCACACTGTTAGTGAAATGCACTGCTTCCTTGAAATCTTCCATTGTTTTAGTCATATTTCAACTTAATTTGCCCTTGGTTTTGCATTTAATATTTCTCTTTCAATTCTGTTTTCTCAAAGTAGATTGTTAATTAATTGGGTATACATTTGAAAGAGATACTGCCCCTCCTTTATTTTATTTTATTTTTTAAAAATTTATTTTCGTCGGCGTTGGGTCTTTGTTGCTGCCTGCGGGCTTTTCTCTAGTTACAGCGAGTGGTGGCTTCTCTTCGTTGCGGCGCGCGGGCTTCTCATTGCGGTGGCTTCTTTTGTTGCAGAGCACAGGCTCTAGGTGTGCGGGCTTCAGTAGTTGTGGTATGCGGGCACAGTAATTGTGGCTCACAAGCTCTAGAGCGCAGGCTCAGTAGTTGTGGCGCACGGGCTTAGTTGCTTTGCGGCATGTGGGACCCTTCTGTACCAGGCCTTGAATCTGTGTCTCCTGCATTGGCGGGTGGATTCTTAACCACTACGCCACCAGGGAAGTGGCCCCTCCTCTGTTTAAAGAGACACTACCCTTCGTTTGTTTGGTTCAAATAAGAAAGGTAGGATAAATGCTTGACTCATTTCTGTTATTTACCCATTTTTAAGATTATGAATTAGTTTCTAACTATTCTCTAAAGGTGGCCAATTAATTTCTTTAAAAAATTATTTTGTCTTGGACTCATGGATTGAAACATACTTGATAAGCTCCAACGTTATTGAAGCTTAAGTTACCCCAGGTTTCGTCAGTGGGAGGCTCTTTAAATTGGCAACTGAATCTTTTTGGCATGACCCTGGTAGACTTTGTTAGCTTTCCTGCTATGTGGGATAACAAAACATTCAGGCTCATTTTATTCGTTTCCTGCCAAAGACCTAGAGTCAGTTATTTCACCAAGAAGCCCTATTTTCTTTTGGTAGGAAATGGTATTCCATCACCATGATCTGGGCACTAGGGAGGTTCATTACTATATTTCACTGTATTATTTCTACAAAATGTCTGCTGGAATTTTGATTGGGATTGTGCTGAATCTATAGATCAATTTGGGGAGAACTAACACCTTAACAATATTGAGTATTTCATTTGTTATATCATTTCACTTATTATGCCTTCTTAAATTTTTCTCCCAATGTTCTGTTGTATACAGACTGCTGTATAGACATTTTTGTTAAAATTTATACCTATGTGTTTCTTACTCTTTGATGTAATTGATAATGGTTCTTTAAATTTATTTTCCACTTTTCCCCCTTCCTAGTATGTAGAAATACTACTGATTTTTATATATTGATCTTGTATTCTGTAACCATGTTAACACATTTATTCTAGTTGCTTTTTAGAAAAATAGAATCTGTAGGATTTCCTACTTAGATGACAGTGTTGTCTCTAAATACAGTTTCATTTATATTTTACAATCTGGATGCCTTTTGTTTTATTTATTCACTGGCTAAAACCCAACAGTGTACTGTTGAATAGAAGTGGTGAGGGTGGATATCTTTGCCTTGTTCCTAATCATAAGGAGAAAGTATTCATTAGTCTTTTACTGTTAACTGTGCTCTCCATATAAGTTTACATAGATATCCTTTGTCAGGTTGGGAAAATTCTATTCCTAGTGCATTGAGAGATTTTATCAGGAACAGAGGTTAAATTTTGTCAGACGCTTTCTCTCCAAATACTGAAATGATCACAGGTCTGTCTTTCTTAGTTTGTTAACATGGTGAATACATTGCTTGATATTTGAATATTAACCCAACCTTGCATTCTTGAGGTAAAACTCACTTGGTCATGCTGTGTTACACATTTTGTGTATTGTTAGATATTATATGTTAAAACCTTAGAATTTTTGCAACTATGTTTATGAAGGATGTTTGTTTGCAGTTTTCTTATAATGTCCTTGATCTTTTTGGTATCACGGTAATGCTGGCTTCATAAAATGTGTTGGGAAGGAACCCTCTTCAAATTTCTAGAATTTGCGTAGCCTTCATAGTAATTCTTTCATAAGTGTTTGGTATAATTCACCAGTGAAACTATCTGGGCCTGGAGTGTTCTTTGTGGGAAAGAGTTTAACTACAAAATCAAAAAATTTTCATTATCTTTAATAGACATCTTCCTAAGTGAGCTTTGGTAGTTTGTGTCTTTCAAGGAATCTTTCCATTCATTTAGGTTGTTGAATTTATTGGCATAAAGTGTTGTTTTTTATTTTTGTATTTTTTTTGTATGAAGCTGTTGATATTTTTTATTATCCTTTTCCTATCTGTGGGGTCTGTAGTGATGTCACCTCTCATTCCTGATATTGATAATGTGTGTTATCTTTCTCCTGGTCAGCATGGTAAGTAGACTTTTTTTTTTGCGTTATGCGGGCCTCTCACTGTTGTGGCCTCTCCCGTTGCGGAGCACAGGCTCTGGACGCGCAGGCTCAGCAGCCGTGGCGCACGGGCCCAGCCGCTCCGCGGCATGTGGGATCTTCCCAGACCGGGGCACGAACCGGTGTCCCCTGCATCGGCAGGCAGACTCTCAACCACTGCGCCACCAGGGAAGCCTGGTAAGTAGACTTTTGAGAAAAGATTACGAGGGATAAAAAGTAATTTTATAAATAGTGATAAAGGGGTCAGTGTATCAAGAGGATATAACAATCCTAGATGTTTATGGACCTAATAACAGACCTTCAAGGTACATTAAGCAAAAACTGATAGAAGTGCAAAAGAAATAGACAAATTGACAATCACAGTTTGAGATTTCATCACTTGTCTCAATCATTGATAGAACACTGAGACAAAAAAGTCAGGAAGGACATAGAAGACTTGAGTAACATTATCAACCAAATTTACCTAATTTACATTTGTAGAACATTCCACCCAACAACAGCAAAATAAACTTTATTGTCAGGTATATATGAAGTATTTGCCAAGATAGACCATATTATGATCTATAAAACAAGTCACAATAAATTTAAAAGGATTGGGGACTTCCCTGGTGGTCCAGTGGTTAAGACTTTGCCTTCCAATGCAGGAGGTATGGGTTTGATCCCTGGTAGGGAGCTAAGATCCCACATGCCTGGGGCCAAATAACCAAAACATAAAACAGAAGCAGTATTGTAACAAACTCAAAGACTTTTAATAAAAAGTTAAAAGGATTTAAATTATACAAACTATGCTCTTTGACTTCAATGTAATGAATTTAGAAATCAATAACCAAGAAAAATATGGATAACCCCCAAATGTTTGGACATAAAACAAGATAGTTCTAAGTAAGCCATGCGTCAAAGAAAAAATCAAAGGGAATTTAGAAAGTATTTTTAACTGAATGAAAATGAAAGCACAAAATCACACAATTTGTTACTACAGCCGAAGCAGTGCTAGAGGAAATTTATGGCACTAAGTGCCTATATTAGGAAAGAGGAAAAGTCACAATCCAATGACCTTACCTTAAGAAACTTCTGCCTTCCACCTTAGAAGCTAGGAGAAGAGAGAAACCAAAAGCAAGCACAGGAAAGGAACTAGCAGAAGTCATTGAATAGAAAAGAGAAAAACAGAAACAATGAAACCAAGAACTGGCTTATTGAGAACCTCCCTTCCTCCCCACAAAGAGAATGGAAAACAGTAAAGATCCCTGCTCACATGGAGCTTATGTTACAGTGGAATAAGATTTAATATAATCAAGAAATTAAAATTATGAAGAAAATAAAATGGAGATGATAGTATACTTTCAGATTAGTGGTCAAAAAGACCTATCTGGGTGCACATAGCATCACATTTTATCTAAGCCATGAATGACAAGAAGGTGCTGTTGGACCAAGATCTGGGGGAAAACCAGGCAAGGCAGAGCTAAAGACTGGTGAAAAGGCCCTGTGGCAGGCAGAATAATGTGAGGAAGAAATACATTTCTATGTTTAAGCCACTGTTACTTGGAATATCTTTTTTTCATTCTTTTGTTCCTACCCTACCCATGAAAATTTATTTTAGGTATGTCTCATTTACATAGTATGTAGCTGGATTTTTTAACCTGGCTTGAGAGTTTCTGTCCTTTAAAACTGGCATTTAACTTACTTATATGTATCAAATTATAGACACTTTTAGTCCTATGCCTGCCATCTTATATTTTTTTCCAGTTTACTATGCTTTCTTATTTCATTTTTCCCTTTTCCTTTGTGGAATTTATTACTTTTTCCCTCTACTTTTCCTATTCCATTTTTTATGTTTTGGGAATTACGTATACTTTACATAGTGGTTTTAATTTTTATTTTATTAAATTTTTATTAGAGCACAGTTGATTTACAATGTTGTTAGTTTCTGCTGTACTACAGTTGTTTTTAAATGATCACATTTAAATTTATATTTTTCTTTGCCTCAAATTATCCCATATTTATTACTCATAAATAAAATGAGAATCAACAGATTGCTCACTTTTTCCCAACCCATCGCTTTCTATGTTAAGATTATCTTGGATTTTAGTTCTAAATTGTTATTTTAAAATCAATTATTTAAACTGAAATACCAGTTTTATATATTTGCTTAGCACTTTTTTGTCTGCCATACCCTCCTCCTAGTCTTGTGTTCTGGATCTTTAGTGTAATCACATTATATGTTAACTTGATATGGGTAAAGACTCACTTTTGCATCTCTGGAGTTTGGCCTGTAGTAGATACATAGGAAATGTTCATTGAATGATTGAAGGTCTGCTCTTATATCTTAGCCCTGTGCTTTGATCTGCTTTCCTCTGTTTTTAGGTTACCTCATTCTTCTTGGTCTAGGT
Organism: Monodon monoceros; assembly: GCF_005190385.1. NCBI lineage: Eukaryota > Metazoa > Chordata > Mammalia > Artiodactyla > Monodontidae > Monodon > Monodon monoceros. The sequence continues at coordinate 16,787,803 of NW_021703766.1, read as the reverse complement.
CTTTATATGGTAACAGAACAAGGCTGTCTGCTCCTTGTGTGGTGTACCACAGGTACATCAGAGTTGTCAGGAACAGACAGAAGTCAGGACTCAAGGAGATCTCCTGAGAGGAGGCATGTTTGCTCTGCCCCTCTGCTTTGACCTGTTTTTGCTCTGCTTTGACACTCAAATTGCTGAAATTTATTTCCCTAGAAATGTGTATGTATGGTGACACAGAATATTTTATATGGTTGAGTTAACTGAGGGGTAGGAACATTAATGGAGGAGCAGGTATGCATTGACTATTTATTTCCCAGATGTGAGAATGGAGGAAACACGCATCTCAGGTATTAGACGTTGGAGGAATCTCCACATGGTATGTCTATTTACCTAGTCATACAGTCTGAATATGAGACTCAAGGCAGGATCATTCCATAAAGACTATTCTAAAAAATCCTAGAAGTGTTGGGAAGTTTACCCTAGGCCTACATTTTACATTGATTAAGTTTCATTCTATTACTTAATGGCTTGATATCAGACTAAAAATTTTCCTCTTGTGTTTACACCATTAAGGCATTTATTGGCTATTATCATGGGCCCCTAGCTAGCTCAGTGGTTGTTTAGCCAGACTGTTCATTATTAATTTTTACTTTTATACTCTATCTCTTTAGTTCTGCCCTTGTTACTTCTACATCCCCTCTCCATATCCACAACTGCCTTATGTCTACATAATTTCAGTCTTTGTTCCAGAAGCTCTTTTAAAAGAACTCAGAGTTCTTTGAGCAATACCTTTTGTTTACCTTTTCCTTAAGAAAACGTACCACCAGAGACCAAGAGCAATGCTGTTGCAGGGGAGGATAAGTTAGGGAAGTGACCGCGAGCCCTGTACAGTCATGGGGGGTGAGGGGTACAGTAAAGTGAATCCAACCACACGAGAATTGTCCTGCCTACATTTCCTTTCCACCTTTCCTTCCCACCCTCTTCCCAAGTCACTCTGGAGCCTAGCAGAGGACACGGACATAGTCAGGCATCTTCAGCCTCAGGGAGGAACTGATATATATATATATATATATATTTGTTCCTAGTGATCATTAACACTTACTTTCATCACCATTAAGAGGCAACCAAGGAGAAAGAGAGCCAGGTTTAGACTTTTGGAAGGAGGCTGTAGCACTATGGTGTGTGTGTGTGTGTGTGTGTGTGTGTGTGTGTGTGTGTGAGAGAGAGAGAGTGTGTGAAATGCACTTTGCCATAGTTGTGTGTTCAGGCCTGCAATTAATAGCCTGAGAGTTAACAGAATTCTTTCTTTCCTCTATGAGATGCTCAGTCTCTGAACTGAACTATGTAAAATATTCAAGCATTTAAAATATATACTCACATGAGATTTCATTTAGACTAGGACTTTATGAATATTCATTTTGAACTGTTTAGCCTCTGGGTGTGAAATAGTAATGTCTTACCTGAGTTTTACATCTAATTTTTCAGTGACACAGAAGAAAATTAAGTGTTACCTGCCACCAGGGGCATCATTAGGACGGGCTCTTTAGGTTAAAGCTCTAAAAGGACTCAATTTCGAATAATATTTTGCTGATTCCCGTCATGCGACAGGCAAAATTTATAAAACTATTACCCTTGTTTTTGTTCAACAGTGACCTGTCTCTCCAGATTTGACAAGCAAATAATATTAAAGATCAATTTCTATTGTAGTAAATGTGAGCAATACAAGTTATTTTGTTGTATTAGGGTTTGTCATGAAGAGTGCATGCCTAGAGATTACAGCACTTATCAATAGAAACTATAAAGAGACTCACTATGATGAATAAGTAATGAAAATAAGTACTCTAAATTGAGTAGGAAAAATTAAGAAATAGTATTGGATTATATTTCTGTTGTGGTACTTGTTTGTATTTGTATTTTGTTTTTGGTGGTCAGTTGGATAGTTTCAGGTGGGTTTTTCTGAAGGGATGGGATGGAGGATAAGGAGTGGAGGGAAAAAGGCAGCTGAGGGGTAGTTTGTTGTATTTTTTCCATTTTTTCTTGGAAAAAGTATTCATTGAGGAAAATTTAGAAATAATGGATAAATAAAAATAAAACTAAAACTACTCCTGACCCTACCAATAGGAAAACCCACCACTGTAATTTCAGTTTCTTTTAGTTTATTCAGTCTTTTATTCTATATTAAAAATTCAAATAAGTATATTTTACAAAAGCAGAGTCATACCATACTGTTTCATAATCTGTATTTCAATAATTATGACAGTTTTCTTGACATCATTTTAAATAGCTGCATAGTATTCTATTATATGGATGTATTAATTCATTTAAACTGATATTTTTTATATTTAGGTAGTTTGTAATTTTATGTTGTTATAAATGGCATTTCAGTGAACATCCTGACACCTTACCTTATAAATAGTATACACTTTTAGTGCCTTAGGTATATATTGTCAAATGGCCCTCCAGAAAGAATATATCAGTTCATGCTCCTGCACCTTCCCTAAAGCCAGGCAATTTCATTACAATATATATATTTGCTAATTTTATAGGGAAAATTTAGTAGCTGATTGTTTCTAATTTTAACTGAGTTAAAATTCCACCTTTATCACATGAAGTATATTTTTAAAGGATAAGTTGAAGAATAAAAGAGCAAAAGAAAATTTTCCTTCCTTTTGTACTGGAAGGAGATAGAATATCTTCAAAAGAAATGATTTTCATTTCAAGGATTAGTAATAATTCCCTAGTTGTAGAAATCATTGCCATGGTAGGGCATCTCTCTTGAGACACATCTTTTTCCATACTCTTTATTACAATTAAGTTCATTGTAATGAGATTTTACCTGTATATAATTCAGCAGATTTACATTTAAAAAGCTGTGGGTTTGTAGATTGATACAATCCCATGAATTTAATGACTGCAAGAGTCTGATTCGGGGTTATAATTAAGAAGCACATAGGTGGCCTTGGACATAGGCTAACCAGGATTAAGTAGACTACTTTCATATTTTGGGTTTAGTCCTAGGTGGGGAGAAGAATGCCAGATAGCATGAAAGGATAGTATTCCAACCAATAGACAGTATTTGTATTCTTCTAGAAGGATTGTTATTATAATAATAAAAATGTATGGGTTGAGATACTCACTAATAAAAGTTCACTAACATGTACATGGATTGACTTCACTAGCTCAGTTTTGAACTCAAAGGGTATATCCATTTATTTTGGCATACTTTTTGGAAGATTAGCTTGAATATTGGGAATTCCAATGAAAAACTGTAGCCTAGAGGCATCCTGCTTGTGTCTGTTTATTTAAATGCTACTGGAAGTCTGCATTTTATCACTCATATTTACTAGATTATGGGAGGTATTTGGCAAAAACAGATTATTCAGTTTATTTATCATTGTTGTTCTAAGACTGCTTAAGATGATCATTGTTTCTCTTACCCCTTACTCGTTGCAATGCTCTTTTGTGGTTCCCCCATCCCAAGCACATTATTGCCAGATTAAATGTACTAAAGCACATGAATTTGCTGAATTATAGACAGGTCATATCCCATCATGCCAAAATCCTATTTGAAATCTTGAGTGGCTGTCCTTCCCTGTAGAAATTAGTAGGAATCATTTATCTGCCAATCAAAGCCCATTGTAGTAAAGGTCATTGCCTACCAGTTTCATGTTTAATGATTCATCTACAGTGTTTGTACCCTGAATAGAAAACTCTTGCTCTCTTACCTTCTTGCCTCTTAAAAAAGCATCTCTCTCAAACTGGAATGTGCTTTTTCATTTGCACAGAGAATCTTGGAATATAAGGTTTGGGAGAGACCTGCAACATTCATACTCCTATTTTCAAGACTCAGAACATGTATTCCTGGCCCTGATTTCTAGTTGAAATGATTGATTTCCTCTGATTTTCTATGTACTTTATTCATACTCCCTTTAAGACAGCATTGATCACATTCAGCCTTATTTTATAGTTGTTTCTGTACTTGTCTTATTCCTCTAATAGATTAAAAATTGCTTGGGATCAGGGACTGCATTTTATTTCCTTATTTTTGAATGCCTTGTAGTACCTAGTACAGTGCTGGGCATACATTATTGATATACTTATCAATAAATGTCTAAATACAGATACATTGAGAAATTGTTGGCATTATTATTCATGTGATTTCAAGGGTATTTAATTATGATAGTAAATTTTGGTGGCATCCAAAACTTCCAAGTTTTGTGCATAGAAACAGACTAACTGTAATGAATCTTTTTAAGAGCAGATTGAAAATTTTAATTTTTTAAAAAACTATGATGTAACTTGAAGTTTAATTAAAAAAATAATATGGAGGCAGAATTACCACTCTTATAAAACAGTAATTAAGGCTGACCTGAGAGATGGGAGTGAATGTAAAATGTGTGAATTTTCTATTCACTTAATTTCTTGATTCTGTCTGTGCCTCGTCCTATCATCCTGAAAGGATTTAAACCTAAGGCATTTTTTGGGTTCTCTTTCTTATAGTCAACCAGTCACTCTATTTAATTAATCTTCTTAGAGAACAGCTTATAGATTCATTGCCTCTCCTCTAGCTTAGCCTGTATCACTTTAACAACTGCCTGACCACCTTTCTCACACATCTCCACACTCAGGGCACTGGAAACACTGTCTCCTTAGAATCATCTGCAGAAATGTCATCAATAAACCCCTACTCCTACATCACCCCTGGCTTCCTGTTGATGAAATTCAAACTGGAGCTTTGCAGTCCATGCTCTGGCTAATCTGGTTCCATTCTACCTGTGCAACCTATCTCGCCTTTTGCAAATGGCATTATTTTTTTTTTAACTTAGGTGATCATAACTTGGAGGTCTTTCAAATCCATAACTTTTAATCTTTTTATAAGCCATGACTGGTTGGTGCTACATGGAGCAAGTTTCTCTCTTCCTCCTTTTTCTTCAGACTTTGTCTCTCTGGCCAGGTCTTCTTTCCTCCAGAGGAATTCCCTGATGCTACAGCCTCCCCTCTCTGGCCCATTGATTGTCTGGTTTGCCCAGCTGCTGCATAAACCTGGTTTCTCCTACTACACTGAGCACTGGCACACAGTTGGTGCTGGGGTAAATACCTAGTGATATAAAGTGGAAATCATGATTTGTGTTTCTTTTGTGTTGCTGTGGTGCTTAGTACTGTGCTAGGGAACGTTCAGTGAACATCTGAGAGTCTATTACTTGGGAAAAAGTTATATCTACAATAGGGTATGCTGCCTTTCAGAAATCTTACGATATTTTCATGATAATGTTATCTACTATAATTTTTTCTTTCCCCCCAACTTATAAAACCCTTAAAAAGAACTTTGGATTTTACTGAAACACTTCGATTTTAGAACACATGATAAATACAATGAAATTTAACACCTTCTTGTGCATGACCAGAGCAGATTTATGCCTAAATCACAGCATAAGTTGGTCGTTGGCTGGAGTTAGGCATTGAATGTGGTGGTCAGGACCACCAGCCCCTGTCTCTTGTATAAATTTAAGCCAACTTGTACAAAATTTCCTTAAAAGCAACCTAAACAACTTGGAAACTGTCTGATTTTACAGGAGTTGCCAATGGGATTTGTGCGTTCTCTGTCCCAGGCTGGTCCTGCCCAGATGACAATGTGCAGTGGCAGTACCTGTGCTCCCACAGAGAGCGATGATAGCCCATTCTCTGAGTAGAAAGATGAAAGGACTAGAGCTTTCTGATGGCTACTTTGAAAACTCTGCTCTCTTGTCCTTCTTGTTTAAAACATTTATTTGTCTAAGTATTATTAAAAACTAATCATTGCAGTTTTCTCGTTTCACATTAAAATGGTTCCTTGCTGTCTAACATCTGATCTAGCTCTGCTTTGTTATTCACGTCTTAGGTTTTGTTTCAGTACAACAGTTAACAGCTAGTAAAGCTCTGTGAACGTCAGGGGATCTGACCATGACAGTAAATGACACATACCATGGAAGAAGGCATCTGCAAGTTTTGAAAAGCCACTGTCATATAAAGAGCTCTGTATTTTCTCCACAAGAGGGCAGGAAAGTCTGGGCTGTAAATGATTTTTCAAAAAAAAGTCTTTATGGGAAGAAGTGTTTTACTTTACCTTCCATATATACTTGTTAAAATATAAAAATGTTTTCACTTTAAAAATCATGGACCTTTTTTTTATGTTTCCCTTATCTTCTGGTCAGTTACTCTTGAGCTTTCCCTCCTCTAGATTCTCATCTTAGGTTCTAATTGCTGGACTAAGTGTTCTCAGGCTACTGTTATCAGTAACCAAAGCAGCTCCTTTTCATTGACTTGTGATTTTAGACCTTTAATAACACACGTTGGAAAGGAAAAGACCAACGTTTCACTAGCTCTTTCTGCCAATGAGAAAATAACACCCATGTCAAAGGAAAACAGAAACCACATAACAGGTTTGAGGCCAGTCCTGAACATCCATACGCATTCATACATTCTCCTGCTCACGTTAAGTTTTAGTCTTCATTGATTCCCACTGGCTGCCACCCCACAACCACTTTCGTCCTTCTTGTTCTGAAAGATTTAAATTACAGGCCGTGCTACAAAAACCATCTAAATCTGATATCAACAACTAACTGCTTCTCTTCTGGCGATCACAACAGGGTTGGCCTGACCTGTTAGGTCCCACTGTGCTGGGATAACAACAGGATATGCCATGAAGGAGGAGACATTTGACAAATTCAGTTTATTTTCATAAACATATACTTCGGGAAATATTTGTAGGATTCACATTTGGGGGTTGAATGCTCCTTGAATGTCCACTGCCAATTGAACATTTTTTCCTTCTTTCTGTTTTTCTTTATTATTTTTTTTAAAAGCTCATTGACTATTTGAAAGATAAATTGTGTAAACCAATAAGGCATTAAAGACTCATTTTTTGTTTAAGGCCGATAGTGATACCCCCCCGTAGGGCATGAAATTAAAATGTGCGCACAGAACTAAATGATTGCTGCGGTACCATGTTTTTAGCGGCAGTTGTCCTCTTGAAGCAGTTAGTGCTGCTAAAAGGAAGTGAAGTGAAACAATCCAGGTGACAAAAGATTGATTCAAAGAGGATGTTTATATAGAAAAATTATTGACAGCTACAGACATAATCAGTTGGCATAGCTTGGTGATAGGCATGGCAAGAAGATGTGAGAAAGATATCAGAAGAAACGTGGGGACTTTTTTTGCTTGTGAGATGCAAGTGTAACTAATATCACTCCCTTGCATACCACAAGTATAAGCAACGTGGCCACCCACATGCTCTGTTTTTTTTTTGCAGTATGGCTGCCCAGAAATTCCAAGTCATTTGGCACCCCTTCCTTTAAGTACCATGGCAGTTTGCAGCCCTACGAAAGGTTTACTTGAAAAATCCCTTATTGTTTCACTCCTCATTATAGATACAGATGGCCACGTGGGTTTGGGAAAAAAAAAAAAAAATTAAACTGTAGAACATGTAGCAGTCCTAAAAGTTCATTTCAATCCTGTGAATGCCTTGTGTCTTTTTTCATAGCTTGTCTTCTTTTCAGAACACAGACAGTGGGAGTTAACTATTTTTCTTTAGAAGTAGTATAATGGGCGGGGTGTGTGTGTATCTATATTTTATATATATATATATATAAATTTAATCATTTTTCTTTTACATTATAACTCATTTTTGCCTGACTCTAATGTAGTTAGTCTTGGATGAGTGAGTGATATCACAGTAATTCTGGCTTCCTTCCAGCAGGCAGCCCTTTGCAGAGGGAAAAATGACAAAGTTGACTAAGAATTCCGTAGCACAATGTGAAGAGGAATGTACTAAACAGACTTTACCCAAAGGAAACATGAGGAAAACATCTTATTATAAGATACATATTTAATATGTTTTTCATATTTGGAAAGAGAAGTTAATGTCTGGGAATGTCCTTTGATTCCCTGGCCAGAAGGATTTTTGTTACTCTATGTATCTCTCCCCCACCCCCAAGTCTTTCGATTAGAAATGATTTATTTACAGAGAAAAGAACAGTACTTTGATATGTTATACCAATGTTAAACATTTATGGGGTTTAAAAATATTTATGAATGTGTAAGTTATTAAAGCAAGTGTGCTTTAGGTTACCTTGTGATCAGGTAGTATGAATACAGAAACAGGAATTTTTATGAGAGAAAAAGACAGAAAATATGTATGAGTAGATTTGTAAAGTTTAATAATCTTAAGGTATATGAATGTGTCTATTTTGTATATAATTTAAAATATATACAATAATCTTGTGTAATATAGATTTAATATATATGTACATTTGTAGAGTCATATGATAAATTATAATGTTAAAGCTCCAGAAAAATTTCCTTATAATTCTTTATTTCTACTCATTCAAAAATATAATGAAAAATTTTTTTCAATAAACCTCCACAGTTTGCTCTTCATTAAAAAAAAATAATTTGGAGGAATACTGTACTGCATTTTTGGGCGTTAATTTTAGAGGAAGAGAATTTTTATTTGCTCTGTTAGATTATTCAGGCCTTATGTTAGTTCATAAGAAAAATGTTAAGTAGATGTACATAAAATTGCATATACAAGTAGGATACAAAGAGAGAGGCCGTGGAATATTTCAAGTGAACCTAAAAGTAAAAGTTGATATCTTAACTCCATTTTTCTAAAAGCATCTATTTATCCTTAAAAGGATGTACTAGACAGACTTTACCCAAAGGAAACATGAGGAAAACATCTTATTATAAGATACATATTTACTATGTTTTAAGGGCATATTAAATATGCCTTTAAAAGGATAAATGCCCTTCTAGCAAAGTTAATGGCACACCTATCACAAATAAAGCAAGGTCCTCTTGTTTTTTCTTTTCAGTTTTTCAAGGAAATCAAAGACCCCCAAATTTATTACTCTGAAATAATAAGGTTTTAAATCTTTCTTAGTTTTCTCTTTGCATCTGAGATTTGTAAGCATTAAATGACACATACAAAAAACCACACACAAAACCCTGGTCTTTATATGCTGATCAAAACGGGCTAGGGAGGTAATGAGATCAACCTAAGCATGTTGAAGAGATGCCATCGTCCTGCTTCCCCTTCTCTCAATGTTCAGTCCCCTTTTGTGGCTTTGTAGCCAACCAGGGCCCCCCAAAATTAAAGCCTCACAGACCTCCTTTCACTATGGGAGAGTTGGAGCCGTTCCCAGTGCAGCTAAGCTTTGTTAGGTACTTCATTATAATTTTGCCACTTTAAATTCTTTCTACCTATTGGTAATTGTTGAACCCTATATTGAATTTCCATACATGCCTACAACTGTTGTGATTACTTAGTTTAAGTAGAAAATGAATATTTTTATTCTAATCCATTACTAGGGGTGGGAGATGTGGGAGATGAGGCAGGGAGGACCCATTATAAAACCTATAGTTTTCTGCCTTGCTTTGGTGTAGTAGCTGTGGCTTATAAATTTTAATTATAGTGAAAATAAGTAGGACATGCAAGGTAGATTTTTTTAATTAAAATTTTAACTATGTAAAGAATCACTTGATCATTTAGTATGTCAAAGAGTTGTGGAAATCTGTTTGTATAAAATTTACCCATTTCTTTTTACTAAACCTTGGATTTTATATTTGTATAGCCATTTTTGATTGTAGTTGATGACTATCAAGACCTTGAGGATTTTTATACTCAGTGTTAACTGTGGTTCTGCCACCTGAGGAAATAGAAAATAAAGATTGAGACTAGTTAAATTGTTGAAATGGAAACTACATATAAGAACTATCTTTATGAAAATGTTATGCAGATGTGTTTTTTTTTTTTCCTGTAAACAAAGATGCCATGGGTTGTACCCTTCCTTGAAGCACAGGTTTCACGGTGTTGGGGGAAAAGGCAAAAGGTTAGAACTACCAACACAGTGCTCAACTTTGAGCATCAAATTTAAGTTTTGGGGGGAAGTTGCAGTAAGACAGTAGTCTTGAGAGTCTGGCTTGTCAAGAGAGAAAGAGGGACTTCTGTTTTCCAAAGCTCCTTCTGCATTATCCAGAGACAATAAGCAAGGGCTTAAATAAGGCCAAGTCTGCAAAGATGGTGAAACCTACTGGGCCCCAACAGTGCCAGAAGAGATCACAAGTTCTATCAGCTGAGGACTTCAGCAGGGGACACTGCAGGGTGACCAAGAGGGAAAGAGGCATCTCTCTGGAGGCTACAGGGCAGTGAGAACCTAGAGGACAGCTCAGGGTCCAGCCCTTGAACCCCAAATGTTGTAAAAAAAAAAAAAAAATAGTACAAAGAGCTCCTGTATATCCTTTACTCAGAACCACCAATTTACAACTTAAGCTTTAGCAGTCTCTCTCATATAATTATATATAATATGAGAATTTATTATATCAAAAATATTGTTTATATTAAAAATTAGTTTTTGAACCATTTGAGAGTAGCTTGCATAAATCATGCCTTTTTACCCCTCAGTCTTTCTGTGTGTATTTTTTAAGAACAAGGATATTCTGTTACATAACCATATCAAATTCAGAAAGTTTAACATTGATAGAGGACTTCTATATAGTCTACAGTACATACTCCAATTTCATCCTTTCTCCTAATGATGTCCTTTTAAAGCAATTTTTCTACTCCAGCATTCAGTCCAGGTTTACCTTTTGAACTTGTCCTGCGAGATGGAATTATCTTTAACTGACAATTTCTAGTCCAGTTTCTCACTCTACAAACCCAACCTCCATCTACCAGAATAGGAGCTACAGGGCAAGTTTTATATTTCTTAGTTTAGCATATTTATCTGTAACGCATGTTTATTGTGCTACATATATCGCCTGTGTACCTATTACTGTTTCCAAATGCTTCCAAATGAGACCTCTGTGTGGAGCTGAGAGATTTCAACTTTATCCTGCATAAAGTCTCCATCAAATAGGCTTTCAGCCCAGTGACAAAGGGATTGCTCTCACTTCTGTAGCCTTGGAGGGTGTTCTAATGAAGTAAGAAGAAAGTCAGGGTCATATGTTTTAAAATAACCATAGCTGTATTTTATTATGTGCACTAGGCACTTAATATTCACACTCCTATTTGATCTTCAAGTCCATGGTGTAGGTTAAAATCCTTCATGAATCATAAGGCCAGTGTTCTCTATCCCTTGTCTCACTTCCCACCACTCTATTGATTCTCCACCCACACAGACCTTCAAGTTTCTCATGAGAGTCATGATCATTTCCATCCCAGGGTGTATACAAATACTCTTCTTTTTGCCTGGAACATTTTTCTCAGTATTTTTTTCTGAAGAAGCTTAGCTGTGACGGGAAGATGAGAGATAAAAGGGTCTAGGGAGAGTTTTGTGTGTGGTTCTTGTTTCTGATGCTGTGTATATTTTAATGACAGTCACATATTTATCTTAGAAGCTGAAGGGAGAGAGTCAAAGGAGAGAGGATGAAGATGCAGAGGAAGGCAATTGATGGAGGGAGATTCCTGAAGAGGGTGGAATGAGAAATGGGATGCAAGTTAAGAGATGAACTTTGTACAGCTAGGAAAATTCAATGGTAAATGGGCCAGAAGTTGAGGGAGTTTGGCTTTGTTAGCCTCCTATTTTTCACTGTGAAATGGGAGGCCAAGTCATTTGCTTGGATGCTCAGAGTGAGGAGGCTAGAGGAGAAAGGGAGGATGGAGGGTGAGAGTAGACAGTAGGCCCAACTCATAAACTGAGGAACCTGGGGACAGAGTTACCTGTGCCCTTGTTCTTATGCTGGAGCTCTGGAAAGCAATATGATTTTAGATGCCTTTTGGATGTAGCATAGTGTGGGAGCAAAAGAAATGTAGGTATTGGAGAGAGCCTCACAGAGTCCTGACCTATGGGGGAAATATAGTTTTCCTATGTGGTTAGAGTGGCACAGATAAAAACACAAGGGGCTTATGGGAATGAGGAGGAAGCCGAAGTGACTTGTGAGAGACAACCAGATGGCATCAAGAGCACTTTAGAGGACACCAGCCTGATGACCCAATTGTTCTTCCCCATGCCTCAGTTCTAAGATCCCTAATGGAAGATGATAAAAATCTGAGCAACACGGAAAGGTTGTCTTCTGAACCTGCATACCCTAAGAAAATATAATTGGCTTGTAAATACAGTAACATAAAAAAAAGTCTTATAAGACAAACCCTAGTTCAGCTATCTTGTAAATGGGAGACACTTCTAAATGTTAGTGTTACAAGGACTGAAATTGTTGTTATTTCCACTGAGAATTGGAACTGAAAGAGATGTGCAATGATAGAAATGGAAATCTTTCTCTTATGAACCTTTGGAATATAGACCTTTTTACTATCCAATAATTTTCTGCCTGAAGCAATGACATGTCTAATTAATAATAATATTCTATAAAAAGTATGATTAATCTCAGAGATCATTATGAACAAGTAAATTAAAAAACCAACCTAAATCCCCTTGGTCTGATTTAAGATAAAATAAACCTGAGTTTCTTATCCAGAGAGGTTTTTTTTTCCTTGTGATATAACTTGAGGGTATATTCTATTTCTTTGATTCTTTGGTGTGTGTTGTGTTCTTTATCTGATTAACTTAAAGGAGACTTTTTTATAAATAACACCTATTCAGTTGCCCCTTAATTTAATTACAGTTTTGTGTAAGCTATTTACATGTGCATATTTTTGCAGAATATATCAGTTACATAATATCTTTCTGTTGTTAGTTTCGTATGGGGCAAAGCTGTTAATATTTTACTAATAGAAACAAAGATTTGAGAGAATTAGGCAGAGAAGGACCCCATGGAATATTTCAGCATAAATCCTAATACTTCAAACTTTGCCTGATTCCTGAGCTGGAGAAGTGGCAGTAGCACTGTTTAATAAGTTCAGTGATGGAAAACAACATAAATGGTCTTGATTACTTAAAGGGCATGATTTTAAGCAAGTCCAGAAATTTTAAGAGTTGTTGTTCCTTGAATTTTTAATTCATCAGTGGGGAGATTTTTAATAAACTTCCCCTTGCCGGCCAGTGGAATGTAGCCATTAAAATCGAGGTTGGGGAACTACTTGGTTTCAGGTTTCAGTTTTGCCACTAACTAGCTGTGAGATCTTGGACAAGTTGGTTAATGCCTCAGGCCTCAGTGTCTTCATCTATAAAATGGGGAAGTCACCAGTTTGCTAGGCAGAACCTCCTCATTTGTGTGCCTCTCCCACAAAAGGTCTGAGTGTTGATCTTCTTGGCTCTGTCACCTCAGGCCTCCAGCAGGGGGACAAGCTTCATGGGTTTCTATACAAGCTGAGTAGTGGGAAAGTTAAGGAGGCAAAGCCAGTTGTGAGAATTAAAAGTGTATGATGAAAGTAAAGCCTTTAGCTCTGTCTGGGACCTCATGGTTGTTCAATAAAATCCAACATGTATTATTACTTATTGCAGTTGAACATTCATTAGATTTTCAGATTATATATGTTATTTTTAGAGGTTATCTTTTAGTCAGTTGTCTTTCACCTGGAATTTTAGTGTTATAAAGATTTATCTATCAGCTGAAATTCGGAGCCATATGGTGGCTACCTGAATTTCCTAATAGTACTTGGACATATATATATATATAATATTTTACATTTTGCAAAACATTTCTCACATCATTATTTTAGTATGTGATCAGTACTAATTATGACCAATTTTAATATTTGATTTTGCCTAACTGATTATCTCTGGATATCAGTCATAGACCAAATTTTGAAAGTTCAAGAAAATGCTACTCATGTGTGCCCACACACCTTTTCTATAGATTATTTCAGTAAAACACACACACTGCTTAGATAGTAGTACTCATAAATGTTGATGGAGATGTAATAATTTATACTGTTGTGTAATAAAACAATTGAGTGGCATTGGGAATACTTCCTGTAACTAAAATAGGGGTGAAAATGTAGTAAACAAAAGTGACAGAAACATCTCGTAATGTAGGTAATATGAGGGAAGTTTTAAAGTGTCATTGGAAAATGAAGAAAAAATTTCTGGGATGCCAAGAATTTAAAGATACAAATTTGAAATGAAAATATACTTTAAACTAAATATGTTGTCAAGTGGAAATTGTTTAGGGGACAGTAGGACAAAGTGAAAGCTCAATGAAGTGTACGCTCTTAAAGTACATTGTAATTGATAGTCAACCATCATCTCCATGATGGTTTTCATGCATTTCAAATATTTATCTGTTCTTAAAGAGCGCATGCATTCAATTGAAGTGCTCTTAATATAAACATCGTGGGCACATATAGGCGTCTTGATCTTAAGGGTAATCAGCTGTAATTAAGACTCTTCCCAGATGAATACAGGGAGCCCAGAGAAAAGTGGCTTCTCCAAGGTCACACAGCTCATTCATGATAGAAGAGTCAGGACTAGAGCCCGTGGAACTGTAACGTATTTCCACTACTGAGTTCTCTTCTGTGGGTGATTTCAGGAGCCCTTGAGAAAGTCAGATACCTCCTAATCCAGCTAATTGATTCTCTAATTTCTGTAATCAGAGATTCATACCTCTTCAGTTTTTCAATGCTTGGTGTAGTGCGAGTAGCTCAGGCTTTAAGTCAGGTAGCTTTGGGTTCAAAATATACTGCTGCCACACTCTGCAACTCCAGTGGATACCATTACAAGGTAGTTTATATGCACAGGTAAACACGGGGCACAGAAAGGGTCAGTCTTGCACACACCTTAATTCTTCAGGAGTAGTATCAGATGCAGATTTTGATTTTGACAGCTGATAGAATAAAATTTTTCCATAGTGAGGACCATGTGTGAAGAGCTATTCTGTTCAGGGACACATATGTGCCTGTCCCACATATGCTTTAATTAAGTCTCATAAGTACACATAACAAAAATCACGTTAATTCAGACACCACTATTTTGGAGTTTCTGGTAATGGTGATGAGAGCTAGAGTGCTGTCTCCCATCTTCTCTGTCACTCTGCTTTGGGAGGTGCCGGCCTTACACTCCTATTCAGGATCCTGGTTGGAGGCCTGGTTACCTCTGTTAACATGGTGATCAGCTAATGAAGCTTAAAAAGGTTACTGAAGAAGAGGTTATAGGTATGGCCTCTGTCATCACCCCTAGGGCAAGAATGAGGAAAGGCTACTCTTCTACACAAGAAGAGCATCCCATTCCAGTTCTGCTCCCCATTTGTGAGGTTGGTGAGAACTTGCTGAGACTCTCCTAGAACCTCTTTTATTGTCCCTCAGTTTGCAGAACTGCTGTGTTCTGAATCTGGGTCCTGGAGACTGGGGATAAGTGGGATAGATTGGATTTGGATTTTACTTTTGGAATGTTTATGGCCTACTGAGCAAATTATTAGCACCATAAAATTGCAAGTCTCTTCCAAATTAAGAAAATGAATTGTTTTCAGACAGTTTTAGAAGAATCATTTACATATGGACAGGATACTCAGGGTGTGACACAAGCTTGTATTATTTAAGTGAGGACTTATATTACTTAAGTTAGTAGTCTAATTTAGTGGGTGTCTGTAGTTGATTGTTGTAACAGTCCCCCAGTGAATCACACCTTTCTGCTCCACACCTGCTTTGTTAGTGTGATGTTGTTGTTCTTTCCATCAAGAAATGGAGTCTCAGGCTTCCCTGGTGGCGCAGTGGTTGAGAGTCCGCCTGCCAATGCAGGGGACGCGGGTTCGTGCCCCGGTCAGGGAAGATCCCACATGCCGCGGAGCGGCTGGGCCCGTGAGCCATGGCCACTGAGCCTGCGCGTCCGGAGCCTGTGCTCCGCAACGGGAGAGGCCACAACAGTGAGAGGCCCGCGTACTGCAAAAAAAAAAAAAAAAAAAAAAAAAGAAATGGAGTCTTTTTCTCTACTTCCTTGAATCTGGGCTGGCTTTGTGACCTGCTTTGACAGATAGGATGTGATGGAACTGATATTTTAGACTTCTAAGCCCAAGTCCCATAACTTCTGTTTCCATAGAGGGGGAACATAGCTGTTAGGTAAAGGATTCCAGACTATCCTGCTGGAGATAGAGTCCCCATGGAGCAGCTCCAGCTGAGCACCAAGGCCACAGTCAGTGAGTCAGTCTTTTTTTTTTTTTTAGTAGATTGTTATTGGACTATAATGGCTTCACAATACTGTGTTAGTTTTTGTTGTACAACAAAGCGAATTAGCCATATGCATACACATGTCCCCATATCCCCTCCCTCTTAAGCCTCCCCCCATCCTCCCTCTCCCACCCCTTTAGGTGGTTGCAAGGCACTGAGCCAATCTCCCTGTGCTATGCTGCTGCTTCCCACCAGCCAACTATTTTACATTCGGTAGTGTATATATGTCGATGCTACTCTCACTTCGCCCCAGCTTCCCCCTCCCACCCCATGTCCTCAAGTCCATCCTCTATGTCTACCTCTTTATTCCTGCCCTGCAACCTGGTTCATCAGTACCATTTTTTTTTTTTTTTTTTTTTTTAGATTCGGTCCCAGCCAAGTCACTGCTCCGCCGAGTCCTACCCAAATTCTTGACCCACAAATTTGTGAGCAAATAAAATCGTTGTTCTTTTAAGCCAGTAAACTTTGGAGTGGTTAGTATGCAGCAATAATGATTAATTACAATTGAGCTGCGAATCAAAATCATCATGGGAGCCTTTATAAAAAGCAGATTCCTAGGTCCCATCTCCAGAGATTCTGATTTAGAAGGTCCAGTGGGGAGAGGGTTATCCCAAACCTCTGTAATTCCTCCATGCAACTTTAATTTGGAAAAATTTCAAATCAATAGAGAAGTTGAAAAAATAGCATAGAAAGCACTCAACTACTCCTAGATCTACCGATTATTAATATTTTACCGCATTTGTTTTATCTATCAGTCTGTCCTTTTCATATATCTTTTTTTCTAAAATCGTTTGAAAGTAGTTGCAAATGTCATTTATTTCATCCCTAAATACTTCAGCATTTACTGCCTAGGAAAAGAACACTTCATTGCATGACTGCATTATCATTCTCACATCTAAGAAAATTAACATTGATTCAATAAAATCATTTAATATAGTCTATATTCAAATTTCTTAAGTTTGGAAATATGCTTTATAGACGAAAAAAATCAAAATCAAAGAAACGCTACTTCTTATATTCTGGATCAAATCTCCTTTTGCCTTCTTAAAGGTTCACTTCTTTGCATCATCAATTTCTGCCTCTCTACAGAATTGTTACTATCAGCAAATGAACACATGCTCTGCCATCTCCTTTCCCATAACTTCTTATCTCCTCACTCCCCAGCTTGGCTAAGGCCTCATCTCTATGTTGCCTTTTATAACAAAATTTAAATCATAAAAGTTACTGACACTAGCTGATTGTGCTTCCTTACATCTCATTATCTTCTCAAAACAGTCATAGGTGTTCTGTTCACTCAACTGCACAGAAACTCTCTTTTTAAGGTCACCAAAAATCTTAATGATTTTCAATCCAATGGTTACTTCTATGTCCTCATATTTCTTGACCTTTCAAAATTTTTTTTCCCATAGTGAACCACTCCCTCCTTCTTGAAACACTGTCCCTTTGGCTTTTGTGACATCACACTGTCCTGGTTTCCTTCCTGTCTTGGTGGCTGCAGCTTCATGGTCTCTTTTGCTGACCTTGGTAACCTTTTCTGCCTGACCTCTAGTGTGGGAGATCCTCAGGGATCTCTCATCTATTGACAGCCCCTCCCACTACCACCCCTGCCCCAAGCCCTGTCATCTCACTCAGCCCCAGGACTTTGCATCTATATACTGAGAGATTCCCAAATTCATATCCAGCCCTGACCTCTTTTCTCAGTTGATCTCATATAACCAGCTGCCTACTTGTTAACTCTACTTTGATGTCTAAGAGGTGCCTCAAACCTAACATCCTCCAAACTATTTTGATTCCCCTCCCCTGCCTTGCTTCTGCCCCAAGTCTTGCCCATCCCAGTTGCTTTATTTACCCAGTCCCTCAAGCAAAGCCCAAGAATAAACTTGATCTATTTTCCTTACCCTGCACAGCTAACCCATTCACAAAACCTTCCAACTCCACCCCTAAAAGGGACCCTGGGAATGCTCAACTTTTCTCACCTGCTCCAAGTCACCATTATTTCCAGTCTAGATCACTGCAAGAGCCTTCGAGCTAGCCTCTCTGATTCCTTTTTTGCTCCCTGATCTATTTCCCCAATGATCTGTTGTCACTCCTGCTTAAAACCTGCAAAATTTCTTCTGTTACACTAAAACAAAATTCTTACCCAGCCTATAAGTCTTATGTAATCTGACCCTGCTTGCCTGCATCTGCAATTTCATCTTGCTCACCATGACAAAGCTGTCTTGGCCTTCTCTATGTTCCTTGAAACTGCCCTATTTTCTTCACAGTGCTTATGTATTCTTATAGTACTTATTTGTTGTAGTTCTCCATTTGTCATCTCTAAGTTTAGGAGTTTGGATTCTTAAATGGTCACTGTTACGTCTCCAGTGTTTAGAACAATGTCTGGCACCTATTAGGTAGTAAATAACTGTTGAAATGATGAGCGAATTGGTGAATGATACCAGTATTAGAAATCTGGCATTCATCCTACGCTTCTTTCATGCTCTGGCTTTCTACTTCTAATCAATAGCCAAGTCCTGCAGGTTTTGTATTCATGATTTTTCCAAAATCTGTCCCCTTTTCCCCAACTCTACTACTACTGCCTTGGTTTATTTCATCAGTGCCTAGGTGGTTTCTAAGCCCCTGGTCAAGGACTGATGCCTGCATACAACTTTTTCTCTTCCTACAGGAGAAACCAATCAACTACTCTTTGTGCTACCATGATATCCCTACTTCTGCCATAGGACCTCAGAGAGTTTGTCATGCTTACCTTTTACTGTGTTCATCTCCTTTTACTATATTGTAATCCCTCTGGAGACAGGGACCACATCTTTCTGGTTTTTCACTCCTAACACCTAGCACAGTGCCTGGCATATAGTAGGTATCCACTAAATGTTTGAAAGAAAATGAGTAAATGCAAATGAATGAGGCTGGCCAAGTGGGGCCATTTAAAAACAGCTACAATAAAACACCTAAAATTTAGATGTAAAGATAATGATGTTTAACTTGTGAACTTAAAATTTTAAAATCAAGTTCACCTATTATAATTAAGCCTTATTAATGAGTAATGATTGATAAACTTGCTTTTGAGAGTACCAAGCTCTACATTCCAATATCTTCAGTTCTAGCTCTTAATGTTTTCTTGAGATAATTTTATATGTGAAAATAAAAAAGCAGTTATCCCCATATTTTTCTTAGAGATATAAAAATAACTTAGGGTAAAGAACCCCATGATATATACAAGTTTGAGAAAATCTATTTTTTTCCCCTTTGTATCTTTTGGTGTCTTTTAAATATGCTTCATATATCTAAAATAATTTAGGAAAACTATCAATAAAATTATTCACACTTCCTAGGACCCTAATCTAACCTTGGGTGATTTGACTTTTCATTCTTATTTTTGCTTCAGTACTCCATGTGCATCTTTTGTGTTTCTAAATATTGAAATCAGAATATGTAAGTCCATATTGGTTACTGGGAAACTGTAACTTTGTAGTATTTCCAGAAAATGAATATACAGTATATTTTGCATGTAATTTTTATCTCCTTCCATCAAGTGTAACAATATGTTGAATTTGCCGTGGGCCTTTAAAGCTTCGATGTTGTGAAGAGCTCTGCATGAAATTTTAAAGAGACTGGACCTTTCATCTGCACAGCAGCAGGGCACCTCACTATAGGGACAAAAAAGGGAGAGAGAGAGAGAGAGAGAGAGAGAACATTTCTGAAGCAATAGCAAAAAATAACAGCAGAAGCAATTATTTCATCAAAGATTGACTTTTTTATTCCATATATATATATTTATATATATATATATATATATAATTTTTTTTCTTCAGATTTCTTAGCTGGAGATTGTCTGCCTTATTGCCTTCGTCTCCTGGTATATGTTTAATTTGCAGGTTTCACATGGTCAAAATGGGCATAAATTCATAAATGAAAAATGTTTATTTTAGGAGGTGGTGTTATTGATAATAGTATTTAAATATATTTTCAGGAGATATGCAAGTTGGGAATGATGCGAATAACTAAATTTGGCGTTCCCTAAGGTTCTTAGTCTGTTTATCTGCTTGGGGATGTGAGTGATAAAGATATGTTTTCTTCCTGACTTTGTTTTTTCTCTTTTTCTCCCATAAACATTAGCACAGACTTTGACTACCCTGGGAGGGTAAGAGAATTTTCTCCATCTCTGTGGCTAATATTGACATACTTTTATTTGGGTTGGGGCTGGGCACCCCTGGCTGTGGGGTGAATTAGTACTAGTTCTTGCAGCATGGACATTATTTTACTGGCAGTGAGGATAACCAAATATGGGCTGCCATTTTCTTTCACTGTGACCCTGAGATTGCATCAAAATGAAATACCTGGGCTTCCCTATGGGCAGGATCTGAACTTCTCACTCAAATGAAGCTTGGTAGTCTTCCAGAGAGCTTTCCGTATTTTTGGAGTTGGAAGAATCATGTTTCATTCTGGGTATTAAACTTGGTAGTATTTTCCTTCCCTGTTCTGCTATTTAGTCTTGAATGACTTGCTCTAACTTCTCTGTTTCCATTTTCTTTATCTTCTCTAGGCTGTTGAGGGGATTAATAAAATACTTGAGCTTTGAGGTCTTTGGAGGAGGCCCTCTCTCCCCATATTACACACACACACACACACACCACACACACACACACACACACACACATATATATATATATATATATATTTGTCCGGAGGCTCCAGATGTGCAGGCTCATCTGCCATGGCTCATGGGCCCAGCCGCTCTGCGGCATGTGGGATCTTCCCGGACCGGGGCACAAACCCGTATCCCCTGCATCTGCAGGCGGACTCTCAATCACTGCGCCACCAGGGAGGCCCTATATATATAGATATAGATATATATTTTTTTAACAAACTGACTACAAACGTAGTGGCTTAAAATACATTTACTCTTTTTTGATTCTGGAAGTCAAAAGTCTGAAATGAGTCTCATGGAGCTAAAGGTGTTCATGGAGCTGTGTTCCCTCTGGAGGCTCAAGGGGGAGAATTTGTTTCCTTGTCTTTTCCAGCTTATGGAAAAAGACTACATTCCTTGGCTCATGGCCCCTTCTTCCATCCTCAAAGTGCATCACTCCAACCTCAGCTTCTATCATCCTATTTCCTTCTCTAGACCCTTAATCACATATGCAAAGTTCCCATTAGCACGTAAGGTGACATATTCACAGGTTCTAGGAATTAAGGCATGGACATCTTTGTTGGGGAGGTGTTATCCAGCCTACCACCCCTTCATTGAACTACTTAAAATTTTTGTAATCCTTATCCTGTTTCTTTCAATTCGTGGGTGCACACTTTATCCCATTTTCAACTGGCGATGATTGTGAACTTCTTAAACGGACAAGAGAGAAGTTTTGTTGATGTCCTCTCCAAAGTAGCTCCTAAGAGTCAAGCAGTGATAAGCTTCAGAGGAGTAAACTTCTTTCTGGGATGACTCCCTAAGTATTGGAAGCTGTTTTCTCTGTATCTTCAAGAGGCTTGTGGACTCTGCCCTTTGCTGTGCACCTGAAACTATCACAACATACTTAATTGGCTATACTCCAACATAAAATGAAAAGTTAAAAAAACAAAAGAACAAGAGGCTTGTGGAACCTGAGGAAGCTGATTTTTAGGGTCCACTGCTTTAGGTTTAGCATGATGCCTGGAGGTACAAATGTTGGAATCCCAACTATCCTAAGCTTCCTCAGTGGGAGGCTATACTTCTCTTCTTCCTCTCATATTATAAACCTCTCTTCATTTTTCGGTCAAACCCCATTCTGACCTGCTGCTTATACTTTTAGGAAGATCTCTCCCTTCTCTGCCAGTCTTATTCATCTAAAC
Organism: Monodon monoceros; assembly: GCF_005190385.1. Classification (NCBI taxonomy): domain Eukaryota; kingdom Metazoa; phylum Chordata; class Mammalia; order Artiodactyla; family Monodontidae; genus Monodon; species Monodon monoceros. The sequence goes on along the minus strand of NW_021703766.1, from coordinate 16,765,962 downwards.
TTCACCCTCTCTGTTCACATAGCACTTGGTGTATACTTTTATTGTAACTCCCATCTCTTAGGATTAATGAGTCTGTGTCTCCTAAATAATGGACTTGCCTTATTTACCTTCTTGTTTCCTCCACTAAAATGGTGCTTGGCACAGAGTAAGCATTTAGAATGTATTTTTCTGAACAAGTGAATTACTAAACAACTTTCAGTGGATCCCCACACCCTATAGAGTGAAGCCCAAACCTTAGCAGATCATGAAATCTCTAGTTTCACGTCTCCCCTCTTCACGTTCCCTATTCTCTATTGATTTCATGCCCTCCCTGTGTTGTACTGCTTTCTATTCTCCAAACCGCTTTACATTTTATCTTCAAGTCTTTGTTCCCAATGTGATAATACGTAAACTAACATTTGAGGAGGTTTGATCTGTGTGAGTCTCAGTACAAACCACTTTACAGGTATTTAATCTTTAGAGTATTCCTATGTAGTTTACATTTTACATGTAAAAATCCTGAGGCTTGTAGAGGTTACAGAACCTCCCCTAGACCACATAGCTAGTAAGGAGTAGCTCTGGGGTTTAAACTCAACATGTTAGGTCTAGATGTTGATCATAAGATCAACATCTTATATTGATCACTGCAGCTACCTCCTGATATGGGCTTCCATCCTGAAGGGATTGCTTAGCATTTTCCAGAAAACTGTGCATTCCCTTTATGCCCACCATAGTGCTTGAAAAACCTACATCTATTTAGGATTGAAGTTTGGGGTGAAGGTTTTAATTATGAGGGCTCTTTTATGGCTGTAAATCAGATTTTTAAGAGAGTACTGGGTAGAGCCATTCTGGAGAATGCCTTGGAATTCATTCCCAACCACGTCTCAGTCAGCCATAGCCATGAATGCCTGCCAATTAATATCCAAAGAAACAGTAGTCATGACTGAACTGAGCGTCAGCCATCCCTTCCTTCTACCTCATTGGTGTCCAAGCTTTTTTTGTTTAAAGCAGTGGAATCCATTCTTGAAAAAATCTCATGTAGACCTCCAGTATATAAAACAGATAACAGTGGACATGAATTTTCTATCAGCGTGTCCTTCCAGATTGTTTTACATAAATCCCTTTCTTAAGCTTAAGGACACTGCACCCTTCCCTGAAACTCTTCTCTTGCACCCCACTTGCCCCAATTCTATATGTGTTAACTCTGGGTCTGTGGGGAGAAGCCAGTTGGCCTAGGTTGATGACAGATTTGTGATACATATATTCTTTAACCATGCACTGTGTCAATCAATTAGATTGTTTGAATTTAAAACAGGCTTAAAATAGCCAAAAATAGTGGAAATATACCTAAAGGACCATAGAGTTCCAAATAGGAAAAAAGCTCACTTAGGGCCCATGGAGGAGCTATGTATTTTTTATTTTATTTTATTTTATTTTTACATCTTTATTGGAGTATAATTGCTTTACAATGGTTTTTCCGTTTCTGCTTTATAACAAAGTGAATCAGTTATACATATACATATGTTCCCATATCTCTTCCCTCTTGCGTCTCCCTCCCTTCCACCCTCCCTATCCCACCCCTCTAGGTGGTCGCAAAGCACCGAGCTGATCTCCCTGTGCTATGCGGCTGCTTCCCACTAGCTATCTATTTGATGTTTGGTAGTGTATATATGTCCATGCCACTCTCTCGCTTTGTCACAGCTTACCCTTCCCCCTCCCCATATCATCAAGTTCATTCTCTCGTAGGTCTGTGTCTTTATTCCTGTCTTACCCCTAGGTTCTTCATGACATTTTTTTTCTTAAATTCCATATATATGTGTTAGCATATGGTATTTGTCTTTCTCTTTCTGACTTCACCCTATGACAGACTCTAGGTCCATCCACCTCATTACAAATAGCTCAATTTCGTTTCTTTTTATGGCTGAGTAATATTCCATTGTATATATGTGCCACATTTTCTTTATCCATTCATCCAATGATGGACACTTAGGTTGTTTCCATCTCCAGGCTATTGTAAATAGAGCTGCAATGAACATTTTGGTACATGACTCTTTTTGAATTATGGTTTTCTCAGGATATATGCCCAGTAGTGGGATTGCTGGGTCATATGGTAGTTCTATTTGTAGTTTTTTAAGGACTCCATACTGTTCTCCATAGTGGCTGTACCAATTCACATTCCCACCAGCAGTGCAAGAGTGTTCCCTTTTCTCCACACCCTCTCCAGCATATATTGTTTCTAGATTTTTTGATGATGGCCATTCTGACTGGTGTGAGATGATATTTCATTGTAGTTTTGATTTGCATTTCTCTAATGATTAATGATGTTGAGCATTCTTTCATGTGTTTGTTGGCAGTCTGTATATCTTCTTCGGAGAAATGTGTATTTAGGTCTTCTGCCCATTTTTGGATTGGGTTGTTTGTTTTTTGTTATTGAGCTGCATGAGCTGCTTATAAATTTTGGAGATTAATCCTTTGTCAGTTGCTTCATTTGCAAATATTTTCTCCCATTCTGAGGGTTGTCTTTTGGTTTTGTTTATGGTTTCCTTTGCTGTGCAAAAGCTTTGAAGTTTCATTAGGTCCCATTTGTTTATTTTTATTTCCATTTCTCTAGGAGGAGGGTCAAAAAGGATCTTGCTGTGATTTATGTCATAGAGTGTTCTGCCTATGTTTTCTTCTAAGAGTTTGATAGTTTCTGGCCGTACATTTGGTTCTTTAATCCATTTTGAGCTTATTTTTGTGTATGGAGTTAGGGAGTGATCTTATCTCATACTTTTACATGTACCTGTCCAGTTTTCCCAGCACCACTTATTGAAGAGGCTGTCCTTTCTCCACTGTACATTCCTGCCTCCTTTATCAAAGATAAGGTGACCATATGTGCGTGGGTTTATCTCTGGGCTTTCTCTCCTGTTCCATTGATCTATCTTTCTGTTTTTGTGCCAGTACCATACTGTCTTGATTACTGTAGCTTTGTAGTATAGTCTGAAGTCAGGTAGCCTGATTCCTCCAGCTCCGTTTTTCGTTCTCAAGATTGCTTTGGCTATTCGGGGTCTTTTGTGTTTCCATACACATTGTGAAATTTTTTGTTCTAGTTCTGTGAAAACTGCCAGTGGTAGTTTGATAGGGATTGCATTGAATCTGTAGATTGCTTTGGGTAGTATAGTCATTTTCACAATATTTTTTCTTCCAATTCAAAAATGTGGTATATCTCTCCATCTATTTGTATCATCTTTAATTTCTTTCATCAGTGTCTTATAATTTTCTGCATACAGGTCTTTTGTCTCCTTAAGTAGGTTTATTCCTAGATATTTTATTCTTTTTGCTGCATTGGTAAATGGGAGTGTTTTCTTGATTTCACTTTCAGATTTTTCATCATTAGTGTATAGGAATGCCAGAGATTTCTGTGCATTAATTTTGTATCCTGCTATTTTACCAAATTCATTGATTAGCTCTAGTAGTTTTCTGGTAGCATCTTTAGGATTCTCTATGTATAGTATCATGTCATCTGCAAACAGTGACAGCTTTACTTCTTCTTTTCCGATTTGGATTCCCTTTATTTCCTTTTCTTCTCTGATTGCTGTGGCTAAAACTTCCAAAACTATGTTGAATAAGAGTGGTGAGAGTGGGCAACCTTGTCTTGTTCCTGATCTTAGTGGAAATGGTTTCATTTTTTCACCATTGAGGACAATGTTGGCTGTGGGTTTGTCATATATGGCCTTTATTATGTTGAGGAAAGTTCCCTCTATGCCTACTTTCTGCAGGGTTTTTATCATAAATGGGTGTTGAATTTTGTCGAAAGCTTTCTCTGCATCTATTGAGATGATCATATGGTTTTTCTCCTTCAATTTGTTAATATGGTGTATCAGAGTTATGTATTTTTTAAGAGGTATCCTGGAGTGACACTGCCTTGGTGAATCCACAGTCCAGGCACTGGCCTTTATCTTGGAAGGTTGAGAAATTTCATTTTGTCCATATACTGTGTGGCCCTGTTGGCCTGTTCCTTGAAATAAATGGGTCCTTGGACCAAGGTCCTTGTTGACTCTTTGAACAAGCACTGTTACCATGTGCTTGCCTGAAACCCTTTCTGTGCTTCCATGGCTAAGCTATACTTGTTTTATTTGACCCATTATATCCTTAGCTATATTAACACATACAGCAAGGATATCGTCCAGCATTGCCGACTCAGACTTTATGCTTCTGTGATGGAAGAGAGCATACCATCCATGGTAGTTAAGAACTTAGGTGCTGAATTAAACAGGACTGGGTTCAATTCCCTGGCAGTGCCTTGTATAAGCTATGTGATCCTTGCTGATTTCCTTAACCTCTCTAAGCTCATTTTCCCTTCAATAAAATAAAAACAACTGAGGATTTTTGTCAAAATTGAGATAGGATGTGTGAAAGTCCCTGGTGCTTGGCACAGGAGATTGCTTGGGGATTGGTAACTGCTAGCTTTGTTATTATTTTAGGTGGTCTCTCATCTCCTCTAATTCCTTCTGTGCTGATTTTGAAGTTTAACGTTCAGAGGCTCATCTTGTTTTTCTTAATTCCAGATTCCAGGAGGATGCCCCACTGTAGTCCTGAGAGGCCAAACACAGGATCACCAGCCCACTTAACTGCTCAGTATCTCCTCTTCTCTGCCATGGGGGAAATCATGCTACAAGGGCACCCAGTGCTCGTTCCTGTTCTCTGTGTGCAATGCCAACCACTCCACTGCTTTGAACTAGGATAAAAGTGGAGATTTCCTCCATGAAGGTGCAGCTCTTTCTCTGACTCCCTGGTTGAATGCGTTTATGCTCTGCTCCTTTCTGCTGACCAGGTATGTGTAATATAAACAAATTTATGCATATCACATAAATCTATGCTTGTGGGACATTCAAATGATACATAAATATGTAAAAACTTACTGTTTTCCTTCACTCTCCCAACTATACTCCCCCTGTTAACTGAGCATGGCTATTATTTTAGTGTATATCATTCTAACCTTTTTTCTATGCAATTATATACTTATTAAAAAATGGTATTATACTATTGTTTGGCGACCTGCCTTTTTAACTTAACGTTTCTTGATCTTTTCATGACAGCATATACAAATCCATCACATTCTTCTAAAATTTTGCATAGTTTTCCACAGACAGGTGAATCAATATTTACCATGGGAGTATTGACAAATATTTACCTTTCCAGTTTACTATTAAAAACAAGTAAACTGGAATTGTACTACATAATTGTTCTGCTAAAAGCTATGCCACTTTATACTCCTACGAACAGTGTGAAAGAAGGCCCATTTCCATACACAGTCACCAATACTGGATCTTATTAGTCTTTAAAATTTTTAATAATCTGGGTAAAATTCTCATTTAAACATACTTTTTCCTGATTATCTGTGAAGCTAAGCATCTTTGCACAGGTGGTTTTCATTTTTTCATTTGTACTTATGAATACTGTCAATTTAAATTTTTTCTCAGTTTTATTTTGGGTTGTCTTTTTATTGCTTTATAGGAGCTCTTTGTATGCTATTGATTTTTAGGTCTTTGTTGAATATACTATAACTATTTTCTCCTAGTTTCCTTTTTAAAATTGTGTTCTTTGTATCTTTTGCTATATATAGAAATTTTACATTTTATCTAGTTCTGGTTTTCTTATTATGAAATTTATTATATGTCGTACTTGTTAAAGGGTTGTGAAGGCATGAAATCAATCTCCTTTGTGGTGAAACAGGCTAATATTAATTACATGTTATAAATTAGAAAAGCATAGCAGATACAGTTTAAAGATCTTGTAAACTCTAGCTACTTTCAAAACAAGTATTTATTGAACACCTATGTGTTTAGTGTGTTGGATAATAAAAAAAATATATAAAACATGGTCTCTACCTTTAGAGACCATTTCTATGTGAATCATAAATACTTAGCTATACCTTGAGAAATTATATAGGGCATTATTTATCTAAGTGCTAAATTTTTTTACAGAAAAAAAGTGGTATCAGAATTCAAAAGGAGCTAGGTCAACAGAGTATGTGTACTAGTAACTGTTAAAAGCTATGGGCATAGTGGAAAACTTGAATTGGGGCTGGAAGCCTAGAAAAGATACAGTTATGAGGTTGTAGGACCTGTATCTGTTATCTATTTCTTCATAACATACCACCCCAAATCTTAGTGGCTGTGAAAGTACCAATTTAATTTAGCTCATAATATTGCAGGTTGACATTGTTTGTTGGGCTCAGCTGGGCAGTTCTTCTGATGTGGGCTAAGCTTAGCTAATCTTGGCTGGGCTCGCTTATGCATCTGCAGTCAGCTGGCAGATTGCCTGGGCAGATGGGTTTATGACCCACATGATCACATCTGGGACAGCTGGGATGACTGGGGTCATTTCCCACATTGGCTCCCAACCTCTAACAGGCTAGCCTGGATTTGTTCCCATGGTGGGCACAGAGTTCCAAGAGTTTGAGGATGGAAGCTGCAAGGTCTCTTGAGTCGTAGGCTCAGGATTGGTGTAGTGCCATTTTTGTGTATTCTATTGGTCAAAGCTACAATACCAACCAAGATTCAAGGGGCGGGAAAATATTCTCTGCCTCTTGATGGGAGGTGCTGAAATTGTGTGGCTGTTTTTGTGGTCTACTCCAGAACTCCAATTCAGACTCATGTTGGCTGAGTGATTTAATCCTTACAGTTAAGTGTGATGACCACGCTTAAAAACTATCTTTGACAAGGCCCAGTAGAAATATAAATAGCAGTAGAGTGGAAGTCTGAATGCAAATGACTTTTTTTCCTTGGCCAAATGTGTATTGACATTTTAGGGAACCTTTCTTTCATCTTGTTTTAAACAGGACAATTAGGAACATGATGTCTGGATTCCTAGACTGGCCAGAATGACATGTGATAATCTTGACTTCCCACTCCTTGAAAAAAACAAAACAAACAAACAAGAAAACTGAAAGGGTAAAGGAGATGTGGTGTTTAGTTCTGGTAATAAATGCCACGATCATGAATGCAAAGCATTAGAAAAGCTACACATGACAGTTCTCCAACGTAAAGGAGCCAGCTTCGGGTCTCGATTTCTTCATTTTTTAAAAAAAAAAATTAATTTTTGGCTATGTTGGGTCTTTGTTGCTGTGTGTGGGCTTTCTCTAGTTGCGGCAAGAGGGGGCTGTGGTGCGGGGGCTGCGGTGCGCGGGCTTCTCATTGCCGTGGCTTCTCTTATTGCGGAGCATGGGCTCTAGGTGTGCAGGCTTCGGTAGTTGCAGCATGCAGGCTCAGTAGTTGTGGCTCATGGGCCCTAGAGTGCAGGCTCAGTAGTTGTGGCGCACGGGCTTACTTGCCCCGTGGCATGTGGGGTCTTCCCGGACCAGGGCTCGAACTTGTGTTTCCTGCATTGGCAGGCAGATTCTTAACCGCTGTGCCACCAGGGAAGCCCCTTATTTCTTCATCTTTATTTTCAACTTAGTTGACTTTGGTTTGCAATTTATGATTTCAGTGATTGGTATAGTTCCTTTTACCTTATTTTGGTCTTGTAGAAACAGTTCTAGAAATTCTGTCAATTCTTGTTTTTACTATTTGGAGGTAAGGGGAGTTGGCCAATAAGTCCTTTTTGTAAGCTTCTCTCCCCTCAAGTGATCATGATAGCTTCTCAGTCCAGAGAGTATATGTGAGGTTCAGACGTAGCCAGATAGACCTACTGGTTCATGTCTTTGTTTATAAAGTTATGGTTTCTTGGTCAAACCTTTAACTCAGAATGAAACATGAGTAATGTCAGGGTGTAACGTGAAATACTATATGTAAAGATGGTGCTTTATAAAAACTCAAGGTTATTTTTTGTTCTCAGTTCTTCCTTATGTAAGGAGCAGAGACACCTTAAGATTTCTACATATTTGTACATAAAAAACCCGATTTCCCTCTGATTCTTGTATATGTACCAAATGATGCTAATTAAAGTACGCTGTTCAACAGAGAAACAGTGTATCACCGTAGAGCTGTCTGTGAATGCTGGAGCCAGAGTCTTGTTTGAATTAGGAGGATGTCTGCTAAGTTAAGGCGTCCTACAGAGATGTATAAGGTCAGAGCTTCCAGCAGTCTATACTGTCTTTATTGAGAGACATATTTATATCTTCCAGACTAGTAATTAATCACTCAGTGGGGTTTTTTTGGGCGAAGTCGTGCACTCACAGAGAATCTTTTTGTGCTGCCAGGAACCACAAAGCATGGGCACAATTAAAATGCTGATTTAATTTATTATATTGAGGCATGGAACAGGAATGTTTAAATGATGTTGACAGGGCCAGAATTTCAGAACCACCTCTTTAAAAATAGAAAACAAATGCCTACCCCCTTAAATTAAATTATATTAATAACATGTTTCTGTAAGTTGCTTGGAAGCAAAATAAAGCTCTTGACATTAATTAAAATTTGAAGATGTTGTATCATTTGTTGTTAATGTGCAGCCTTTGTTAGGGAAAATAAATTTCAAAGGGATCTATTTATGAAAATTAAATGGAGGAAAATTGCCTATTGAGCAAACATCGTTTAATAAGGCTGCTTTTCTTAGAAATGTGAATTCTTAGGTAACTAAAATGTTTTTATACTCCAATAATGTTTTCTATTTTTGATCCTCTGAAAAATTCTTTGTTACTTGAATTTTGATATTTCCACACAGAATTCCATTGTCAGGGGGCTTATAAACTCTAAAAATCAGGAAGGCTTTCATATACTTTGGGGTATTGGGTAACATGCAGTTGCAAAGAGAAGTTCATTTGAAATTGATGTGGTTAGGCACTTGGACCTCATCCAAATACCTGGGCAGGACCAGAAGCCAAAGGGTCCCATTGGCAGCGTCTAACTAGCTTTCCTCTAATGAATACTGTGTTCTGTTTCTTGAAGCTACATTTTGCTGGTATCACACAAGCTAGAAAGTGCCATGAGATAATGGATAGCTGTTTGCGCTGCTGTTCCACAGCAAGGGGGAGCTAATAGTCACCTCTGTGTGGACGTCACATGCAGATAGTATTCTGAAAAAATACACATCTCCACTGTTATGGGGGAAAGGTGGTTCTCACTCTGATTTAGGTTTATTTTCTGGTGGCATTGGTACAGATGCATTTGACTTGGGCTTAAAGTTGATTATAGAATAAAACTCCTAGAAAATGTTAAAATGATGTGTTCTTCAGTGAATGAAATAAACCATAAACTATGCACGTTGTTCCTCATCGCGTTACTGCCATTTTTGTGGACTTGATAGTCCAGTTACAGTATGGGAATTAGACAACCCCTTGTTGGTCTTGATAATTCTGGTGATAGGAGTGCAAATTGGATGGAAGAAAGGGAGTAGTTGGTCTATGTGAGTTCCCCCACTGGTTAAAATTAAAGCAGTCACAGAGGAGTCAATATTTATTTTGCAACCATTTACATGGTGTGAGTTTTCTTCCGGGAAATGTTCCTGTTTTTGTGGAAGAACTCTTTGACTTATGTACTAAATAATAATTAGCCATTTTTAACATGTTGTTTTTCTCTCTTCCCTTTACTCATCCCCCACATCCATTTAGCCACGAATTCCTGTGGCTTCTACTCTTTAACATCTAAATGTTTTGTTCCCTGCCCGCTCCTCAGGCTCCCAAACTGCCATCACTGCAAATGTTGATTTGTTTATCTGTCTCTTGTACTAGGCTGTAAATTATTTGAGGGCATGAATCACATCTTATTTGACTTGGGCACAGTGTCTGGCACATAATAGGTGATCTATATATATCAATATTTGATGTGTCAGTGAAGGCTTTTATATAAATCATTTATTTCAGTCATTCTTAGCTGGAGGTGGGGGATGATTTTGCTCCCCCACCCAAAAGTGGACTTTTGGCAATGACTGGAGACACTTTTGGTTGTTCCTACCAGTGTGTGTGTGTATACTACTGGTATCTGGTAGGTAGAGACCAGACATGTGGCTGAACATCCTACAGTGCACAGAACTGCAACAAGAAACGTAAGGCCCAAAATGTCAGTAGTGCCAAGGTTGAGAAACCCTGCTCTAACATAATTTTCAAAGTATCTCTCTCAAGTAGATGGACAGTTTCTTCACTCAAGATATGAGAAGACACACTTGGAGAGATTAAATGACCGTTCCAAGTTCTCTCAGCTTAAGGTGGTGACAGAACCAGGAATTTAACCCTAGGTCCTTGATTCCACATGTTAATAATAACTAAATTTTTTCAATTACTTAGATGATTATTGTGATTTTTGACTTTAATTATCTGGACGTTTGCCTTAGATTTTAGCCTTGGAAATCTCTCTATGTTCTACTTGAAAGTAATAATCAGAAATTAAGGCAGAAGATATTCGTGTGCTCCTTTGAAAGGTATCTCTCATGGAGATTCCTTGGGATCTTATATTAAAAAATTTTGTATTTCCTGGGGTTACTGAGAGTGGGTTTCTCTAGTGAAGTGACTCAATCCACACATGGATCTTATTAACATAGTTCTGAAAGATTAATAGTACAGAAATATTTAATATTGTTAAACTTGAGACCTGAAACATCTGAGATGGCCATTAGATCTTTTGAGCTAATACCTGATTTAATTTTTCACGTAGTACCTATATACATTCTGGGATTACATAGAACACAGATGCTTTAAGCACATGAATCTTTATCACCTTAGTTGTAGGTTTTAAATAAAATTAGGTGTGTTTGTACTTAGACTACTATATATTGTTCAGTTGTTGCCTCCCTAGAAAGAGGAGCAAAGATGGAATAGGAAGGATACAAATAAGGGTAACTAAATTGGTCTAAGGGGAAAAAACAGTTGATTTAAATGAGAAAGGAGCTCTGGTGTGCAAGGATGTTTCCAATATACAAGACTTTGAGAGAGAAACAGATATTTAAGACATATTCTCACTCGTCAAAGAGTGTTCAAATAGTAGATGAGATGTATGTACGTATGTATCAAAACTAATAGAACAAGATAGCATGAGGGTCAGATGATGGTAATAGCAGGGAATACAGAAGACAAAGTATTTTGTATTGGTGAGATCTGGGAAGGAATTAGCCTTCTCAGATGCAAAATACACATATTTAATCCAAGTTGGAAAATATAAGTTAAGAGCATTGGTTACAAAAAATATTTCATAGTAAGTTATCACAGATAATAATCATTTTTATATTGTCAAAAGAAAACTCTTTCCTATAATTGCTGTACAATCTTTTTGATATCCAGATGTTCAAAATGTAAATATCTCTATGAAAGATTTATTTGCTATTTAAAATTCTTCTTATACTATCAATTCCTCGTCTTTGCAGGTTCTGAGTATTTCTGGGTTCTTTAGGGCACAATGCCACATTGTAAGAGAATTATAAGCACCTTCTATATAATCTTAAAGCCACTTGAAGTGGAATTTAATGACTATTTAGAAGAACATAAAATATCTTTATTTCCATCCTACCTTTGAAAGTCTACGTTGACATTGCATTTAAACTTGTGGTTCCCTGAAGGTTAGGATGGGTGGCTATTCAAGAACAGCTGAGTCAAAATGGTGAAAAGATTGTCTTAGAGGCAGATTCAGGTATATGTTTTCAAAATTATAAAAAATATCCATGATAAAAAATTATACTTTAGTTCACAGTAGAGAGGAAAGTGAGAATCATTCCAGTGAGAGGCAGAAGTAAAATTGTTAATTGATAGTACTTCTGCTTTACCTTTTACCTTAATTCCAAATTTAGTATAAGATTGAACCATTTTGGCCACCAAAAATGGCGGTTTCAAAGTTAAACCTAACAGTGGCTAAATATGCTGGGAACTGTGGCTAAATATGCTGGAAATGGAGAGTTCCAGTTTTGAAATCAGCAGTTGAAGAACCATAGGAATATGTTAACGAAACACATTATGAATACATGAAGAACGTCAATTCATAAAAAAAAAAGTGTCCCATCCAAGAATGCCAACACTTTGAAGGTTAGATTGACGGCACCAAAAAGTTAAACCGTCCGTCTGATTCATGACAGAGTACAATGATAATTCATGTAAAAATTATAAAATTGAGAAATCTTAAGTAGACTACAGAAAAAACAGGTAACTTGGTGATTTCACCCCCCAAATCTTATTAAAAAAATCTTTCAATCCAGCTTGTTTAAAGTTCTGCCATTTACAGGAATGTTTGAACATATTACTCAAAACAAAATTAAAGACCTCGAGGTAAAGTTATTTCACACTGAGATATTATACAAATGTTTTTTAGGTCATGGAACATGGCAGCTGAAAGGATTCATTTTAAATTTCAGTCAAACATGTCTAAATTGTAAACAGTAGAAACTGTGGTTTCCAGATCACTTGAACTCTTTTATTTGGCTGAATAGAGGAACACACTATCTCCTTTTAAGTAGGACTGGTGTCAGGTAGAACAGTAGCCAAATATTCTCTGTTTGGTTCTAGGCTCTCCTTTTTATGTTGTTGAGTGTCCACTTCTGTCAAAACCTACTTTCAGAAAAAGATCTGGAACTCATTCACAGCAGAGTAGAATGTCTGAGATTCACTTTGTGACCACTTTCTGAAAAAGATGGAGAGGTGACTAGAAGCCATGTCATAATTTCCTGAAAGTCGAAGCTCCTCTAAGTGCTTGGTATAAGGAAAGGAAGGAGGATGGGAGGGGTGGGATGAAATTTAAAAGGCTGCCGCGAGATAATGCATATTGAGTGTAGCACAGAACATGCTACCTAACATAATGTAGTAAGCATTAATAATGAAAGCTATAATTATTATAATGGAGAGGGTTTTAGTTTATGGCTCCAAAAATAAGATGAATGGTAGATCCCAGTGAGGTAGATTCTAGTTCAATGGAAGGAAAACAATAATTCAATAGAGCTTTCCAAAAATGAAATGAGCCAATCCCAAAGAAGACTTTCTAATGATTGGAGCAGATCTGTCATTCCCAAATCTGGTCACACATCAGAAAACCTGGGGGAGAGGCTTGTTAAAGGTACCCCATCCCAGGCAATCTCCGATCTGCATTCTTCTCCTGACCCCAACCAGGGCACCACTATTGTGATTATTTTCCACTATAGATTAGTTTTGCCTATTCTGGATCCTCTTTTAAATGGAATCATTCAGAATGTGCCTTTTGTGTGAGGATTCTTTCACTTAACATTTTTTGAGGTATGTCCACATGTTTTATATATCATTTATTTTATTGCTGAGAAATAACTAAATATTTTTTACTGTCTACAGTGTGCTAGGCAAAGTGTTGATGTTTTGGGCTCACAGTGGTGAACAAAGCCAACCTTGAGCCTGACTCTGATGGCGCCCACAGTTTAAAGGTGAAGACCTTTAAGTTCCTTCCAAACCTTAGACTTGTGATATTATACCTTATGAAGCTTTCGGTGCACCTCTGTTCACGCAGCTCAAGGTATCTAAACTTCAGTGCTTTAGTTTTTCCAATCTCCTCTTCCCTGTCTCAGTTACAGAGGGAACTAAAACAAAGAGTCGATAAAATAAATTAGCTCATCAATGAATAATCATGTCCATATATCTGTCTGTTTTTATCGACAGCTTCAATATGCCCAAAGGAAAGCAGAGGCCCACAGACTTAATACGTCTCTATGGAGAAGAAAAATAGGCAGTATTTGACCAAGTTTCTCTTAGCAAGAGAAAGTAGAGTTGGGATAATTATTGAGGGTTTCCCAGACCTAAAAAAATTATAAATGATCTAAAAGTAGTTTAGAACTAAATGGTCCAGATAATCATCCTTGTTTTCAGCGACTCATCCTTTAAGCTTTTCCAATGAGAGGTTTTAGATTCTGAAAATACTAGTAGATTGAAGAAGAAAGTTTTAATGGGCTATGAATTTAGGTTTTGCATGGGTGTTGTTGAAATAGTGGAAATCAAGAGCTGTGTGGAGATGGTGTCCAGGGCAGTGCCTGTGCATGAGGCAGGATGGGCGTTCCCCAGGCTCATCCATGTGACTGCATTGCTGGGTCAAGGACCCTAGGACCAAGCAATGAGTAGAAGGATGAAGACACACATTGAAACCAAGGGGTGAGGTTGATGCATAAGTAACAAGTAAACTAAGAGGCGAGATGAGGTTCAAGGTATATATCAGATTGGGCCATTGAGGAAGATATTTGAGGTGGAGATACAGTTAATCCTTATTATTCATGGATTATGTATTTGAGAACTTGCCTACTTGTTAAAATTTATTTGTAACCCCAAGATCAATACTCACAGTGCATTTGCAGTCATTTGTGGACATGCACAGATTGATGAAAAATGTGAGTCACCCTACATGCATGTTCCTAGCTGAGGTCAAAGAAGCTGATCATCTTCTGTCTTCCAGTGCTGATACTATATAAACAAGTTGCTAATGTTTTTTTGGTGGCCTATTGAGTGTCACATTTCCCACATTTTTTGCTTTTTGTTGACTTTTCTTTTATAAAATGTCCCCCAAGTGTAATGTTGATGTGCTGTCCAGTGTTCCTAAGCACGAGAAGGCTGTGATATGCCCTACAGAGAGAATACATGTTAGATAAGCTTCGTCAGGGATGAGTTATAGTACTGTTGGACATGAGTTCAGTGTTAGTGACTTGACAATATATATCAAATAAGGTGTCTTTAAACATAAAACAAGGTTATGTATTGATTGGTTGATGAAAATGTCGTGACTAGAAGCTCAAAACAACCCAACTCTATATTTCCTCTAGGGCTAGTGGTTCAGCATTTGCTAATTTAGTGTTTGCAGCAACTTTATAGAATATAATTATCACAAATAATAAGAATCAACTGTGGTACATTGGGTGGGTCAGAGAAATAGATTGGACACTTTAGTGTTTCTCATCTTTTAAGCTCAGGTTGTTGGAGTTTTCTTAGGAACACTTGTTTTTAAGAGCATACTGGCAAATCCTAGTCTTCAGAGTGGTACAAGTTTTTGTGAAATAATAATTCTACTTTTATGGGAAGTTTGCAGGCTGAATATTCCATTTATTTAGACATACTGCTAAACTATTAATTTTGGAATTATATTCTTTGATTTAATAGATAATTTGTGAAAATTTGCTGCATTTCCCTTAAATATAATTCTAGTAAAAGAACGACTTACATATGTGGTATTATCACCTTTTTACTTGGGCTTTATGTAAGATTTGTTTGTTTTCAGAACTTTTAAGATAACTCTTCCCAGAGTCTGACTCCTGGGACTGGAATTAGAACCTGGTATGTAGCTTATGAGGAAGGTTCTAGAAAGCCTGTGTGAACAAATACAGTGCTTGGAAGAAAATAGGCCATGGACTAGGGAATAAAGTGATGGTGGAGGAATCAGAGATAAAGAAGTAGATCAGGGAACCTCAAATCTGACCATGGGCTGGGACAGATGTGAGGCCAGAAAGGTGACACTGAGGCCAGCAGGGTTACAGGCAGCTGAGAGGATGGATGAACGTCAGGGTAAAGTTCAACAGAGGACTCCACATCTGTGTATTTGAAGGTCACTCTTCTTGGGCCTGTGACCTAAAATTAAAAGGGCAGAGCTGGACCTTCCTAGGTAGTTTAATCATGTTTAACATTAGTAACCAAGCAATTTACTATGTATCTGTTATGTACAGAATATAAAACAGACATTACAGATATTATTTTGAAGAATCAGTGATCTGTGGAGGAAAAACAAAGTACACATAAGAAATTGTGGGTAATAAGGCAATACATTGGTGAATATAATATTATCTAAAATTCAATATGTAGGTGTTGGGGAGAGGAAATATCAAGAGTGAAGAGGCTCCATGACCTCATTTTGGTAAATGTGGGGCCACCCCACAAATGTGTATCTCGTCTCTTATTTCAGGAAAGTAAAAGGTAGAGAATGTAAGATAAGAAGTTTCATAAAAGTAATTTAAAAATACTTGTATGTTTTAAGACTGTCTTGTGAGAAAAGCTCACTGATAATGTGCAAAAAAAATGCAAAAGCAAGTTTGCTCTGAAGTCTTACTGAATATCAAGTACTTAATGAATACCCATGCTTTGTCCAGTACTATGCAAAGCGATAAAGGTAATATTAATAAAAGGATAAGAGTAGGCCTCTTTCCTTAACTTCTATAGTCATATCAGAGAAAATTCTGAGGAAACATCAAACACACTCAATAAGATACCAAGATGAGTGTCACAATTTGTTTTTATGATATTAAATTATATAAGTGATGGTACTTTAGATTTCCACTCAGCTTTCTTCCTAGATTTTCACTCAGCTTTCTTCCTCTAAATGTAATGTTTCTTTTTTCTCCATCTGTCTTCAGTATTTTTTCAGCAGTGTGACTAGGTTGTGTCTAGGTGGTTTTTTTGGTAGTTTGTTTTTCCTTTTTCAAAAAAAGATCCTGCTTGAGGTTCTGTGGGATTCTTGGATCTGTGGTTTATTGGTTTTCATTAATTTTGAAAAATTCTTTCTTCAAACATTTTTCTCTCTTTTCATTCTCAGACTTCAGTTACATATATATTAGGCCATCTGACATTATCCTACAGCTCTGTTTTTATCTATTTTTAAACTTATTTTCATTCTTTTGTGAGTGTTTGTGTTTCAGTTTGGATACTTTCTACTAATCCATCTTTAGATTCATTGTGTCCCATCTGCTAATGAGTCCATCAAAGGAATTCTTCATTTTTAATACTATGTTTTTTTACTTACAGCATTTCCATTTGAGTCTTTTTTGTAGTTTGTATCTCTGCTGACATTTCCTGTGTACATATATGTTGTTCATCTTTTCCTCTAGATCCTTTAATATTCTGATCATACTTATTTTAAAGTCCCTATTTGATAGTTCCAACGTCTAAATCACCTCTGTTTGCTCTTGTTAGTTGGTTGATTATTTCACAGTGACTTGCCTTATCTTATTTCTTTTGTATATCTTTTTACTTTTTGTTGAATTCTGGACATAATGTGTAGAAGAGTGAAGAGACTGAGTTAAATAGTATTTTTGCCTGGTAATGGGCATGCCTTCTCTTCTTTCATGCCAACAGTGTGGAGGTTGAATCAATCTATTCAGGCGTTGAGCTAGATTTGGGCTTTGTTGTTGCTATGGTTATCTTCAGTTCATCACAGGCCTTGGATTACCCCAGTGGTGGCTGCTGTTACCTTGTGCTTAGAGTGGGACCTGGGGGTGCTAGAAGGTTTTTCTCAATGTTCCCATTCTACCTTGTCTGCCTGAGCCACAGAGGAATATCACTTCACGTTGCATGAATTGGTATTGGGCTCTTGGTGGGCACGGGGAGTTCTCTATTGCGTTGGTCCAGCCTCAGTCTTAGGCAGCTCCTGTGTGCCTGGGCTTTGGGGTTAAGGTTTTCTCAGCATTACTTCCTCTCCTCCCCATGGCAGCCAAATTCTGCCTTGTGTCTCTGGTTGGTCTTAGGTAGGACAGAATTTCTTGTCTCTCACATAGCAGAAGCTGACCTCTGCTTGGCATCAGTGCAGAATCCTGGGCCCAGGAAGATTTCCTGCCTCACTCCAGAGATGAAGGGTTTCTGCTTCTGTCCCTTCCTCATAAGCAGTGGAACTTTGCCTGGACCATGGGGGCAAGAGGTTGTCCCTCCTTTAATCTGTGTGCATATGTATTATGCTAATTCAAACAAAATTTTGGGATCCACTAGAAAGCACTAAATGCTCAGAGGAGAAACATAACCATCCTTTGCTTCTTTGCACCAGTAAGATAGTTGAAGTAGTTAGAACAATATTAATTGTGTTAACCTCGAACTTCCCTGAAGCTGTTTCTGCATCCCAAGTCCTATTACCTTTGAATTCTAATCGGCCCCCATCTCTCCTCCCTCTTCCCTCCTCCCTCCTTCAGAGGAATCAAATGGAAGGATTGAGGTTGACTGTCTCCTGTTGAAAGTTGGTCAAAGGCTCTAGAAGCTGGGTGAGCAATGTAGGGGTGGAGGGAGGCTATAGCAGCAACTATAATAGCACCTGTGTGTGTGGGAAGGGACCATATAGAAGTGAAGAACAAAACAACAGAAAAAGAGAAGGTTTAAAAAGTTTTTTGTAATGTTATTTATTTTTACAGTGCCTGTGTTGTTGCAGATCAAAATCAGGCCAGATCTTTATCAGGATCCTTTTTCTAAAGTTTTAAAATTTAAAATATAAATACTTTTTACTTTTATAATCAGCACTAAAGGTAAAATAAATAGGTATGTAAGGCCACAGTGGGAAAAATATATATTGGAGAGTTCAAACAGATTTCTGAACCTGTATAGACAAGGTAACTTGCCACGTTATCTGTGAGATGTCTTTTTCTTTCATTCTTTAAAGCATTTATTATACATTCTGTATCCCCCCAAAGCAAGTATTTTACGGTATTCCAGAACTAGGGTTTTGTTTCTATGTGAATATATGGAAAGGACTTCACTGTATTTCTCCAAATGTAAGATGCACATTTTTTTTTCACATTTTAATGTCTCCAAAATGGGGATGTGTTTTACCGTTGATGGACTATCATAACTTAAGTGGCATGATGTTTTTCTTAGTAAATAAAATGTTTTACAATTAATGACATCTTAGACTTTAGGAAATATGATATTAAATAGAGAATCTCACAGATGAAGAAACTAAAAACCATCTGACTTTTTTGGGTAGAAGTGGGTGGAACTTTCTTGACATATTCTAAATTGATCCACCTACAAGGTATTACTTGTTTACATTTGAGATGTTTAAAACCTTATATCTGAATTAAAAAAAATAAATTATATTAACTTTTAACTGTGGTATAAAATAAAATGCCTCTCTTCTTATAGGCTTACAGTATTTTTTTTTTTTTTTTTTTTTTTTTTTTTTTCGGTACGCGGGCCTCTCACTGTTGTGGCCTCTCCCGTTGCGGAGCACAGGCTCCGGACGCGCAGGCTCAGCGGCCATGGCTCACGGGCCCAGCCGCTCCGCGGCATGTGGGATCCTCCTGGACCGGGGCACGAACCCGCGTCCCCTGCATTGGCAGGCGGACTGTCAACCACTGCGCCACCAGGGAAGCCCAGGCTTACAGTATTTTTATTGTCTCCTCAGCTTTTCATTTTAATCACAATCTCCTTAGAAATTTGACCACTCTATTTTCACTCCTGCTTTCAGAGCGAATGGCCTGTATTTTATGTTCATAAAAGGATCCTCCAATATTATATACGCATAAAGAAATTAGGCTAAAGCAGTGGTCCCCAACATTTTTGGCACCAGCGACCTGTTTCGTGGAAAACAAATTTTCCATGGATGGGCTGGGGGTAGGGAAAGTGGTTCAGGCGGTAATGCGAGCCATGGGGAGCAGCAGATGAAGCTTCTCTCACTTGTCTGCTGCTCACCTCCTGCTGTGTGGCCCGGTTCCTAACAGGCTGCAGACTGTTACCAGTTTAAGGCCCGGGGGTTGGGGATCCCTGGGCTAAAGTACTTAAGTTCTCTTCTTTCTTTAAAGGGGACACATGTCCAGAGGACAAGATTTTAGTGTCATTACCATGTTAATGGTGGCAGAAGTCTATAGCAGGAAAAACTCTTTAGTTTATGAATTCAAGTTTTGTTTATTCTTGTGGGGTAGATCATAATTTGCTGTCTTTGCCTCATAGGAATCCAGTTGTCTTGGTTACAGTGTCTGGATATCAAAGGATGACTAAAACTTACTCCCTTTTCTGAAATGAATGACTTGTGCAATAATTTAAAAAACCCTTAAGTTATTCATAACCACTATTAGCTTTAATTAAGGGCAGAGAATCTTAGTTACACCTTGACATCAAAAACTACAGTCAGGTCTTTACTATTTGTTCATTGTCTTGGTTGGGTCATATTTGTATATAGCTTGTAGGTGAGATAATTTGAGAAAATATTCTTTCTCACTATCAACATAGAATTTAGAACTCTTTGAAGGGTTGTCACTTTTACGTAGGAAAATATGGTGATGTAAAGAAAACTGTTTCTTTTCCTACTTTGACTTAAAACATTTTATTTGATTTCGTGGCTTCTCTTAGACCCAAATCTCGATCATCCCTTCTAATATATTCATTCTTCACTCCGGTAACACACAACTTCTTTGACTCATGTATTCTGAATAGACACTTGCAGGAGAAGAACAGTAGGATAGAATTCTGTTAAAGCAAAATAAGCACAATCAAACCAGGGTTTTGGCATATCTATTGGAACAATTACAAGGAGCCGTAATTGGCTCTCTAATCAAGCCAGTTGGTCTCATTCCGCGGTCATCATTGAGGAGATACTAAAAAAGTATGTACAGAGGCTCTTTCTAGTGCTTTGAGAGAATACATCTAGAACCATGTGTACTGAGTCAAAGGTAAAAACAACTCAAGTTAATATTTATAATATTTTAACACATTGGAATGAGAAAAAGTCAAAATGAACTCTGCTGTGTGAATATAGTTTAAATGAAATGCTTCTGAAGGAGCAGTGTGATTGGCTGGACTTAGGAGGAGATAAATATTTGATAAATTTTGGACTTAGGTCTTCGGGAGTGTAGTTTGATTCTTGACATTAGTGGATGAAAAGAAATGAGAAAGGACCTCATTAGAAAATTTAAGGATATCAATGAATCAGGTGACCTTTGGGTTGGTTGGAGGGCTAGGATTATAAAGAAATGGTGTACATATTAAGCACTCATGTCAAAGTTATTAGAGATCAGTAGAGAATCTACCACAAATTCATGGAAATACACTTTGCACCAGAAAAGCTGCTTTCACCCCTTATATTTAATAACTGAAGTGTAAATGCAATTCACAGTGAATGTTTATATATAATCAATTGTTCTTTAGTTAAATAAAAAAAAGGAAAGCCAGGAAGAACAGACCCATAGAGGTAGTAGATATGTATAGAGTGGATTTGGGGTTAATGGGTGTTTTAAAAGGAATTCAAAAGGATAACATGTATCAAAACATGATACCAGAAGGTGGAAAGTATTATTTAAAAGCCTAATCACTATGTATCATGCAACAATATCAATATTTCTCAAATGTATAAGACTGTATTAGGAATAAAGTACAAAGTTCTATGGCTTCAATGCAGGTTCATTCAGAGAAGGGGAAAAAAGCCCTTTGTAAAATATGGAAACCATCTTGAGTTCAACAAATGCCAGAAAAAATTATAATTGTAAAAATGAGATGTCGACTATCGTTATTACAGTGGCTGTGTTGTTTCCAGTAACAATTTGGCGTTTTATTTAGTCTGTAACAATCTACAATTGAAATATAAAATAAAGATTTTTCTTTTATTTCCCTCTGAAGTTCTGTGCCAAGCTAAGCAGAACTGAATGAAACATCTGTGGATGATTAAAACAAGCTTTCCTATGAGGTTTTGAATAGAAAGTAAACATGGATTTTATCCATAGTCAACAGCATTTACAAATGTAAAGGGAGGAAGCTACTGAGTTTTTGAAGAATGAGCTGTTAGAGAGGAAATAGAAGTATGGAACGGCAGATGGCGATAATTAGTTCCATACGGTGAAATCCTTCTATTAAAAAAAAATGACAGTGAGCTGCTCTGGTTGGGTGATATTTTATTGAAGCAGTGTTTGCATCTTATTTCCTATCTTTGTCTTTCTAGAATTGTCCCATCTCACAAAACCAATCAAATGTGACTAACATGTGAGGGATTGTTGGGGAGTATACTTTGGTACTCATGAGTGAGAAAACCTTGAGTTTAGGGGGTTACTCAGACTGGTGAAACTCCCCACTGGATGCCCACCCATCTCTCCTACCTGGGATTTTCAGTTCTCCAATCTTTATTGCTTAACTATTTTCCGTCAGTCAGAGTTCCCTAACTTCTTGAGACTGTGTTGTGCAGTGCTTAAGAACCCTGGCTTTGGTGTGACTGTCTGTATTTGAATTCTGCTTCCCTTACTCACTAGTTGTGTGAACTTGGGGAATGACCTAACCTTGCTATGTCTCAGTTTTCTCATCTGGACAATGGGAATAGTTATAATACCTGCCTTGGAATATTGTATAACCTAATGGTATAATTGTTGAAAGGATTAAAATGAATAAATATGTTAAAAATGTCCACCAGAGTCATTTGGACCCCACCCTAGACCTACTGAATCACAATCTATATTTTTGATCACATACCCCTTCTCAGTAAACAATTTTTTTTTTTTTTTTTGTGGTATGTGGGCCTCTCTCTGTTGTGGCCTCTCCTGTTGTAAAGCACAGGCTCTGGACGCACAGGCTCAGCGGCCGTGGCTCACGGGCCTAGTCGCTCTGCGGCATGTGGGATCTTCCCGGACCGGGGCACGAACCCGTGTCCCCTGCATCGGCAGGTGGACTCTCAACCACTGCGCCACCAGGGAAGCCCAGTAAACAATTTTTGATTATTTATCTTCACTATAGGCTTGTTGGTATAGTTAGTAATTTATGTGTACTGTTGTTCTAATATAGAACATACATTTTATAACATCTACAAGGTAGATATTTTAAAAGAGAGATAAAAATAAAAAGTTTGAGTCTCTTTTTCCCCATATCCTGGTGAACTAGGATTTAGAGGTCACTGGTTTAGAATATATTAGTTGAATTGAACTAACTTGAAAAAGAGTAGTACTGACTTCAACTAGCCAAAATCTTCAGGCAACAACAGCAAACAACAATACAGCACACAGCCCCAGAGCTTTGGTGAACAGTTTCTCCATGCCCTCCGGCTTGTGCCAAGGCCAAATGTCTTGTTCCCAGTTCCCTGTTTTGCATTTCAACAATATTTTTGGTTACTTTTATCCTTTTGTTCTTTGTGTTTTTTTAATACTGCCAACCAACTCACTATTTGCAGTTGTGACCTTGACGGTATTCAAAATCCTCTGTTTTTAGCCACAAATGTCTATAGCTTTCAAAAGGATGAAGTAAGCTCTTTGTTTTTAATTGTTGATAAAGGTTTCCTCACATGCACCTTATTTCAATTTTCTTCCCAATTGGCATCTTTCTTACTTCTAGGTCACTGGCGACCCCGCCTTGGTTAATCTTCTTTTGTTCCCTCTCACAGCCTTTCTCTAGCTTTATAATTATCCAAGGTGGTAACAGCTTTTAAGAACATACTCTGTCACCTTGAAATCAAGTGGTTTTTAGCTGAAAACTCAGGCATGGTCTTAAAGATGTTGTTTCTCTCAGCTATGAATAGTGAGGGAGAAGTTGAACATGACAGTCCTTAGTTGCAACGATATTTAGATGATGGATTCCCATTACCCTGCATAATGTGGGTTGTTGACATTTTATTCAAACATGTAATCCTTGTCATTGAGCATAGGAAGGAGAGAGATTGCTGGCTGAAGTAGGGGCAACACAGGATGGCACTACAGAGAAATGTCATAAAGCCCAAAATAATAGCAGTAATCATTTTCTACTTCCTATCATGTCATTTTTAGAATTAACATGTTGTTCTCTGGTACTGTTTTCATGATTCTGCTGTAGTTCTGAGCAATGTTTAGGGCACCCCTTATATAAATGCCTTACACATTAACATTGATGATACATGGTTATTGAAACAAAGTAGTTAATTTATGTCCTTAGAATCACATCTTGTAATCAGAGCTTCATCGTTGAATACTTATAGGTAAGCTTGCATTTGGGAAATAATGCCTATTCTTTTACACTGTTAATATGTCAAAGAGAGAAAGAAATCACTGCTGCCTTAATGACACCAACTTTGTGATAAATATTCAAGAATAATAATATGGTAGTATACGTTGCTCTTTATTTAGAGATTTAAGAAGAGGGGTTTTATTTAATTTGAATATCCTGTATGTACCATATGCTGATTAACAATTTATAAATAAATTGAATACAACAAAATAGACACAAAAGTACAAAGAATTCAATCTTTTAGAGTTCTTGTAGGAACATGATAACAGCCTAGAATTACATATCCCTACCTCCCTTCCTAAAAATCATACAAGGAGAAAGCAACATAACATAGAGTCAAGGAGAAAGGGACACTTGCCCTGAGTGATGAGGAGTCACCATTGAAGATCTGTGGGAAAGACCATTCCAGACAGTCGATGGTAGTGCAAAGGCTCTGGGGTAGAAAAAAGATCTGTGGAGCTTGATTAAAGTGAGGGATGGGGAGAGTGTTAGGGGGCGATGATGATGATGGAGAAATAGGCAGGAATCTGAACATGCAGGGCCTTTTCCACCAAAGTAAAGAATTTTGGATAGTATTACAATATAATAGATAGTCATTGGAGTATTTATAGCAGGAGAATGGCATAGTTTTATTTACTATTTAAAAGATAGCATTGTTATTGGGACAACTGGTGAAATTTGAATAAGGTCCTTAGATAATAGAATTATCAGTGCTAAGTTCCTGATTTTTGATGTGTACTCTTTTTTTAATAAAAAAAGATACTAGAAATGACGTTACATTCTTTATTGTTTAATTAAAAGCAACATTTAGCACTCATGCAGTAACTGTTAAGACATCACAACCTGAAAGGCTTTGCTTATCATTATGGTGAGGGAGGTACAACTGACTTTTTACATTTTTTATGATGAAATGTTAATTGTGCTAAGTGCACTCTTTATGCAAGAGAAAGTTATTGCTTTTAGGAAATATGCCTGAAAGTATTGAAGGGTAAAAAGGTGAGATTGTTACTGAATTGGTCACCTGGACCCACCCTGGGGTCCTAGCCCGGGCGGAGACCCCTTGTCTCTGCCAAGGAGGTTCTCCTTCCCCTTGGATTCACTAAGCCAATAACAAAACCAATGCTGAGACTGAAAACAGCACAAGCTTTATTCAATGGCCAAGGAATGGGGAAGCGGGAACTTAGTTTGCAAATCAGCTTCTCAGACTGACACTGTATATATGATGCCATATACATAAGAGGGCCGAGGTAAAAGGGAGGGAACTGGAAAGACTGGGAAGAATATTCATGACTTATCTGAGAACAGGGGTGTGGTTTGAACCTAGAACCGAGGCAACACTCCTTTTCAGTCCTTGTATGGGTTTTTCCAGTTGTTATCATGGCAGTTGTCAGCCATCATGGTGCTGGTGGGTGTGTCATTTAGCTAATGTATTACAATAAGTGTATAATGAAGCTCAAGGTCTATTGCAAGTCAAATGTTGATCATCTTGGGCCTAGTTGGTTCTAAGCAGTTCTTGTTATTCTCTTTGCAGCTTCCTCCTGAAATTTAGATAAGAGCAATTGGTTTCCATTTGAGGGAGGGGCAGGGGTGTGATTCTGGGGCAACAGCCTTGGTAACAAGATATATAAAATGCTTCAGAAAAAATGTGTGGAGAGAGAGAATGATAAGCAAATGTGGTAAATGTTAACTTGGGGATTTGGGGGAAATGCACAGAGAGGTTCTTTGTTTATTCTTGTACTGGTGTCATGACTTTTCTGTAAGTCTGAAATAATTTCAAAATAGAAAGTAAAGGAAAGAAACCATACTGGCCTGTATGAGGAATGATTTTTAGGTGAGCAGATGTGGGAACAGGGAGACCAGTCAGAGAACTATTGCAGTGGTCTGGGGGAGCAATGATAGTGGTTGGATTGAGGCAGTACCATGAAAGTAGAGAAAAGTGGTGATTCAAGACAAACACGGTTGATGGGATGTGGTTGCTGAAGGAAAGAAAGGAACAGTATATGACCTCAGGTTTCTTGGCTGTGGTGATGTTCTTTTCTGAGATTGGAAGACTAAAGTTGTTCAGAATATAGAAAAAATTATCCTGATGATTTGAGGTTTTGGGTAACTGGAGCTGATGATGATGGAACTTAAAACCTACTTTTAACAAAAGTTTATTAAAACCAGAGGTTAAGTTCCTGTAAGGGTCAATTAGTTTTGCTTCATTTCATTGGTGGTGTCTCTGTCCTTGAAAGAATATACCTGTTACAAGAGAGGGAGTGTGTGAGTGGGTCGGTGAAAAATCCATCACCACATTTGGCTAAACAATCAGAGTAGTACCTCACTATTACCAGTCAAGAACATGATACAAGGGTAATTATACAGAAAAATTCCAAGAAAATATATATTTAGACTATGAAAATGGTACAGACTTATTGTTATAAATTCAAACAGTATGGAAATAAAAAGTACAATTTTCCTTCTCTCCTAATTCTGTAGTCCAGAAAGTCCATTAGCAGTTGGATGTTCTCCTTCCACACATCTATCCCTGCATGCAAGTTCCCACCCTCTCCATACATATACATAACATAGTTTAACTTTTTTTAAAAATAAAAATGGGATTGTACTAGTTATCTCTTGCTGTGTAACAAATTTCCCCCCACCCCAAATGTAGTAACTTGAAACAACAAACATAATTTCAAAATTTCTGTGGGCCAGGAATCTGGGTGTGGATTAGCTGGATCCTCTGCTTCCAGGTCTCTCGTGAGGCTGCAGTTAGGATGCTGGCTGAGGCTGTGGTGTCAGATGAAGCCTCACCTGGGAAGGATATGCTTCCAACTTCACTCATGTGGTTGTTGGCAGGATTCAGTTATTGATGAGGCTGTTGGACTAGAGCCTCAGTTACCTGTTGGTTGGAGACCTCCCTCAGTTCTTTGACACAGGGGTCTCTCTATGGGGCAACTCACAGTATGGCAGCTGGCTTCCATTATATTAAGCAAGAGGAAGCTACTGTCTCTTTGTAACCTAATCTCAGAAGTGATATCCCATAACTTTGACCATATTCTGTTTATTAGAAGTAAATTGGTAGGCCCATCCCAATGGTAGCTTCCCCCATTATGAACATCACTCACCAGGATGGGGTTTTTTTGTTTTGCTTTGTTTACTAAGAATGAACCTAAATTGACACATCATAATCACTGAAAGTCCATAGTTTACCTTAGGATTCACTCTTGGTGTTGTACATTCTGTGAGTTTGGACACAAGTATAACATATATCCATCATTATAATACCATACAGAGTATTTTCACTGCCCTGAAAATTCTCTGTGCTCTCCCTAATCATCTGTCCTTTCCCCAAACCGCCAAGTCCTGGCAACTACTGATTTTTTTATTATCTCCATAATTTTGTCTTCTCCAGAATGTCATATAATTGAAATCTTACAGTATGTAGTCTTTTCAGATTAATTTCTTTCACTTCACAATATGCATTTAAGTTTCCTCCATGTCTATTCATGGCTTGATAGTGCTTTTTTTTAAAGTGGTGAATAATATTTGTCAGGATTTACCACAGTTTTTTAATCCACTTCCCTACAGACAGACGTCTTTGTTGCTTCCAAGTTTCAGCAGTTATGAATTAAGCTGCTATAAACATTCATGTGCAGGCTTTTTTGGTGTGTACCTAAGTTTTCAACTCCTCTGGGTAAATACCAAGGAGTACAGTTTCTGGATTGTATGCTGAGAGTATATTTAGTTTTGTAAGAAACCACCAAATTGTCTTCCAAAGGGGCTGTACCATCTTACATTCCTACCAACAACGTATGAGAGTTTCTGTTGCTCCACATCCTTGTCAACATTTGGTGTTGTCATTATTCAGGATTGTGGCCATTCTAAGAGGCATGTAGTGGTATCTTATTTTTCATTTGTATTTATCTGATGACATAGGATGTGGACTATATTTTCATATGCTAATTTGCCATCTGTATATCTTCATCTTCTTTGGTGAGGCGTCTGTTAAGATCTTTGGCATATTTTAAAATCAGGTCATTTGTCTTCTTATGGTTGAATTTTTAAGAGTACCCCCAAAATATCTGGATAACAATCCTTTATGAAATGTGTTTTTTTGCTATTATTTTCTCCTAGTCTGGCTTGTCTTCTAAATCTTTTGATATTTCACAGAGCAGAAGTTTTTAATTTTAATGAAGCCCAGCATATCCATTATGTCTTGCATGGTTCATGTCTTTGGTATTGTATTCGTGTCTTTCTTCTATGCCATTTTCTATGAGTTTTATAGTTTTGTGTTTTACATTTAGGTCTCTGATCCATTTTGAGTTAATTCTTCCTGAAGGATGTGAGGTTTGTGTCTTGATTCATCTTTCTTTGCATGTGAATGTCCAGTTGTTCCTGCACTATTTGTTGAAGAGACTATCTTTGCTCTACTGTATTACTTTTGCAACTTTGTCAAAGATCAGTTGACTGTATTTATGTGGGTCTATTTCAGGGCTGTCTATTTTGTCTATGGATCTATCCGTCTATTCTTTTGCCAATACTAAAATGTCTTGATTAATGTAGCTTTGTAAGTCTTGAAGTCAGGTAATATCAATCCTCCAACTTTGTTGTTCTTTTTCAATATTGTGTTGTATATTCTGGGTCTTTTTGCTTCTCCATACAAACTTTAGAATCAGTTTGTCAATATTCAAAAAAATAACTTAGGGTTTTGATTGAGATTACATTGAATCTGTAGGTCAAGTTGGAAAGAACTGACATTGTAACAATATTCAGCCTTCCTATTTATGAACATGGGATATCTTCCCATTTTACTTCTTCTTTGATTCTGAGTGTAAACATTTTTATAAGATGATTCTTAGGAATGTAATTAATGGTATGAATATTTGAAAATTTTATAGCAGTCACCAAATTTCCCTCCAAAAAGACCATACAAGTTTAAAATTCTTTCAGGCATTTAAGATATTGCCCTTTATCCACACACTCAACTGTGCTGGATGATAATAATTAAAAATTTTGTCATTCTGTTAAACATAAATTTTATTTTATTGTTTTAATTTCCATTTTTTTCAGTACTATTGAAATTGCATAAATTTTCATATGCTTATTTGCCATTTGTATATCATTTTTGCCTAATTTTCTATCTGTTGTCTTTGAATTTTGTTCATGATGTAGTTTATGATACTTTTTCTTCTATGCCCTGGAACACTTTACCTAACAAGGCTTATTAGAAATGAGACTCACTCTAACTAATTTAAGGCTGTTGTACTCCCGGGCCAGCCCACACCCTTACTCAGCTTTACTTATTTTTTTCATCTGTATTAGTTTCCTATTGCTGCTGTAATAAATTAGCACACATTTAGTGGCTGAAACAATACAAATTTTTTATAGTTGTGGAGATCAGAAGTCCTAAAATCAAAGTGTTAGGACTGGTTCCTTGTAGAGGTTCTCAGGAAGAATCTGTTTCCTTGCTTTTTGCAGCTTTGAAGGGGCTGCCTCCATTCCTTGGCTCTTGGCCCTTTCCTCCATCTTCAGAGTCACAGTGTAGCACATTCAAATCTGTCTGTCTGACTCTAACCCTCCTGCCTTCCTCTTATAAGAAACCCTGTGATTACCCTGGGTCCACCTAGATAATTCAGGAGAATTATCCCAGTTCAAGGTTCTTTTTTGTTTGTTTGTTTTAAAATTAATTAACTCATTTTTGGCTGTGTTGGGTCTTTGTTGCTGCATGTGGGCTTTCTCTAGTTGTGGCGAGAGGGGGCTACTCTTTGTTGTGGTGCACGGGCTTCTCATTGCAGTGGCTTCTTTTGTTGCGGAGCACAGGCTCTGGGCGTGCGGGCCTCAGTAGTTGTGGCTTGCGGGCTCTGGAGTGCAGGCTCAGTAGTTGTGGCACATGGGTTTAGTTGCTCTGCAGCATGTGGGAACTTCCCGGACCAGGGCTTGAACCCATGTCCCCTGCATTGGCAAGCAGGTTCTTAACCACTGTGCCACCAGGGAAGTACCCCAGTTCAAGATTCTTAATCACATCTGCAAAGTCCCTTTTGTCACATGAAGTAACATAATCATTTGTCTGGGGTATTAGGACATGGGCGTCTTTGGGGTGGGGTAGAAGGCTTTTATCCAACCTACATACCATGTAACATATGATATATTTTACTTATTTATTCTATTATTGTTTGTATTTCTCCTCCACCACTTGTCACCCTCATCACCTCTAGAATGTAAACTCTGTGAGAGTATGGATTTTTTTCTGTTGGCTTATTGCTGAATCTCAATCATTAAGAATAGTGCCTGGTATATTTTCTGTCCTACTGATATTTTTGAATGATTAAAAGTAAGAATAATAAATCAAACAATCTGGACTGATGCCTTTTTGGGGTTAGATCTTAAACTATCATTTCTATGCATTTTGTGATTATTAGTATTTTTGTATTTTATCTATTTTCTTGAGTTAATTTGGGTCATTTTTATTAGAAATCATCCATTTCATCTAGATTTTTGCTTTATTGTGACTCAATATTATTATTTTACGTTAAAAAATTTTTCCCGAATTTGTGAGTATGGCCTCCTGCTCATTCTTAAAGTGTTTATTTGGGTTTTCTTTCTTATTTTGTTGGATATACTTACTAGAGATTGTTTCTGTGTTCTCTGGAGAGTATTAGAGTGACTTCTGATGTATTTTAAATTAGAAGTCTGTCCTTCTGGCCATAGCTTTTAAGATGAGCAAATAGACCTCATTCATGGAAAGACTGGGCTTTTTTCTGTCTGCTGCCTCTTTGCTGGGCCCTGAGGGATTAGCCATGGTGAGTCCACCTGAGCCCTTTAAGAACTCTCTCAGTTTGCTTTGTGGATTCTTGTGGACACAAGCCTATTGGCTTTCAAAGCTAGATGTTTTGGGAATCCATCTCTCAGGTGGAAGTTGGGCACCAGATGTGGGGTCCAAATCCTTCACTCCTCAGGGAGTGGGAGTTGTGAATTCCTTCCATGTTGTGTGTCACCATGCGGGGGGTGGGGTTTATGGTGAGTTTGTGTCTTAGCACCTCCTACCCATTTCGATGGGGGTTTTTGGAGTATTAGAGTATTTAAAGTATTAGAATATTCTGAATTTGACTGTATTCTTACCTTTACCAGTGTGCTGTATGTTTTCATCGTACTGGTTTTGAATCCCCACAGCTTTTGTTTGTCTGGGAAAGTCTAACTCTTCTGAATTTCTGAAGGATAACTTTGCTGGACAGACTGTTCCTGGTTGGTGGTTTTTTTCTTTCAACATTTTGAATGTATCATTCCACTCTCTCATGGCCTGTAAGCTCTTTGCTGAGAAATCCACTGATACCCTTATGGAGGTTCCCTTGGAAGTTAAAAGCTTCTTTCTTCTTGCTGCTTTTAAGATTATTAGACTTTGATTTTTGAAAGTTTTATTTAATGTATCTTCGAGAGGATTTCTTTAGTTGGTTTTGTTTGGTGACCAGTGAGCTTCATAAACTTGGTTATCCAAATTTCTCACCAGATTTGGGAAGTTCTCAGCCATTTTTTCTTTCAGTAAGCTTTCTGCCCCCTTTTCCCTCTCTTCTCCTTGAACTCCAATAATTCAGTCACTGGTTGTTTACATGATATGCCATAGATCATGTAGGCTTTCTTTTTTTCATGGTTTTCTTCTCCTTTGAATGGATCATTTCAAAGTTCCTGTGTTCTATCTCACAGATTTTTATTCTGGTTGGTACATTCTGCTGTTGATGCTCTAAGTGTTGCATTGAGTCTTCACATTTGAAATAGTAATTACCTCCTTCATTTCACTAACTGCCTTCAGGAGAGAAATACCTTCTGTCAGTTCTGCTAGTGATTCTGAGGCTTTCTCAGACCTTCTCTGGATATACATGCTCACACTTTTTGCTTCCTTTTGTCAGAATTCTTAAGCTTGAATGTTTTCCCTTGATCCTGCAACACACTAGGACAGGTGCTGACATTCTCCCTTTTGTTTTCCAAAAGATGGCACTACAGCTCAAGTTTGTGGTCTCTCCCTGCCTCACAGATTTGGGCCAGCTTTCTATGTGTTCTCACCAGCCATCTGCCAAAGCTCACTTTCACCACTGCAACTGGGGACATGCACAGGGAGCTAGCCACAGGGTCAGGATGTGTGGAGGCGAGGCATGCTGGTAATGCCCATGGGCTAGTTGGGGGGGATCCACAGGTGAGGCATTCCCGGGGGGTCATGGGTGAGCTTCTTGATGGAGTCTGTGACACAATGAGTAGGACCTGTGTCCTTTTTAATATCCTCTGAGAGTCCTATCTGCCGCACATTCCCAGCCTCTTCCTGCCCCCAAATCATGCAGCTCACGATTTAGTACTCCGAGTGGGGGAAGAGAGAAATGAGCCTCTTCGGCAGTATCCCACACAGCTGGGGAAGCTGGGTCCTCACTTACATCCTTCTACTTTCCCTGGCGAGAGAAATCACAGGTGGAGAAACTCTCTTGGCCATAAGCTTTGTTGTCTTAGGGGAGAGGTGCTGCAGGTAAAGTCAAGCTGTTCTTCTTACGCTTTCCAAAGCATCAAATTCTTTTTTTTTTTTTCCCCCTCCAAGGGTATACTGGAACCACTTTGGTGACCTGGCCTTCCACAAAGGCTCTCTTGTTCTTGGGTATTTGTCTAAGACAGTGTTTTCCAGGGGCTCCCAGACCATAGCCAAGAGTGGCTGGAGCCAGTTCATGGGCTACTGCAGGGTCCACAACCAGGACTGAGGTCTGTATGTCTATTACCTAATGCTGGATGAGTGAGACTCCTCCTGGGTCTCTTGACATATAGTGCTGGATTCTGTATTTCCCACAAGGCACTTCTGTTGGTGGATGGATGCTGCATTATTATTGTTGGTGGGAGGTGGTGGTGCTGGTGGTGACAGAGAGGACAAAACAGTAGACGTCTTACTTTGCCGTGATGCTGATGTCACTTTTCATCTTATACGTTTTGATGTATGGTATTCTCATTGTCATTCTTATCCTTTAAAAAAAGTTATTATGAAACATTTTAATCATGCAAAAACGTAGAGAGATTAGAATAATGAAGCCTTAGTCTCATGTCACTAATTTCAACAAATGGGTCCATTCTTGTGTATCCATACCTTATTCTCTCAACCTTCTGGACTACTTTAAAGCAAAGTCAGACATATTATTTTATCTGTAAGCACTTCTATTTGCATCTCTAACAGACTTGAACTCTTAAACAAACATCATCATCTCCAAATGGGGAAAGTAACAAAAATTCTCTGTATCATTTAATAACCAGCCAGTGTTTAAATTTCCCCCACTTATATCTTTTTACACTTGGTTTCTTGAGTCAGCAGCCAAATAAGGTCCATACATAGTATATGATTGACATGTCTCTCTCAGCCTATATCATTCCTTCCTCCTTTTTCTCTTTCTGTTTTTGTTTTTTGGTAAAGAAATGGAATGGCCATTTGTTGTGTAAAATTTGGCTGATTTTATCTCCATGGTGTTGTTTAACATGTTCATTTATCCCTGGATTTCCTGTATACTGGTGATATAACTAAAGGCTTGATCAGATTCAGGCTTGAGTTTTAATATTTTTGGCAAGAATCTCTCATAGCTGGTGCTGTGCACTTCTTATAATATCAAGAGGCCTGTAATGTCTGATTATTTCTCTTCTTATGCTGTTAAGATTGATCAATGTGCTCAGGTGCTTTCAGCCTGATCCATCCATTATAAGGTTCCCCATTACAGTAGTCTTACCTAATGGTGTTAGCAGCCATCCATGATCATTGCCCAGATGCATTATTTCATTAGAGGTTGCAAAGTGGGGAGTTTTGATTCTATTAATTCTTTATATCAACTAAATGCTTACCCTGAGATAGATTTCATAGAGAAGGGCAGGATAAATTCTGGAATCTCTTACTTACAATATTTCAAAGTGAGTTGGTACTCTAGAAATCTCTAGAATGTTATTAAAAATGCATAGATTTTAATATGTTTGTGTTTCAATCCATTGTAATTACTTTTTCAGTGTTCACATTGTCCCATCTTTGGCCATTGGAAGCCCTCTGCATTGATCCTAGGTCCTTTTCACGTGACCCCTGTAGTCTTTGATAACTTGTTTTCTGGAACAACAAAATGTCCCAGACTTTTGTACAACTCTTGCCCCAGATCTGGAATCTGTCACTTCTCTAAGAAGTTCTGTGTTTTGTTTTTTTTTTTTTGCGGTACACGGGCCTCTCACTGTTGTGGCCTCTCCCGTTGCGGAGCACAGGCTCTGGACGCGCAGGCTCAGCGGCTTTGGCTCATGGGCCCAGCTGCTCTGCGGCATGTGGGACCTTCCCGGACCGGGGCACGAACCCGTGTCCCCTGCATCGGCAGGCGGACTCTCAACCACTGTGCCACCAGGGAAGCCCCTAGAAGTTCTGGTTTTTATTAGTGGGAACCATCATTAATTTCTAAAGAGTCTATAATTTTATTCTTAGATACTGAGTTATTCAGAAGAGTGTTTTAAAATTTTTAGGTAGTTAGTTTTTGGTTTAGCTTTTGTTGTTAATTTCTTTATTTCCCATAGCCAGAGAATATTGCTGTATGATTTTCTTTATGACTTACCACTGGATTAATTAAAAAATGTTTTATGAGCATTTGAAAAGAACTCTATGGAGTTACTAAATCCATTCTTACATTGTTATTCACAAACATCACTTATCTCTAGGTTTTAAGGGAGCTGTGTTAAAAACAACAGATATTACACAGTCCTGTGTTAAAAACAACAGCACTTTGTCAATTATTTCATTTCTGAAAACATTTCAGTTTACTTACTTTGAAGGGCTGTGATTTAGTATGTAACGTTACGGTCTAGGGAGAAAATCTAATTCTCATCTGTAAAATGGGTAATTTGAAACAACATAAAATTAAATTTTCTTCTCTTTATCAAGGATTAAATCCCACAGAGAACAAACATAGATTTTTACTTCTGTAAAAAAGTACTTGGATTTTGTAGCTCCAGGAGGAATTGAAAATGTCATGTTTTGGGAGTTGTGGTGCTAATTAGTATATGCAGTAATTTAATAATACAGTGAAATGCAAATAGTTGAGCAGATAAATAAATGAGAAATCACTGGACAGTGGACAACATAATTTTTGTCAGTTGCATGCATTTTCTTTTAATACTGCTTCTTGGTAACCTGCTAGTCTGACAAAACAAAGATACATGTAGAATGTGAGTGCAGTAAGGATGCCCACAGGTTGTGCCTTTTCCTTCCCTGTACTGCTGTGAAATTACAAGAGTGTCTGCATTAAGAAGGCCCAGTGTTATTACCTGAACACCCCATGGGAAGGCCAGCCTCACTCATGCTAGAATGGGATGTGTGACAGGCACCGTTCACATGACACTTGAACACACTAGGTTGCGGCCTAGTCAAGAGATCCTGCCACCTAAGAGTCTCCTTCCATTTCAACTGTTTAAAAATACAATTTCATACGTTCTTTCATTTTATTAATGAAATGCTATGCTTCAAGCCAAGGGGCCTGCCTGCCAGGGGAAGCTATAATTACGCCTGGGTAGTCTGCAGCTGTGCTTAGTTCTAAAGCTTTAACTAAAGAAAATAGAATTTGAGTTGCTTTTGTGCATCTCATAATATTTCCCCCAAATCAGTACATTTATATGACAGTTAAATAATTTCTAAAGCGATTACTGGCATTAAAAAATACTTTTTTTCCTTTGGCCAGGACATTGAAAACCTGGTGCTAAAGATGACCTATTTTTTGTTTATCTTTCAGCAAAACTAATAGTAAAATTGTTGTTTTGTTTGCTTGGAAACAGTATAATCCATCTCTTTCTTGACTCCTTTTTACTTCCCACCCACTACCACAATCTGTTGGCAAATCTGCTGGCACTGATTTTGAAGAAGATCCAGGATACAGCCACTTCTAACCCTCTGACCACCACAGCCTGAGTCCACGCTGCATCACCTCTTGCCAGGACTTCTGCAAAAGCGTTCTATATAGGCTCCTGCTTCCCTTCCATGATGTATTCTACACCCAGCTACCTGATCTCTTAAAAAGATAGATTGTGTTATGCTTCTGCTCTGTTCAAGACCTCTTTTGGTGTCTCTTCTCACTTGGAGTAAATCTAAAGTTGTTTCTGTGGTCCACCACACCTTACCTGATATGGACCCCTCTGGCTCTCTGCTCTCTTCTCCTATCACTCTTCTCATTGCTGCCTCCATCTCAGCTGTACCAGCCTACCTGCTGGTCATGGACACAGTGAGCATGATACCATCTCAGGGCTTTTGCAGTGGTTGTTCCTACTGCCTGGAATATCCTTTCACACATATTTGTAGGGTTTGTTCCCTTCATTCAGGTTTCTACGTAAGTTTACCGTATCAGGGAGGCCTTCCCTAAAAAAATCTCTTACCCTCCTGATTACTGTCTTTTTCCTTACCTAGATTTACTTATTCTTTTCTTAGCTCTTACTAGCATGATAACATGTCTCTAGTCATGCACATAAAAGTTCCAAGAGAGCCTAGATTTTGTTTTTGTTCATGCTGTGTACCTGTGCCTAGAACAGTGTCAGCTACAATAATGCCAAATTAATACTTGTTGAATGAATATACAAAGGCCAGTGCCTGCTGAGTCTCCTGCAGTTGGACTGGGTGCGCTCCTGCTGGGAAATTCATAGCCTGAGTTCATATTTTCAGAAAGCTGGATGTAGCAACGCAGAGCCACTTCTGTATGGGAGTACAATCTTACTATGTACAAATGGCCTATTGAATAATGTCTCACTTTTTTTTTTTTCTCCAGAATGACTTTTACCATTTACAAGCCTTTCCCACATGTTATCTCATTGAATTCTCATTATTTTTCAAATTTTAGTGGTGACAAGATGTAGACTCAAATAATATGGCGGAGTTGGGACTGAAACCCAGGTTTTTTAAGCTCAGAGGACTTTTCCTGCCCAAACAAATAAAAGTATGTTCAGGCCCTTTTTATAAGGATAGCCTTTTCAGAATTTTAAGCAGGTTGATACACTTTTTAAGAAGAATTACCTTAGGCATTAAAACTTTTTGCCGTTGGGATTTGAAGTGGCCCTAATTACTTGAAACCATCTTCAGCAAGAAATAAGGTAGGAAGAATATATTCTAAGGATAGGTTGAACTTGCTCACAGCATGGCAGCTGGTTCCAAGGGGCATGCTGGAGGTCAGACAGAAGCTGCAGATCTCTTAAGACCTGGCCTGTGATGTTTTACGATGTCACTTCTACCACATCTGGATTGATCCTGTGATCAAAGTTGGTCACAGGGCCAGTCTACATTTCAGGAGAAGAGAATAAACTCTACCTCCTTACAGGGAAGTGGAAAGGTTATCATTGCAAAAGATGTGTTTTGGCCCTGTTTGGAAACACAACCTACTCGCAAAAGTCATCCTGAAAAACTCATAATTTTATCACCAGTAGAGAATAGAGAGCTTTTAAAGACGATGAGGATAATCACCCTTTTGAAAAAACTTGTGGGTTTTCTTTGGTGTATTAGTTATTGAAGAAAAGCTTCGCCTCTGAATAGTACCCTCCTCATTGGGTGTGCCATTAGATCCAAGAGATTTATTGTTCCCCTTGGTTGTGACGGCATTGATAACACCTTCAAAAGAAAGAACAAAACCTCTACTGTGAAATCTCACTGAGATTCACATATATTTCACATGTGTAGCTAGTGTTTGTACTTTGCAACTACAAAGTTAATGAAAGTTACATCTATTTGCCACAAGGAAGCTTGGACAAGACAACATAGACCCATCATTGCCATTCACTTCTATTAGCAGAATAAAATTTGAGGTAATATTTTAATCTGTAGTCTTTCAAATTAAGAAAAGCAAGTGTACAGGTAGTTCTAAATTAATTATTTCTTTTTAACATTTAGATATACTTCTACCATAGTACTAGTTACGTGGGGAGGTACTGAATAAATATTTACAAATGTTGGATATTATAACAACTATGGAATCAGTTTGTTTTGTCTTAGACATTTCTTATGAGGAAGAAAGTACTCTGATTAACTCTAACTGTAGATTCTTACCAGGTGCTACTCTTTTACAGACATATGTAAACTATATATATAGTATACCTAGTCATTGTTTTAACTTTCACTTTATCACTATCATTTTCAATTTTTGACGTTCTGGTCTCATTTTAATTTCTTACCCTATTCTGTCTCCCCCAATTCACTCTCTGCTGCTTGGCAGGACACTCTGTCTGGAATTGCTGAGTTAACCACTTCCTCTGCTGTGATCATGTAATTCTAATCTTTCCCCTCACGAGAGGACTTTTTGTGAATTCTAAGCCCATATGCTGCATATTGCCATTTTGCCTCTGAAGTAAGTTCCAGACACGTGACAAATGTGGTCAAACTATTTACAACAAATGTCCACAGGAGCATTCATACTCAGCGACTGGGAAACTGGGGTTGATTCACAGAAAAGTTTCTGTTTGACTTGACTGTCATAAACAATGAGATCACAAAAGTAAATATACCACATCTGGCTGTCTGGATCCTTGCTTGCAATGGATATTTCTGGAAAGAAAGAAGCCACGTGGACCAGTCAGCATCATATTGTCTACATAATTACAGTATTTTCTAAGAAGTAAAAATTTGGGGTGGGTTGATTCTTTGAGTAACTTTCACTCATGGTAAGTAAGCAGTCACTGTGTTTCAGTCAGCACTGTATAGGCAAATCAAAGCGTTTGGATATTTCAGTATGACATGGGAATACTTGTGGTAGAAGCAAAATTATACTAAGTTCACAGGTTACAGTCTTGGCTTAGTGCAAGAAAACAGGTGATTAGCTGCCTCAGAATGTATAGATACCTTGTTTTTTCCCTTTTTAAGAGATATTTTCTTAAGATGCCATTTAATTAAAAGATCTTGTCCACATTCAGATTGTTTTTTGATACTTAATTTCATAATAAATTAAGTACGAAAATGCCAACCTGATTATCTCCTTATGCATTAACCAAACACTCAAATAGTTAAAACTTTGCTGGTAACTGTTAACCATGGAAATTTAATTCAGTTAGAGGTGAAAAGAAATAAAAAATTCTCCTAATAATGGGCCAGATATTTGTTAAAATTTATACATTTTTCTTGAAATGTGTTTGCATTAGGTAAAATCTATATTTACTGATTCTTTAGCATACTATTTACACTTCAAATAGTTTTTCTCTCCTTATAATGCACAGTAATAAAAGGTATTATAGTATTTGGAAGTAGGTTGGCAAGGGAAACCAGTAGAGTAAATCCAATAACTGGAGCTCCTGGGAGAAAAGGTGCTATAAAAACACAGGTATTATTATCACTATTATTACTGTGTGGAGCTGGAAATCCTGCCTGCTCTTTATAAAAGCTGGCCATTTAAGAAGAATTGCAGAATTGGCATAGCTAGAGTTGAAGGCATTTCAAATTTTGAAAAATTTAAACAGGTAGTAGAAAATATATTTTTTAAAATTACAAAGAAAATGGCTTACTTAGATTTCTTGTTACTACTCTCCACTTCGGAACATGATGCTATCAATGATTATTTTCCATATATAACATGAAGGTGAAAAATCTAATTCTTGGAGGTGCTAGTGGTCAAACTGGAAATATGATTCTTTAAAATAGAATTTGTAAAGCACTGACCCTTGAGATGTAGATGAAACAGAATCCAGGATGCACAGAAAGATATATAGTTTTACACTGATAACTGAACAGTTGTGAATAGGAATCGTTAGGATGTGTCAGTATTAGGGAGGCAGTAAGTGGAGAAGAGGGTCATCTCTGAAGTTAGACTGGCCTGCATTTAAATGTTGGCTTGGTAGTCATGTGACCTTAAAAAAAAAATCATGAACCTCTCCAAGCCTCAGTTTCTTCACCTATAAATTGGGGATGGTAAAATCAAAGCAAAATCAGTGCCTTGCACATAGATGAGTTCTCATCTATGAAGTGGAGGCCAACATACCAACTAAGTGTTACCATCATCCTAATTAAAGTTGACCTAGAACTATACAGGCAGCTCTTAACTGAGTTATTACCAAGATATTTATATAGTTTCTGCATAATTAAGATCTCTTAAATTACTTGTACTTTCAGCTGCTCACTTTAGAGAATGAGAAAAGAAAGGTTATAGAAATTAATTCTCCAATTTTGATAGTTATTAGTTATTACATTTGGAGGTGAGAGGGAAATTATTCATAAGTACATTGGCTTGATGTAAGTTTTTACTACACAAATAAAATTTTTTTTTTTTTTTTTGGTACGCGGGCCTCTCAC
This sequence comes from Monodon monoceros, assembly GCF_005190385.1. Taxonomy (NCBI): domain Eukaryota; kingdom Metazoa; phylum Chordata; class Mammalia; order Artiodactyla; family Monodontidae; genus Monodon; species Monodon monoceros. The sequence continues at coordinate 16,726,183 of NW_021703766.1, read as the reverse complement.
TGCTGTGCCTTTTCCTGTTGCGGAGCACAGGCTCGGGACGCGTAGGCTCAGCGGCCATGGCTCACGGGCCCAGCCGCTCTGCAGCATGTGGGATCTTCCCGGACCGGGGCACGAACCCGTGTCCCCTGCATCGGCAGGCGGACTCTCAACCACTGCGCCACCAGGGAAGCCCCTACACAAATAAAATTTAAGGAAATAAGTTAAAATCTTGTTGGCTAATTAGCCAGATACTTACATCTTTATTTCATCACTATCAGTGCTATAGTTAAAAGTTTCTTGGATATCATGTTGTATATGATCTTTTTAGGGCTATATTTTTTAAATTGCTTTAGCAATATTTCAGAACATATTTACCAGGTATATTTGCTTATTCTAGTCATTTTAGTTATTTTACAATGAACAGAACAGAGAAAATGTGTTTCAACTTTTTCTTTCTGTGAATATGTGTCTCAGAAGAGGATATTTTAGTGTTACCATCTAACTTTAGATAAGAGGTAAATATTACCCAAGTTCATTTGCATAGAGGATCCTGTGTCTGAAAAGAATTTTTGAGTGCAAACACTCTACATTTCCAAGTATGATGAACATATTTAGGGTGTCTTAGCAATGATTTAAAACTGTGTTGGCCCAGCTACATATCTGACTACAGCTTTGATGAAAACACTGGGCTAATATCAGAAGCAACTAATTTTATTGCTGTGGGCTGCTCAGTAGACCTGTCTTTATTCAGCTGAGAAAAGTGATTACCTCAGTTTTTATTTCAAGATGGTATTTAAATTGGACCCAGATAAAAACTTAAAGGTGGCTTTGTTTCACTGAAGACCAACAAATTCTCATTTCTTTCTTTTTAAAAAATAACATATATTGGTTCCTGGGTAATCCTCTTCCTATACAGTTTTACTTGTGTTCCCCCGTTTATACATACATGCACACCCACATATAGTCATTTACTTTGTTCTTGCTATTCTCTTTCATTTAAATTCTTTATTCATCCTCTCTTAATTATTCTCTTGTCTTCTCCTTGCTGGTGTCAAATGAATTCCTCTTTCTGCGGAAGCTCAGCAGGAACTGTATTAATGCAGCTGGAACACAACTACTATAGTGTCAGGATGCTAGGGTGACCTCTGTTTTTGAAAAATAAAAGAATTAAAAAGTATCCAGCAGCTAAAAGTCAGGAGGAAAAAATCTTGATGTATCTTATTCATTTCCACCAAGGAGGTGTTTGCCACATCTCCAAGGCATCCTGTGAGAGAAAAATCATTAAAAAAACCAACTTTATATGAAGATGAAACAGGCAGAAATGCTGAGTCTGGGATATGGTTTAATGCTTTCAAGTTGCAACTCATAAGGACCCTGGAATATTGAGGCTCATGATTGATATGAGCAGAAATACGACATTGTCCCTATCCCATTCACTTAAATTGTATTATTTCCAGGAGTGAGAACCACCTCAAAAATTTATCTTCCAAAGATAAAAAGGGTTTGTGTTTCTAGCTATCCTTCATCAATGTCAGGCTGTGATGGTTGGCTATTGCATGGGTATCCTTTTGGCCGAGGCCAACAGCAACTTAGGACTGACAGGATGTCCATTTTCCCTCCTACTGCGTCACTTGCTTGCCAAGAGTGTTTTTTCCATGACTAATATTCAATGGAATATCTGAAGTTTAAAAACAAGATGCTTACACTTGCAATTGTTATTAAATTCTTTTCCTGAGCTATAATACATAGGCTTTGATCTAAAGTCCTACCACTGCTAGAAGGACTTGTGCGATTACGATAATGTGCACTGCTCTTTTTGCTATTCCTATAGGGAAAATAAACCCCACATTAGTTCCATATTAGTACCTGACTTGGAGAAGTTAAAAAGCACCAGAAAAAGGTTAAACAGAGTCAAGTACACATAAGATAGCAGCGGTTATTAGTGTTCAGGGAGCCATTAAAAAATTCTGCTTATACAGAAGAATTTATTGGTGCTCCTGCTTCTGGCTGCTTTATGCATTTTAATAAAGAGGGTAGGGTGTGTGTGTGTGTGTGTGAGTGCGTGCGTGTGTGCACACTTGCACGCATTTTATGGCAATGATTGAACAAGGACTTTAGCTTTTTGGCCTGTTGCTAATTTTATCTCTTTTTTTTCCTTTCCCCCCAAGTCTCTCTCTTTAACTTTTGGCTTCTGAAAATTCTGAAAATCACTGTTACATTTTTATTAAGGCAATGCATGAAGAATATGCCTATTGACTCTATGGATATATATTTTTCTGATACACATATTTGGGAAGGCTTTTTACTTTAGCTAGATGTTTGAAGGTAATTATCTAGACAAAACTAAATATGCAGTTTTATGAAACAAGGAAAGTTTATGAAATTCTGTTTCTTGGTGCTTTGAAATAAAAAATGTAGTTTATTAGCAAAGATACATGGATTATGACTTAAAGTTGTTTGAGCATGTGCACTTAACTATTTTTTCTAAATTCTCATTGAAATGATCAAAGGAATATAAAATTAGAGAAAAAGGCAGGCCAATGCTGGAAATTAGGATAAAATGCTACCAACACTTAGGAACTTGGAGAGATATTTGCAAAATATTCTGTAGACAAGATTGAACTGTGAGGAGAGCCAACCAGTATGTGAAAGAAATGTCTTCCTTTTTTTCTAAGAGGAATAGACACTGAGGCAAACACAGTTGTAAGCTTGACATGTCTGGGTATTAAGGGCAAGAGTAGTCTTTATGAATGGGGAAAGAAGACAAATATTGGTCTGACATATGTACCAGGTAGAACATTGCACAGCACTTACTCCTAACTTGGGACATATGTCAGGTTCAGTTATGTAGAACTTGATGTTACAGCTAACCTCTACCACTTTTTCTTTTCTTTTCTTTTTTTTTCGGTGTGTTCCTTTTAATTCTTTTTCACTGTAGTTAGCGACCATACATTTTGTATGAATTGAATTGTTTTAAGTTTATCAAGATTTGTTTTATGCTGCCAAATATGGTCTATCTTGGTGAATGTTCCATGTGCACTTGAAAAGAATGTGTATTCTGCTCTTGTTGGATAGTTAATTAGGACATGTTAGTTGATTATGTTCGAGTCTATATTCTTACGGATTCTGTTTATTCTATCTATTATTGAGAGATGGGTATTGAAATCCCTAACTATAACTGTAAATTTATCTATTACTCACTGCATTTCTATCAGTTGTTGCTTTATGTACTTTGAAACTATGTTATTGAATGCAAAAATTTTAAGATTATTATGTTGTCTTGGTAAATTGATCCCTGTATAGCTATGATATTCTTTACTCTGAAATCTAGTAATAGTCTGAATAATACCATCACTTTCTTTTGATTAATGTTACCATGGTGTGTCTTTTTACATCCTTTTATTTTTAACCTAAATGTGAATTTGTATTTAAAATGTGATTTTGTAGGCAGAATGTTTTGCTTTTATATCCAATCTTTGCCTTTTAGTTATGATACTTAGACCATTTATATTTAATGTGATCATTGATATGGTTAGGCTTAAATCTATCACCTTGCTATATGTTTATTTATCCCCTTGGGTTTTTTTTCCCTTTTTCTTATTTTTTAATTAATTGAAGCTGCTTTATGATTAAATTTTATTTCCTTTTTTGATTCATTAGCTATAACTCTTTGCTTTGCTATTTTAGTGCTTGTGTTAGGGTATACAGTATATGTCTTTAACTTACCACAGTTTACATTCAAGTGACATTATACCATGCCATGTTTACTATAAAAATCTTACAATAACATACTTCTCTTTCTTCCTTCCTGACTTTTGTACTACTATTGTCATATATTTAACATTTATATATGTTACAAATCCCATACTACATTGTTATTATTTTTGTTTAAATAGTCAAGTATCTTTTTCAAAGATTTAAATACTGAGAAAAAATCTACATATTGACTAATGTTATTATTTCTGGTTATCTTAGTTCCTTTATATAGAGCCATGTTTCCATCTGGTATTATTTACCTTTGTCTACAGAGCTTCTTCTAACATTTCTTAGAATGCGGGTCTGCTGGTAATAAAGTTTTCCAGCTTCTGTATATCTGAAAAAGTCTTTATTTGCTTTTGTTGTTCAAAGATACTTTCACTGTGTATAGAATTCTAGATCTCCTCAAATCAGGAAGTTCACTGGGTTCTGCCTCAGTTTCACCTCCCTGCACTATGGTTAGAAACTCTGGGCAGTAAACTGGGGAGGTTTATAGGCTCATCTTGTTTGTTTTTCACTCTTAGGGATCACTGTTTCCACTGCCTGATGTCCAGTGTCCTGAAAACTGTTATTCATATATTCTGTTGGTTACTTAATTGTTTCTGGCAGCAGGGTAAATCTGGTTTCTGTTATTCCATCTTGGTTGGGAGGGGAAGTCCCTTTAATTGGATTATAATTAAATTTGCATTAAAAAAACCCTCATGTATTTAGCTCTGTATATTTAGTGAAAGCAAGTCTATGAATGTTTAATCATCTTTGAAAATTCTACCTTTTATCATCACATAATTTTACTTTTTACTTAGTACTTAAATTTATATTTAATTTATATTTCTTTTTTTTTTGCTATTAATATTGCTACTACTGCTTTACTTTATAGTGGATTTGCAATCTTGTGTTAGTTTCTGCTGTACAGCAAAGTGAATCAGTTACACATTTATCCACTCTTTTTTAGATTATTTTCCCATATAAGTCATTACAGAGTGTTGAGTAGAGTTCCATGTGCTGTACAGTAGGTCCTTGTTAGTTATCTATTTTATATATAGTTGTGTAACTATTTCAATCCCAATCTCCCAATTTATCCCACCCCCCACTTCCCCCCAGTAACCATAAATTTGTTTTCTACATCTGTGACTCTATATTTTGTAAATAAGTTCATTTGTACCGTTTTTTTAGATTCCACATACAGATTCCACATATAAGCAATATTATATGATATTCAATATTTGTCTTTCTCTGACTTACTTCACTCAGTATGACAATCTCTAGGTCCGTCCATGTTGCTGCAAATGGCATTATTTCATTCATTTTTTTTTTACGCGGGCCTCTCACTGTTGCGGCCTCTCCCATTGCGGAGCACAGGCTCCAGACACGCAGGCTCAGCGGCCAGGGCTCACGGGCCTAGCCGCTCTGCGGCATGTGGGATCTTCCCAGACCGGGGCACGCACCCGTGTCCCCTGCATCGGCAGGCGAACTCTCAACCACTGCGCCACCAGGGAAGCCCTTATTCTTTTCTTTGACTAATATACCATTATATACATGTATACTTTACTTCATTTTATATCTGCCTTGAATCTCTTTGACCATCTCTTCATTTGGTTTTATTACTTGAAATTTAGTTGAGGTACCTAATATTACAAAAAAATTGCAACGCCTAAAATACATAGTATTACAGGTCTCCTTAGTCCTGAGGCCTGTTCCCTGTTGGCAATTACTTTAAAAAAATTTAGCTCTTTTTTCTTAATATTTCCTTGCTTATTTAAAAATAAAAGAATGCTATAATGATTGATTTTTTTCCCATTTTCAGACATCACCAATGGACTTCCTACTAATTTTGTGAGATTTAGTTTTCTTATACATTCTCCCACTACCAGTCATACAGTTTTATTCTTTTAGTCTTCCCATTATAAATGTCATGTTTTTCTTAAATCAATATCAAAATTTTCTTTATATGAAAATTCATTGTATGAAAATATTTATATCAATCATATTTTTGTGCTATGTTGCACATTATCTTGTTTAACCTTTTGTTTTTCCTGAATTTGGTAATTGTCTTATATTTCTTTTCATTTTATTATATATTTGTCACTAATTCAGCCCCAGATTATTTGCCAAGTTGAAAAATAAACTAAAAACGATCATTTGAGTGCCATTTCTCTTTCTTTAGTTGTTCCTTCTGGAACCTTCCATCATTGTGCTCCACTGTGGACTGCTTACTTTGCAAGCCTATTGAACAGTCATCAGCCTGGGACTTCTCTCATCCTGTGAATTCCTATTACCAACCTTTTTTGTTGGATCCCCTATTTTCTGTATTCTAAGTCTTCCTCTTTCTTGTTTTAAGCCCAAAGTTTTGTTTGTTACCTCCTCAGGTAGTTTCCTAAGAAATGATGCACGGGGGATAAATTTTTTGAGATCTTTATGTCTGAAAACATCTTTACTCTCCAATTTGATTAATATTTGATTGGGTTTAAATTTCTAAATTGGAAGTTCATCTTTCCCTTAGAATTTTTCAGGAAAACACTAGCTTTTAGAGTTGCTGTTGAGAAATCAAATGCAATTCTCACTTCTTATCCTTTGAATGTGACCTGATTTTTCACTTTAAAAGTTTTTAGATTTTTTTTTTTTCTAGACAGATATTGTGCCCTGGAGGGAGTTTCCTTAGATTCATTGTACTGGGTACCAGCTGAGCTTCTTTAATCTAGAAACTTGTGTCCTTTAGTTATGGACTTTTAAAATATTGTTAGTTTGGTAATTTCCTTCTCTCCATTTTCCTTCTGGAGCTCTTATTAATACCCAGTCTTCATTCAGAATTTACTGTGTGGCAGGCACTGTTCTAATGGCTTCACATGTACTAAATTGAAGTAGGTTTCACTAGCATATTCATTTTCCAGATGAAGAAACTGAGCTCAGAGAGGTTCAAGAATTTGTCTAGGATTACACAGGTGATAAATAGAGCTGGTCTTCAAACCTTGATTGTACTGAGTAGGGGTATGGACTTTAATTCTTACTTATGCATACTTTGAAATGTCCTGAACCCCAATCTTTAGAGTCACTGGATGCCTCACCTGAAGTTGTACAGCTAAAATAAGCTTACTTGGCTGCTGGCCTAGTTTTAGCTTTCTCTCATCAGCTGAGTCTGCTAGTCCAACAGATTTCCAGGTTCAAATACTTGGTGGTATCTTTTTTCTTAATCACTACCTTTTTTTTATAGTTTCCATATTTTCCTTTTTTTAAAAAAATTATTGCTTTACAATGTTGTGTTAGTTTCTGCTGTACAATGAAGTGAATCAGCTATATGTATACTATATCCCCTCCCTCTTGGACCTCCTCCCCCCACCGCCCCCTGCATCCCACCCATCTAGGTCGTCACAGAGCACCAAGCTGAGCTCCCTGTGCTATACAACAGGCTCCCACTAGCTATCTATTTTACACATGGTAGTGTATTTAGGTCAACCCTAATCTCCCAATTCATCCCACCCTCCCCTTCCCCTGCCGTGTCCACATATCCTTTCTCTATGTCTACGTCTCTATTCCTGCCCTACAAATAGGTTCATCTGTACCATTTTTCTGGATTCCACATATATGTGTTAATATACAATATTTGTTTTTCTCTTTCTGGCTGGATTCACACTGTATGACAGACTCTAGGTCCATCCACATGTCTACAAATGACCCAATTTCGTTCCTTTTTATGGCTGAGTAATATTCCATTGTATACATGTACCACATCTTTATCCATTCATCTATTGTTGGACATATAGGTTGTTTCCATATCCTGGCTATTGTAAATAATGCTGCAATGAACATTGGGGTACATGTGTCCTTTTGAATTACGTCCTTTCATATGTACTTTCTCAGGGTATGCCCAGTAGTGGGATTGCTGGGTCATATGGTAGTTCTATTTTTAGTTTTTTAAGGAACCTCCATACTGTTCTCCACAGTGGCTGTACCAGTTTACATTCCCACCAACGATGCAAAAGTGTTCCCTCTTCTCTACAGCCTCTCCAGCATTTATTGTTTGTAGATTTCTTGATGATGGCCATTCTGACCAGTGTGAGGTGATGCCTCATGGTAGTTTTGATTTGTATTTCTCTAACAATTAGAGATGTTGAGCATCTTTTCGTGTGCCTCTTGGCCATCTGTATGTCTTCTCCGGTGAAATGTCTATTTAGGTCTTCTGCCCATTTTTTAATTGGGTTGTTTGTTTTTTGGATATCGAGCACCATGAACTGTTTGTATATTTTGGAGATTAATCCTTTGTCTGTTGCTTCAAATCTCTTGCATGTCTGTACACTAACAGTGAAAAATCAGAAAGAGAAATTAAAGAAACAATTCCCACTTACCATCTCAATAAAAAGAATTAATCGCTACCTTTTTTGTTTGTTTTTTCACACACACACACACACACACACACACACACACACACTGTATTTTATTTTTACAAGAGATAAATAAACTGACACCAAGCATTGTAAATAGATGACCACAACAAAAGCAACAACGATTGCAATTACCAAACACGAAACACACTCATACTATGTCATAATTTAATTGCTACCTTTAATTCTCTTTGTCAGTATGTCTCTCTTTATATATATGTTCTTTTAAATATACTTGTGTATTTTTATTATTTATTATTTATTTGGTTGCATCGGCTCCTTGGTTGCGGCTCACCGGCTCCTTAGTTGTGGCATGCGAACTCTTAATTGCGGCATGCATGTGGAATCTAGTTCTTGGACCAGGGATGGAACCTCGGCCCCCTGCATTGGGAGTGTGGGGTCTTAACTACTGTGCCACCAGGGAAGTCCCAGTATGTCTATATATTTTTTATTTCTTTCAATTGCTTTTGTGGATTTCAGGAGGGAGAAGAGATACTTAATTTACTTTCTTTAATAAGAATTCCCATCCATTTATTTTCAGCTTTCTATTAACAATTTTATATTAAATATCACATGACTAAGTTTGTTTTTTAATGCATTCTGACAGTGTCTATTAAGGTTACACCTGATTAACTTGATTATATTCCTTACATCTTTTTTTATGCTTATGATTTACTTTTAATTTTACTCAGAATTTTTGTGAGAATTAAGTGACTTAACACATGAAATGCCTATAGAACAGTGTGTGGTATATAATAAGCGCTAGAAACATCAGCTATCCCTCATGCAATGCTGGTGGCGATGTAAAATGGTGCAACTGCTTTGGAAAACAGTTTGCAGTTCCGGAAAAAGTTTAATGTAGAGTTACTATATAACCAAGCAATTTTACTCCTAGGTATATACTTAAGGGAACTGAAAACATGTTAACACAAAAACTTGAACATGAATGTTCACAGGAACATTATTCATAATAGCTAAAATAGTGGAAACGACTCAATTGTCTATTAACCAGTGAATGGATGAACAAAATGTGGTGTGACTATAAAATGGAATATTATTCAGCTACAAAAAGGAACAAAGTACTAATACATGGTATAACATGGATGAACCCTGAAAATATTTTGCTAAGTGAAAGAAATCAGTCACAAAAGGCCAGGTTTTGTATGATTGCTTTTATAGGAATTGTCCAGAATAGGCAAATTTATAGAGACAGAAAGTAGATTAGTGGTTGCCAGGGGCTCAGCAGGAATGGGGATGTCTGCTAATGGATGTGGGGTTTTTCTGGGGGTGGGGGGTGATGAAAATGTTCTGGAATTAGATAGTGATGATAGTTGTACAACCTTGTGAATATACTGAAAACCACTGAATTGCATATTTTATTTTAAATTTTTATTGGAGTATAGTTGATTTACAATGTGTTAGTTTCTGTTGTACGGCAAAGTGAATCAGTTATACATACACATATATCCACTCTTTTTTAGATTCTTTTCCCATATAGGTCATTACAGAGTATTGAGAAGAGTTCCCTGTGCTATACAGTGAATTGCATGTTTTAAAAGGGTGAACTTTATGGTATGTGAATTGTATCTTCATTTAAAAAAAAAACCCAAATCAGAAAAAGTTATGTTCATTGATTGTAGAACTCCAAAGAAACTGATGTCAGTCTTTCATAAAGCTATAAATTCAAATAAATTTTCTAGATTTTATTTGCAGAAAACGATAAGCTGGTTCTAAAATACATGTAGATATACAATGGGCTAGAAATAGCCAAAGCAATCTTAAAGAATGACAAACCTGTAGGTCTTATAATATAGAAATATCCAGAATATAATCTAAAAAATGTGTTACTGCTATAATAAAGACAGTGTGGCCTATATACATTCAGAGTTGGTACTAAATTACTCATGAAAACTGACTAATGGAAGAGAACCTAGAAACGGGAAGAAAGCTATGCTTATTTTCAACAAGTGCTAAATTTCCTATGGTTGACATGTGTCCAGCTCAGTAAATTTCAGTTCCAGAATCCTGAAAAGGTAGAATAAGCCATGTGTTCAACAGTGCTCTTCTATGGAGAAGCTTGAGGCAATTAATACCAAAGGATGGGTAGTATTTTGAGTAGTATTTTAAAAAAAATAAATTTATTTATTTTTGGCTGCACTTGGTCTTCCTTGCTGTGCACGGGCTTTCTCTACTTGCAGAGAGCGGGGGCTACTCTTCGTTGCAGTGTACAGGCTTCTCACTGCGATGGCTTCTCTTGTTGTGGGGCACAGGCTCTAGGCACCCGGGCTCAGTAGTTGTGACTCGTGGGCTCTACAGTGCAGACTCAGTAGCTGTGGTACACGGGCTTAGTTGCTCCGCGGCATGTGGGATCTTCCCAGACCAGGGATCGAACCCATGTCCCCTGCATTGGCAGGCGGACTCTCAACCACAGTGCTATCAGGGAAGTCCCTGATCAGTATTTTTAATGCAACACATTAAAAATAAAGAGGAAAACAGAGTGGTAAATGGCATTATCTTTGTATCTCTGTAGGATGTTAGACCAATTCTTTACATTGATATGTTTCCTAATTAACACTATTTCAGACTTTGCATTTCTGTCTTACACATATCTTTTCAAACAAACTTAAACTAAACATGCTCCAGCATGTTTTGCTGTCTTTCTCAAAGAGTAAGTAAAAGAAAAATATCCAGGAACAAAGATACACCTTGGTGTTAGATCCCAGCAGTGTACAGCATTATGACATCTATGTATAATCTGTCCAATAAAGATCAGGAAGAAAAGCCAAAATGTATATATTAGTATACAGAGATTTTTGCTTGTAGGTGGATGACATTATTAACAGCCCCATATGAAGAAGATTTTGAATGAATAATTTCAAGTGAAGAGAAAAAGGAAGCTATTAAAAGAATAAAAGGACAAAGAGATTTTTTGAAAAGGACATAGGGCATTTATATTATGCTTTTTCTTTGTTCTTGGCCTTCAGTCCTGTTTATTTTTTTAGAATTGTTTCCTACTGAGTTCAAGTATTTATACCTTCTGTGTGGTTTTTGTGACTTAAGTTATTTTTTCTGCCTTCTAATGGTCTAGAAATGATCTGAAATGACAATTTCCCCCATTGCCCTATATAATTATTTTCTTAGTAGTTTGCATTTTAAAGTTAATTATCCAGGTATCTAATTTGTTGAGTTTTGTGAATGAGGGCAGGGGAATGAGGTCTTGGTGGTAGTTTTTTTTCTTTTCTTTGTTTGTGTATGCTTTACATAGGTGGTTGTATAACCCTTTTACCTTATTTTGTGGTATGTAGACTTGTCCTAAACTGGAAGAAAAGCAATTGTTTAGCTTTCCTTTTATATCACTAGAAAGATTATAGTTTATTTTTCTGTTTCTATTATGTCCTTGATCTGCTGCTCCAAATGCTGTCATTGAGTTGAATCGACTTGAATAGCTATAATCCACAGAAATATTATTAATGTCAGTGGTATATCCAACATAATCTGTCTCATTTTAAAGAAAGCATTGTTGTTAAGCTTTTTCTTGAAAGGAATGTGAGTATATGAAGGGTGATGACCACATAGTCTGTATCTTAATAGAATATAGAATCAGAGAATTCATCTGGAGTAGTAAGATTTAGCTGACAAATTGTTGGAGTCCCTCGCTCTGGTTGGTGGGATAAAATTAGTTGTGTGGAGGTGAGCTGGCAAAGGAGAGAGTAAAAGTTTTTGAGAAAACTAGGCTGGCTGGTAGGAGATCCATAGGAGCAAGGCTGGTGGATGGAGTCTCTGTTACCCCCAAAGCAGTGGGTAATGCTGAAATCAGGGACGTGCATAGTAAGAGAAATCCAAGGACCATTGGCCAAATAGGTCACTGAATCAATGAAGTCAGTCAGGCATCAAATTTCAAAGCATGAAACCAGGATATGGATACAGGTAGTAAAAAGCCTAGTCTAGGCAGCTGGTCCTGGGTCATCTGGGTGGTCCTAGCACAGATTCAAGTTCATCTGGCCTAAATTGTCTTTTATTGGCTGTCTAGTCTCAGGTAGTACCTGAGGTATAAGGGGCCAGAGACAAAGCTGTGGATTAATCACAACTTCTCTAATAGTAGGAACTGTTGAAATATTGGACTAGCAGTGGAATATCAGATATGTTGTCCCTTGATGCCTACCAGACAACTGACTTTATGTGAGGTCCTACTAATAGGTGGCGATTTGAATTAATAACTCACTGAGAATGCTTTTGGCTTTAAGAACTCTGTGATTTTCCTTTTTATAGTATGGGGATATAGAAAGTCAACTTCTTATTCAGGAAGCATATATTAAATACCTTTTTGAATAGAAAGTACTCTTAAGCATATGCAGAGAAAACATGCTTCTGCTCTAAAGTGGACATAGGCAGATTCAGATTATAATGTCTTGATCAGCACAGCAAGGAAGATGCTCTTTAAACTGACAGAAAGGGCTTTCTTTCCCTTTCAGATACAAGGTGATGTTGGTCCGGCTGTATTTAAACAGTGTGTGGTATACAGAATCCTGTCACAGAATTCATCACTGGATGATATTATTTACCCTTCTAATCCTGTAACAATCCCACTTGGTTATCCTGTAAACAAAAGACCATAATTTTAGCCACTACCAACATAAAATACAATGACAGGAAAGAGAAAGGAGGGAAAGGATTAAAATATACAAATATGCAGGTAATAAGCAGGGAAAAATATGCTTGGCTGCTATAATGTAATTAACATAGAAATTAATAATGAAAATAAAACTGGAAAAAGCATATGTTAGGAAATAAGAAATAGCTTCTAAACAAAGAGTCAATGAAGAAATCATCATGAGAATTAGAAGATACCTAGAACTGATATATAATAAAATTATTAAATGTCAAAACTGGTGGAATGCAGCTTAAGCAGAATTTAGATGGAATTTTATGGCATTAAATGCTGTTATAGGGCTTCCCTGGTAGCGCAGTGGTTGAGAGTCCGCCTGCCAATGCAGGGGACACGGGTTTGTGCCCCGGCCTGGGAAGATCCCACATGCAGTGGAGTGGCTAGGCCCATGAGCCATGGCCGCTGAGTCTGCGCATCTGGAGCCTGTGCTCCACAACGGGACTGGAGAGGCCACAACAGTGAGAGGCCCGTGTACCACAAAAAAAAAAAAAAAAATGCTGTTATAGAAAAGAGAGAAAAGTAAAAACTCAGTAAGCTTCCATCTTAACTAAATGCAAAGAAAGTAGAAGAAGGTAATATGCATAAGAGCAGAATTCAATACAATAGAAATTAAGCTATTAATGAAGAGGATATACAAAATTAAATAAGTTATTTGAAAAGATTAATATAATTGACAAAACCCTATTGCAATTAATAAAAAGTAGTCATTGGAGTTAAAAAAGAAAATTTAAGTATAGAAGTTCTGGATGTTAAAATGATGACAGCAGGCTCTAATGATAAATATTGAGGACATAACTTTGAAAGTTGTTAAGAAGTGGACAAAATCTTGGAAAATTTACCAAAATGGGTGCAAGAATAAATAGTCGGTCACCTGGGGGGTCAGTGGTCCCCAGGGTCTCTAGGACCAGCCCTCCATGGGGCCGCTAGCCCTGGGAAGCCCCTTCCTCAGGCCTTGGAGTGGTTCATTCAGGGAGCCCAGCCCATCTGTTTGAGGGGCAGTGTGGCCGCCACAGCGTGGTGACTGGTCCAGTGCAGCCAGCCCAGCCCAAGGTTGGCCCAGATCAGCACCCAGCTCCTCCCGTGCTGTGGGCCCCTGGTCACCCCCAGAGGAGGACTGACATTGGGGACATGTCTGTGGAGCTGACCCGGCTCTCCAGAAGTGCAGAGATCAATAAGCTTCTTGTACACGTGGCCCTGTGACTGACAGGGTTTTGGTGCTCTGGCCTGCTGTTGTCAGGCCTGAGCCTCTGAAGTGGGAGAGCCAAGTTCAGGACATTGGACCACCAGAGACCTCCTGGCCCCACATAATATCAATCAACAGGAGCTCTCCCAGAGATCTCTGTCTGAACATTAAGACTCAGTTGCACCCAATGGCCAGCAAGCTCCAGGGCTGGATGCACCATGCCAAACAACTAGGAAGACAGGAACACAACCCCACCCATTAGCAGAGAGGCTGCCTAAACTCATACTAAGTTCACAGACACCCCAAAACACACCACCGGATGCGGTCCTGCCCACCAGAAAGACAAGATCCAGCCCCACCGACCAGAATACAGGCATCAGTCCCCTCCACCAGGAAGCCTACACAAGCCACTGAACCTACCTCACCTGCTGGAGGCAGACACCAAAAACATTGGGAACTGTGAACCTGCAGTCTGCGAAAAGGAGACCCCAAGCACAGTAAGTTAAACAAAATGAGAAGACAGAGACGTATGCAGCAGATGAAAGAGCAAGGTAAAAACCCACCAGACCAAATAAATGAAGAGGAAATAGGCAGTCGACCTGAAAAAGAATTCAGAGTAATGATAGTAAAGATGATAGAATATCTTGGAAATAGAATGGAGAAAATACAGTAAACAGGTAACAAGGACCTTGAAGAACTAAAGAGCAAACAAATGAACAACACAATAAATGAAATTAAAGATTCTCTGGAAGGAATCAATAGAGGAATAATGGAGGCAGAAGAATAGATAAGTGACCTGGAAGATAAAATGGTGGAAATAACTGCCAGGGAGCAGAATAAAGAAAAAGAATGAAAAGAATTGAGGACAATCTCAGAGACCTCTGGGACAACACTTAATGCACCAACATTTGATTTATAGGGGCCCCAGAAGAAGAATAGAAAAAGAAACGCTCTGAGGAAATATTTGAAGATTATAGTTGAAAACTTCCATAACATGGGAACGGAAATAGTCAATCAAGTCCAGAAAGTGCAGAGAGCCCCATATGGGGTAAATTGAAGGAGAAACACGCCAAGACACATATTAATCAAACTATCAAAAATTAATTACAAAGAAAAAATATTAAAAGCAGCAAGGGAAAAGCAACAAAAAACACACAACGGGGCTTCCCTGGTGGCGCAGTGGTTGAGAGTCCGACTGCCGATGTGGGGGACACTGGTTCGTGTCCCGGTCTAGGAGGATCCCAAATGCCGCGGAGCGGCTGGGCCCGTGAGCCATGGCCACTGAGCCTGCACGTCCGGAGCCTGTGCTCCGCAACGGGAGAGGCCACAACAGTGAGAGACCCGCGTACTGCAAAAAAAACCACACACACATACACACACACACGGGAATCCCGATAAGGTTAACAGCTGATGTTTCAGCAGAAAATCCTCAAGCCAGAAGGGAGTGGTAGGACATATTTAAAGTGACGAAAGGAAGAACCTACAACCAAGATTACTCTACCCAGCAAGGATCTCATTCAGATTTGATGGAGAAATGAAAACCTTTATAGACAAGCAAAAGTTAAGAGAATTCAGCACCACCAAACCAGCTTTACAACAAATGCTAAAGGAACTTTTCTCTAGGCAGGAAACACAAGAGAAGGAAAAGACCTACAAAAACAAACACAAAACAATTAAGAAAATGGTAATAGGAACATACATATTGATAACTACCTTAAATGTAAATTGATTAAATGCTCCAACCAAAAGACATAGACTGACTGAATGGATACAAAAATAAGACCCATATATATGCTGTCTACAAAAGACCCACTTCAGACCTAGGGAGACCAATAGACTGAAAGTGAGGGGATGGAAAAAGATATTCCATGCAAATGGAAATCAAAAGAAAGCTGGAGTAGCAATTCTCATATCAGACAAAATAGACTTTAAAATAAAGACTATTACAAGAAAGAAGGATACTACATAATGATGGAAGAGATGAATCCAAGTAGAAGATACAACAATTGTAAATATTTATGCACCCAACATAGGAGCACCTCAATACATAAGGCAAATGCTAACAGCCATAAAAGGGAAAATCGATAGTAACACAGTCATAGTAGGGGACTTTAACACACCACTTTTCACCAGTGGACAGATCATCCAAAATGAAAATAAATAAGGAAACACAAGCTTTAAGTGACACATTAGACAAGATGGACTTAACTGATATTTATAGGACATTCCATCCAAAAACAACAGAATACACTTTCTTCTCCAGTGCTCATGGAACATTCTCCAGGATAGATCATATCTTGGGTCACAAGTCAAGCCTTGGTAAATTTAAGAAAATTGAAATCGTATCAAGCATCTTTTCTGACCACAACGCTATGAGACTATATATGAATTACAGGAAAAAACCTGAAAAATATAAGCACATGGAAACTAAACGGTACACTACTAAATAACCAAGAGATCACTGAAGAAACCAAAATATATCTAGAAACAAATGACAATGAAAACACGATGACCCAAAACCTATGGGATACAGCAAAAGCAGTTTTGAGAGGGAACTTTATAGCACTACAATCCTACTTCAAGAAATAAGAAAAATATCAAATGACCTAATTTTAACCTAAAGCAATTAGAGAAAGAAGAATGAAAAAAACCCAAAGTTAGCAGAAGGAAAGAAATCATAAAGATCACATTAGAAATAAGTGAGGGCTTCCCTGGTGGCGCAGTGGTTGAGTGTCTGCCTGCCGATGCAGGGGACGCAGGTTCGTGCCCCGGTCCAGGAAGATCCCACATGCCACGGAGCGGCTGGGCCTGTGAGCCATGGCTGCTGAGCCTGTGCATCTGGAGCCTATGCTCTGCAATGGGAGAGGCCACAACAGTGAGAGGCCCGCGTACTGCAAAAATAAAATAAAATAAAAAAGAAATGAAAAAGAAATGAAGGGAACAATAGCAGAGATCAACAAAACTAAAAGCTGGTTCTTTGCAAAGATAAACAAAATTGATAAACCATTAGCCAGACTCATCAAGAAAAAAGGGGAGAAGACTCAAATCAACAGAATTAGAAATGAAAAAGGAGAAATAACAACAGACACTGAAGAAATACAAAGGATCATGAGACATTACTAGAAGAAACTATATGCCAATAAAATGGACAACCTGGAAGAAATGCACGAATTCTCAGAAAAGCACAACCTTCCAAGACTGAACCAGGAAGAAATAGAAAATATAAACAGACCAATCACAAGCACTGAAATTGAAACTGTGATTAAAAATCTTCCAACAAACAAAAGCCCAGGACCAGATGGCTTCAGAGGCGAATTCTATCAAACATTTAGAGAAGAGCTAACACCTATCCTTCACAAACCCTTCCAAAATATAACAGAGGGAGGAACACTCCCAAACTCATTCTACGAAGCCACCATCACCCTGGTATGAAAAGCAAAGATGTCACAAAAAAAGAAAGCTACAGGCCAATATCACTGATGAACATAGATGTAAAAATCCTCAACAAAATACTAGCAAACAGAGTCCAGCAACACATTAAAATGATCATACACCATGATCAAGTGGGGTTTATCCCAGGAATGCAAGGATTCTTCAATATACACAAATCAATCAATGTGATACACCATATTAACAAACTGAAGGAAAAAATGCATGTGATCATCTCAATAGATGCAGAAAAAGGTTTTGACAAAATTCAACACCCATTTATGATAAAAACTCTCCAGATAGTAGACATAGAGGGAACCTACCTCAATATAATAAAGACCATATATGACAAACCCACAGCCAACATTGTTCTCGATGGTGAAAAACTGAAAGCATCCCCTCTAAGATGAGAAAGAAGACAAGGTTGCCCACTCTCACCACTATTATTCAACATAATTTTGGAACTTTTAGCCACAGCAGTCAGAGAAGAAAAAGAAATAAAAGGAATCCAAATCAGAGAAGAAGAAGTAAAACTGTCACTGTTTGCAGATGACATGATAATATACATAGAGAATCCCAAAGGTGCTACCAGAAAACTACTAGAGCTAATCAATGAATTTGGTAAAGTAGCAGGATATAAAATTAATGCACAGAAATCTCTTGCATTCCTATACACTAATGATGAAAAATCTGAAAGAGAAATTAAGGACACACTCCCTGTTACCACTGGAACAAAAAGAATAAAATACCTAGGAATAACCCTACCTAAGGAGACAAAAGACCTGTATGCAGAAAACTATAAGACACTGATGAAAAAATTAAAGACGATACAAACTGATGGAGAAATATACCTTGTTCTTACATTGGAAGAATCAACATTGTGAAAATGACTATACTACCCAAAGCAATCTACAGATTCAATGCAATCCCTACCAAACTATCAATGGCATTTTTCACAAAACTAGAACAAAAAATTTCACAATTGTATGGAAACACAAAACACCCAGGATAGCCAAAGCAATCTTTTATTTATTTATTTATTTACTTATTTATTTTTTGAGTTTATTTTTTATACAGAAGGTTCATATTAGTTATCCATTTTATACATATTAGTGTATATATGTCAATCCCTATCTCCCAGTTCATCACACTACCCCCCCCCACCACTTTCCCCCCTTGGTGTACATACGTTTATTCTCTACATCTGTGTCTCAATTTCTGCCCTGCAAAGACGTTCATCTGTACCATTTTTCTAGGTTCTGCATATATGCATTAATATACAATATTTGTTTTTCTCTTTCTGACTTACTTCACTCTGTATGACAGTCTCTAGATCCATCCACGTCTCTACAAATGACCTAATTTCATTCCTTTTTATGGCTGAGTAATATTCCATTGTATATTTGTACCACATCTTCTTTATCCATTCGTCCGTTGATGGGCATTTAGGTTGATTCCATGACCTGACTATTGTAAATAGTGCTGCAGTGAACATTGGGGTGCATGTGTCTTTTTGAATTATGGTTTTCTCTGGGTATATGCCCAGTAGTGAGATTGCTGGGTCATATGGTAATTCTATTTTTAGTTTTTTAAGGAACCTCCATACTGTTCTCCATAGTGGCTGTATCAGTTTACATTCCCACAGCAGTGCAAAAGGGTTCCCTTTTCTCCACACCCTCTCCAGCATTTGTTGTTTGTACATTTTCTGATGATGCCCATTCTACCTGGTGTGAGGTGATACCTCATTGTAGTTTTGATTTGCATTTCTCTAATAATTAGTGATGTTGAGCAGCTTTTCATGTGCTTCTTGGCCATCTGTCTTCTTTGGAGAAATGTCTATTTAGGTCTTCTGCCCATTTTTGGATTGGGTTGTTTGTGTTTTTAATATTGAGCTGCATGAGCTGTTTATATATTTTGGAGATTAATCCTTTGTTGATTCATTTTCAAATATTTTCTCCCATTCTGAGGGTTATCTTTTCATCTTGTTTATGGTTTCCTTTGCTGTGCAAAAGCTTTTACATTTCATTAGGTCCCATTTGTTTATTTTTGTTTTTATTTCCATTACTCTAGGCGGTGGATCAAAAAAGATCTTGCTGTGATTAATGTCAAAGAGTGTTCTTCCTATGTTTTCCTCTAAGAGTTTTATAATGTCCCATTTTACATTTAAGTTTCTAATCCATTTTGAGTTTATTTTTGTGGTATTAGGGAGTGTTCTAATTTCATTCTTTTACATGTAGCTGTCTAGTTTTCTGAGCACCAGTTGTTGAAGAGGCTGTCTTTTCTCCATTGTATATCCTTGCCTCCTTTGTCACAGATTAGTTCACCATAGGTGAATGGGGATATCTCTGGGCTTTCTATCCTGTTCCATTGATCTATGTTTCTATTTTTGTGCCACTACCATATTGTCTTGATTACTGTAGCTTTGTAGTATAGTGTGAAGTCAGGGAGCCTGATTCCTCCAGCTCTGTTTTTTTTCCCTCTCAAGACTGCTTTGGCTATTTGGAGTCTTTTAAGACTTTTTGTTCTAGTTCTGTAAAAAATGCCAGTGGTAGTTTGATAGGGATTGCATTGAATCTGTAGGTTGCTTTGGGTAGTATAGTCATTTTCACAATATTTTTTCTTCCAATTCAAAAATGTGGTATATCTCTCCATCTGTTTGTATCCTCTTTAATTTCTTTCATCAGTGTCTTATAGTTTTCTGCATACAGGTGTTTTGTCTCCCTAGGTAGGTTTATTCCTAGGTATTTTATTCTTTTTGTTGCAGTGGTAAATGGGAGTGTTTCCTTAATTTCTCTTTCAGATTTTTCATCATTAGTGTACAGGAATGCAAGAGATTTCTGTGCATTAATTTTATATCCTGCTACTTTACCAAATTCATTGATTAGCTCTAGTAGTTTTCTGGTAGCATCTTTGGGTTTCTCTATGTATATAGTGTCATGTCATCTGCAAACAGTGACAGTTTTACTTCTTCTCCAATTTGGATTCCTTTTATTTCTTTTTCTTCTCTGATTGCTGTGGCTAAAAGTTCCAAAACTATGTTGAATAATAGTGGTGAGAGTGGACATCCTTGTCTTGTTGCTCATCTTAGAGGAAATGCTTTCAGTTTTCCACCATTGAGAATGATGTTTGCTGTGGGTTTATGTATATGGCCTTTATTGTGTTGAGGTAGGTTCCCTCTATGTCTACTTTCTGGAGAGTTTTTATCATAAATGGGTGCTGAATTTTGTCAAAAGATTTTTCTGCATCTATTGAGATGATCATATGGTTTTTATTCTTCAATTTGTTAATATGGTGTATCATACTGATTTGCATATACTGAAGAATCCTTGCATACCTGGGATAAATCCCACTTGATCATGGTGTATGGTCCTTTTAATGTGTTGTCAGATTGTGTTTGCTAGTATTTTGTTGAAGACTTTTGCATCTATATTCATCAGTGATATTGGTCTGTAATTTTCTTTTTTTGTAGTATCTTTGTCTGGTTTTGGTATCAGCATGATGGTGGCCTCATAGAATGAGTTTGGGAGTGTTCCTTCCTCTGCAGTGTTTTCGAAGAGTTTGAGAAGGATGGGTGTTAGCTCTTCTCTAAATGTTTGATAGAATTCACCTGTGAAGCCATCTGGTCCTGGACTTCTCTTTGTTGGAAGATTTTTAATCACACTTTCAATTTCATTACTTGTGATTGGTCTGTTCATATTTTCTGCTTCTTCCTGGTTCAGTCTTGGAAGGTTGTGCTTTTCTGGGAATTTGTGCATTTCTTCCAGGTTGTCCATTTTATTGGCATAGAGTTGCTTGTAGTAGTCTCTTAGGATGCTTTGTATTTCTGTGGTGTTTGTTGTAACTTCTCCTTTTTCATTTCTTATTTTATTGATTTGAGTTCTCTCCCTCTTTTTCTTGATGAGTTAGGCTAATGGTTTATCAATTTCGTTTATCTTCTCAAAGAACCAGACTTCAGTTTTATTGATCTCTGCTATTGTTTTCTTTGCTTTTATTTCATTTATTATTGATTTTTATGATTCCTTTCCTTCTGCTAACTTTGGGTTTTGTTTGTTCTTCTTTGTCTAGTTCCTTTAGGTGTAAAGTTAGATTGTTTACTTGAGATTTTTCTTGTTTCTTGAGGTAGGCTTGTATAGCTATAAAGTTCCCTCTTAGAACTGCTTTTGCTGCATCCCATAGGTTTTGGATCGTCATGTTTTCATTGTCATTTGTCTCTAGGTATTTTTTGATTTCCTCTTTGGTTTCTTCAGTGATCTCTTGGTTATTTAGTAACATTGTTTAGCCTCCATGTGTTTGTGTTTTTATGTATTTTTTCCTTGTAATTTATTTCTAATCTCATAGCATTGTGGTCGGAAAAGATGCTTGATATGATTTCAAGTTTTGAAAATTTACTGAGGCTTGATTTCTGACCCAAGATGTGATGTATGCTGGAGAATGTTCCATGTGCACTTGAGAAGAAAGTGTAATCTGCTGTTTTTGGATGGAATGTCCTATAAATATCAATTAAATCTATCTGGTCTGTTGTGTCATTTAAAGCTTGTGTTTCCTTACTAATTTTCTGTTTGGATGATCTGTCCATTGGTGTAAGTGAGGTGTTGAAGTCCCCCACTATTATTGTGTTACTCTTGATTTCCTCTTTTATAGCTGTTAGCTTAAAAACAGCTTAGTTGCCCTATATATTGAGGTGCTCCTATGTTGGGTGCATATATATTTATAATTGTTATATCTTCTTCTTGGATTGATCCCTTGATCATTACATAGTGTCCTTCTTTGTCTCTTGTAACAGTCATTATTTTAAAGTCCATTTTATTTGATATAAGTATTGCTATTCCAGCTTTCTTTTGATTTCTATTTGCATGGAATATCTTTTTCCATCCCCTCACTTTCAGTCTGTGTATCTCCCTAGGTCTGAAGTGGGTCTCTTGTAGACAGCATATATATGGGTTTTGTTCTTGTATCCATTCAGCCAGTCTACATCTTTTGTTTGGAGCATTTAATCCATTCACGTTTAAGGTAATTATTGATTTGTATGTTCCTATTACCATTTTCTGAATTGTTTTGGGTTTGTTTTTATAGGTCCTTTTCTTCTCTTGTGTTTCCCACTTAGAGAAGTTCCTTTAGCATTTGTTGTAGAGCTGGTTTGATGGTGCTGAATTCTCTTAGCTTTTGCTTGTCTGTAATGCTTTTGATTTCTCCATTGAATCTGAATGATATCCTTGCCGGATAGAGTAATCCTGGTTATAGGTTCTTCCCTTACATCTCTTTAAATATGTCATGCCACTCCTTTCTGGCTTGTAGAGTTTCTGCTGAGAAATCAGCTGTTAACCTTATCGGAGTTCCCTTGTATGTTGTTTGTCATTTTTCCCTTCCTGCTTTCCATAAGTTTTCATGGTCTTTGATATTTGCCAATTTGATTACTATGTGTCTCAGCATGTTTCTTCTTGGGTTTATCCTGTATGGGACTCTCTGTGCTTCCTGGACTTGGGTGGCAATTTCTTTTCCCATGTTAGGGAAGTTTTCGGGTCTTCAAGTATTTTCTCAGGTCCTTTCTGTCTCTCTCCTCCTTCTGTGACCCCTGTAAATCAAATGTTGTTGCGTTTAATGTTGTCCCAGAGGTCTCTTAGGCTGTCTTCATTTCTTTTCATTCTTTTTTTCTTTTCCACAGCAGTGAATTCCATCATTCTGCCTTCCTGGTCATTTATCCATTGTTTTGCCTCAGTTATTCTGCTATTGATTCCTTCTAGTGTAGTTTTCATTTCAGTTATTGTATTGTTCATCTCTGTTTTTTCATTCTTCTAGGTCGCTGTTAAACACTTCTTGCATCTTCTCGATCTTTGCCTCCATTGTTTTTTCGAGGTCCTCGATCATCTTCACTATCATTATTCTAAATTATTTTTCTGGCAGGTTGCCTATCTCCACTTCATTTAGTTGTTTTTCTGAGGTTTTATCTTGTTCCTGCATCTGGTACATAGCCCTCTGCCTTTCATCTTGTCTGTCTTTCTGTGAATTTGGTTTTTGTTCCACAGAGTGCAGAATTGTAGTTCTTCTTGCTTCTGCTGTCTGCCCTCTGGTGGATTAGGTTATCTAAGAGGCCTTTGCAATTTTCCTGATGGGAGGGACTGGTGGTAGGTAGAGCTGGGTGTTGCTCTGGTGGACAGAACTCAGTAAAACTTTAATCTTCTTGTCTGCTGATAGATGGGGCTGGGTTCCCTCTCTGTTGGTTGTTTGGCCTGAGGCAACCCAACCCTGGAGCCTAGCCGGGGTCTTTGGTGGGGCTAATGGCGGACTCCAGGAGGGCTCACTCCAGGGAGTGCTTTCCAGAACTTCTGCTGCCAGTGTCCTTGTCCTCACAGTGAGACACAGCCACTCACACCTCTGTGGGAGACCGTCCAACACTAGCAGGTAGGTCTGGTTCAGTCTCCTATGGGGTCACTGCTCCTTCCCCTGAGTCCTGATGTGCACACTACTTTGTGTGTGCCCTCCAAGAGTGGAGTCTCTGTTTCTGCCAGTCCTGTTGAAGTCCTGTAATCAAATCCTGCTAGGCTTCAAAGTCTGATTCTCTAGCAATTCCTCCTCCCGTTGCCAGACTCCCAGGTTGGGAAGCCTGACGTGGGGCTCAGAACCTTCACTCCTGTGGGTGGACCTCTGTGGTATAACTGTTCTCCAGTTTGTGAGTCACCCACCCAGAAGTTATGGGATTTGATTTTATTGTGATTGCGCTCCTTCTGCTGTCTCAATGTAGCTCCTCCTTTGTCTTTGGATGTGGGATATCTTTTTTGGTGAGTTCCAGTGTCTCTTCCTGTCGATGATTGTTCAGCAGTTAGTTGTGATTATTGTGCTCTTGCAAGAGGGAGTGAGAGCACGTCCTTCTACTCTGCTATCTTTAACCAATCTCCTCCAAAGCAATCTTGAGAAAGAAAAATAGAGCTGGAGGAATCAGGCTCCCTCACTTAAGACTATACTACAAAGCTACAGTAATCAAGACAGTATGGCACTGGCACAAAAACAGAAATATAGATCAATGGAATGGGATAGAAAGTACAGAGATAAACCCATGCACATATGGTCACCTTATGTTTGATAAAGGAGGCAAGAGCATACAATGGAGAAAAGACAGCCTCTTCAATAAGTGGTGCTGGGAAAGCTGGACAGGTGCATGAAAAAATATGTAATTAGAACACTTCCTAACACCATACTCAAAAAAACCCTCAAAATAGATTAAAGACATAAGGCCAGACACTGTAAAACTCTTAGAGGAAAACATAGGCAGAACACACTGTGACATAAATCACAGCAAGATCCTTTTTGACCCACCTCCTAGAGTAATGGAAATAAAAGCAAAATAAACAAATGGGACCTAATGAAACTTAAAAGCTTTTGCACAGCATATGAAACCATAAACAAGGAGAAAAGTAAACCCTCAGAATGAGTGAAAATATTTGCAAACGAAGCTACTGACAAAGGATTTATCTCCAAAGTATACAAACAGCTCATGCAGCTCAATATCAAAAATACAAAAAACCCAATTAAAAAATGGGCAGAATACCTAAATTGACATTTCTCTGAAGCAGATATACAAACTGCCAACAAACCCATGAAAGGATGCTCACATCACTAATCATTAGAGAAATGCAAATCAAAACTACAATATGATATCACCTCAGACCAATCAGAATGGCCATCATCAAAAAACCTACAAACAATAAATGCTGGAGAGGGTGTGGAGAAAAGGGAACCCTCTTGGTGAGAATGTAAATTGATACAGCCACTATGGAGAACAGTATGGAGGTTCTTTAAAAAACTAAAAAGAGGACTACCATATGACCCAGCAATCCCATTACTGCGCATATACCCTGAGAAAACCTTAATTCAAAGAGAGACATGTAGCACAGTGTTCATTGCAACACTGTTTACAGTAATCAGGACATGGAATCAACTTAAGTGTCCATTGACAGATGAATGGATAAAGAAGATGTGGCACATATGTACAGTGGAATATTACTCAGCCATAAAAATAAACGAAATTGAGTTATTTGTAGTGAGGTGGATGGACCTGGAGTCTGTTGTACAGAGTGAAGTAAGTCAGAAAGTGAAAAACAAATACCATATGCTAACACATATATATGGAATGTAAAAAATAAAAAGAAAAGGTTCTGATGAACCTAAGGTCAGGACAGGAATAAAGATGCACACGTAGAGAATGGAATTGAGGACACGGGGAGGGGGAAGGGTAAGCTGGGACGAAGTGAGAGAGTAGTATTTACATATATACTCTACCAAATGTAAAATAGCTAGTGGGAAGCAGCTGCATAGCACAGGGAGATCAGCTTGGTGCTTTGTGACCACCTAGAGGGATGGGATAGGGAGGGTGGGAGGGAGACGCAAGAAGGAGGGGATATGGGGATATATGTATTCATGTGGCCGATTCAGTTTGTTGTACAACAGAAACTAACACAACATTGTAAAGCAATTATACTCCAATAAAGATGTTAAAAAAAAAGAATAAATAGAAAACTGAAACAATAAGAAAACCATTAAAGAAATTTAATTCATAGAAAAAAAGTATTCCTACAAAGAAAACTATTTCCAGCAAAATCTACAAACATTCGAGGAATAGTAAGTCCAACATATTCTATTCCAGAGCATAGAAGAAAACATTAGCATATCTTTGAGACCAAAACTTGACATAGATAATCCAAGAAATAATCATAGACCAAGTATTATAATGAAAATACATGCAAAAATCTTGTACAAAATATTAGCAAATCAAAACCTGTGATATATATAAAGGGCAAAGAATCATGACCAAGTGGTGTTTGTCCCAGGAATACTAGGTTGGTTTAACTTTAGACTATTAATGTTATTTATTACATTAGTAGATTAGAAGAGAAAAATCAAACGATCACCTCAATAGATGTACACAAACCATTTGAAATTCACTGTACAGTTAGGAAATACTCTTTGCAAAGTAAGACCAGTAGGGAAATTCCTTAAATTGATCAAGGGTTTCTAAAAATAAAAATAAAAAATAAAGTAACTTGCATACTTACTGGTGAAACTTTGAAGCCTTGTATATGAGATTAGCAAAAGACAAGGATGTCCCTGTAGCTACTTTTATTCAGTAGTTTATAGAAAGTTTTGATGAGCACCATGAAGAAGAATAGGAAGAAAAAAGTATTAGAACTGGGTGGAAGGAAAGAAAACTGCCACTGTTTACAGATGATATGATTGCATAGAAAATACAAAGAAATCTGCAGGTAGTTTATTAGAATTAATAAGGGAGTTTAGAAAAGTAATTGAATATTAAAATTTACAAAATTAATTGCATTTCTACATGAAAGTAACAAACATTCAGAAAAGGAATAAACATGATTCTTATAATAGTACAAAGATGTGAAGCACTGAGGAATAAATATAACAAAAAAGATGCAAGAGCTTTATGGAAAAATCATAAAATTTTACTGACGGATATTAAAGAGGACCTAATCAAATGGAGAAAGAAGCCAGGCGTATGGATCAGAGGATTCAATATTGTAAACATGTCGATTCTCCTCTAATTGATTTAGATTCAATGCAATTCTGTTTAGGATCCACACAAGATTTATTTTTCTTTTGTGAAATTTGATAAGGTAATGCATGGGACCAAGAATAACCACAGTATTCTTAAAGACAAAGAACAAAGTTCAGGAAATTGGCTTGCAAGATCAAGATGTATAAAGCTATAGTATTTGAGATACTTTGGTGGTGTTATAGGGACAGAGCTATAGGAGAGCATAAAGGAGCTCAGATAGAGATCCACACATATAATGATGTTAGATACATGACAGATAAGATAAACTTAGATTAAAGGAGGGAAGGATGGAGTCGATGGTCAGTAGTGATGAGACATCTGGCTTTGTAAATGGAAAAAGAATGTACCCCTATCTCACATTATACACAGAAATCACTATCATATTTAGCACTTAATGAGTATTTAAATTATAGTGTTTTAAACAAGAAAGCTTTTAGAAACTAACACAGGAGATTATTTTCATGACCTGATGTTGGGAGGGATTTCGTAAACATGACAGAAAAACTTTAAGCATAAAGGAAAAGATGGATGAGTTTGTA
Source organism: Monodon monoceros (assembly GCF_005190385.1). Taxonomy (NCBI): domain Eukaryota; kingdom Metazoa; phylum Chordata; class Mammalia; order Artiodactyla; family Monodontidae; genus Monodon; species Monodon monoceros. Next base: position 16,698,687 of record NW_021703766.1, on the reverse strand, counting down.
TATTAAAAATGAGAATTTATCAAAAATTGACAACATTAAAATTGAGAATTCTTCAAAAGCTAGCACGAAGGGAGCAAAATAACAGTAAACAAAAAGTTCTGTAAAGATGTAGAAGATATTTGTAACACAGAATCTAACATAGGACTAGTATGCAGGGAATACAGAGAGCCCTCTGTGGCTGGAGCTGAGACTTCATGAGCTCTGTTTCCCAGGCTTCTCACCAGGGGGCTTCTGGCTAGTTTCTGCAAGTGAAGGCCTGGCAGGAGGCTCAGGAGGATGAGATGAAGTATTTCCTTCCCATTTTTTTGTTCCTGTCACTATGGCTTCGGCCACAGCATACAGTTGACTCCAACTTCCAGCTTTTAGCACATCCAGCCATTTCTGCCCTTCAACTATGTGAGAGTGTCCCTGTACTGAGCCCTGTTCTTTAGAGAGCCCCATCCTGAGCTGCTTCTGATTGCATTCTTGCCTATGGAGCAAGGAGTCTGCAGGGCCAAAGGGGTGTCACTACATGGAGTCTGTTGCCTACCTGCTCCTGACATTCCCTGTGCAAAACAGAGTCCCTTCTTCCAAGGGTGGGCCATGCCTCCAGCAGGTACATTTTGGGTTAGGGGTGGCTATTTGTACATAATTGTGTGCATATGCAGGTGACTGGAACTTGTATGTGTGGGCTTGTGAGATCACATGTATGTCCTTGAGGCCCCTTATAGAACAGGATGGTGCTGGATGAGAGAGGCTGGCTCATGGGCCAGGGCTCTGAGTCTAGAGTATGGCCAGGTGCTGCCACATTCTAGCCAGAAGTTTTGAGATGTTGAGAACTTTAAAACGGTGCTTCTCAAACTGGTGAAAATCCAGGTTTTCTTTCTTAATTTTAAACTTCATATTTATCACAAACCAATACTTTTGTTAACTACAATAAATATAAATTGTAAGAAAAATCAAATTAAAAAAGTATAAAACCAACATAACATTACTGTCAAGTTGCTATAAAAATTTCTAAACACTCTCAGTTTCTATACTTACTCGGCATGGACCAATAACAAATAATTTGCAAACTTGCATTGCGGGCCATACTTGGAGTACCATTCACCTAAATTCACTCCTGGCCTTCTAGGACATTACAAAGCTACATCTGTTAAAATGTGATGCTAGCACATAATTTTACTGTTTAAATGTAGACATGTATGTGGGCCTGCACCTGTACTCTCAACCCCAATCCTGTAAGTAGGAGGGGTGAGCCTGCTTTCAGCATTGACCTTCCTTCACCCCATGGAGGTACCAGTGGGTATACACCATGCCTCTCCGTGACAGATGTAATGCCAAATCCTCACTCACCTTTGGGGTGTTTGTGTACTAACTGGGTCAAGGTATGGACCGATCACCCCAGAGGTCCAGAGTCTCATCTCTCTTGTCTCCTCTTCCTTAGGGGCATAAGCTGCTTCCTGATATTATTAATATCTTGGTTACCTCAGGATTTCCCCCTCCATCCTTTATTGTTCCTTCAGCCTTCCAACACCTGTGTGGCCATCCCCTGAATTAAATCCCTTCCATTTAAAATATCTTGTGTGGTTTTGGTTTTCCTGACTGGACCTTGACTTATACAACTTAGCAATCAACAACAAAAAGACAAGCTAATAGAAATCTGGGCAAAAGTCTGAAATAGGCACTTCATAATGAAGCAAAGACCAATAAATGTAGGGAGACACGCTTAATCTCATTAATAATCAGAGAAATACAAAGCAAGAGCACAATGAGATTACATACATACTCACTGGGTTGGCAAATATGAACAACCTGACAAGTCTTGAGGTGGGATCTGGGGTAAAGTGAGCTCTACATATTGGTGGGTCCAGACTGGCACAACCATTTTGGCAGACAGGCACTCCTAGGGGGTTTGAGATTTGCATACTCAATAGTCCTATAAATCCCTTCTCAGGTGTCCACCCTTGAGAAGCTCCTGCACTATATGCACCAGGATTCACAGATATAAAGGTGCATAATAGCATTGCTTATAAGAGCCAAGCAAAAGAACAAAATTGGAAATAACCCAAATGTCCACCACCAACAGATTGGAGAATTGAGTTTTATATATACAATGGAAATGTGAAAAGAACTCTAGCTCTGTACCATCAATATGAATGGTCTCAGAAGCATAATGTTCTTTCATTCATTTAACAAAATTTATTGAGTCCCTACTATGTGCCAGGCACTGTTCTACATGCTGGGCAGACCTGATGGAGCTTATATTCTAGTGGGGAGAGCACACAGAACAAACAAAAAACATATTAAATAAATGCAATGTCAAAGTGATGAGTGTTGTGGAAAATAAAAGGAAAGCATGGAAAAGGAATGAGGAATTTCTGGGAGTGCGGTAGATTGCGTGTATGTTTGCAATTTAAATAGGGAGGTCAGATGGACTTCCCTGAGAATGTGATATTAGAGAAGACTTGAAGGTGGTAAGGTATGGGCCACAGGGGGTGGGGTTGGAGGAACCCCTCCGGCTGAGGAAACAGCCAATGCACAGGCACAGGTAGGGGCATTCCTGGAGCGGAGGTGGAGGGGAGTGAAATTAGATCAGAGGGTAACTGTGTACTCAGATTGTGGAGAGCCTGATTGGCATTATTGCTTTTACTGAGTTGAGCGACCACTGTAGGATTCTGAGCAGAGTCAGTGCCCCACCTTGACTTATACTTTAATAGGATTGCTTTGGCTGCCACATTGGAAATAGACTTGGAGAGTAGACCATATTGAGCAAAAGAAGCTCATCACTGAAAGAATGCATATGGAGTGTCTTTATTTATTAAAGACCCAAAGTCGCCACGCTGAGCTATATCCTGTTTGGGTATACATGCTCAGGTAGTAAAACTATAAATAAAGTGAAGAGCAAAGCAAGAATTAGGGTACAGGTTACCTCTGGGAGAGAGCTGATGATGTGATGGGGGAGGGGCTCTAAGTGGCCATGTTCTCTTTCTTTATCTGGGTGGGATTTTTAGTGGTAGTCACTTTACTAACACTTTAACTTCTAAACATATGTTTTAGACATGTATTTCATACAAGTAACAATAAAAAGAGAAAACAGAAAAAGAACCTTTCTCTTAGTTATAGGCTAAACTGTTTTACCCTTCAATGATAACAATGGGTTGGTGTTTTTCTAGATTAAGACAACAATTTAAGTTGTGCTTGAATACTTTCTGGGAAGTAAAAAGAATGTCAATGCATTATTTGGGTGTGAGTTGCCCCTGACATGTAGATATCAACTTTTGGCTATTAAAATAACACAATAAAATGGAGAATTGGATGTCAGCCAATATGTTTATAGGCTAGACACCTCCAATTTAGATAAACATGCTCATCAGTCAGGAGTATTTTTTGAGCTGCTACATGTGCAAGGAAATTTGGGAGTACAAAGGAATATTTAATCTAGTTAGCAAGATGAGATCAATATAACAATTACCCAAGACATTGTATTATTACTTGCTAAATAGTGTGGTACCAGATAAAAAGTGCTGACAGTATCATCTGAGAATCCCAAACATAGAGCACATATACAGTCCATGTCTTTATTTTAGAATGAAAAACCTGAGTACAGAATTTTATTGTCAGTTTTTATTATCACATTAACAAGATTATGCAAAATAATTTGCTATTGTGTGTCTATATGAATACCAGTTATCTTTGATATTTAATAATTTCACACACACTTCAGCCAACATGCTCAGTTTTCTTTTCATGATCCTTCATCTGCCTAGAATATTCCCATCTTCCTCTTATTAGATAGGTGCAAATAGTCCTAGGAAAATGGACCGTTCTTGCTGCGTTTGTGTTTCATGTATTCTTTAGTGTGAATGGGGTTATTAAATATTTTAGCTTAAAACACCCCCTGCTGGGCTGTATACAGTGTAAGTAATCAAGAGATAATGAATCCTATAACTTCAGGAATTTTTAATTTCTTCTGGTTATTTCAATAAGATCTTGAAAACAAAGTAAACTGGTAATTGGGAATTACCTTAATTGAGCAAATTAAAAGAAGTATTTAAAGTCACTTCTGGGGAAGATTTTATGTTTAGTAGTGTTTTTATGTTTGCTATGTTTGAAGATATTGATGAAATATATTAACATAGCTTAATATCTTTATTACGAATTATGTTATATATTATGAAGTTAATATATCTGTTGATTCATACACACATATCATCAAATGTTGATAGTTTTTCTTTCCAGAGCTCCAAAGGAAAATTATTTTGATGTTTTGTAGCCAAATGGACTCTCACTTTAGGTGTCCACAGCTGATAACCAATTTTGTTCTTGGATCTTACGTTGAGTGCTTGACATAAATACATGTTGAGAAACAACAGTTGTCTTTGTGCTGTGCCTTCATGTATGGCTGGAGTCTAAAATAAATGTTATATTTCAAGTAAACTGTTGAAAAGTCTGACTTTACTATAATGGTGATTCAGTTCTTTTTTATATATGGATTTGCCTTAAAGTATTTTATCCTTGGAAACATTTGCATATACTTTCAGGGGTTTAGTAGTCCTATTTGCTTTTCTTTGCTAAATTCTATCCTTTACCCTTTCCTAAATCTGGTCACTCATCCTCCCAAGCTGTGTTAATATTGAGAATTATGCAGGAGGAAAGGTGGAAATGAGCGAAGTATGGCCTCAGAGGTATGTGTTTATCTTTTGCTTTATTTGACATTGTTTTGGCCTTAAGCAAAAAGAGGACATTTGCTTTTGTGATTCACTTGCTTGTATAAAGGAAAAAGAACCACCTGCCTTTTTTTTTTTTAAAGAAAGACATCTTTAATAATTCTATTTTAGGGTTTCTTCAAGGTATGACATATACCCTAGATTAAAGGCATTCGTATAGTCAGCATGAATCTAGCCTCAGTTCATATTAATGCCTGTAAGAGTCGATTCTGTGCCAACACCGTTTCTAGGGATGGAATTAACAGCAAGGTGCAACAGCTCACAGATGTCAGAATAATAACTCACTATCTGAATGTCAAGAGTTGGTGGGAACCATATATGCTTGGGGATTTTAAATGTCCCGAAGGGTTTGTAGAAACTTGGGTCAGTCTAAATTTGACTTTGTTCCCCTATCCCCAGGTTGTTTTCATTGGGAAATTTGAGCTACAAGTTCTATTCTGTGTTTAAGTGGTTATTCCTTACAGTATAGCGAATCGGAAGTAGGTATGTGGGAATATAGTTGAAGAAGACTGCAGCCTGCCCCGAAGTAAAGATGTTTAGATAGACTGAAATAGAGTGAGAATGGAGGGTTCTTTGGCGCCCTTCCAAAGGCTCCCCTTCTAGTTTTAAACTCTCTGAGGTATTTGGAAGGAAAGCAGTATTAAAATTTACATATTAAATAAACACTTCCCATTCTGTAATGATTCCTGAATTTTTGATTTATATTAATCAGGCCTGGTTAATATTTTTTCCCATCCATAGACTGAGAGTTTCTTAATGATCTCCTTGAGGTCAAGGATAGTGTCAGTCTTACTGTGTATCCTTAGGGTGCTCAGTAATATTTGCAGAATGGAAGACCAAATGACAGTGCCCATTTGGCTTAAGGTAACACTTGCTTTTCCATTTTAATGTAACTGCTATTGAAATAATTATCCCCTTCTTCCTCCATTATTTCCAAAAAAGCATTCATTGAGTGATTGTGTTAGATTTTCACAAATAATACCCATCCTGTTGGCCACATTGTATTAATAATCTCAACTGGGAAGAGTTTCACGTTTGAAGAGGTGGGATTCTATGCAAGACATTTGCCTGTTTCTTCTTAAACCCATTCCCTGCCCTTCTCTTGCTCTTCTGTTTATTATTGGGCCAGCACCTGCAGTCTGTTTCTTAGGTTCCCTTGCTAACTGGTTTCCAGTTAAGTTTGGCCAACAGCAAGAGAATGGTGGGCAGGAGGAAGGGAGAAGCCAGGGCATGTCTTCCTGGGCACTTCTTGCTGTCTCCTTCTGCTTCAGGTTGAGTGCCTGACAGTGGCTGTGCCTCTTCTTTGGTTCCAGCTCCCACCTCATAGTCCCTTCTGCAGTGGCCTCAGTTTCTTCTGGGGGCTCTGGTAAAGCACCTCAGCCCTTTGCCCCTCTTGCTCAGAGGTTGATAGTGGCTCCTTTCTCTCTTTACTTCCCTTGTTTCCTTTCTTCCTTCTTTCCTTTCTTTTTTCATTCTTCTGATTGAAATATAATTCAGATACCATAGAATTCACCCTTTCAAAGTGTACAATTCTTTGGTTTTTATTATTATTTACTTATTTGTTATTTATTTTATTATTCACAGACTTGTACAAATATCACCAATATCTAATTGTAGAACATTTCTAAAACATTTCCATCGTCCCAGAAAGAACACTTGTACCCATTAGCAGTCACTTCAGTCAGTTTTCTTCTCCTCACAGCCGCTGGCAAACACGAATTTACTTTTTGTCTCTGTGGGTTTGCCGCTTCTGCATATTTCATGTACATGGAATCATACAACACATGGCCTTTTGTGACTGGCTTCTTTCAATTAGCATAATGTCTTCAGGGTTCATCCACGTTGCAGTATATATCAGTACTTCAGTTTTGTGGCTGGATGATACTCCCATTGTATGGATATACCACATTTCACTTATCCATTCATCAGCTGATGAACATTTGGTTGTTTGCATTTTTGGGGCTATTATGAATGACACTGCTATGAAGTTTCATTTGTAAGTTTCTGTGTGAACTTATGTTTTCAATTCTCAGATTGAAATTCTCAGTTCTCTTAAGCAAAAAGAGATAGACCTAGGAGTAGAATGACTGGATCATAAGGTAACTATACATTGAACATCTTGAGGAACTAGATAGAAGCTTCTTTCTGTTGCACATCTCTGCATTATTGTACTCTTTGGCCATTTGGCTTTTCCAGCCCCTTTATGACTAGCTTCCTGTATAAAATATTCTCTTATTAAAATAGAGAACTCTGGCATAAACTCTCTTTCCTGGACTGAACCCTGACTGAGATGGTTTCATGAAAGTCAAGGCTATTTCCTCTCCCAAGTTTCTTCTCTTTTGCATAACTGAGAAACCACAGTTATGCCAATAAGAAGAAACCACAAAGTTGTCAGCATTGTCAGGGAACAGGGTGTCTGGTTAGTTAGATTTTGCAACTTTATCTGGTAATTTGCTGCCATCTCTAACCTGGTGACTGTTCTTTTGAACCTACCTTGTTTCCCCAACAGTCACCAACTTTGAGTGTAAGTAGTTCATTTGGAGAGAGATTCCAGGACCCTCCAAGAAAGAGAGTAGGGAAGTGAGAGGGGAGGGAATAAGCCCATAAAAGATGCCTTGATGAGCAGGTGACTGTTGAGGGCAGCTGGGGCTCAGTCCTGCTGAGGACCTTGGAGAAACTATACAGTGCGTGTCTCAGAATTGTCTCACCTGAGGGGTATGGAAACTGAGGCATCTCTCCACTGTATTTTATTTGTCATGGCTTGACGGCTGCTCCCTAGGGAATTAATTCCCTGAGCACTTCAGGCATAGTCCTGTGGCCAGAGAAAGCCTGAAGGTAGGGTCCCAGATGCTTGCAGGAAGAGCTGGTGTAGTGTGTTTAGACATATACTCATGAATGTTGGCAGGGGTTGGGGGGATCTGTAAACTCCTCTAGGGTAGAGACCTTGCATTTGTATCTTTAAATTTTACTTGTGAATAATAAGAATTAGTTGATATTATGCATGTGTGAAGGCAACTGCCCAGGGAAGGAAACTTCCTGAATTATATATTGGAACTGTCATCTTATGTTTATACATTGGGACTCTTTCAGATATTGATCTCGAAAGTATGTTTTTAGAAAGAACCACAAATTCTCGATGTGCAACCAGACCGTCAGTTACACTGTCAACACACCTTGAAAGAAGCCTCATAGAAATACAAAGTTAAAATTTCCTTGATGCTTTTAGCTGTAGAGAATACAATCCATAAGGGAAAATGGAATCTTCCACCCAAGGTTTTCATAGACACAAAGCAGAAGTCTGTGAGTCATGGACTTTGTGACTTCAGAAGTCCATGAGAAATGACAGTATTAAAAAAAGATTGATTAAAAATTAAGAAGTTTTGAGGAGTTTCTTAAAACAATGGACCAATAGAGAGAACCTGTTTAGATCAGGTTTAAAAAGGCAGTGATAAAAATGTAAATTAGTAATTGCCTCTGGATCTCTTAACCAGCTGAATAAATTTAGATGTAATCAATTCTCCTCCCTCAGATTAAAGTTGTGTTTTCATTAGGTTGAAAGCAAAGTGATAGGAAAGTGGAGAGTTTTAAAAATTATTGAGAAATTACATGTAAATGGGTTAAAGCCACTGGCATTTGGGAAGCTTCTTTCCTATTCTTGAATCTAGCCTAGGGCAGGGCTGTGCCACATCTAAAGGATTTTAAAGAGTTTGCAGTTTCCCCTGGTCATCCAAACGGGTCATAGTGATCACTGTTACATAAGTTAATTACAGAAACTTCACTATCCATGCCTTGATCCCTGCAGTCTGGAGCAGGAAATGCCATTTAATCATATCTGGCATGGTTTGTCTCCCTATTTGGGAACCCACAGCAATTTATACTTTGCATGTAGCATCCTCCACTTTCTGTTTCGTGCCTTCAACTCCTTTCTCCATAATCCCCCTTGTTTTCTTAAGGGCAGTGTAAGCTTCAGCAAACCTTATCACCTGTTGGAATCTAAGATTCCCCAGCTGTAGAGTACAGATAATAATAGTAGCTACTTCAGAGTTGTAAGAGTTAAATGAGAAAATACATGATAGCTTCACGCAGTGGCTTCACGTAGTAGTACTGAGTAATTGGTAGCAGTTATGATTACACCTAGGCCCCACTCATGTGCCTGTTTTCTTCTTGAGTGACCCCCCATTATCTGCTGCTTCAGCCTTCCACCCATCCTCTTTTACATCCTTGGGATCTTTTTCCAGAAATTTATTTCTCTTTCTCTCTTGCTTTTAGTCCTCCTCCCTTCCCCCATCCTATTTTTCTGGTTCTTTCCTTTATGTTCTGACCCTAAATTCAAAATAAAACTAACAAACAACCCCGTTCCCACCAAGTCTGCTCCAACTTAAGTTACTGTTCTATTTTTTCCCTTTTTTTCTGCTAAATTTCTTGGAACAGTTGTCTGTGCCTGCCACATTCACTTTGCTTCCTAGTTACTCTGCACCCCCTGTGCCCTGGTTTTGACATTTTCTCCCAAATGTGACTCTTCTCAAGGTCATGAATAAGCCCCTGCTGGCGACATCCTGAGGCTTCTTTGAATTCTTTATCCTCCTTCACTTCTTAGCCCTATTTCACACTGTGCTCACACCCTCCTTGAAAATGTCTGTGCTTTTGGCCTCTGTGGCCTTGCTCTCCAGGTCCCCTTCCTTTCTGACCACTCCCCTTCATTTGTCCAGGTCCTCCCCTATTTCTTAAAGGCTGGTGTTTGCAAGTTTTCTGTCCCTGGGACTCTTCCTGCTCTTCCTGAAATTGCTGTCTTAGTGCATCCATGTCCAAGGCTTTGGTTGTCATTGTCTCATGGTAAGGGCTTGTTCTGAGCTCCATCTACTTACTAGTCATTTCTAACAGGCTGGGTACTGCCTCCCAAACTGAACCAATTACCTTCTGACACACACCTTTTCCTTTCTTCCTTCTTATGCTTAATGGTATCAGCATCCACCCAACTGCTCAAACTGGAAACCTACCTCACTTGGACTCTTCAGCCACTCGCACCAGGGTCCATTTCACCATTTTACTTTTTGGCTTTCAGATCCACTGCTTCCTCTTTGCTCCCCGTGCCACTTCTCTAGTTTAAGACTTTGTGGTCTCCCAGATGAATTGTTACGATAGCAATTTAGGTCATCTCTAGACCTGAAGACTCCCATTCCCCTTCACATTTCTTAAAGATGGATTGTATCAGGCCACTTCCCTACTTAAAAACCTTTGATAGATCTTCATTGAATACAGCAGTGTTTCCCTCTTTGTGCCTTGCATGGTGGTTGAAGAGAATTAAGCGTTACTGGAATGGACCTGGCTGGGAGGCAGAGTTGCCCAGAGCTGAGTTAGGGGTGGAGGCATGGAGGATAAGAAGAGATTGGGAAGGGAGGAGGAGAGCCTTTTATCAGGTTCATTGGTGATGGTCCCAACTTAGACACATTTACTTCTTCCATGCTCAGGCCCCCACATTTCTCCTCTGCTCCCCCTACCAACTTCCACTGGCCACTCATCTTGTGATGGGTTTCCCTGCAGCCCAGTTGCATGGATTTCCCAGGCAGAAACACCGTGGCCTTGTGCCTCAGGCTGGTGCTGGAATCTAAGGACCAAGTGTCCTAGGAAAGGTGAGAAAGGGCTGTAGCCCCAATTCCAGTTCATGTCGCCATGAGGTCACAGGGTACCGGTGCTGGAAGCTGACCCACCTGGGTTGGAGCCATGACTCTTCTTCCCCTACGGACAGTGTAAGTTTCAGCAAATCTCATTGCTTCTCTGAACTTCAGTCTCCTCAGCTATAGAGTGCTATAATATAGTGTAATATACTATAATAATAGTAGCTATTTTGAAGAAGTTGTGATAGTTAAATGAGGAAAAGCATATTGATAGCCTCATGCGGTGGCTGTGCATAGCAGTGGTGAATAAATGGTAGCAGTTATGATTACACCCAGGGCCTTTTAGGCCCATTCATCTGCTCAACAATACTGAAAGTCTTATCTGAAAGACCTGGTAATGAAACCTCCTAAAGAACCCACGTGAAGAAATTGTCAACAATATTTGGGACATTATGAGAATATACTCGAAAGATTTGCTAGAAGATCCTTGTAAGAATTTTCTCACATTGTGAGGCAGGGGTGAATGTTACGGAGAATCTTTTTTCCATTATTCCGTTATTATCGAATAACATAAAACATTTTGAAGTAGAACAGGTTCTAGTGCTTTGGTCAGATGGCTTCTGGTGACAAGAGATTGTTGAGCAGAAGTGATGATTATCATTTTGGTTAGGAACGGATTCTCAGTTCTCAATTATATCAGTCAAGGGGGTTAAATTTATTTGGCTCTCTTCAGTTATGTGTACAATAAATCAGGATTTTCGGCCTGTGAGGGGAGAATTGTCCTACTGATGTGGAACCTCATCTTTTTAAACCCAGTGAAGATGAGCCAAATTTCTTTCATTATAAGTAGTCACCAACAGTTCCATTCTCATCACTGAGGGAACCTATTTACAGGTAGACATTTTTCACATCAATCAGATTTATTTGTATATTTGATTGTTGAGATACTTTCATTAAAATTTAGTAAATATTTTATAGATACCTTATAGTTCATGGCAAGAAAGATTTTCATTTATAATAATGATAAGATGCTTCCTTTTAAAATAAATTATACAAGGGAAAAAAAGAGAACTGACCTAATAACATTTTTAAATACAATGAAGTAAAATAGAAGAGTGGGTGGCTTACAGATAGTACAAAAACGTAAGCCTTACAGCATCCACGCTCCTCAGCATGGCCTCGGTACTGGGTTCAGCAGTGTTTCCCAAACTAACTTTCATGTCCATCTGGAATATCAGAATGTCACCTTATTTGGAAATAGTGTTTGCAGATGTAATTAGTTAGGGTGTGATCATATTGAATTAGGGAGACCCTAAATCCAATGACTGGTATCCTTATAAGAAGGCCATTTGTAGACACACGGGAGGAAGGGTCCATGACAATAGAGGCAGAAATTAGAGTGATGCAGCTACAAGCCAAGGAACCCCAAGTATTGCAGCAACCACCAGAAGCTAGGAGAGAGGCATAAAACAGATTTTCCCTCAGAGCCTTCTGAAGGAATCAACCCTGTTGACAACTTGATTTTTGACTTCTGTCCTCTAGAATTGTGAGAATAGAGTTCTGTTATTTTGAGGCACCTAGTTTGTGGTAACTTGTTAGAGCAACTTATATGAAACTAATACATCCTCCCTTCCCGCATCTGCTTATTATACTCATTCATCATATTTCCTGAAGATGCATGGTGATTCTCAGGCTTCTGTTCTGGGACTTTTCCTCTGTCTGGAATGTGCCTTATCCTAGCCTTTTCCTGCTTCTCTCACACCATCTGTTTGTAGGCCCTGCTCAAATTTACTGCCTCAGAATCCTTTCCTCCTTGCCCTTCCACTTCATCTATGCACAGTCCACCCTTTGTATCCCGTTGTTGTATTTTCTCTTCCCCAGATGTTGTACATAGTTTGTTCTGTGTCTGCATCCCTATTAACTCATATACTTCTTGGGAGCTGGGACTGTTTTATCTTTACATTTCTGCTACTTGGGATGTGATGGGCACTTAATTGCTAACATTAAATATTCAATTAATGAGAGTTTCTCTTTTTTTTTTTTTTGATGTTGTTTGTTTCTATCTCTTAAAACCCAAGCCTATTTATTTCATTCTTTTTGGAAGATGTGTATAAAAATGAATGCTACTTTGGATATAAAAACAGGCAATTTTGAGATCAAAAGTTAAGTCTTCCTGGCCTTGCTGTTAGTAACTGCTACTTAAAATTCGTTTAATTTAGAACTTAATTTTATGAAGTTAAATGGTGGAGTAAAAGGAATAAACCAATAAATAACTGTCTTGAAATTCTGGAGATGACTTCATTGAAGGCTCTTTAGAGTAAGGTCACTGACAGCAAATCAGAGAAATATTGAGGTGAGTTCACCGTATTAAAGACCTGAAAAGCTTTTATGCCCAGAATCATTCTTCATGCCGTTTCCTGCCACAAGTTGTGGGAAATGGGTTACGTGGAAAATTTGTGGGAAGAGGTAGAAAACTTTTTATAATCCATAATCAGTTGAGGGTGATAATAAGACAGCTGTCATTTAAAGACTGAGAAAGGGTTTTACTCTAAGGAAAGGAATAGAATTACAAAGGGGAAGACCAAGCATTTCAAGGACTCCATCTATTTTATTATCTTGTGTTTCTAGAACTATCTTCTGGTATCACAGCATTGACCACTAGTTATGGTAATCAATTTATTATTCACGAAAGGGAGGGAAAACCCTGACTTCAACAGGTTCTTAAACCATAAATCAAATCCCAGTGAGGTGATGCATTTGAAAAGACTGATTGTGGTTGTGTTCTTAAGTATCAGTCCTATGCAGGGAAAGAAAAAAATTACCAAAGTGGCTTTGGTAGTAAATTTAGGTTTCCTGAAAGTGAGATATAGTTGCAAGATGGCTTTCTATGGGCTCTGTCAGAAAAAGTTTTTTTTTTTTTTTTAACAAAGCATTCTTTTAGCTGTAGATAAGAAAGGATCCACCCCTCTGCCAGAGGTGTTCTGGCTGTTTTCACTGGCTCGGTTCTTATTTGCAGTGCCTACCCACTGAGTCTAGGCTTGTCCTGCAAAGAGAATGTTTCAGGAATTGCAGTTCTCCCTTTTACTTTTGAGGATGATACTCATTTCCAGTGTTGTCCAAAACCCCTAGTGCACACACCCCAATAAAAATCTGTTAAGGGAGGAACGACAATTTGATGAGCTGCTTCTGACAGTCTGAGGCCCCAGAGAAATACAGTTGATGGTTGGTGGGTTTAGACTCTTTTATTTATCCATTGCCCAAAACTTAAAAAAATTTTTTTTTATATGATTCTGTGGGTTGAGTGAGTGGGCTTAGCTGGGTGTTTTTTCTTCCTCAGATGATGTCAGCTAGGGTTAGTCAGTTCTTTGCATTCAGTTGGCATCTTGGCTGGGCTAGAAGTTCCAAGGAAACGTCGCTCGAATGCCTTATGCTTTGCTGCTTCTCCACATGTCCTTTTCATGTGGCTAGCAAGGGTCTTCTTACAGCATGGTAGTCTCAGGTAGTCAGATTTCTTATCAGCCGTCACCCAGAGCTTAGAGTCTAGGACTGGATCTAGAACAGTGTCACTTCTACCCAAGTTATAAGGCCAACCCAAATTCAGAAGGGAAGTAGACTCTACTTCTCAATGGGAAGAGTGACTTGCTTTTATAGGAAGGGAAAGAAGTGATAGCAGCCATTTTTGAAGACTAACACAGCCTCATTACTTAAATGAGCACTATTTAATTTTGTAATTTAGCTTTTCTCATACAAATTCAGCTCCCTTTATGTCAGCAATCTTACATTCATTTGCCAATTCCGGTCAGCATTTTCTGGCCCTTTAGGAAAGATGGTTCTAATTATTTTATTATTAAAAAAATTTTTTTTATTGGAGTCTAGTTGATAGTTCTCTTAGTTTCAGGTGTACCAAAGTGAATCAGTTATACATATACATATATATCAACTCTTTTTTAGATTCTTTTCCCATATAGGTCATTATGAAGTACTGTGTAGAGTTCCCTGTGCTATACAGTAGGTCCGTATTAGTTATCTATTTTATGTATAGTAGTGTGTATATGTCAATCCCAATCTTTCAATTTATCCCTCTCCCCTTCCCCCCTGGTAACCATAGATTGTTTTCTACATCTGTGACTCTATTTCTGTTTTGTAGATAAGTTCATTTGTACCATTTTTTTTTGATTCCACACATAAGTGTTATCATATGGTATTTGTCTTTCTCTGTCTGACTTATTTCACTCAGTATGACAATCTCTAGGTCCATCCATTGCTGCAAATGGAATTATTTTGTTCTTTTTTATGGCTGAGTAATATTCCATTGTATATATGTACCACATCTTTATCCATTCCTCTGTTGATGGACATTTAGGTTGCTTCCATGTCTTGACTATTGTAAATAGTGCTTCTGTGAACATTGGGGTGCATGTATCTTTTTGAAATATGATTTTCTCCAGGTATATGCCCAGGAGTGGGGTTGCTGGATCATATGGTAGCTCTATTTTTAGTTTTTTAAGGAACCTCTATACTGTTCTCCACAGTGACTGTACCAATTTACAAAATGGTACAAAAATGATCTTCTCATTTTTTTATTGGGTTGTTTTTTTTTGATATTGAGCCACATGAGCTGTTTGTGTATTTTGGAGATTAATCCCTTGTTGGTCGCATTGTTTGCAAATATTTTCTCCCATTCTGTGGGTTGTCTATTTGTTTTGTTTATGGTTTCCTTTGCTATGCAAAAGCTTTTAAGTTTAATTAGGTCCCATTTGTTTATTTTCTTATTTTCATTACTTTAGGAGGTGGATCAAAAAAGATTGCTGTGATTCATGTCAGAGAGTGTTCTGCCTATGGTTTCCTCTAAGAGTTTTACAGTATCTGGCCTTAGATTTAGGTCTTTAATCCATTTTGAGTTTATTTTTGTGTGTGGTGTTAGGGAGTGTTCTAATTTCATTATTTTACATGAGCTGTCCAGTTTTCCCAACCCCACTTATTAAAGAGGCTGTCTTTTCTCCACTGTATATTCTTGCCTCCTTTGTCATAGATTAGTTGACTATAGGTGCATGGGTTTATCTCTGGACTTTCTATTCTGTTCCATTGGTCTACATCTCTGTTTTTGTGCCAGTACCATACTGTTTTGATTACTGTAGCTTTGTAGTATAGTCTGAAGTTGGGGAGCCTGATTGCTGCAGCTCCATTTTTCTTAAGATTGCTTTGGCTATTCAGGGTCTTTTGTGTTTCCATACAAATTGCAAAATTTTTTGTTCTAATTCTGTGAAAAATGTCATTGGTAATTTGATAGGGATTGCATTGAATCTGTAGATTGCTTTGGGTAGTATAGTCATTTTGATAATAATGATTCTTCCAATCCAAGAACATAGTGTATCTCTCCATCTCTTTGTCTCATCTTTGATTTCTTTCATTACTATCTGATAGTTTTCTGAGGACAGGTCTTTTGCCTCCTCAGCTAGGTTTATTCCTAGGTATTTTATTCATCTTGATGTAATAGTAAATGGGATTGTTTTCCTTAATTTCTGTAATCTTTCGTTGTTAGTGTATAGGAATGCAAGAGATTTCTGTGTATTTTGTATCTTGCAACTTTACCAAATTCATTGATTAGCTCTAGTAGTTTCCTGGTAGCATCTTTAGAATTTTCTATGTATAGTATCATGTCATCTGCAAACAGTGACAGTTTCACTTCTTTTTCAATTTGGATTCCTTTTATTACTTTTTCTTCTCTGATTGCCATGGCTAGGACTTGCAAAACTATGTTGAATAAAAGTGGTGAGATTGGTCCTGATTTTTTTTAATAATTGGTATTGTTTAGTTAGGCCTTACTAAGTGCTCAGCCGTGACTTCAGTTCTTTATGTATATAAGCAAGTCCTTATTAACAACCCTGTGAGGAAGATATTATTCAATTTTATTGATGAAAAAAACTGAGATGTTGAGCAAGCAAGAGGCTTGACCAAATTCTCACAATTTATAAACTTGTAGAGCCAGGTTTGAAAACTGGAGGGTTCCAACTTCAAAGCTGGTGCTTTTGCAATGAAACATGATAGTTTTTTTAGGTCCATTTTGAAACTTCTGTTTGAAACTTCTGTCAAAGCCAGCTGCACCAAACTTGTTGATTTCCCTGAATTCTGCTCACAGAGTTTCCCTGAAATAGATATTTCTGTTCTCTGCATGCAGAGCAGGGCAAAGGTCTATGAAGTGTTTCCGTTAATGGAAACTTCCCACCTTTCTGATTTATGCCTTCTTTAAAAGCAAAAACATTTTCTGGGACTTCTGCAGTTCTTCACACCACCCCTAGAATCCTTCCCATGTTCACGTACTACCCACCTGAGCAGTATGGAAGACATTTCCACATCCCCAGGTCTTAACTATTTTCTTGTCCAATATTAGCATATCTTAATTATATTTTCATTGCTGAAGTCTTAGACTGTGACTGTCCAGAATACAGAGAATTTTTCAGTAGGTTAAACAAATGTAAGTTTGGTTTTTACTGTTTTGAGTGTTAGATTCTTGTCATGTTCTCTTGTGAGCTTTATAGTCTTTTAAATTCTCTACTACATTCCTTTAGGCCATTAGTACTTTCTCAGCCTTTCTGTATTTCACTTTGATGTTAATATTTTATGTTTCTGATCATGTATTTACTGTTCACCATCATTAAAAATAGTTAAATTGCTCAGTTGCAGGCTTTGGATTTTTATTATAATTCTTTAATTCCCTGAAGCCTGTTTCTGTGATAAAAATGACAAATATATGCAGAAACTGGTCAGATTTGGATGTTTAAATATTGTAATTCTCTTACAATAATTTAGTTATTTTTCAGAGAGTACCATGATGTAGAAGTAGAAAAGATCATAAAAAGGCCATTAAAAGTTTGACTTCCAGCTGTTATAGCATGAGTAAAAGAGTTGGGCAGTAATGATGACAGCATGTTCTTGTTTCACTGCCTGGGTGAAGATTTTAATTCAAGATTGAAATTGGTACTGTATCTTAGACCTAAAATACTGGATGATGAAATCTATTTTGTCTGATATTAATATAGCCACTCCTACTTCCTTTAAATTTATGTTAGTACAGAATATCTTTTTCATTCTTTTTACTTTTTACTTGTTTTTCTTAATTTGCAGCAGCATAGAGTTTGGTGCTATCCCTTTTTTCTCCTAATCTAATTATCTCTGCTTTTTAGTTGTGTTTTTAAAGACCATTTACATTTAATATGGTTATTGGTATAACTGTATTGAACTGACCATCTTGCTTTTGTTTTCTGTTTGTCCCTTCTGTTCTATGTTCCCTTTATACTCCTTTTCTTTCTCAGTCTTTCAGATTAAAATTTTTATGATTCCATATTGTCTTCTTTGCCTTATTAATTATAACTTATTTTACTGGTTGCTTTGGTGTTTATATTATATGTCTTTGACATATCATAGTCAATCTTTGCTATTGTACACTTACAGTATAAGAGACTGGCAATAGTATACTTTCATTTCTCTTTTCTCTCCTGGCCTTTAAACTATTGTCATACATTTCATTTTTATGTATGTTGAAATCCCTGCAATACCTTGTTATTATTTTTGCTTTAAACAGTTATCTTTTAAAGAGATAAATTAAAGTTTTTTAAAAAAAGTCTTTATATTTACATTTCTAGATTCTATTTCCAGTGCTCTTCCTTCTTTTGTGTACCTCCAGCTTTTCATCTGGTATAATTTTCATTCTGTTTGAGGCACTTACTTTACTATTTCTTATAGTGCAGGTCTATTGGTGATTATTTCTTTCAGTTTTTTATGTTTGGATAAGGTCTTTGTTTCACCTTCATTTTTCTATCTATTTTCACTGTCTCCCCCTTGCCTCCCCCTCCCTGTCCCCCACTACCCTAGTCAGTACTTTAAAGATGTTGCACTGTTTTCTAGCTTACCTTGCTTCTGATGAGAAACCTGCTGTTTCTCATCCTTTGTACATAATGTGTCTCTTTTTCTGCCCCCCTGACTACTTTTCACATTTTCCTCTTTATCACCAATTTTAAGCAATTTGCTTATGATGTGTTTTAGTTTTCTTCATTTTTCATAATTATGGTTGGGGTTCACTCAGCTTCTTGGGATTTTCCCCACAAGGAGTTTATTTTGGCTGACCTAGGGGTGGGGAGGGCCCTGTATCTAAAAGAAGGTGTTGGGCCTCTTGTTGGTGAAGCATGATTGAAGCTGGTGATGTAGGACTCAGTGGAGCAGCAGAAACTTGATCTTGGAGTTGTGGAACTGCTTGACTATTGGCAGGTGGCACCTGCTGGCTGTGATTTGCTTTACCATCATGATCTGGATTGAGTGGGCCCAGGTGCTGTGCTGGGCACCTGTGTCATGATAGCATTGAGTGGCAGTGCCTGTGATGGTCAGGTCCTGGTACATCTGGTACACGTGGGCACTCTGTCAGAGTTGTGATGCAACCAGATGCTGAAGTTCTTCACCTGCAGGAGGATTTCTTGAACACCTGCCCACAGTAGATAATTTCCCCTGAAGACTTCATCTTCTTCAGCTGAGACACAAAGTATCAGCACAGCATGATTAGGTACAAAGATTTTTATGTGGTAGAGGGGTGGTGAGTGGCATTTGGGAGTGGGCGGGAGGCCCCCCCGCCCACCACCACCTTATGCTCTTGTAGTGTGCATGAAGCCTTCGTGACACTCTCCAGGCTGGCCACCAGTTCACTGCTGCTTTGTTCATTTTTTCTTTGTGGGTTTTTTTTTTCTTGGTCCTATCTGTTTCATTTTGGATGGTTTGTTGCTATGCCTTGTAGTTTATCAATCTTTGCTTCCACTTTGTCTAATCTCCTGTTAATACCATACACCATATTTGCATCTCATGCATTATAGTTTTCATCTCTAGAAGTTCAATACGTGTCTCTTTTAACACCTTCCAGGTCTCCATTTAACGTGTTCAGTCTTTCCCCTGATTATTGTCAGTTTTTGACTTTTATAGTTTGAAGCTATTTTGTGTTAGGAGCATACAAGTTAATACTTTGTGCATGCATATGCACATATGTATGTCCAAGTATGTATGTTTGTGTGTATACATACACATGCATGTATATCTATATACACACATGTGTATATATATATATAAATAAAATCTGTGGAATTTTCCTTTTAAAGCTTTTTACTTTAATTTGTACTTTGATACTAAAATTACAAAAAATCACTAAAATTACTGTTTTCTTCTGGTTAGTATTAGCTTGGCCAATCTTTCCCTGTATTATTTTCAATCTTTCAAGGTCTGTTTTTTAGGTATATCTCTTGTAAGCACTATAGAAATGAAATTAATTTTGTTTATTCTTGTTATCAGTCTTTGAATTAGAAGTATTTATCTGTTTATGGAATTTTACTCTCAGTCATCACAAGGAATCAGACAGAGTTATAAAAATAGCTAAAGTGGGAGAAGCATAGATGTTAAGAACTCTTACAATAGTCTTGGTCATAGGTCCCAATTTTAATGGTTTCTGACTTTCTTTCTTGAATAGAGGCTGGAATTCAAGCGACTCCCATCAAATTATCTTTATTCTTGGCATATAGACCTGAAGATGCTAGTGGAGAAAAATTATCTTACTTTCCTAAGGTTTTCATGCTTTCTCAGCCTCCTGTCTCATATGAGAATGGATCTTTTAAAGCGTTATGAACAGTATTATTTTGTATTTGAAAGTTAATTTTAAACAATGTCAGTATGTAAAAAAACTATTTCTTAGTGTATAGATTTTCTAATTGTCTCCATTTTCTTTAGTTTATGAAGTTGCTTCTTTTGGTCATTCCTTTTTAGTTGGTCATACACTAAGTTTACTTGATCAGTGTCGGGGTGAATTTTTTATTCTAATAGACTATATACTGTTCAGGGTCATTTATAATGAATACAAGGTAACATGCCTATTATATAAAAATAAAATAATTGTTTTTGTGAAAT
Source organism: Monodon monoceros (assembly GCF_005190385.1). Taxonomy (NCBI): domain Eukaryota; kingdom Metazoa; phylum Chordata; class Mammalia; order Artiodactyla; family Monodontidae; genus Monodon; species Monodon monoceros. Next base: position 16,678,427 of record NW_021703766.1, on the reverse strand, counting down.
GAATTGGAAGATGTGACATAATTAGACAGTGGGCATTTGTATTCTATTATCGCTTTAGAGCTGCAAAAAAATGGAGGTAGTTTATTTCATCTTGGTAATGCTCCTTCTTTCTGGTCCAACAATTTATCAGAAATGTTAATCCAGCAAGCCGTAAGTGGGGCGGGGGAGGGGAGGGTGAGAGAGGAGATTTAAAATTAGCCTGGAAATATTGCACAACTCATTAAAAATGTAATCATGCATAAAATGAGATCAATGAAAATTTATCTAAAAGTGCAAGGAAAAGGCATTTTCTAGTATGATACTGGATTTAATAGACTGGATTTTAATTTAGTCAGTTTGCTACAAAAAAAATCCCTCCAGGCTAAATAAAACAGTTTTCCCTTCCAGTTATTGTACAGACAGCTAATTTTCAGACCCTTTCCTTCTGATATTCAGTCTTATCTCTTGCTGGGTACGGGTTTCACTATATTGCAGAATTTGTTTTCTTTACATTTTCCATTACTGCTTTCATTTGCATGATAAATGATTAGAAGTAGAAACAGGAAAAGAAGCTATGCAGACATTTCTTTATTAATTTTGTTTAAATTAGAATAACTTTTTTATTCATCCTCCTCCCTCCCCATTTAACAACCAGTGTATCTGAATTATTTTAATATTTTATTGCAGAGCTAGAGAAATGGGTTGCAGTTTTTTTCTTGCACTTTCTTCATGTAACATTTTATTTCATTCTTATGTTTGTAGTTTACATTTTGGTTCCTGTCTTGTGCAGTTAATGATATTGATGAATTTTTCTCTTAAAAGATACCCTGTGTTTAAGGCTGAGTCTAAGGTACAGGTGTTTAAAATGCGTTGACACTGATGAAACTGAGTGCTTTGAAGATTTATTTTGCAGACAATATCATCACAATTCTTAAGCAATAAATAGGGTTTGTAAAATTGGGCTTTATTTATGTCTTCTGCCCCTTCTATCTTAGCTGCTTTTCTAGTCTGATAATTTAGAATGTGAAATGATGTAATTAAGTAAACCCATTAATGAAAACTTTCTGATGTTTTCCTTTCCCCCGAAGTTGTAAATGAAAAGAAGCTAGCTTTATTAATAAGAACTTCTCTGGGCAAAATTTGCCTGAGCAAAAATTAGTATGTAAGCTGAATGAATGGTTCCAGCAAAATTTGTCTGTAACAGAAGAATTTTATGATTATTTTATGATAATTCACATAGCTAACTTTTCTTTTTCTATTACACAGATTTTATGTAAATACTTTCCTGTTCAAAAAAAATCAAACATTACTGTTTGTTTATTCTTCCTATCCTTCTCTCTTACCTAAAACTAACACACTAGTCCTCAGCTATTCTTCCTGACATTTTTCTCTGTAAAATAGACCTGTACCTGTAGAAATACATTAGTTTTAATTTTTGTTAAATTATTCTAACATGAATTGTGTTACAATATTTTAATTTTTCTGCATTAAAAATTTTACTTAACATTATATATTGGAAAACTTTCCATTTCAATACGTATAACTATATTCTGTTGAAGTATTGAATAGTATTCTATAACGTGGAGCTAGGAAGATCTGGAAAGAACCTAAGTATCCACCTTTAAGGGAGTGTTAACTGCGACAAACAACGATGCAATAAAAACCTTTGTGCATACTTCTGTGCACAGTGGAAATGTTTTCTGGGGGAAGATGCCAAGAAGTAGGAGAGCAGGGTCATGGAACGCCCCTAAATTTTCCTCTGAGTGCTGTTTACCTAAATCCTATGCGTTTAACAATTGTCTCATTGTCGTTCATTTCTAAGTAGTTTTTGAGTTATATATTGATTTTTCTCTTAAACATGAGTTACTGTCTAGGGGAAAGTTTCTGTGTCCATGTAGATTTTTTGGGCTATCTTCTTGATGATGAACCTAAGTTTATTTCATTGTGATCATTCAGTATAACTTTGTATGATTTCTGCTTTACAGGAGTCAATGAGATTTTTCTTCATGACCTAATATGTGGTCAGTTTTCTTTTGTGCGTGTCCCTGACTGAGGAGAATGTTCTTTGTTGTGTTCAATGTTCTACTTTATACCTATTAAGTCAGACTCATTAATTATATTATTCAAATACTCAGTGTTCTTACTTTTTGTTTATCTGTTTTTTATGCTGGTTCCTGAAAGCTGTGTTGTTAGATATGCCCAAAAGTTCATGTGTTACATTTTCTTGGCAAATACCTCTTTTTGTCCTTTTAGTGCATTTGTCTAAAATGGTTTCCTTTTTTCTAATACTGAGAATTGCTTAGTGTATCTTATACTTTTATCTTCACTCTTTCTGTATTGTCTTATTTTAGATACGTCTTTTAAATATAGTCTGTGGGTTTTCTACTGGAATATTTAAGTTTCTTTTCTTAATAGACAGCGATCCTTCACCCAGATTATAATTACCAGTGTTTTGGACTTATTTATGTTTTCTATTTGTTTTTCTACGATACAGTGCCTTATTTGTTTCTCCCTCTTTCTGCCTATCTTTGGTTGATCAGGTTATTCTATTCCATTTTTTTCACTCCGCTTGTGGTTTGTAAGTTATATGTTCCACTTCTTTTTTTCTAGTCATTACACTTAAAATTTTAACATAGATAGTGATTGTATATCTTTCTGCCATTGTATGGGCTACCCCTACCCTGTCTCTAAATAATGTGAAAACCTTGATGTAGTTTTGCTTTTGTCACTTTCCACTTTCTCCAACGCTTCTCAAGTCTTGAGTTCCAAACTGTTAACATTTTTTGTTGGTTTGAAATCAACGTTTATTTAAATTTAATTAGTTTTGCTGGTTCTTTTGTTCACCCTTGCTTTTTATATCCAGTCTCTCTCTGATATTTTTTTTTTCTGGAGTACATTTTTGAGAAATTCTTGTTAGAGTGAGTTTGTGTATGGTAAATAGAATCCTTGCATGTTTGAAAGTATCGTTATTTTGAAAAATAATTATACCTTCAGTAGACTTTTAGGTTCAAGTCTCGGCCAGCGTCTGGCATATGGTAGGCACTCTGCATGTTTTTTATGTGGAGAGCCTGCATAGAACTAGATTAGAGGAAGATGGGGTTCTTAACCCAAATGGTCCTGGGTACCCAGCTATATTGATTCTTGATTAGTCTTCTCTGGAACAGTCTGTCTAAGGACAGATGAAGTGGAACCCCTAGAGCTGCTCTCAAATCAAGGGATCTTTTGTGGCACACATATAGGCAGTGCTCATAATGGAAGGAGAACTTTTCTGGAGTCTTTTAGGATTTCTTTCTTATCTTTGACATTCTGAAAATTTCCCACAGTTATGTGTGTGTGTATTGATTATCACCCTCACCCATTCCTCTCTGTTCTTCTTTTACTCCTATTAGCAAATGTAGAATTTTTAGAATTTAGTTTAATTTTTTTTAAATGTTATTGCAGTATAGTTGATTTATAATATCATGTTAGTTTCAGGTGTACAGCACAGTGATTTAGAATTTGTGAATCTATCCTTCAAATCTCTTCTTTTTTCCTTCCTGAACTTATATAGCTTTTGTGCTGTGTTTTGAGACAACTCTTCGGTTATATTTTCCAGTTGACTATTTTAGTTTACAGCTTTGTCAGCTTTTCTTTTTAGATCATGTATTGAGGTTTTAATTTCAATGATTTTTAAAAAGACTTTATTTTTTAAAAGAGCAGTTTTAGGTTCATAGCAAAATTGAGAGATGGGTATAGAGGTTCCTCATATATCCCCTACTGCCCCCCAACCCCCGCCCTGCCACTGCCCCAGCCCTCTGCCCCCAGCCCCATGCATAACCTCTCCATTATCAACATCACTCACCAGAATGGTACCTTTGTTACAACTGATGAACCTACATTGACATATCATAATCACTCAAAGTTAATAGTTTACCGTAGGGTTCATTCTTGGTGTTGTACATTCTGTGGGACTGGGCAAATGTAAAATGACATGTGTCCATCATTATAGCATCATACTATATTTTCACTGCCCTAAAAATCCTCTGTGTTCCACCTACCCACCCCCTCACTCTTTACCTCTAGCAACCACTAATCTTTTTGTTATCACCATAGTTTTGTCTTTTCTAGAATGTCAGTCATATAATTGGAATCATAGAGTATATTTCCTTTTCAGATTGGCTTCTTTTGTTTAGTACCATGAATTTAAGATTTCCCCCCGTCTTTTTGTGGCTTGATAGCTCATTTCTTTCTAGCGCTGAATATTTCTTTGTCTGGATATACCACAGTTTTTCTGTTAACCTACTGAAGGTCATCTTGCTTGCTTCCTAGTTTTGGCAGTTATGAATAAAGCTGCTCTAAACATCTGTGAGCAGATTTTTCTGTGGACTTGTTTTCAGCTCCTTTGGGTAAATAACAAGGAGTGCGATTGCTGGATTATATGGTGACAATATGCTTAGTTTTGTAGGAAACAGCCAAATTATCTTACAAATTGGCTGTACCATTTTGCATTCCCATCAGCAATGAATGAGAATTCTTGTTACTCCACATCCTTGTTAACATTTGGTGTTGTCAGTGTTCTGGATTTTGGCCATACTAAGAGGCATGTAGTGGTATCTTGTTGTTTTAATTTGCATTTCCCTGATGATGTACAATGTGGAATATCTTTTCATATGCTTATTTTCCATCTGTATTTTTTCTTTGGTGAGGTGTCTGTTAAGGTTTTCTGTCTATTTTTAAACTGGGTTGTTTTCTTCTTGTTAACTTTTAAGAGTTTTTATATTTTGAATAACAGTTCTTTTTCAGTGTCTCTTTTCCAAGTATTTTCTCCCAGTCCGTGGCTTGTTTTCTCATTTTATTGATATTGTCTTTGGCAGAGCAGAAGTTTTTAACTTTAATGAAGTCCAGCTTATTAATTAGTTTTTTCATGGATCTTTTTTGCATGTGGATGTCCACTTGTTCCAGCACCATTCGTTGAAGAGATTATCTTTGCTCCTCCATTGTATTGCCTTTGCTCCTTGGTCAAAGATCAGTTGACTATATTTGTGTGGATTTTGGGTGGCTCTATATTCTATTCTCTTGATCTATTTGTCTCAGTGACAATTGTTCTGTTTACTGTATCTCTAATTTGTTTTTTCTCATAGATGCCTACTCTTTTTTTATGGATGCAATGTTTTATCATTTATATATGTTATATATATTTACTGTTGACATATTTATTTATAACTACATATATATTTATAATAGCTTTATTGAGATATAATTCACATACCAAAAAATCCACCCTTTTAAAATGTACAATTTAGTAATTTTCAGTATATTTACCAAGCTGTGCAACCATTATCACTATCTAGTTGCAGGACCTTTTCATTACTTAAAAGGTAACCCTGTACCCATTGTCAGTGATTCCTCATTTTACCCTCCTCACAGCTTCTCACAATCTCTACTCTACTTTCTGTCTCTATAGATTTGACTACTGGGGACCATAAATGGGATCATAGAATATGTGGCCTTTGTGGCTGGCTTCTTTCACTTGGCATAACATTATCAAGGCTCATCCGTGTTGTAGCATGTATCAGAACTTTTTATTATTCCTTTTTATTGATGAATAGTATTCTATTGCACGGATATACCACATTTTGTTTATCCATTAATCAGTTGATGGACATGGGGTGATTATGGATAATGTTGCTATGAACATTTGTGTATAAGTGTTTGTGTGAACATATGTTTTCAGTTCTCTTGGGTATACCTCGGAGTGGAATTGCAGGATCACATGATACCTTTATGTTTAACATCTTGAGAAACTGCCAAACTGTTTTACAGAGCACCCGCACAACTTTGCTATCCCACCAGCAATCAGTTTAAGAGGGTTTCAGTTTCTCCATGTGTTCATTCTTCCTCTATTGGATACTTCTCTTTTGTGGTGTTGGTTTTCCTAAAATGTTTAGTGATTCTTGGTTGTATGTTCTTCTTTATATTGGAGATTCCCTGGTGGTTGTTTTATACAATTAAGTTTTGAGTGGTTTATTATTCAGCAGTAGATGACCACAGCATTTACATGCTCTTAAATCACAATTAACCAGAATGCTCAGAAAATGGAAATGGATCTTCCTAATCAACATAACAAAAACAACCACTGTAAAGCCAAAACCCCAAAAAAACCTCCAAAATAACCACCACCACCACCAACCCCCAAGCCACCACCAAACCCACTTTGCTTAAATTCTTATGGTTAAGATTCTTTAAAAAAACTTTTACAAAAATACATGAACTTATGTTCTTGGTTTAGAAAGTGCATAACGTAATATAATACTGGATTCTTGGGGATTTCGAACATCAAATATTACTTTTAGATCTATGTGTATAGGTGGTGCAGGCTTTTGCGATTTTTAATTTTTTTTAAAGTTGCCTTGCTGAATGGGCTGTGTGATCTCCCAGCAGTTCCTTGAGCATTTTGAGTCCCTCCTATGTCTGAGCATCCTTCATGCTGATCTCTTTGCCTACAATAGTCCTGGCCACTTTTCATGTCTTGATTCCAGGGGCCCTCCTTTGATATAGAACAAGAGTCAGTGCTAAGAGTTCAGGGGACAGGTCTAGGCTTCAGCGAAAGGGGCTATGGAGAACGATTCATGGAGTCTGGGACTGAAATAGGCATTCTGGAGACAAGGCATTGCTCAGTGTGGAACATGGCTGTGCAAAGGCAGAAAGCCAATTGAATCACCTGGACAAACATGGCTGAAGATTGTAGACTATGGATATACTTGGGACTGAGAATGACATACCAGCCCAGGGGGCTCAAGATTAGGAAAACAAAGTGAATTACAAACATGAGGTACTGTAGAGCTGGACCTAAGAGATGAATCCTGAATGGGCTATAGCTGACTCACTGGATTTGTCTTCTATAAGCATAAGAAGGAAGTGATGCCCTACTAGGCCTGCCGGGATGACAATGCCCAATCAAAGCTACCAGAAAATTAAAAAAAAAAAAAAAAGCTACCAGAAAATAGAAAGGTATGGTAACTTTGTTATTCCTCCAACAGTATTCACAGACTGCTTTTTAGTAATGATATTGAAATCCTCCAATAATTTGAGAATTCACTTTCCAGGATCAGTGGTACTTCAAGTTTTCATTGCCCTTAGAAATGTGTTCTTTAGCTAATTTATAGATAATAGCTTTCACTGTACTTTAAATGATAGATTATGTGCCTAGACTGTGAGAATGTAATAAATGTTTCCTAGGTGTTTCAAAGTTTCATCAAATAGTCACTAAATAATTATAATAGGTGGTAGTCAAAGAGTAATGTGGTTTCTAAATTACATGGGTCCCACTGGTTTTAATAAATGTAGAAGTACTAATTAAATTTTTACTAAGTGATGCATAAGGTTGTATTGTAAAATATTTCGTAAAACTAAGATGATTAGCAAACTGTTAAAAACTAGGCTTTGGTGAACCATCTGGACCCATTGAATTCGACACACTATTTCAAACTTGAGCTGTTCCTACAAATCACCTTTAATGCCCCTCCTTGGTAATAGCCCTCCCTTCAAAATCTTATTGTGCATCTTAATGACATAATTTATACATTTTGAACCATCTTTTTCTGGTAAGCATTACTTCCAATCTTCCCATATAGCAGAAATCTCAGGATTTCATCATTTCAATCTTGTCACACAGCTTTTCCATTTCACATTCTGTAAGGTGGTTCCAAGATGGGTCCTGGAAAATTGGTGTGCAAGTAAACAATTTCCTGCTCCGGAGACCTAAATTTCTATTCTACTCCGAACCACAGGATAGACACAAGAGCTCACAATCGTTTCATGGAAGCTTGATCGTATATCTTTTTTTTTTTTTTTTTTCTTTTTGCGGTACGCGGGCCTCTCACTGTTGTTGTGGAGCACAGGCTCCGGACGCGCAGGCTCAGCGGTCATGGCTCACGGGCCCAGCCGCTCCGCGGCATGTGGGATCTTCCCGGACCGGGGCACGAACCCGTGTCCCCTGCATCGGCAGGCGGACTCTCAACCACTGTGCCACCAGGGAAGCCCCTGGTGGTTGTCTTTTAATGTCTCATTAGAAATATTCTACAACACATGCTTCCATATGGCTCAGCTCTCAGAATCTGAGTGCCTCAGGTCTCGAATATAGGAAAAATAGGAATCACACCTTTCAATATTGCTTATGACCATCAGTATTCGACCTAAGAGTTGGCAAAGTGCTTTAGAATTTTTTGAGAACAGGCTTTTCATAATAAATGTGTGGTGTCATTATTGTCATCTCTTGATCTATTTAATGTTACTGTGAACATCAGTGCAGATTATGTCCACTGCTTTCCCCATCTGTTCTTTACATTATCTCCTTGAACATTCCTCTGAGTGGGCTACACAGGATTTGCCTTCATGGCACTGTGTACTGATTTACATTTCTCTATCAGTCCATCTTTCTCCAGATGGATTGTGATCTCACCGCTTGTTAAGATCTCCAGATACAGGTTGCTTTTACAGTTAGATTTACTACTGATTACTAAAGTGTAACATTCTTGTTTCCTAGGAGAATGGAAAAACAAATTTTGCCAAATCATGCAATTATGTAAAGACAAAGCATACATGGTCTGGTGGGGGAAGGCTTTTTTTGTTCATACACGGGACAGTGTATTTATATGTATACATAATTTGGATACCTATTAGAAAATTGTATTTAATCTTAAGTATTTTTCTACATTATATCTATTTTTCAGTGGAGTCCCATATATGATGTATCACAAAGATGACATGCTGGTGACCTACTAAAAATGAAAATGAAGGATGGGGAGAGGGACAGAAGAACCTGTTTTTTAAAAAACATATTGCTGAAGTTTTCTTCTGCTGCAGAGATAGGAATATAGATACTCCTATGTAGTTGCTTCTAGAGTAATTCTATAAACACATTTCCTTTTAGTTGAAAAGGATTCACACTGGCTCTCTAAGAGTTTAAGTGTGTTTCTGTTCTACAGACACACTCCGTAGATTTTCATGGAATTTTTGTGATTGAAGAATGTTATATTAACACTGTAGTATAAAATGGGATATTAGACTTTTTTTGCTTGCAAGCAACAGAAAACACAACTTAAACTCCCTTAAGCAAAACAAAGGAGTATATTGGTTCAACTACCTGAAAAGTACAATAGGCTTCAGACACAGTTGGATCCAGGAGTTCAAATTGGGTCATCAAGACTTCAAAAACTCTCTCTGCCTCTTTACTCTGCTTTCCTGTGTTGGTCTATTCTTAGCACCTGTGTTGGCAGGATGGTGCCCAAAGGCTCCAGGCTGACCTGTCTTTCCCATTGAGTCTTTTCTTTTTTGTTAGAAGTCTCTAAGGCAGAGAACTTTACTTCCCTGAGATAGTTTGTGCTTCTTAGAAACAAATTTTGTGTTTGTTGCTACTTGATTTTGAATAGAAGACGGTTAGCCGAGTATGGAGAGAGAAAGTACAGACATTTACAAATTGAGTTACTGAGAGCTGTACTTAAAGTTCGTCTGTGAATGCAGTTTCCTCATAATGGTGTCTCAATACACAAACATTGTTGAGGTTGACTCTTTTGTGGATATGAAGGTAGATAATGATTTGGTGATAAGGAAATAAAAAAGAACACCATCAGTTAGTACTGACCCCTGTTATTGTCCTCTCCCCACCAGCAGGGGCAGATTGGTTTGCTTTCCTTGGTGTTCAGAGGGTGTAGGCGAGAATCTGACTTCTTGATGGAAGGAAGCATTTCTTTCTTTTTTTTAAAATTAAAATTAAAAAAAACTATAGTTGATTTACAGTATTGTATTAGTTTCTATTTTTAGTTTTTTAAGGAACCTCCATACTGTTCTCCATAGTGGCTGCACCAATTTACATTCCCACCAACAGTGTAGGAGAGTTCCCTTTTCTCCACACCCTCTCCAGCATTTGTTATTTGTAGACTTTTTGATGATGGCCATTCTGACCCTTGTGAGGTGATACCTCATTGTACTTTTGATTTGCATTTCTCTAATAATTAGAGACGTTGAGCATTTTTTTCATGTGCCTGTATGTCTTCTTTGGTGAAATGTCTATTTAGGTCTTCTGCCCATTTTTTAATTGGGTTGTTTGTTTTTTGATATTGAGCTGTATGAGCTGTTTGTATAGTTTGGAAATTAAGTCCTTGTTGGTTGCATTGTTTGCAATTCGTGCCAATATAATAGAATCATGGAATCACAGAATGTTAGAGGTGAGAGGGATTTTGAGATCATCTGGTCATATAAGAAAAGAATGAAGAAAATGTTGTTTAGAGGTGATGTGACTTGGGCAGGGGAGTTTTTGGTCAGTGTCAGTGGTAGATGGTAAAATGGGGAAAGTATGATGTTTGGAGGCAGACCAATGTATAGTTTCTATTCCTTCACTAAGTGTGCAGGTTTGAGCCAGTTACTTTAAGTGCTTCTGATATTAAATTGTTTAGTGATAATATAGGTAAAGAACTTACTAGAGTGCTTGGCACTTAATGTGTGCTCAGTAATCACTAATGGGCTTGCTCATGCAGGGAACATATGCCTTCCTTTAGCTTATCCCTATCTTTCTTTTTTTTTAATATTTATTTATTTGGCTGTGGTGTGCAGGCTTTTTAGTTGCGGTGTACGGGCTCTTAGTTGCAGCATGTGGGATCTAGTTTCCTGACCAGGGATCGAACCCAGGCCCCCAGCAGTGGGAGTGTGGAGTCTTAACTGCTGGACTACCAGAGAAGTCCTTATTTCATCCCTTTTTTTTTTAGCTTGCATAGCATATTTATTTTTATTTTATTTTTTTAACATCTTTATTGGGGTATAATTGCTTTACAATGGTGTGTTAGTTTCTGCTTTATAACAAAGTGAATCAGTTATACATATACATATGTTCCCATATCTCTTCCCTCTCGCGTCTCCCTCCCTATCCCGCCCCTCCAGGCGGTCACAAAGCACCGAGCCGATATCCCTGTGCCATGCGGCTGCTTCCTACTAGCTATCTACCTCACGTTTGTTAGTGTATATATGTCCATGCCTCTCTCTCGCCCTGTTTCATCCCTATCTTACAGTGCCCTTGTGAGCCTTCACTTTATTAAACCTAGCACAATGTCATCATGAGTGCCAATAATCCACTCATTTTTTGTTGCTGTTGTTGCTGTTGATTTGATTTCTTTGAAACTAGTCCTTCTCCATGAAGAAGAAGGGCAGGCCTGAGTTCATATTTACTTGGTAAAATTAGGTGCTTTGGGTATTAAACAAACCTGTCTCCATGAACATTTCACATTACAACATGGAAGTCAATACAAATAAAAATACGGATGAATATTGCCACATGTAACATAGGGAGATTCTAGACCTTGATCAGGCCCTTGCCTACCTTTCTACCACCCGTCTACTACTTCTGTCGCCCTTATTACCAGGTTCTTGTTAAGCTGGCCTTCAGGACATTCCTCCAAAAGGTCAGATTGCTCCCTGCTCTATAACCTTGGCAATGGCTCTTACCTCCACCTGGAATGTTCTTTCCCTATTGTGTTTGGCTCCTTCTTGTCATTCAGATTTTTTGCATCCTTTGCTGATCAGCCAATCTGAAATGTCCCTTGTCCTCTATCACATCAACTGGTTACATTTTCATTATAGCACTTGTTATTTATTTGTTTGTTCATTTATTGTGTATTGTCTGTTTTCTCCCATTGGACTAGTTAACATAGTTAATTCTGTTATGAAGATAACTACATATTTACTTTGCAGTTATCACATAGTTACTATGTAGCTATTTCTCATTCCCCATTACATAATGTCTAAAGCAGTGCCCAGTATACAGGCAGTCCCTCAAATATTTGTTGGATGAAGGAGGAAGTGAATTTGAACAACCCATATAGGTAGCGCTGTGCCTTGTGGAAAGAGGTCCAGGCCAGTATTCTAAGCTACTTTTACTCTGGACTATGTGATCTTGGGACAGAATTCCACCTTTTGGATCTTGATTGCTTTTCTAATAAAATAAGTTTAACTAGATCACATAAGGTTTATTTATTCTCTTCCAAACTGTGATTCGATGTCTGTTTTCTTCCATGCTGGACAATTGATAGGGTTCAGGACACGATACCCCCAAATATGGTACCGTGGCATATTGAATATTTTAAGTTGAAGAAATTTGAGAAACAGCAGGTACAGGAAAATCTTTCTGACCTTCCCCTTCTTTGCTGAAGCAAGTCATAAGACCCTCATGTGAGAGGTACCCGTCCTGTACCCAGAGGGAATGAGCATCCTTATCTCTGAAGATGGAGGAATGCTGAGAGGAGTACAAATGAACAGGCCCTGTTAAATTTTCCCCAGTTATTACCTTTAGCCTGTACCCTTTTAACCTATCACATTCCCCCCCGACTTTCCACTTTTCATCACACCTAGTATCAAAACACTCAGCCTTAAGCTCTTCTTCAGGTCTTCATTTCCTTATGAAGGCTCCAGTGTAACTCAAAACTTATATTAAATAAATTTTTATGTCTGTATCCTGATTTTTTTCATTAGTTTAGTTTTCAGGTCCAGCCAGGGATCTTAAGAGAGTCGAGGAAGAGTTTTTCTTTCCCTATACAATCTCATAAGAATTTACCTTATAGGTAGGTAAAGGTGCTCTTTTAGATGGTGTCTGTGTATCAAAGCACAAACTAAATACCAGGCAGTAGCTGATGGTTCTGGAGAACCAGACGATAGGTGAAAAATAGGCATTACCTAAGAAAAAAAGGATAGTTTTATATGGGGTTAAGTATTGCACTACTGGTGGAAGATAGACTCATAAATTCTAAGGAATCTTTCTGATAATTGGAAAAAAGGTTATAGCAATCAAAACATAAATACCCATCCAAATGATTCCTTTCTATGTAATTTTAGGAAGAGTTGTAGAAAATTAATGTTTAGGCCTTTTCTTCTGTGATTTCCTTTATGAACAAATGCTAACAATTGGCAGAATTCTTTTCCTTTCCCCACACTATTTGCCTTTCAGAATAGAGAGTGGTATTTCAGTACTCTGTATTAGTTTCCTATTGATGCTTTACTAAATTACACCAAATTTGGGAGTTTAAAATAACACAGATTTAATATCTTACAGTTCTGGAAGTCAGAAGTCTGAAATGGGTCTCATTGGTCTGAGATCAAGGTGTCAATGGGCTGCATTTCTTCTGCAAACTCTGATGGAGAATTTGTTTTCTCGCCTTTTTCATCTTCTAAAGGCAGCCCACATTCCTTGGTTCATGGCCCCTTCCTCCATCTTCAAAGCTAGCAATGGCCAGTTAAGTCTTTTTCATATCATATCACAATGGGACTCACTCTTCTGCCTCCATCTTCTACCTTTAAAAACCCTTGTGATTAAAAACGCTGGATTATAATCCAGGATAATTTCTCTGTTTTAAGGTCAGTTGATTAACAGCCTTAATTCCATCTGCAGCCTTAATTCCCCTTTGCCAGGTAATATATTCACAAGTTCTGAGAAATAGGACATGGACATCTTTGGCGGGGCTGGGGGGGACGTTATTCTGCCTACCACATACTACTTAAGAGAAAAAGAACAATCCCCAAGAAAAACAAGTTCCAAGGCATCTGCTAAAATGAAAGCAATGTACGTATTAATATGTGAAGATAACCCCATTCTTTTTTCAGTTGTTTAGGAAAAAAGGTGACAACATCTACCTTTTGGTTTATTGAAGAACAGTTATGATGTAGGGCCAGGAATGTCCCCAATAGTAGGCTAAAAATACCAACACCTAGGGGTTTGTAACCCAGATTTCAGAAAGCCATCTGGATCCTGGAACTCTTAATCCACTAGCACCATCTTTTATGCGTTGAGTTGGTAGAAAGTGTATGGTTCCGTTTACGTTGCCCGCAGAAAATGTTCACTGATATAGTTTGGTTGAAACCCCCTTGCCCTGCAACTCTGGCTTCAAATGATTTAGGAAATAATCTACAAAAGTGACCAACCACACAATAGAAACCTATATTACTCCCCTGTGGAACAGCGAATGTAAATTTCTGCTTTGCTTACCTGGAAGCCAAATATACAGAGGAAAGGAAAGTTAACTTCTGGCCCTGATTCATCACTTTTATTGAAGTTAAATTCTTTTGTTTTAATGCACACTTGATTGAGCAAGTATTTATTGAGGCAGTTATGGTTTGTAGGAGAAAGAGACAGTTGAAGAAAGAACAAATGAATCTAATGTAAATCAAATACTTAGTCCTTTTATAGGAACTACAAAGACTTAAATGTGTGTTCTTAATGGTAATTTTTACAAAACTCCAATAGGAGAATTTGACAGCGATTGTTTCGGTGGGGAGATGGGTTTTTCCTTTCACATGCTAATCACCTACTCCTGGTGATATTTCTCTCCTTGACTGCAGTTGCAGAATTGAATAATTTATGGAATGAATTTTGTTGTAAATTTATTGTGTCACAAGCAGGTTGTAATTTCACTAACAGTTCACTTAAGTTATTAAGTTAAAAAAATGTGTTTGATAGGATAGTGCATTTGGAGGCCTTTTTTTTTTCCCTCTCAGCAAGTTCACATCTTATATATTTTCAAAACAGAGTACTTGCCTAATTTTTATTCAGAATCTGATATGCGAGAAGGAAGCGCACATTAACATAAGTGGAATCGCATTTGCACCCTATTGTTGAATTTTGGAAGTCGTAAACAAATTATTGAAGATTTTATAGAGACAGAAATAGCATGAAACCCACAGTGCTGTGGCGCTGCTGCCATTGTTCCCTGCATAACTGTCCCCAGCTTCCTGATGACAAATGAGGAGATGGTGGTGCAAAGGTGAAGATGTTCCTGGGAGGGGGAAAAAGCCACATTAATCCCTTCGTATTTTGCTTCAACTCTGAGGTTAAAATAATGGTGCATATCACTCCCCCAGATCTTATCCAATCCTAATGGACTACAAAGAGAATAGGAAAAAAAATCTTTACAAATCTCTCGCAGGGGTATCTGATTGGCCTCCATCTACATTTGCTACATTCTCAGGGCCTCTCTTTTAATGCCCTTTCCACTGTGATAAGAGGCAACATTTGGCCATTGCAGAAACCTCTGCTTATTTCTGCCTCCGATGCTTCAGCATTCAGCAAACATATATTTAAGGTCGCCAGTTATTTACATTGAAATTTTTCTATTGACCCTGCCAGTGTGAATGAATTTCAAACAAGTCATTTCTTTCTTTGTATAGATGATTTCTCTAGGTTCCTTGTGGGGGTTCCTTTTAATTCCTCTAGGAGTTCCCTCTATTCTTGTTAGCACCCAGAGGATTTGCTTTCTGTTTATCCCCCTGTCTCCCGATGTGTGGCCCCCTCTCCCCGCAGCCTACCCTGGGTATTCTAACCCTTGCATGGAGGATGCTGGATGATAGCCACCATTCTTGAACAGGAATACTTTTTAGGCCTTTAGAATAGACATTTTCACCATCTGTTACATAGAATCTAGAAATGTGATGAGAAAACAGGTTGTAATTAGCTAAAAAATGGGTAAGATTTCTCTGTGTCTTAATGCATTTAGAATTGATGAAATAGCCTTTTAAATTTCCATGAAAAGAAATGAAGCTTGTACTTTAAAAATATTAATAGGGTTTATTTTTTGGAGCAGTTTGGGTTTATAAAATATTGAGGGAAAAGTACAGAGTTCCCATATGCTCCTGCCTTCTTTCTCCTGTTAACATCTTGCATTAGTGTTGTTAAAAAACAAAATTTGACTAAGTAAATTATAAAGTCTTCCTGGCTTTATTCAACAATTAGTGAATCAGGCAGCATCCCATCTAGCACGCAGAAAGGAGCTCCAAGGAGCTGTACAAAATTAAAGACTTTTATAGACAGAAGGGAGCGGGACAGGAATTTGTACAAGTTTTGCTCTCAGTCCAAAAATAGAGCATTCTTATGAAACCTTTCATAAGCCGAAATGGTGTAAAGTAAAAAAAACAATTACCTTAAGACATATCTTGCTAACAGATGCACAAAATAAATCTAGATAAAGCACAGACGCTTGCAGACACATTTCAAAGTTACAGCTTTTTTTTTTTTCTTTTGCGGTACACAGGCCTCTCACTGTTGTAGCCTCTCTCGTTGCGGAGCACAGGCTCCAGATGCACAGGCTCAGCGGCCATGGCTCACGGGCCCAGCCACTCCACGGCACGTGGGATCTTCCCAGACTGGGGCACGAACCCATGTCCCCTGGATTGGCAGGCAGATGCTCAACCACTGCGCCACCAGGGAAGCCCAAAGTTATGGCATCTTGTTGCTGAGATGCTGAGTGTAGTTCCTGGGGAAAGAGCTTGGTGGTGCCACTTTTGCTGCTCTGTTTGCCTGCTGCCTCTATAAAGGCTTGCTGCAAAACAAATGCTGAACCCTGTTTTCATTTTTTGCCTTTTTTTTGTAAAAGTGAAAATCCTCTTCAGATTTCTTTTGGTTAACTAAAACAGGTACTAATGTAGATCTTTCGTAAAAGCAAAGTGGCATAAAACAAACTTTCAAAAAGTGCGGGATACCAGTACTAGCAAAAAGTGGATTGGTTATGGCAAGGTCATTTTCCTTTAGGGGGTGGCAGGCGTCTACTAGGCAGTTTACCTAACTAGTGCTGACCAGGTGATTCCTGACTGACTGGTTTAAGATTCCATTTTTGGGAGAGGCCAAAACTGTAATTATGTCTTGGTTTGGTGCAGTGGGGCTTAGCATAAGTGATTTCACTTTGGGTCTGTTGCCTTGTTTTCAACAGTGTGGTACTTTTATTACAGTTGATGAGCCAATGTTGATATATCATTATTAACTGAAGTCCATTGTTTACATTAGGGTTCAGTCTTGGTGTTGTATCTTTTATGGATTTTGACAAACGTATAATACATTATCCACCATTACAGTATCGTATTGAACAGTTTCACTGTCCTGTGTTCCATCTGTCACTATCCTACCCATCCTTACCTGCTCCCTTCAACCGCTGGTGGCAATCTCTGTTCTTTTCACTGTTTCCATAGTTTTGCCTTTTCCAGAATGTCATATAGTTGGAATCATACAGTAAGTAGCCTTTTCAGATAGGCTTCTTTCACTTAGCAATATGCATTTAAGAGCCATCCATGTCTTTTCATGGCTTGATAGCTCATTTTTTAAAAATAAATTTATTTATTTAATTTTATTTATTTTTGGCTGCGTTGGATCTTCGTTGCTGTGCGTAGGCTTTCTCTAGTTGCAGTGAGTGGGGCCTACTCTTCATTGCGGTGTGTGGGCCTCTCATTGTGGTAGCTTCTGTTGCGGCACACGGGCTTCAGCAGTTGTAGCTTGCGGCCTGTAGAGTGCAGGCTCAGTAGTTGTGGCGCACGGGCTTAGTTGCTCTGCAGCATGTGGGATCTTCCCAGACCAGGGCTCAAACCCGTGTCCCCTGGCTTGGCAGGCAGATTCTCATCCACTGCACCACCAGGGAAGCCCAGTTCATTTCTTTTTAATCGCTGAATAATCAGCTTGTACTTTTTATTGGGTAACATTGAGTAGGAATGCAGATTTTCTCATACGGAAGAAAAGATAAGGAGACTCACCTTTTGCTCTCCTGAGTCCATCCTGGCATCTTGTATTTTCTTTCTACCACTGATGACCTTATAGTTAAGTCATCATTGTAATATATGGCCACAAAATAATGAGACTGATTAAACAGTACGCGTAGGAAAACAGACTCATTCATTTGATCATATTTCATATATTCCTGTTAGCATTTTCCCTTGGTTTATTATAAATACAATGTCTAGTCTCTTGCTAAGAAAATGAGACTTGTTCTTAATGCTGCAGGTATATACTTGATCTGAAACCAGCTCAGGTAAATTATAATTCTGTGTGTCTATATCTGTCTAATATCGGGCACATATTCAATCCACATACCGGGTATTAGGTACCAATCTGTATATCAGGAAAAGATTGGTGAACAAGATGGAGCTTACAACATTCTACTGTAAACAACAGAGGCAGTAAACAAATAGTTAACATAATTTAGGTCCTAAAAAGTGCTATGATGAAAAATAGGGTAATGTGGTAGAGTGAGAGCATGTGTGTGTGTGTGTGTGTGTGTGTGTGTGGTGCATTCGTGCAGTGTGTGCATGTACACATCTCTGCGTGTGGTGCATATGTGTAGTGTGTGCATGTGTGTATGTACACTGTGCACATGTGCATGTGTGTGTTAGGAGGCAGGCTGCAGCTGCTTTTGCTAGGGTGTTTAGGGAACACCTCTGAGGAGGTGGCATTTAATTTGATAAACAGCAGGCATCCATGTGAAGATCTGGGGAAGGGCATTTAGACAAAAGGAACAGCAAGAACAATAGCCCTGAGCTGGAGCTGGATGTGTCCCAGGAACTACAAGAAGGCTGATGTGACTGGAACACAGCACCCGATGGGGAAATGGAGATGTAGGAAAGGCACGTAGGGGCCAGATCTTATCTGGCTTTGTGATAAGTTTTTGTTTTAAATGTATTGGGAACAATTAAACTTACCTAAAGAGAGGTCTGGCCCTTGCCTTTGGCTTCTGGCAGCTCCTTGTGATTTTCTGCTTACTTAGAGTGTCTTTGTTTACCTGAGAATCTTGAGCCACACCACATAGTCTAACAGTGTGATTTATGATGGTGATCTGGGGCCATGCAAGAGCAGCTCAACCTCCAGATAAACTGAAGACTAAAGATCAGCCATATAGGCAATCAATTGTGTCTAGGTGACTGAACCCCAATAAAATCTGTGGATATCAAGTGTTGGGTGAGATTCTCTGGCTGGCAATACTCCAAGAGTACTGTCACACATCATTGCTGGGAGAAGTTAGTGCTTTACATGACTCCCCTGGAAAGGACAACTGGATGCTTTGTGCTGGAATCTTCCTCGAGTTCCCACATCCCACTTCACCTGGCTGATTTCAATTTATATCCTTTCACTGTAATAAACCATAACCATGAGTATAACTGCTTTCAGTGAGTTCTGTGAGTCCTTCTAGAGAATTATCAAACCTGAAGGTAGTCATGGTGACTCCCAAACTTGCAGTTGGTGTCATAATGTTGGTGATCTTGGAGACCCCTGAACTTTGTAGTTGGTGTCAGAAGTGAGAGTGATGTGGAGACTCCCTAAGTCCACAGAAGCCATTGGAGTGGGTTGGATTTCTGCTTTAGGAAGATGACATTGACTGCTGTGTTAGGAGGCTACTGCAATAGTCTAGATAAGAGATGATGGAGGCTTAACCTGGATGACAGCAGTGGAGGTGGTGAGAAGTTAGATAAGGCACACATTTTGTCAGTAAAAATGACAATACTTATTGATGAATGAACTATCATATTGTTTGTCACAGACAAGTGTCTATGACTAGCAGATAAATCCCACCATTAAATGACAACATTTTAGGCTGCATGATGGAAAGACTTTCTGAGAAATCTAGAAAACCCTTCTTGAACTTTTCAAGCCCTTTGAGCTCATTGTCTCCTTAGGACTATACCTTAAAACATGTTTAATACCATACTAATAGTGTTCAAAACCTTCCAGTATTAATTCTCTTTGTGTGTAATTCAAAGATGTGTAGTTTAGAAAAAATTGGCAACTACGTGTGTTTTATATACCGAGTGTGCATTTGGAAGTAGGTACTTTCTTTAAGATTGTTATGCTATTGTGTCATGCCTTGTGTCTCAGGGCATTCAAGAATTTCATGAAACTTTCTTTTATTCTTTTGTATTGAGCAAAAATGAGTGCTAACATTGAAGAAATGTGCTCATTGTCTAGCACTGGGTCTGGCACATGAAAGGTACTAGATAAGTATTGGCAGGAGGGAAGAATGAATATAAGTCATTTGAGTCTTGACATCACCCTAATAACAAGCACATGGAGAACTCAAAAGTCTTGCAGTGTTTAGGTTTTGGGGCAAACAGGTGTCCTGACTGCTACAATCTATCCCCTGGGTAAGACTCTAAAATTTGGCTCAATTGAGAAGGATATCATATGAATAACACCCACTCTACTATTAGTCCAAATCCATTGCCTTTTTTGGATGAAAACATTATTTTGCTTACTTACTATACTTTCATTGAATTCCTGCTGGATACCAAACACTAGGCTGGCCCTGGGGATTATAATAACAAAGAAGACATGATCCTTACCCTCAATATTATCATGTTCTCAGTGAGCAAACTTCCTTAGGGGATAAGGAGAGGAGGAGAATGGGATTCATTTTCTGTAGGACAAGACATTTCCTTGGGTGTTGAGGCCCAGGTGGCATGCCTAGAGGACAAAACTGAAAGCAGGAGGCAAATATCCTGGATTATCTTTTCTCTTTTCCATGACTCACTTCTATCAATACATTGGGTAGATAAGCAGGATCAAACATTCAAGGCAACAGGCTGTCAGTTCTTTTGTAGTAGAAGACAAATTTCATACTACTACTTTTGAGCAGGTAAAAAATTTCCCTGACCATTTTCTATGAATCTTTGGTTTTTTTGCTCCATCTTGCTCTGGGCCCTGGGAAGTCAATGCTTCAGAACTCCATTGTCCAGGCCCCCTTGCTCAAATTCTGTACGGGCTTTAACAAGGGAAAAAAACCCAAAAAAAACAAAAAAACACACACACACAATGAAACAGCCCTCACATAGTTTTTAATCTATAGGGAGATAAAGCAAATTCTTGAAGAAACATATGAAGAGAATAATGCAAGTTAAATACGAAGTGCTCTAAGGGGAGAGGAAGTTCCAGGGAGGCTCAAATCATGTCTACTGGGTGCAGGGGTGCTGGGACATGAAGGGGAGGATTAGGAAGGATGACAGGCTGTAATCGGCTTTTATTGCGTCTCTGCAGGCTATCGTTATGTTTTCAGGAATTTTGCCTGTGGGTTAATGTTACCTTATTAGGTTGAAATCACCCACTGTGAGAGTATTTACACCACAGAAATTGGCAAACTCTACAACTCAGGGCTCCCTCCACCCAGAGGTGATTATTAAACACTCATTAGCATTCCACTGTATGTGGAGAAACCGTGGCTCTGAGAGGGACCTGGGATGTGAAAGGGAAAACTCTCTAGGTAGGGAACCTAGCTCAAGTCTAGGCAGGGAAGTAAGAAAGGACACATTGTGTGTGCGTGTGTGTGCGTGTGTGTGTGTGTGTACAGCAATGTAAAGATCAGCATGACTGAGGGGTAGGAGAAACATTAGGGGAGTGTTAAAAATGAGGCTGAGAAGTAGATTAGGGTCTTGAATCTCACAATATTCAGCTAAAGGACTTTTTACTTCACTTGAGAGATAGTAAAGAGCCTTGGAAGGTTTTGGAGCATGAGAGTAAGACAGAGATGATGCTGTACAGGTTGTTTGATTGTCATCCAAGATTAAGGTTACACAGTCCTCTGAAACTTAACCTCAGGTCCTTCATGTGCAATGTTTCCAAATCTTATAGCTGCCACTTTCACAATTTCTATTCTTTCCATCCCCTCATTTCCATTGTCAGTGGGAAGCTGGGAAGCAGACCTTGGGGTACAGAAATAAGCTTTCTGTTTTTAGAAGGCCTTTTCCACATCAAGATTACAGTTTTGGCATTTGTAGGGGTGTACAATCTGAGGTAAGAGGTCTAATTTAATTCCCTGACCATGGTTAGCTGGTGGTTTCAATTTATTGACTGGTTCATCCTTTCCTCACTGATTTTGAAGGTCAGGATACATATAGATGATAAAGGTTAAGATCAAAACTGATATCATCAGGCTGCCTGATGCTTTTCCCAATGAGTTCTAATTATTCTAACATCTCTAACGTGATCTAAAACTCTTTTCTTTAACTGCAGAGTTTTCTAACATGTCATTTCAATGGGCTTACTTTAATTTGGCTTCTCCCAGAAGCTGAATCTGAGGCACAGTAGGGCATTAGGGAAGTGAAAAAAGGAAGGGAAGGTAGCCAATAAACATTTCTTTGTGATGCAAGTTACCATTGTGGGTAATTAGTTTTGGTCTTAGTCTGTATAATAAAAATTGTAGTTACTAACACTTATGTAGTGCTTATTATGTACTAGGCACTGTTCTAAATCCTTTACAAATCTTAACTCATTTATTCTTCATAACAACTTCCTAATTTCTCCATTTTGTGGATGAGGAAGCTGAGGCAGGGAGAGATGAAGTCTGTGATCAGGGCCACATAGCTGATAAGTGGCAGATCCTGGAATTTGCAGGACTTTAATAGACTACAGGACTGATTATCCAGGGAAAAGTATTCTTTATAGTGAAGTGGGTAAAAAGGTAGGGCTTCTGAAATGACATCAGTGGTGACAATTGGTGCAAAGTATTGCTTTTGTCCCTAAGTAGTTAAATATTTGTGAAAACCCAGGCCTGACCCTTAGATATGCCATTCTAATTTGAAACAGAGTAGTCAATAATTTCCCAAAGAAAGCTGTTTAAAAAAATACTGATTAGAGGGTCCATTTGAATGATACTGAAATGCATTTGTTAAACTGCTGTGTGTAAAATAAGGAAAGAAGGAAAACACAAAAACAAAAATCTTTCGTTTTTGCTGGCATTGGTTTATATATCAAACCACTTCCCCCATCACTGTATCAAAAATCAAAATGGAGAAAACATTTTTATCTTTCATTTTTTATTAAAAATACTGTTAGGACTCTAATGTTGTCAGAATATGTTTAATTTTTAATTTGCATTTCATTTATCTATCCCATTGATGTAATTGGTGCTCACTCACCCCAGGATACAGGTTAATAACCTCCTAACCTAAGAAAAAAAGAATGATAAAAAGAACACCCCATGGTTTAGGTTACCATTTAAGTCACTGTCTCTTTTTCAAAAATAACCTATTTCTTGCCCTTTCTGCCCATACCATTTTGTACTTTCCAAAGCTCTGTTGGCCATTAAAAAATTAATTACTTCAAGGCATTATTTTCAAAAGAATTATAAATAAATTACTTTAAAACCTTGGTTTACACCATAATGGTAAGAAGATATTTATATTTCATGTATCTGTATTAAAATTAGTGCATTGTTGTTTGTGATTTGCAGTACACACTAAGGTATTTTTCTTATTCATATCTTAAGAGCAGTGTTAATGTGCTTCTGAAGCACATAAGCCAATTAATCTTGTAGAAAGTTATATAAAGACAATAACAGAGTTTTAAGAAATGTGCAAAAGTTGTAGGTCAAAAAGTATGCCAAACCAATGTAGCTCCCCTCATTAAGTGTTATAAATAAAAATTTTAGTGTAAAAGCTAACATTTCTGTGTCAGCAGCACTTAGCACAGTGCTTTGCACATTGTAGCATCAAATAAAAGCTTTTTGAATGAATGGATGGATATGTGATAGTTAATTTTATGTGTCAATTTCGCTAGGCTGTGGTACACAGATACTTGGTCAAACATTATTCTAGATGTTTATGTAAAGGTATTTTTTAGATGAGATTAACATTTAAATCAGTAGACTTTGAGTAAAGCAGATTACCCTCCATAATATGGGTGGGCCTCATCCAATCAGTTGAAAGCTTTAATAGAAAAGGACTGATTTCCCTTGAGAAGAAGAAATTCTGCCTCTGGACTTGAGATGAAATAATAACTTCTTGAGTCTCTTATCTGTTACCCTGCCTTGCAGATTGGGGATTTGTCAGCCTGTATAATCAAATGAACCAATTCCTTAAAATCTGTCTCTCTATCTACAAACACACACACATACACATGTCCTGTTGGTTCCTTTTCTCCGGAGAACCCTGAGTAATACTGGATGAAAGCCATTAGATAAATACATTAAGATATGTGCAATCATATTAGAGTTGTGAAGGTAAAAAATGTATGCTCCCAAAATCTTGTGTTGAGATGAACATCAACTTGGTTATTACCACTGACATTTTTTGAAATGAATTTGCCTGTGGTGAAATTTTTTTTCATTTCTTTATCAAAGCCTGCTGATACTCTTCTTCTTCCTTTTCCTCTCCAGAGACCCTTTGGGTTTACACTGACTTGTCTTTTTAAAGGTGTTGGTGTTCACCCTCCTATCAGAATTTGATTTGAGTCTAAGGACATGGGAATTTCTCTCAGCATTGGGTACATTCTTTCCCTGGGTTTTTCATTGAGTAGAATTGGATACTTTGGAGAAATCATTTAGCCTCAGTCCTGTTAAATGATGATCTCTAAAATGTGTTAAAGCTTTAGAAGTTGCCAATACCACTAATTTATTCAATTATCTTTAAAGAGGAATTACTAGGTCTTTGTGGAATGCAGCTTAACACTTAATTTATTTGTGAAAACTATCACGGCAACAGTAATTCTTTTGGCATTTGTTACTTTGTGTTCTAGTTGTCTGTGTGGGATTATAAATTAGACAAATAGAGAAAGTGAAATGAATCTTGTGTCCGTTTAACAGGCATCCATGATTATAGAATAAGGGAATGTAGATGGCACAATAACAGAATTGTGCCCACTAGAGGACAGAAACACAGAAAGCAGCCTTGTGGGAGTTGTAGAACAACATTCAGGAGAGATACTTCACTGGTATTACTGCCCATGTGCCACTCACCCAAACCCACTGTAAGGCAAGGATGTAGATACAAGTAAGGGTGAAGATTTAGGGCCAGTCATTGTGTATACTTTACATGGTATGTTATGTAACTTTATTTTTAAAATTTAAAAAACTTTACAATATATTGGGCAAATCCAAAGGAATCTTTGTTCAGGGGATTTCCTTTTAGTCCAGTAAAGCTTGATCTATATAGATTAGTGTTCCATTGGATGGATAATTAATAAGGATATTAATTAAAGCGTTGATGAAAAGGTCCTTTTCCATATAAGCTACTGTGGTTTCCCGTGCCTAATTTGATTAAATGTTTCATGGAGGTGAAACCTTCCCATTGGGAGTTATACATGTTAACTTAATTCTTTGAGCTAGTTGTTTCTCCTGATGTGACATCTTTACAGTGTTCTCTCAGTTGAGGGATTATTGATCAGTTTGCCAGCATTATAGATTTTCATTCAGCAACAGTGCATCCAAAACAAATGCAGAGTGGTCTTTTACAGAAACGCCTGTCCCATAAAAATTTTAAGAACTGGAGCAATGACTATCTGTTTTGATTATTTTAAGTGCTGTCGTTTTTGGCAGTCTGGTACAGGAGATTACCTCTTTGAGCCCTTTTCAGTAGTGTGATTTTAAGATTTGTTGCTGGAAAAACTTACCAAATCTCTTGCAGAAATAGACCAACAAGGGACTCATAAGTGTTCGTTGTTTTACGTTTGAGAGTCTTTCGCTGCTCTGAGGATAAAGACTGGCTCATTGCTGGGGATTAAAGGGTTTCAAGGCAGGCCAAATGATAACCAGCTGGCTTAAAGTAAAGTTTATATTCTAAGGCTTTGTTTTATACCCCCCAAAGATGTTATGTTTACAAAAGCATTCAGAATGAATTTGCCATTAGTGCATGTTGGTATCCTCTTAAGTCTTATCACATAGGAAACTGGAGAGGAAGTTTAGGAAGACAAAAGGAGGGAGGTATAACATAGGAAATGGGAATGAGAATCGAAGAAATTTTACAGGACTGAAAACAATTGTGGACCTAATAATGTGTTTGGAAACACTGGAGGCTAGTGAAAATTCCACTTTTTCAGTAACCTAAACAAAAATCAGAGATAGTTTGACTCTCCTATACTCTTTTTTTTTTTTTTTTTTACATTAGTAACTTTTTAATAAAGAAAAATGTTGTGCTTCAGAGGGGGAAACATAACCTGAACAAGATGGTTTGTGCACAGTTCTTAAGACATCATGATCTGGGATATTTAGCTGAGGATCAACATTGCTATAACTCTTGATTTCTAGGCAAAGACAAGGATTGCTGTTGTTTCTTTTTGGGAGGGATGTATCTACTGAGATATAAGGTCAGTCCCATTTTCATGAGGAAGTTTCACTTTGATATTTACTTTTTGCCCCATCAAGATTCTGAACAGAATGCCAGGGCAAACCTTGCTTCATTGTGAATGTTCGCTGCAACCTCTTGAGCATACGTGAAATAGACACTGTGGCTTTGAGGCAGGGGCAGAATCAGGATTAGTGGGGCTTATATGATTTTAGAGCCCTCTTTTAAGAAAACATAACATGGTGGATACAAAACTAAGTATGAAAATAAATATTTAGATTGAAAAAAGAAGACAAAATTACAAAGCTTAAAAAGTGGACAAATAGAACAAAACTCACATGATCCAGGAAAATAATATATCATTTGTATTAATTAACTGCCCAACACAGCTCTGTGATACTTTTTTCCTTATAGTTTTTGACTGCATAGTCTTGACAGTGATTATTTTTATTTTTATTTTTCCCCCAACTTTACTAAGATATAATTGATACATAATATTGTAAAGTTTAGGGTGTTCAACATGATTTAATACATGTATTTGATAGTGATTTTTAAATAATTTTGCTTTCTATTGAGAGGACAGAAAGATAACTCAGTCTTTTTTTTTAGCATGGTTGATTGACAATTTTTTTAAAAAATTGTTGATCTTAGAAAAGTTTATTTTAGTGTCCTTACTCTTTATTGGTAATGCCATGTAATATTTTAAGAATGTTTATAATTCAAATTTAGGAAAATTGTCCCCAGTTTTCTTTTCCGTATGGGTTATGAGATTTGAAGGCATTTCTTGGACAGTGAACAGTCTTGGTCTTTGAATTGACAACACTCGTTGTGGATATCCTTGTGCATTGTAAGGTTTGTTATTTCATCAATATCAGAGCTTCCTAAGGAATCAGGAAGACACTTAATCTTTCCCCAAAGTGTTCATTTGAGTTCCTCCTCTTTATTAATTTAGTGATCAAACAATCCAAGAATGTATTCACTTTGACTAGGCAACATTTATTTCTTCCTGTAATGAATTACTGCTTTTGGTATGATTTAAACATTTTTGATACAGTTCTTTTCTTGATGTCAGAGTTAATTTCTGTTGATTTCAACTCTCATCTTTACCTCTTTTGTTAAATATTCCATTATATTTATCTGAATTTTCAGCTCTTTAATAAATAAATTTAAAGAAGCCCAAAGAAGATATCCTTAACATACATCTAAATCAGGGGTCTGTAATTTCTTCCTATTTATTAAAATCTTATAAGACATCTTTCTAAATTATGGTTAAAATGGTATTTTCAAGATTTCCTATCAAAGAGAAGAAAGATATGTATGATGTGTTTCAAATTGTACACACTGTATCATTTCTGACAGGAGAGAGCTTCTATTTTGACTGTGCATTGATGAAAATTGAATCCTCTGTTTGCAATTTTATACATCTAATGATTGGAAGAATTTTTTACAGACTAGCTTCTGGCTTCATACCTTTCAAACCTTGTCATGTCATGATACAACTCCTGACCCTGCTCCTTTATGTAGCTGGGTGAGTGGGCACAGTGGGAAGTAAGGAGTATTCCTGGAAGCCATTCCTCCGGGAAGATGAGCGAGTATACATGGAAGGGACAGCAAAACACATCCTATAGCCCATAAACCCCAAATCAGTGTGTTCCTAACTCCTTTACTAAACATCAAAAATGCCTACAGTCACTCTAATGCCATCTGACGCAAGGGGAGTGTGACAGGGAAGTCGGAGTGGAAAGAGACAGTGTCTTAACTAATTATGGTTAAAAAATATCTTGGCTTTGAAAATTTTATAAAAACATATTTCTAAGGCCTGTCCAGAGCTTTGAAAGGGGCCTGTACAAGTGAGAGGCCCTAAAGCTGAAACTTTATTAGTTTCACAGTAAAGATGCCTTAGCTGTAAAGATAAAACACAATTTTATACGTTCTATTGAGGTATTCTCTTGGTCATTGATATGTCTTTCTGGGTCATACATTTTTCATATGTTACCTATGTTAATTTTTGCATTTAAATATTTTCTAGAATACTTACCTCTTTCTGTTTTTTGGGATTTTTTTTCCTTTTTCGGTTCCCTTTATTCATATGTTTATCTTGAAGGAGACATCTCTCTGAGCCTCATGTACTTAATGTGATTTTAACTTGAGTGTGAAGCCAAGTATTTTCCGTGTCCTTCATAGTTAAACTTGAAAATGGTTCATTTGGTTGAGTTTCACAGGCTCCCTTGAAGCTACCTTAAGCATCATAGACATTGTTTTTTGCTGATTTTCATGTGAAGTTTAAAGATACTTCTTCAAGTTTAATTCTGTGTTGAATTTTTGATTACAGCTATTAACAAGTTAGATGTACAAATGGCTAGCCCCCATTGTGTATGAGGATATGACAACTGGGATGATGGTCCTTCATCAAAGATTCGCCACATAATTATAAACAAATGGTCTGCCTCTGTGAACTATGTGATTGTGACTATAAAGGCGTGTTGTAAAGAATCTTCTAGGGGTGATATGAGGGTACCAGGAGAGGTTATAAAAGTACCAGTGATGGAGATTTATGACACTACTAGCGAGCGAAAGCCACAAACTTCAGAGAGCCCTTGGCTGCCTATTCCTTGGCCTTTTGGTCTATACTTTTGTGATATGACTCCCCAAGTTTTCACACTAAGCTAGATGGCGGCTGGGTGTTACTTTCTTCACTAAAGAAAATGATATTTTTCTTAATGTAGTGAAGTTTCTCTTTATAGAGAAGTTTTTCATGTCTACTTGTCCAGGGAAATAATAGCCAAAGAGTTTTAAACAGATACTCCATGGGACTTCCCTCGTGGTCCAGTGGCTAGGGCTCCACGCTCCCAGTGCAGGGAGCCTGGGTTCGATCCCTGTTCAGGGAGCTAGATCCCACATGCTGCAACTAAAAGATTCCGCATGCTGCAACTAAAAGATTCCTCATGCTGCAACTAAAGATCTCGCATGCTCAACTAAGACCTGGTGCAGCCAAATAAATAAATAAATAATTTAAAAAACCCAGATAATCCATAACTAAGGAAAGCAATATCTGATTATTACAATTTTTTTTGTGGTTACCTTCTTAATTAAAAAACAAATTCTCTTATTTTCTAGGAAATTCATTGTAGTTCAGACGTGAGAAGCCAAGTGAACAGTGTCTATTTTCTCACTGTATTACTCTAATCTCTTTCTTTAGGTCAAGGTTAAGCAGGTCTAGAAAAACAGACATCTGTGTTTGTAATGCAATAAAGTGTAATGAGTGTGGTGACTTTTTCTAATTTACCTCAGCTGGATATGCAAATGAAACGATTAAACTTATAACCCATAACTCTATGGGGGAACTGATGGGTAACGAAAGTGCAGAGTATTTACTGTAGCTAATGGGAGAGTTGTTAGATGATAGGAATGTAATATGTTCTATTTGCATATGTACTAAAGAGTTAGTTAGCAGTATAAATGAGGATTTGGTTATTTAGGAGTAAATATTATCGTGCTAAATCGTGGTTATTTAGCACAATTTAAATTTTAAAAAATCAATCATTTTATGGTGTTTGAATTTAGTAACTACAGCTTGTTGTGTGTATTTAGAGGTCTACTTTTATAAATGGGAAATGAGTAGTCTCGACATAACACATCTATGCAGTGTATCGTTCTTTATTTTTATGTAATGGTTTTCTGCAAGAAACTCAAATTCTTCACAATGATCAACTGGTTAGCACCATAACATATTTGTTAGGAAGGCAAGGTTTGGGGTTATAATAATAACTTTATAGATGTAAAAATTACACATGCAGTCATTTGTTCAAATTTTATCATTAAAGACACTGAGTGAAACTTAGGTATTTGGTCTGAGTCAATATGTAGACAAAACAGTGATTTTCTTCCTACAGCGAGTTATAAAGTTTTCTATTTTATAACCTTATATAATTTTTATAACAAATCTCCTGCCTTCAGGGATTACCGTCTCCCTTTATACCCAAATAACCTGCCCTCATATATTCTATAGTTAGAGGTATAA
This sequence comes from Monodon monoceros, assembly GCF_005190385.1. NCBI lineage: Eukaryota > Metazoa > Chordata > Mammalia > Artiodactyla > Monodontidae > Monodon > Monodon monoceros. The sequence goes on along the minus strand of NW_021703766.1, from coordinate 16,648,612 downwards.
ATGAGTAAACAATTGCAAAACAGTGTGAAAAAGGTAACTCTATCATGTTAAGGAAGCAGAGAGAAGTTCCTCTTTGGACTCAGCTTGAAAGAGGATTGCATAAGCCATTCACAAAAACATGGTTAGAGGCATTAGGGTTGATTTTTGTCCAGCTTCCTCATAATGATGCATAGATTGCTTTACTCTGTAACATCCTCCTTGGCCAGGGATCATCTGACTTAAGCACTTGGAATGTCAGGAAGCTAGCAGGTGTATGAAACTGCTGATATGCAAGCATTTTTAACAAATACAATGGCAGCATCATATGGTTTATTGTTACATAGGAATATTATAAAAACGGTTCAGGAGAAGAGTTTTAAACTCTGGTACACTATTCTGTTTCACATTTCCTCTATTTTTTTTTTTTTGTTTACTCTTGGTGAGTATTAAAAAAAGCAATTGAACACATTACTTCAAAATTATACCTTTTAAAAATCATCTCTATTTCCAAATTAGGATTGTTTTTTGTCCCAATTTGCTTCAGTTTTGTTTATACTCTATTGATCTGTATACTCTAGTGAAGATAAAATGAGGTAGTGGGATAGGATTCCACCACCAAAGTCTTCTCTGAATTGCCCTGAATAAGAACCATGTTCTCTCAATAAAGCTGCGGGGGGGAAAAAGAGTTGTGTTCCTCCCTATGTCTCTTTATTTCTCAAAGCAACTTTCCAAACACTGTAAGACACCACCATAATATAAAGAAAGCTTCATGGATATGGAAAATAAGTCATCATTAAAATAAAGTAGGATTTGCTTAAATCTTTTTTGAAAATGTTTTATACTCATCTGAGTAATAATTCAGTCAAGAATTGTCAATGTATGCTAAAACTATTGGGACAAAGTTTGATGAGGAACAGGGTATTGACATGGTCTCAAACTCTCTTCCTACAAATTATAAAGGGAGAAAGAATAACTTTAGAGTGAAGAAACCTGACAGACACCACTTTAACCAAGTCATCAAAGTTAATATTACCAACAATGGGACAAAGCGATAGTGTGTGCTTCCTGATATGTGATACACTTAGGACACCATATCAGTTCAATGGTATTCCTGCCAAAAATGTATTCCATATAACCTAAATCTAATCTTGAGGAGGAAGCATCATCAAACCCAAACTGAGGGACATGTTGCAAACTAATTTCTCTATTATGTTAAAAAAATGTCTGTATCAAGACAAAGATGAATCTCCACATTAAAGGAGACTAGAGACGCACGGCAACCAAATATAAGGTGTGAGGCCAGATTGCGTCTCATATTGAATGCTATACAGGATAGTAGTGAGACAATATGAGAAATATGAATATGGACTACTTAATAGATAATGATATTAATATTAAATTTCTGACTTTGTATTTCCTAAGAACAAAGATGTTATCACTCTAAAATATTTAAGTGCTGAAGGGGCATGATGTCTACAACTTATTCTTAAATGGTTAAGAAAAAAAATTTTATGGAAGTTCTTTATACTATTCTTACAAACAAAATTTTTTAAATTAAAATTAATTAAATTTATTAAATTAAAATTAATTTTAATTAAAATTTTAATTAAAAATTAAAAATTTAATTTTTAAACTAAGAAAATTTTCAGAATAAAACGTTTTAAGGTGTTCTCCATAAAAAAAAAATCTACAGATTTGCTGGAGTTTCCCACTTTGATTTCATATAGGCTCATATAAGCATATTAATTGTTTTAAACAATTAGTATATTAGCTGCTCTAAGAAAGCATGGTAACACATAAAAAAATGCTACCATATATTACCAAGGCCAGGGCACTTTTTTATACTGTTTTATTGATTCTAAGATCATATTTTAACCTTTCAGAAATCAAGATCAATCTTATAATTGACGGTGTGTACCATAGTTTGTAGCTTTCTTTTTTTCTTTCCTGGTGTTACATAGAATAATGATTTGAGGAAGGTCAGATCTGATAAAATACGGTAGTTGGTGGTCCAGTAGATCCTGGGTTAATTTAAAAGAAGACAGTAAGTTGGCAGATTTTATTTTGTTTGTGAAATCCTTGAGAGATCCTATCCCCTGTGTAGTACCTCAGGCTTCTCAAAGAATTATATATGTATTATACATATCATTCTAGGACCAAGAGTGATACATATATAACAAAGTCCTTAACTAAGCACAACATCTCAGTTTTCTGATTTCAGCCCCTCCAACACAGCATCCTACTTATCCTCCATAACATGAGGGGGACATGGAGGTGAGGGTGGGGAAAGAACATTATCAGAAGAGACAAGATCATTTTGAAATTGCGAAGGTTTGTACATTTTCCCAGTGAACTCCTGGCTTCTTGTGACTTACTAAACATAACCCCTAAAGAGTCTAGCTTACTAAAAAAAATTTTTTTTTTTTTTTTTCGGTACGCGGGCCTCTCACTGTTGTGGCCTCTCCCGCTGAGGAGCACAGGCTCTGGACGCGCAGGCTCAGTGGCCATGGCTCACGGGCCCAGCTGCCCCGCAGCATGTGGGATCTTCCCGGACCGGGGCACGAACCCGTGTCCCCTGCATCGGCAGGCGGACTCTCAACCACTGCACCACCAGAGAAGCCCTACTAAAAATTTTGGTGCTTGTGTCCTTCCTGCAAGTCCAGGTTCAATAGATCAGAGACTGTACACATTATTTAGGGGCAGTGGTTCTCAACATGTGGTCTCCAGACCGGCAACATCACCATCATTTGGGAACTTGTTAGATAAGCAAGTTCTTAGGACCTCCCTGTCCCCTCCCCCCAGACCTACCGAATCAGGAACTCTGGGACTGGAACCCAGTCATCTGTGTTTTCACAGGTCCTCCTGGGGATTCTGATGCACGCTAGACAAAGTTTGAGAACCAGTGATCTGGGAAAATGAGAAACACAAAGGGAAATAGGTTGTCATGGGTGTTGTTTTTAATAGAGAAGGAAATATGAATATGAGAAAGATCATAAGACTGTTTATTTCTAAGCAGCAATGACCCTAGGCCCCCCTTTATGCTTAATATGTGGCCCAGGACATATACTTACTCTAGGAGGAGGAATAATCTGCACTTGTTTGCTTGAGTTCATAGCACATCACAGGTGCTTCACTGAGGTGAGAACAGTGGCAGGTGTCTCAGGAAACACTCGCCATTGTGTGTGATCCCAGCGTGTGCTGGTCATCAGTATTTTCGCGGGCCTCTCACTGTTGGGGCCTCTCCCGTTGCGGAGCACAGGCTCCGGACGCGCAGGCTCAGCGGCCATGGCTCACGGGCCCAGCAGCTCCGTGGCGTGTGGGATCTTCCCGGACCGGGGCACGAACCCGCATCCCCTGCATCGCAGGCGGACTCCCAACCACTGCGCCACCAGGGAAGCCCGGTCATCAGTATTTTGAAGTAGCTCTTTTAAGTTTTTTACCGTTTTCATTGTAACTATCACTTTTTTTTGGTGGTTTGTTTGTTCTTTTATTTATTTTCTTTTTAAAAATCTTTTATTAGCATATAGCTGATTTACAATGTTGTGTTTCTGCAGTACAACAAAGTGTATCAATTATATATATACATATATCCACTCTTTTATAGATTCTTTTCCCATGTAGGTCATTACAGAGTATTGAGAAGAATTCCCTGTACTATACAGCAGGTCCTTCTTAGTTATCTATTTTATATATAGTAGTGTGTATTTGTCGATCCCAGTCTCCCAATTTATCCCCCCCGCCATGATTTATTTATTTTCTGTGGTGTAGAGATATTGTGCATTATATAAGCTTAGTAGGTTTGATCTATTAGTGGTTTGGGGTTTTGTTTTTTCAAAAAGGAGAAAATTTTATGCTATACAAATGAGTTGGTTACAAGAACTCTCATGAGAGTTTAGTCCCTCAGTTGTTTCTGTTGCTACGGATTTTAGTTCTGGGCTTCAATGGATTAGTTTTCTCTTCATTATGGATCCTGTTTCCCTGCTTCTTTGCATGCCTGGTAATTTTTTACGTGCAGACATTGGGAATTTTACTTTGTTGAGTACCGGATATTTTTGTATTTATATATTATTGAGGTTTTGGGCAGTTTGTTAATTGTGTTTTGGGACACAGTTTCTTGGAAATTGTTCAGTCCTTTTAAGATTTGTTAGGAAGGACCAGTGTTGTATATAATCTAGGCCTAACTATCCTCCACTACCAAAGCAAGACCCTCTGAGTTCTCTGTCCAAAGCCCTTTGAATTATGAGGCTTCCCAGTTTGGCTGATGGGAACAGGCATTATTCTTGACCCTGTGTGAGCTCCAAGTTTTGTTCCCTCTAATCCTTCAGGTGGTTTTCTCCCCAGCCATGTTTTTTTGGGTAGCTTCTTTACACTGTGTGCCGGTCAGTTCTCCTGAAAACCTTGATGAGGAGCCTGGAGATCTCTGAAATTCTCTCACTAGGCAGCTTTCTCCTCTCTAGCACCCTGTTCTGAGAACTCTAGCTGCCTGGCCTCCCCAGATTCTCAGTTGCATCTGTTTAACTTAGTGGATCACTGGGCTGTTTCTGGGTTCTGTGCTTCATGCTGTGTGACCTGGAATCTCTCTCCAGGCCCCGTAGGGCTCACCATGTTTGTTTCCCATTTCTCAGGGATCGTTGACTTTTGTCCTCTCATGTCCAGTGTGTTGAACACCGTTGTTTCACACATTGCATCTCATTTATAATTATTTCAGGTGGGAGGGTAAATCCCGTCCTTGTTACTCTATCTTGGTTAAACTCTTAATGATTTTATATGTGGTCATAACAGTTAAAACAGTTCATAATTTTAAAAAGATGTTGTCTCCATTTAAAAAGTATCCAAAAATGCTTGTTCAAGCTTAGGGGATATAAGACAGTTAAAACACTATAAATTACTGAGCAGTCAAACAAGCGTGAGTGTGTGTGTGTGTGTGTGTGTGTACACATATGTAAAATGCACTGCTTTGGTTAAGTGTTACAAGTGCTAGTACTCTGAATTGTATATTCATTGTAGCAGAATCTTCTGTGGAGACACATCTCCCCTCATGTTTACCTCTTTAGCTTCTCATTTACTGATGCTTTCTTTAGGTTATATTTGGACGTACAGTTGTGTCATGTTCCTAAAACCGAAGTCAAAGCAGAATGAGAACCACAAACCTTTCATTATTCTCTTTACTTTTGGTTGTCGTGTCATTTTTTAAATCAATCTCAAAGAGCAGAATTTTCCAAGTTTGTATAAAGAGACCACACGTCAAACTATTAGTAAGACAATCTGTGAATCTAAGTGGAGGTCAGGAAATGGGCTGGAAAAGTCAGATTAGGGCTTTGGAAAACACCTGAGACAAGTAAAAAGTGAGAAAAAGAAGAGGGTGCAAACACATTTTAAGTTTAGATGGGCTGAACTCTTAAATAGGAAGAATATACAGGTAATTCTACTTAAAAGTGGATTTTGCTCTTCATCTTTGTTTTAATCAGGAATTACGTTACTTATAAGTAAAAACAGACATGTCTCAAAACATACTATTAAGTTAGTAAAATGGTTTGTTTTTTAGTGAAAACTGCCATGTGAATTGATGGGGTGTTTCATGTATTTCTGCTATTTAGTTATTCACATCTGAAGTACAACCAACCACTGAACTTATATTGTGGTAAGTAGTCACTAAAATTTGCCTGGAGGCAGTTTCTTAAATACATAGTGGTTGGAGAGAGTTAATTTACTTCTTTAAAGACTTGATTTGAATACTAATCAGGATGTAAATGTCAGTTTGCCAGCTTCAAGAGTTACAGTGATTATTCCACAAGAACAATATTTGAATAATCATAACATTTTTTTTCATTTTAGAACAGATGATCATTAAGCCAGCCATAAGTACCAGCAGCTATACTCCTAGTTTCAAATATCTGAATTCATTGTTTTGATTATAATAAATAGGCATTTTATAATTATGTTAATTACTAAATATGGTTTTCCAGTTTTGATCTCTGACTACAATGAATTTGTAGAGTTATATGCTAACTAAATGATGAATCAGTTTCTTAAAATAATTCACAAAAATGGCACTTGAAAATAGGAATTTTAAATTATATCCAACTTAAGACAAATATTGACTATTTTGTAGGTGTTCTCTATGCTAATGAAAGTTTGATTATCTGAATTGTCTTATAAAAGATATTAAAGTAAATCACTCCTATGACTGACTTTGAAAGCTCATTTTACTAGATTAAAATTGTTTACCCAAGATAGTTATATATCTAAAATGTTTCTCAGTGTTGTTCTTCAGATCAGCTATATCAGTGTCACCTGGGATACCTGTTAGAAATGCAAATTCTCCAGCCCCACCTTAGACCTACCAAATCAGAAACTCTGGGGATGGGGCCTAATCACATGGATGTTAACAAGCCCAAGGTGATTCTGATACTTGCTAAAGTTGGAGCACCTGTGATCTGAAAGAACACTTCTGGACTGCAAACACATGCCAGAAAAGCTGCTTTTCACAAGAATTTCCCCCAACGTTCTTTCTCATCTCTGAAAACTCCTGTCATAAATCTGGTTTTGAACTGTTAGTTGAGGCTAATTAGGAGTTTAGAGTGAATAAGTGCAGCCTCCTCAAACCATTTTTTCAATTTAATGCCCAAATGATTATTTCATTGCCTAAGATGAAAGTAACTAATTTGTCTTATGATTTCCAAACTGTAACTAACTCAAGCTAACCAGGAGAGTTTCATCTAATTGGATCAATTCTTGATGGATAAACTCACCAGAACTAATCTGAATGTGGAGATGTTCTTTCTCATTTGTCTTTCTCCACCCACGAAAGGGGGGAAAGGACTAACTGCTGATAGTTACTGCTTTCATCTGTACCATTTCCAGCTTGCAGTTACTTTCATGAAACGCATTTACATTTGCTTCGAAGTAGATTTGCTTCACCATCTTTGAATAATTGTTGCAACCTAGAAGACTGGGGGTGAGCTCTTACCTCTAGGAGAACCCAAGTTGATGGGCTATTTTAAAGCCAGGAGGAGGAAAAAAACTGTTACCCTCTGCCAGGGGAAAAGAAAGAGCTTTGAAAGGTGAGTTTGAGAATTTTTCCACCTTGTAGGACAGAAGTTTCTTAAATTAAATGCCATATAATCTTAAAGGGCTGATAATATTATGAAAATATATGGATGTGTGCATTAAAACATTGCTTGTGATGAGAAATTTCTCCTGTAAGTTGCAATGAAGGATACTTACGCTCTTTGAAACTTGCAGTGAGTATTGGGTTATTAATACTATGAAATTTAATCTGAGATTTAGGCGGTTGTCAATTTCTATAATTTATTCTTATTCGGATGGCCTCATAAGATTTGTGCTCTGATAAGCACTGAAAGTTAGTGGTGGCTAAAGCTTAGCCTGAATTTCAGACATATCTACGATTCTTTCTTGTACTCAGAGGTAGCTGGTATGTGCAGGTGGCTTCTGAAAAATGGCTTAATTTTGGTAGTCCTCTGCCTTTTAGATGAAACATTTCAAAGTAGCCATTAAAAAGCAACGAGGTTGAAAAAGCAAATTTCTGGGAGATACAAAGAGAAAATGTGTAGGTAATTTTTTTCCTGATACTTCATGTGTGATTATCCTGGGATATATTGCTATTAGGTTTTTATTTTTGCGATAAAATGCTAATATAGTCATCGGTTAAGGCTTCTAGTAGGTTTCCCAACATATAGTGAATGCAATTTTTAAGTGTCTGGATAGATTTAGGATTATAAATTTGTAAGTATATTGCTGTCCATTCCCCAGTTCCACCTCTGAAAAGCAGCTGCTTCCAACTCCCTTAGCTATTTTGCTCGGGATTTTTCTTCTAAAGTGTATACATTGCTACTATTTTCCCTTCTCCCCTTTAGACATTATCCTTGACTTTCTGTAGGAAGATAAGGAATTTTTAGCCTTTTTACACTGCTCACCTCCCCATCCCATACCCATACACTACCAAATATAGTTATGCCATCATTGTTGGTTAAATTTTAATGTTTCTATTATTTTGAGTGTGTAAATAATATTCCTAATTGAGACGTATAGTATTACACAATTTGATTTCCTTTCTGGGGTCACATTTTTGTTTTCCTTGAAATAATCATTGTCCTTTTTTGTTTGCTTAGTTTTCTGAGTATGTGTAACTAAAACTTTCCTCAAAGTTTCTATTTCAGTCACCTGTTTTGTTCACCCCGTTTTCTTTGTTTGTTTTAAAAAATAGCTTTGTTGAGATATAGTTCACACACCATATACCTCACCCATTTAAAGTGTATAATTCAATGATTTTTAATATTGATATATTTACAAATATATGACCATAGTCAATTTGAGAACATTTTTATCACCTCAAAAAGAAACGCTGTACTCTTTAGCTAATCAACCCCCGTCTTCCCACTCCCTGTTTCCTGCCACCCCCAGCCATAAGCGTCTGCAATGTTCTGTCTCTTTAATTTGCCTCTTCTGGACGTTGCATATGGAATCATACAATATGTGGGCTTTTATGACTGTCTTCTTTCACTTACCATGTTTTCAAGGCTTATCCATGTTGTAGCTTGTATCTATATTTCATTCTTTTTTATGGCTGAGTAATATTCCAGTGTAGAAATATCTCATATTTCATTTATCCATTAATCAGTTGATGGACATTTGGGTTGTTTCCACATTTTGGCTATTATGAATAATGTTGCTGTGAATATTTTTGTACATGTTTTTGTGTGGACATATGTTTTCAGTTCTCTTGGGTGTATTTCAGTTCTCTTTTTTTAAACTTTTGAGGAATTGTCAGACTCTTTTCTACAGTGGATGGATCATTTTATATTTCCACCAGCAGTGTAAGAAAATTCTGATTTCTCCACATCTTCATCAACACTTGTTATTACCTGCTTTTTGATCTTAGCATCCTATTGAATATGAAGTGGTACCTCATTGTGTCACCCTGTTTTTCAGATCCTGAATCTCCCTTCATCTTGGTTTACTTTCTTGTTTTGTTGGAGCATAACCTCCAGTAGCTTTCTGAGCAACAGTGAACAGGAGGTGAATTATTTTAGGTCTTGCATATCTTAAAATGTTTTATTCAAGTGGTATGGAGTGGCCTGGGGCATTTTTTATTCATAATTTTGTATTCTTTTTCTAGAAGAGAGCCTTATAAATTCTGTAAGGTTCAAGTTACAGAAAACCTGGACCTACAGTTGGGAAAAAGATACCATATAAATCCTTCATCTGTCCTATGATCACATGTGTACCTCTAAGTCTAAGGAGAATGGAAGGCTTCCCAAGCTAGGTTCCAAGTCCCCTCCACTGCTGATCGTAGGTACCCAAATATAATTGGGGTGAATGTAATTGGAAACCCACACAATCCATCATCTAAGCAAAACTGAATTCAGATGAACATTATGCAGCCTTGTAATCAAATAAATAATTATGTAAAAATAAGTTAAAATATTTACAGCTATCTTTTGAAACCAACATTCCTAGAAAGACTTTCTCTTTGCACAACTTTCCTTATCAGGTTCCACGTTTGCAGTAGCTTTATTTATGGTACGTAGGTTTCCTGGGAAGGTAAGAACAGAGGACTTTGCATTAGAAGTCCCCTGAGCAAAGCTTTCTAAGACTTATCTTTTGCTATCTCTCTCCTTTCCCACAGTCCCATACGCCGAGCAGATGTTAAAAGATATCTTCTTTCTATGAGTCTCTTTGTCACCCTGTCTCCAATGCCTGCATCCCTCTAGGATGTCGAGGAGTGAATCCTCTCAATTCTCTCCCTACCTGCTTCTGCAGACACGTGTTTCAGCTTCTCCATCTACTTTTCATCTTCCAAACTCTTAGGACATCTTTCACTTGTGTTTTCTTCACCCATTTTCCTTGCCCTGATCACTGTATACATATCTTAAAATACTCTGTCAGTGTCACTTTAATGGACTTTTAGGAACAGAGATGATAAGGCATCTTAATCAGAGACCCTCCATACAGACTCCCATCTGGCCTATCTGTCTCTACACATTTGGTTCTCTACCTTCAGCACATCAGAATCACCTAGAATGCTTTTTAAACAGCAGTATTGGTTTCACCCTCAGAGTTTCCCAACTCAGCAAGTCTGGGGGGAAGGCTCAGAACTGCATTTCTAACAAGCTCCCAGGTGATGCTGAGGCTAAAACAAATCTGCTTGTTTCATGCCCTGCATAAGTATTTCAGTGATCCCTGGTCACACATGGGATGATGTCCAAATTCCTTGGCATGTCCTGGGTGGTAATATAATTTGAGAAATCAGTTTGGCTTTGGTTGGCTCAGAACTTGCCCCTGCACCCTGTGGGGATGGTAGCCAGACCTCTGTTTTCCTTTGCCTCAGGGGAAGTTGGAGCTGTGGCCAGAAAGTAGAAGATACACACACAATTTTTTTTCTGACTTTTGTTTTCCTGAAATGGATATACTAGAAGAGTATGTGAGGGGAAGAGAAGGGAGGAGGAGAGGGGAGAGAGGTTCTTATAGCCTGGGAAGGTATTGGATGGAGGCTCACCCTTTGGTCTGGTGACCATCAAGTTTCTTTTGATACTGAATGAAAGATGGATTTTAATTAGAAGAGCATTCAATGTGAAACAATATGCAATTTAGAGTCAAATACAGTGGTTATTAGAATTTGTTGGCTAAGAGGGTAATCTGGGTCTGGGGACTGCATCCTTGATGCCGTGGGGGCAGGGACAGGGGATTAGCATGGGCACACAGTTCCTGAGGACTAGGGGAGGGAGGTTCAGAAATACTGAGCCGTGCTGAGTAGGTTACATAGGCTTTTCAAGAAGTGGTAGTTGCTGCTGCTGCTGTACTTCCTCTCTTCCTCTTCTTTTCCCTCCTTTCCTCCTCTCTTCATTCCTATTGCGACTCCTCATCATATTCTTAGCCCAGTTACTCAGTTATTCTGTGGGGCCTGGGAAGAAAGGATTTATTTTGAGTTATAAAATAAGGAAGGGGTTGAACATTTGGATAACAGACTTACACAGAATATAGTTTCTCTTAGTTTATGCATCTGCAGCAAAGCAGAATGAATTTACATGTATAGAACTTCCATAGGAATTGTGGCAGTTATTCTTGCCTCACTGGGTCTACTACTTTATGGGCCTTAGCTTTGGCCATGGGACTTGACAGTGGGATAATAGCAAATATGATGTAGAGGCTGGAAAAGTACTTGTGATTAGGACTTACAAGTAGGTCTGGTTGCTGAGAGCCCTTCTGCCATTGTGTGAATAAGCCCCACTAACCTCTTGGAGGATGAAAGACTATGTGTACTGACACCCAACCATCCAAGCCATCCAGTGGAGGCCACAGACATGAATGAAGCCATCCTACATCACTTAGCCCTGGCTGAGCCACCCCACATCAGAGTCATGAGAAACAATTAATGTTTATTTTATGTCATTAAGTATTGAGATGTTTGTTCTACACCAGAAATTAATGGTATAGTAACTCCTATTGCATATCTTTGCTGTATGAAATATTGCTCATATTCTCTTAATTTCATATGCTACCTTTGTCGTGTTTTAATCAAGTTGTATAGATTGGTCACTAAGAATGTGGGCTCTGTAGCTGGACTACCTGAATTTAAACTTCGATCCATCTGTTAGCTGCATGACTTTTGCACAAGTCATCAAAACTCTTTGGGCTCAGTTTCCTTATCAGTATTGTTGGGAGGATTAACTGAGAATGCATGAAAGGCACTTCATATTGTTCCTGACATATAGTAAGTGCTCATTAAACATGAACAATTAGAAGGAGTATGCAATATTGCTAAAGGTGCTCGTGGGTATCTCAGTACTCTGACCCTAATTCCTCATAAACTTCTAAAAGTTTTCTTAAATGTCAATTCTGTTGTGAAATGGATTTTCATGAATAAACGTTGGGGTTGGTGAAGGACTCCAACTTTGTTAGCATTCATTACATTTTTTCTTTGTACATCTCTTTCTGTAAGTTCTGGTTTCCTCAGGGCAGGGACCAGCAGTAGCTGTATTATTAGCATCTAGCATGCTTTCTGTCATGCCGTGGAGTAGATAATAAGTGGCAGTTGAATGACTCCACGTGTGTTTGGCAATACCCCTCCCCTCTCAACACTCACCACCTTGGCAGCTGGGGCCCTCTACCTTGGGACCCTCAGGATCACTTTCATCAAGCCTTTATCCCTGTTTATGATGGTCATAAACCCAAAGCTGTAGAAGGCATTTGAGATTGTGACCCCTGACCCAAACCCCATCAAACATGAACACTCAGTCATATCTCTAAACTTCCTTGTACCTTATGGTAAAAGCCATCGTCATATCCCATTTAGAGAAAGGTATCTAAGGTAGAGGGCTATAAAGTGACATGAGTCTGCTATCAATCAGGAGGACCTGACAGGACCATGAAGAGAAACTAGGTTTCTGGAGCTGTTGGCCTGACTATGGTGGTGAAGATAGATGAACCAATGCAAGTAGCAGATGTAGCAGACACCCTGTCCTGTGTCCCCATGGCTTACAATTGAACCCATTTTCGGCTGCTGTGGGTGGTTCCTGTGTATTGTGACAGCTTCGATCTCCAGTCCTGTGTCTCTGCTTCTCCACCTAGGAGATTTCTCTTGCACTGTGCCAGGCTGTCCCAAAGCTGGAGATTTTCCTAGGAGCAGCTCTCAGCTCCTGAGGGATGGGAGGCTGTGAATACATTCTCCTGCTTTCCCATCACTGGGAGGGACATTTCTGATCTACATGACAGCTCAGAGAGTCCCTAGTGGGACTGAGTTCCAGTTGCCTATTGTAATAGCCCCTCATAAACACACCTTTTTTTGGCTTCTCCTTCTCTGTCTCATTTCCCCCTTTTCCTCAGTTGTGCTTCCTGAGATTACCTCCAAAATCAACTACATATGCTCAACTGCTTGCCTGCTCAGGACCTGTTTCCCACACCAGGACTGTCTGCCTTGCTTTTTCCCAAGGAGCATTTAAGTCAGAAGTAAGAGTACTTATTCTTCCATATTAAAGTGTGCAAAAGATAGGTTTTGTTCACAACAGAAAAATAAGGAGAACAGCTGGCAGTATCATGGGCCAGTGATTTCTACAAATCTGGAGATTTCAAAAATCTCCAGAGCAAATCCCAGGGTGGCAGACATGTTCATTTATTTTCTGGATCTCCTCCAAGCCTGCGCATATATTATACCAGATACCCCTGCCCAAATGAAAAAATAAGCGAAAAAATACTGCAGTGGAGCGAAGTTAAGAAATCTTTCATATTCAGAGTGACTGCTGTTAAGTGTCAAGTAATGTGCCCACCACCTAGGGAGAAATCTCTGTCCTTACATTATTCCTTGAACCCAGTGGGTGCTTAATATATTTTTGTTGAATTATGCTTGAGGATCTTACATTCTAATTAAGGAGGCAAGACATGCCCTCAGTGGTTAAACACTTCTTAAAGGTGTTATTTAATTAAGGACAATAATTAACAGAATAGGTTATAAATGCTTAGAGTAATTCCTCTAAGGTCTGGAGGCTGGAGTGAGTAGAAGAAAATTATAAAACTGGTTTAAAGTGATCTAGTCCCTTCTCTTGGTTTTATAGATGCTGAAACTAAGAACATTCTTTGCAGAGTCCCTTCTCTCAGTTGAACATACATCTGTGATTAAATCTGGTTAGCAGTATTTAGTGCTGTACTTAGAGCATAAACCTCAGTCAAAGGGTGGGATGTTTCTAGGATTAGTAGCCTAACCTTCTCTCTATAAGTCTATACTGCTTATTATTGTAGTTGATGTAGGATCTTCTAATGAGTCAGGGAAGTGTCAGAACTGGCTATTAGTGTCTTGACTTTTCTTTTCCTACTATTGACTCATCACCACACACACACACAAAAAGTATCCTTTCCTATGCTCTCATTCCAACAGGATGGTAAGCCTGAGTGTTCTGAAAAGCCCCAGCATTTTAGGGGCAAAGAAGGAGAGGAATTAGGGAAAAGACACTGGAATTTGGGAGTGTTGGACTTGTTTACTGGGCAGTATAATACGATGGCTTGTTCCATGTCCATATTGAAATCTCTCTGCTGTCCAAGGTTGGTGAGAGGTTCAGTATCATTTTTGCCTTGGACTGAGCCCAGGGCTTCTGCCATTCAGAGCAAAGAGGGTAGAGATCTCTGGCCAGGTCCACCTTATGCACTGCTGAGATCATGCCCTGGGGCAATTCATAGATACGCTGTCCTGGTGGTGTCCACACCAAGCTTATTGGTTTCCTATTGGCTCCCAAGACTGTGGCACTGAATATGCGTCATAGATTTCCACACAGCCACTGCCATTTGAAGTTTACCTCTAAAGTGCTACCACCCATGGAACTGCTAGTTGTTTGCCTGGGAACCAGTTCTCACTTGGGGGGAAATAAGCCTGGACATCAAAGACATTTGGGCTGGTTATCCTCCTGGAATAAGGGCATGAGAAGTGAAAAATGCCTTTTAATTTTTTGCTGATGATCTGAGAGTAGGAGAAGAAAAGTTAAGACATCTGTTAATTTCTCCATATCTCCAGAATGGGAGACTCTTTTTACAGAGTAAATGAGGGAAGTTGTGAGGGGGCCAGATTAGAGAAAAACCTTGATGACCAGAATACAGGAAACTTTGATTTCCTCAATAAGGATATCTGGACTCTTTCCTAAAAAGAATGATGCATTTTGAATGGGGGGATTGATATAACGAAATCAGTGTTTCAGATGCTTTAACCTGGTGGTGTTTAGGATGAATTAGAGAAGAGAGAGTGTGGAGTTGTTCATTGTATAGGAGGGGTTATAGTAAGTCCTGGAGTGAGATGCCTGGCTGGTGGCAGTATGGTTAGAAAGAAATTCGGAGATGGATAGACAGAATACTATTGACTTATTACCTACTCTGTCAAAAGCATAGGTTGAATAAGGCCTACAAGGTCCCTACTGTCATGGAACTTACCTTCTAGAAAGGAAGACAAATAAATGATAAATGAACCAACAAGCAAAAGTAAATGAATAAGAATTTCAGATGGTAATACATGTTCCAAATAAAGTATAACAAGATGATGTAATAGAAGGTGACAGGGGAGTGGGTGAGGATTTCTACTTTATATTGATTGGTCGCCAAAGGTCTTTCCGAGGAGACAACCTTTGAGCTGTAATCTACCTTTCTCCCCTCCCATATGTGTGAACTCCTGTGCACAAATGCATGCCCATTAGTATCCTCCATCAGAGCACTTAGCACACTAAGTTGTGAAGATGCATTGGCTTGTATATATACCCCACCATGCTATTATGAGGGCAAGGATTTGTTTTACTTATCGTTATAAACCTAACACCTACCACAGTACTTGGCAGGTCATAGACATTTAGTAAAAGTTTGTTGAATGAATAAATGAGTGAATCAACTCACCAAGAGAAAGAGTCTAAAGAGAGGATGGTGGGTAAAGGATGGAGCTTTGGGAAACTCCCATAGTTGGGGATGGGGGCAGAAAGAAGGGGGGCCAAGAAGGGGAGTTTGACTCTTGTCTTCTGTCATTCCTGCCCAGTTAGCACATTATCCTGTGTCTACCTCAGTTGCTTCTCCTTGCAGTTTCTTTATCTGTCTGGAGCTGAGCTCTTCAGTATGGTAGCCACTAGTTAGGTGTTGGTTACTGAGCATTTGAAATATGATCAGTGCTAGTTGAGATATGCTGTAAGCAGGAAACACTCACCAGACCTCAAAGACTTGGCTTATTTTTTTTTTCCACTGTTTAGTGAATACTTTTATGTTGATTGTGTTAAAAAGATATTTTAGATAAATTGGAGTAAATAAATATATTAAAGTTAATGTTACTGTTTATTTTTACTTTTTTAATGTGGTTACTAGAAAATTTAAAAATAAGAACTTGGCTCACATATTCCTATTGCGTATCGTTGGTCTATATACTATACTAGATAGATTAGTTTGATATTAGCTGGTCATTTCTGAAATGGGTGGTGCAAATAGGAGTAATGCCTGGCACTTTACTTCATTCTCAGCAATATAAAAATCCCAACAGTTTAGAAAATGGGGGCCAGACATAGGAGGAGTCGCATACATTTTGTAGCCGAGGAGACATGACCCAGTGCAAAACGTTTGGGAAACACAGGTTAAACTTGTAAATTCAGAAGTAAATTCTGCTACCTTTATTGGAAAACAGCTTTTAAGTTTTTGGGGAAAAACCCTTATAATATTTACACTGAAAAGTCCCTTTTCTAATTTTATTTCTGATTTATTCCTACTCTTTGATGTTTCAGCCAGATGATAACTGTATGACTTAAATGTGTGTTCTTTTTGTTTTTTTTTTTTTTTATGATGGACTACAATCCCCAAAGACGAAGTCATTGATGCCCCAGTAGCCCATTTTGTCCTGGCCTCACAAAAATGAAAAAAAAAAAAAAAAACTAAAAAAAAAAAAAAAAAAAAAAAAAAAAAAAAAAAAGGCAGATGTTAGTTAGATGCTCTACTTTTATCCTACTGATAACATTTTTAAGATTGAGCTCATAGTGCCTGGATGTTAAAATTCTTTCACAGATCCCAAATTAGGAATGCTCCATGTTGCTTTAATCCATTCCATTGCAATGGCTTTATTAGATGAAACACCCTGCTGAGCATCTGAAGAACAGTGGGATTATCACATTTCCCTTTGAAAATCCAGTAAAGACAAAATAAATGGTTAACAAAACAGAGCAAATTCAGTTTGCAGGTGTTCATAGGCGATGCAACCCCTGACTGAATGAGCATCTCTATTCCTCCTTGCTTGCAAAATGCCTTTTAAGCAGGCCAGAGAAATTCTGGAGGAAAAGAGAAATCATGGAGCAAAACTTGCTTTCCTCTCCTTTGATGTACTGCTAATTGTATTGTGTCGACTGCAGAGATGGTGCCTCGGAAATCTGAAAACTTGATTTTGTTAAGCTTTACTTTTGACTACACCCTGGGTGTTTCAATAACAGTTCTTTATCATGTGTATCTCCTAGAGTGTTGACTCTTAATGATTGATTTTTTTTTTCTTGGAAAATCTAATTAACTATGTGAAGAATTTCATCAAGTGGCACCCAGTTACTACACACACTTGGTGGGTGGCTCTTTGAGATTCTCTTAAAAACTCGGTTATGTCTCAGCACTCTAAAAATTCTCATCTGCCAGAGCAATTTGAATTTTGTTATTAGTGTCTGCTGGAAATCATAATTCAATAAAGACTAACTCATTTAGAAATGTTTCATACTGGGCATGCATTAGGTAACTTGGGTAACTTAGGAGACACAGAAAAACATACAAACGTTCAGGTCTACACAGGAGTGGTAGTGAACAATTTGAAGAAGGCTTTTTGTATTTTTTTAAGAAGCTGTAGCTAGGTTAGGAGTGTGTGTGTATGTGTCTGTGTATGTGTGTGCACACATTTAAATCAGCGGACACAGCAGTCTTTTCTTTTGCTCCCCTAATAGGCTAGCATGTTCCACCAATCCCCGAATGCAAGCTGGTGGGTATAAAAAGAGCCTCTATCAACATTTAAAATAACGATAAACAAGGACCCCTGCATATTTCTTTGTGTAATTCTTGTGTGACCCTGGCTTCTCCCCTTGAATGAGATTGTATTCATCTCCTATGCTCTTTCTTTCTCTTGTTCCTTTTATGGACATAGGATTATTGCTATAGAAAATATGGTCGTGCCATAGGGGAATGTACCTCCTGCTCAGGGAGTTTTTTTCAACTACATCTGCAGACTGCAGCTGCCACAGCCTTTGAAAAAAAAATCTGGGTCCTTATGAAACTGTAGTTCTTGAACAATGAATTCTTCCTCACAGGACACTGTACTTTTTCACTGCTGTTTAGCACAGTCTGCTATTAGTCTTCTCTGCAGTTTATTTGCTGCCCAAGTTCACCATTTGACATATGTAGGGATATTTAAACAAATTTTTTTTCCCCAGAGAAGTTTGTTTCATCTTTGGAACCATGGGGCTTCCTGCTGACTTCACAGGACCCCTCATACTCTTCCATCCTTTTTTTCTGTGCGCTGCTTATCTGTGCCCACCCCCCACACGTCCCTTTTCTTTACGACAAGGTCTCTCACACTGTTTTTCATTTGCCTCCCAAACTGGATGCAGAAAATATCACCCCTTGACCGTTTCCCCCACTTGCTGTCTGTGTTCCAAACCTCTTCGTCTTTTGCAAAATATCAGCAGAGTTGAACTTCCAATTTCTCCTTCCTTTTTTACTGTTTCAGTATATTTTGTCCTTTTACGAGTTGTAATTTCCCTTGCTCTTAAACCCAATGCCTAGAGAGATTATGAAGGTTTTTTCTAAAATTGGGGAAAAATAAAAATATATGTATTTTATTTTGGTTCATTTCCTTTTTTTGTCCTCTAAACATTACTAGATACTTGAAATATAAGGGGGACCCGCCTTGATTTGATAAATGGAAGTCTGCAGCCTGCAGATTAATAAAAAGACAACTAGATTATGGTTGATAATTCATCATATAGAGAGATACACTTTTGTTTCTTGAACTTTTTTTATATGTATCAGATGAAATCATATATATATAAAACAAAGTTTAATTTAACAAATTCAATTTAACAAAGTTTAAAAAAATGGGTGTTTTCAGAGACTAGTTAGTTTTCCTTTCAGTTCAAAAGCAAGTAAAACCAAACTGTTGATTGTCCGCTAATGATTGCAGTTTATCTCTTGTAAGTCCTTTAAAAATAAGAATTAAGCTGAGAAAGAAATCTAAAGTCGTTACTTTCTGATTAGTACAGATGTCCATGCTAATATTCAAGCTTCTTGTCAGTTAATATTTTTATGGGGAACTTTTGGTGCCTTTTCTTTTTAAGAATAATATAGAGAAAGCAGTTGGCATGTTGACATTAAGCTGTATTGGGGAAAGTGGGTCCCTACTCTCCACATCTGTTCAGTGTTTCTGTTGCCTTTCATTTTCTAAAGTGTTACATATGGAATACATATGTCTTTCTGTTCTAGTACCACAGGAAAAAAAAAAGAAATAAAAAAGAAAAATCACAAAGAAATCAATAAACACCTGTTATTCCCAGATCTGTAGTTATTTGGGCTCAGAAGCGCCTGCAGGCAAAGTTAGAACAAAAATCCTAGGATGTCTATATGCCTTCATAGATTTCTCCTAGCCTGTATGAGAGTTTTTAAAATTTTATTTTATATTTATTTCATTTCGTTTCATCTTATTTTATCACAGAGTGGACCCTTCACCTTCTGTTATTTTACTGCCCCGGATTTGTTCTCTCCAATGTATATTTCCTCTTTCCCTATACACCATATTTTGTATTCAGCAGAGTGGAGATTTTTTTTCAAACGGCTCTAGAATGCAGCCTTGCTTTAGCTTTCACCACTTCCACAGCAGGTTTCCTACGTTAGATTGCCCCCTGCTGCTTCTGGAACATTAAAAATAAAGCTCAAAATAAAATATGTTTGGGGACGTACCATTATAAAAGTATACAGTGAAATATACTGGAACCTCATCATTTGAAAACAGGTTCAAACATAAGTAATAATTGGTAGATGCTTTGACATGTCACATGGAGATTTTGAACTTGAGAGAGCGTGCACACACGCCTGCACGTATATTTGTAGCCAGTTCACACATTGCCCCTTTCCACTAAGTTAGTTATGAATTAGGAGGTATCGTTTTAAATAATTATGAATTGTGGTATGCTTTTTCCTTTGTCTGTTGCAGGCAATGTAGTTCCCATAAGTAGGTTCTTATCCAATTGTACAATTTTTTTCCTTAAGGTGTTCCTTAAGGGCAGGGACCATATCTTGTTTGTTTTTGCATCTTTGGTCCAGTGCCTGTCACATAAAAGACACTATTTGTTAATTTCACTGGATTCATTCATTCAACAACGAGAGAATAGGATCAGTCGGGGGCTTCCCTGCTGGCGCAGTGGTTGAGAGTCCGCCTGCCGATGCAGGGGACACGGGTTCGTGCCCCGGTCCGGGAAGATCCCATATGCCGCGGAGCGGCTGGGCCCGTGAGCCATGGCCGCTGAGCCTGCGCGTCCGGAGCCTGTGCTCCGCAACAGGAGAGGCCACAGCAGTGAGAGGACAGCGTACCGCAAAAAAAAAAAAAAAAAGTATAAGAAACTTTTAGTAATCCCTACTAT